>NC_047118.1:18826043-19426043 GCF_902500255.1 Thalassophryne amazonica
ACTCCGCTGTCTGATCCCCTTAAGGATTAGGTCTTGGATGATGGTCAGAGTTGGTGAAATAGAATTGGAAATACAAACACAAGAGATCAATGTCGATCCTATTACAATCTGGTAATTAAATCGCGAAGTGCGTGGACAGGTGAACATGGAGGTCAACAACAACTAACACAGAGGGATCTCCAAAATAAGAGCACTAATGACAACATATCAACATAACACAGAGGGAAAATAATAACAATAAATATCTTAAACCAGTCCCCAACTACTGATTTGTGGCCCAGACTGACAGTGATTCCAGAAATGAAGAAATTGGGCCCAGAATAAACACCAGAATAAAGTGTCTGTCATAATATATACACCAGGCTAGTGCCAAATATAAGCAATGTTGAAGCCCCATGACACAAGAAATACTGGGCATGCTCACAATGGGACTGTGTGCAGTCCATGTGCTAATGTCTGTGTGTTGTTATGACAAGACTGTGAATCTGTCATCCCTCCCATCTCCCTCATCACCTGCTTGGAAGACATCCGGAGCTGGATGAGCAGGAACTTCCTGAAACTCAATGGCAATAAAACCGAGGCCCTGCTCATCGGCTCCAAATCCACCCTCACCAAATCACAATGCACCCCAGCTGCACCCATCACCATAGACGGATTCCATGTACCCTTCTCTCCTCAAGTCAAAAGTCTCGGTGTCATTTTGGACAGCACCCTCTCATTTGCACCGCATATTCAAAACATCATCTGGACTGCATTCTTCCACCTCTGCAACATTTCCAGACTCCGCCCATCCCTGTCCCAATCCAGCAACGAAATTCAGTGGATGAAACGAAATTAACAGACTGCAACTCATCCAGCACTCGGCTGCCCGGATCATCACCCACGCCAAATCATCTGATCACATCACCCGTGTTGTCATCCAACTTCACTGGCTCCCTGTACAATGCCGCATCCACGATAAAAACCTTCTCCTCACCTACAAAGCTCTCCACAACCTAGCCCCCACTTACCTCTCTGATCTCCTGCATGAGTACACTCCCTCCCGCACTCTCCGCTCAACCTCTGCTGGTCTGTTTACCATTCCCACCTCACACCTCAGTACCATGGGTGCCCGGGCCTTTAGCTGCTCAGCACCCAGACTCTGGAACCCCCCCCCACACACACACACACGACAATCAAATTCCATCATGTCATTCAAATCCCAACTCAAAACCCATCTGTTCAAACTGGCATATGACCTCTAACTATTGACTGTCACTTGTTATTAAGATGATGTTTTGTTTTAATAACATTTGCGATCTTTTATGCTTTTACTTTTTGTAAGGTGACCTTGGGTGATTTGAAAAGCACCTCCAAAGAAAATATATTATTAATATGCATATGCCGCGGACATGAATGAGTGAAGATCGTCAGCATCTCACCATGTCATTTATGTCCTTCAGACTTTATTTTGAGTAAATGCTTCAGCATTAGCATAGCAAAAACCTTTCAACCCCCCCAGACCCCTGCCTTTTTACACATTTTTCTTTATTTGCTCCTCACATGCCTGGAAAAGCTGCTCGCCATCTAACCATGTCCTTTAGGTCCTTCAGACTTTTTTCAGTAGAATGGTTCTTGGGAGCATGACTAAAGCCTTTCGGCTTCGGGGGGGGGGGGTTCTGCCCCCATACCCCCACCTTTTTAAGCATTTTTCTGTTTTTGCTTTTCAGCTGACCCCCCTAATTACAGCGCTCTTACCCCCTGCCACTTTAAGCATTTTTTTTAAATGTAGCTATAAATTATTATTCAAAGTTTTCAGCTAGTTTACAGTAGGGCTGTACAATATGGCCAAATTATCACATCTCAATATTGTCATATACTGTAAATTGTCATGTAAATGTCACTTATATACATGATGTCCATATTCTTGAGCCGCTTAGGTGGGTAGAGAGAGTTCCCATGGGATAAAAAAGCTTTTCAACATACCATCCCTGGTTCTCAAGAACAGGCACCTAAGTGGCTCTACTCTCTCTCTCTCTCTCTCTCTATTTTAAAGATATCCCGGTGTACCTTAGTAAACACTAGTTCCACCTTAGATTTGGAATGTATAAACCTTACTGAATTTTCATATCAATATGATATACGATAATGACTATGATTTGACACAAAGTGCAGCAACAGTGAAAATTAAACATTCTTAAAACAGTAATAATACCACACTCATTTTGCACTCATCATAAGGTTAGGATACTGTGCCCTCCAAAAGTATTGGAACACTTGGAATTTCACACATTTTAACTTGTTCATGCCATTTTAAATACAAGAAAAACAAAAAATAGAGAATAAAAATTTCTAAAATTATCTTCCTCAAACTCAAACTGAAAGCAAATCTCTAAACCTTGATAAAACCTGTAAATAATCAGTTTTATTGCCAGTCGTGAGATGGAAACAGGATAAGTGATAAGACTGATAAATAAGAATGGTGACAAAGGTCAGTTTCAGTTTGTAACAGGGGTCAAAAGTTAAAGTTGTTCCATTCATTTTGCTCCAGCTGTATTTGTGCTGAATTTGATGCTTGTATCACCATTTGAAGGATTGTTTCAGTTATCTGCTGCACGAATAAGCCAACACGAACCAACTGTTGTCCGTTAGTTTAAACATGTTTGCACTCTTAAACAGCTAACAGACAGATGTGGCAACATGATTAAAGGAGAAATGCTGCTTTTAACAACCTGGACCTCATTTCTGGCATAAAATACGGTCGTTTACTCACCAATATGTTTGGTGTGATTAGAAGACCATAGTTCAAACGACGTGTTAGTTCAAATCTGAAGCAAACATTTTTCTTCTACTACTATGGTGGATTAGAACTTTTTGTGGTACACAGCACAAATTACTGGACAAGAGGAACCTAGCAGTCAATGTGACACTGATTTGAAAATGCAGCTCTTTCAACCAGGCGTGTGGTGCCATGACATGTCAGTCATCTGGCCAATCAGATTTCAGAGTCCACCCACCCGGAAACTGAACATTCTTTGAATGTTCATTGAACGTTTGCATGAGAACATTTGCAAACATGGCATGAACATCATATGAACAAAGAATGACAGCTGTTTGCATGCGAACATTCAATGAACATTATACAAACATTCACAAACATGTGAAAAGTTGAACATTACATGTCCTCATTCTTTGTTCATATGATGTTCGTGCAATGTTCCTGCTCAATATATCTACAATTTTTTTGTGATTTTTCCTATTGAGAACTAAAAATGACGTAAAACAAACTTTATAAATGTTTTAAAATTCAACAGGTTTTATTCAAGTAGTAACTTGCAATGTATTCATGGAATTCACATAAAATCAATAATGCAGAAAGTTTTGAAATCACTTACAGATTTAATGATGGAATTCATCTTTACGGAATTAAACATGCTCAAAAATAAAAAAAAGCACATAAAATGAAAAATGTTCAACTTTACAAAAGATTTCTTACATGGCATACCACCGACACTACTCCAAAAGATGTTCAGACAAAAGAATAAATCTTCGAGAAATAATAATGAAACCTAAAAAAATTCATCTATTGATCTACAACCAACTACACATTTTAGGAGCAAAAATAAATTCAGCTTACATCGACATACAGTTAATAATACTACACAAAACTGTGGACAGTTTTAAAACAAACACTCAAATTCCCTGAGAAAATTCCTATGAAATAATATAAAGTTTTTAATCACAGATTTGAAGACTCAGTATGACAGTCAGATACGACAATGCAACTTGCTGAACACACATTTTCAAGAGCGAAACTGCAGTTTAACACAGACATTACAATCAATAAATTTCCTGAGGAAATTCACATGACAAAACACTAAGTTTTTGTCACATAGAAGTATGACAGTCAGATACGACAATATAATTGAACACAATTTTTAAAGCAAAATTGAACAGTTTTAACAGAAACACATTACAATAAATA
This sequence comes from Thalassophryne amazonica, assembly GCF_902500255.1. NCBI lineage: Eukaryota > Metazoa > Chordata > Actinopteri > Batrachoidiformes > Batrachoididae > Thalassophryne > Thalassophryne amazonica. The sequence goes on from NC_047118.1 coordinate 18,830,008, forward strand.
TACAAAAATAATAAAAAAAATTATTTAATTAATGTTTGATCACCAGAGAAAAAGTTTCTCCGGAAGTAAAATAAAATTATCAAAAATATTCCATGTACAAGGCAAATCTCTAATATATTCGCCTCTGTATGTTTATATTGGTGTTGTAGGATAAACTCAATGACATTTTAATGGCATCCAAAGGAGATCATGCGTGTGCACATGCATGAGCTTCTGAAAAATGTGGGAGTTACCATCGACTGCAGGATGTGTGTGCACACTGATGTCTGCGAGATGTCTTGTGTTATCAGGTTGTGAAAACAGCGTTTTCCTTTTTTGAAGTGTTTTTCGGTAGCTTTTACATAATATATGATAGACATGTTAGATTTACACGGAAATTAATGTGTTTTGTAGCGGATTCTGCCATGTTGCATTAGCAGCCAGAGAGAGAGACAAGACGTCACGGTGCCTCTGTACTGTGACTGGGTGTCACCCCCCCCCCAAAAAAAAAGACAGATTTGCAAGATTGTTAGTTTCGCAAACCTGTAATCTGGGTCAGGAAGAAGTTCAGGATGGTCCCGTCTATAATTCTTTTGCTTGGATAGGACATCTTCGGATTATGGCACAATTGTAGAAATGATGATTGTGATATTTATTGCAGCCTCCATAACATCTAAATTTGTGGCACGTCCCTGTCAAGGCTGCCTTTGATGGTTCCTGACTTGTCTTGACTGCTGAAGCACTGCCAAAGATAAACGGGAGCCGTGGCGTACAAGCAGCCCCTGACAATGCTTGTTACCGTATTCTTCCCTTGTTCCATTCCAGGGGTGTATGCAGTCAAGGCATTGATTAGGGCATTCCTCTGGTGCCTGGCTCACTTGTCCACGCCATCAAGTCTGTCATTAGCACTCTTGAGCTGCAAGTTGAACATTTCCATTGTTAGTCATAAGCAATTATATATACTTTCCTGTTCAGATACTGTATAATTTGAGCGGCATGGTCATAACTGTTATTCAACTCAACTCCTTATTGGACAGGCCCTATATTTTTAACAAGCTGTTTATTTGCTTGCAGAATTTTTCTCAGGTTAGTGATCAGCGAGGTATACCACACAGGTGAAAGCAGGTCAGACAAAAATGATTAATCCTCTGTATCCAACACTATTTGTGTAAAGGGCCTTTCACACCGCATGCTTGGAAGTGTCAGAGGCATCACAAATCAGTCTAAAAAGCATTATTTTCAATGAAACACGTAGCTTTTTACAGGCGTTAGAAGTGTTGCATCAAAAGCTGAGCTAAACAGATGCTTCTACCAGAAGTGTGCGCATTCCTGCTTGTCAACAGACTGACGTTCAAAGTTCAACCCAATCCAACTTTTGGCGCTCTGAACTGTGACAAAGCTTTGCACTGTCCAATAGAAACGTGTTGGGTCCAAACATGGAAGACTCGTGGAAGAAACCATTGATCTCTACAAAACAGAAACGTGTCACAGGACTGCTCATTTATACAGAGCAGTTTTCTGAAGAAAAATCCTTGCAAATGTTTTTTAACCCAAAATAGACGGATCGGGGCAGCATCTGCAGTGATGTGGTCGCTGTATCGGACCGTCGTGGTGAAGAGAGAGCTGAGTAGGGGGGCAAAGCTCTTGATTTACCGATCGATCTACGTTCCGATCCTCACTTATGGTCATGAGATTTGGCTCATGACTGAAAGAACGAGATCGCGAGTACAAGTGGCCGAGATGAGTTTCCTCTGCAGGGTGGCTGGGCGCTCCCTTAGAGATAGGGTGAGGAGCTCGGTCACTCGGGAGGAGCTCGGAGTCGAGCCGCTGCTCCTCCACGTCGAAAGAAGTCAGTTGAGGTGGCTCGGGCATTTTTTCCGGATGCCCCCTGGACGCCAACCTGGAGAGGTGTTCCGGGCATGTCCCACTGAGAGGAGGCCCTGGGGAAGACCCAGGACACGCTAGAGGGACTACATCTCGTGGCTGGCTTGGGAATGCCTTGGGGTTCCCCCAGAGGAGCTGGGGGAGGTGTGTGTGGATCGGGAGGTCTGGGCGGCTTTGCTTGAGCTGCTGCCCCCACGACCCGACTCCGGATAAAGCGGAAGAAAATGGATGGATGGAAATTAATTTGATTGTGAAATCAAATTGCTATATTAAAGCTTTTTCTTGGTTCATCGACACATATACAACATGGCGATCATTCAGCTTTCCTCTGGAAAAAAAAAAATCAAAATCTCCACCCCTGCTGCATGCGTCGTGTCAGGGTGTAGGGAGGCGTTGACACAACATGACTGACGACACATTGGGAGTTGTTGCCTGACACGTATAAAGCATGCAATGTGAAAGGCCCTTTAGTTACTAGTTTCCATAAATACAGCAAAAAAGGCAAAACTTTATTGAAGTGAAGAGGATCTAACAAACAGAAAACACATTAACTCACTTCGAGTGACTTTAGTGGAAGCCCCATTACTTCCAGGCACTGCTTGTAATTGGCTCAAGCACACACGTCTGGTTTAGCTGGCCAACCTTCGGATAATCGTGTCAGCAGCGTCCACATTGTTCTCTCGCCTGGTATGTCTGGGAGCCGACACTTTCAGGGATGGTCCAAGGATGTAGTGCATCAACTTTGTCATTCAGCTGTTCGATACTGTGAATGATGTCATTCTGCTTCTCCTGGAACACAAAATGTATATAGATCCACATGTTACAACCTTAATACAGAAGTTCCCACTTTTTTATTAAATCCTATGCTTCACAAATGATTAAGCCAATGCTGCTGACCTTTCATCATGAGCACGGACAAATCTGTGAATGAACTGAGTGATGAAAGTGAGCTATGGAAAAAAAAAACTTGAAAGATCTTGAAAAGGCCCTGGTGGTTGTCCCCCAGAAAAATGTGAAATCTCAAATATATTCTGGTGCTTACTCAGGTCTATTCCAAAAGAATCTCAAAAAATAAATTTTTTTGTTGGCACAGGTCAGTTTTTCCACCTCAGATAAGGTGGAAACCTCAGTAGTACAGCATAGAAGTCCTTCTGTTTCAAGTGTATGGTACCACAGACAGTATGCACACACTATGCAAATGAAACATTATGCAAGGGACACAGAATTTTTTATATAAGAAATTCTGAAACTTTATATCAGCAATAAATAAATATGTTTGAGTAACAGGGCCTGTAAATTATTTCTTTAAGGAAGGAAAGTTAGCATATACAACTTCATTACTGACAGATTTTACTCTATTTTCAAATTATATCCCAAATAGAACAGAGTATTTCTTGCCTGAAATGTTTGAATATTTTGCTTGCTGAACATGAATTTTAGAATCTACTGGCACAAGACACTATACAATCTTATTTAACCATTATAGTACAAACCTCGGGATAATCGGGCTGATGTGAATCAACTGCAGGCACACACTCAACCCACTGATCAGATGGAGGATTCACTGATTCAACAACTCTTATGGCAGCCGGCATGGTTGCTGTTGGGTGGGGGGGGGGGACAATAATCCAAAAATATTATCACAAGCTTATCTTCATAAAGTCTCTTTCTGGGCACTGACATTACTTAAATTTCAAATGCGTCAACACCTAATAAAAGAGAGTATATATTTTAGTCATGTTTTAGTCAAAATATTAATTAGGCCTGTGCCTCTCTGTGGCTAACGTTAGCTCTGTGCTAGTCAAAAATGTGTTGGTTTGGTTCCTATTAATCTATGGCTGGCATAATCAAGCTTCAAGCAAGTTTTGTTATTTCTGGCTAAAACAAATTTGTGCTCACACCAGGTTCCGTTACCTTCTTTTGATATTCACAGCGTCGTTATCACGGCACAAAGGCCCAGCCATTTGAAGCTAGCTGCTACCTCATGGGTAGCAATGTGGTGGTTCTTTGTGAGGAATCCCAGTCGACGAGCGTCCAGCATTAGTCTCCTCTTCTGCTCTCAGTGGTCTCTTAATCACAGTATAGAAACTGAACAGGCAAATTAATTTGTGGAACACAAACGTCTATTTGCTAAAACATAACGGAGTTGAGTGCTGTAACTCAGCTAAGTCTTCTTCTTCTGCTCTGTTAAACAGCGGGTTTTAACCCAACTCGGTGCACTACTGCCACCAACTGGTGCGTGAGCAGCACTGCAAGCAACTGTGAAGCAGCAAGGATATTGTTAACAAAATAATTTAATAGTAAATAGATCTATGTACACAAACTACTTTAAATAAAATGAATTCATTTGAATTGTATCCTCTGATAATGTTGGTCAAACATGTTTTAAAATAAAGCACTATAGTGTTTCAGACGTTCTGACCAAATTATTACAGTGGGACGTCTGGATAAAACGCCATTGCAATCTGTTTCCAAAAAAAAAACATATTTTGGTAGCTGACAATCACAGTCTGTAGTGATGTAAATTATTTTGCAAAAATTAATATTCCAATTAACAGAGTGCATGTTTATGCAAGTTGCACCAAGACATGTTTCGGCGTTAGCTCTGTCATTTTATTACAGTAATCTTGAAATTATACAGTATATTCAGTAGGCCTGAATAAATAATAAATCGACAAATTCTTGGTTACCATGGTAGAGTGCTTAAATTATTTCCTATTGTTCATTCTACCTATGTTTGCACACATAATTTAAATGGAGTCCAACATTAACTTTCTGTATGCTGTAAATGATATTTAATGTTTTCCTATAATGTGAAATTTTATATATATATATATATATATATATATATATATATATATATATATATATATATATATATATATATATATATATATATATATATATATATATATATATATACACACACACACACACACATACACACTTTTATTTAGAGGCAAGCTTTACACATACAACATGAACATTATGTGAATGTTGAACATTAAGCATACATTCTATGAACATTTCATTGATTTTTGCAAATGTTTCCTTACATGTTTGTCTAATGTCTGCTTCCATGCAAACATTAGACAAACATCACAAACATTATATGAATGTTCGCAAACTTGCTGAACAGTAAATGAACATTCTATGAATGTTCAGTTGATGTTCGCAAATTTTTGCCTCCATGCAAACATTAGACAAACATCACAAACATTACATGAACGTTCACAATCTTGCTGAACAGTAAACAAACATTCTATGAACATTTGTTTGATGTTTGCAAATGTTCGCTTCCGGGTGGGCAGTGAAACCCCGACCTCCACTCTAGCTCCACCCATGGCAGGAAGTGTTCAACATTTCCTGTTTCACTGTGACTGAGAATTCGGCACTTCCTGTTTGAGTGTGATCTTGCCACTGAGTTCCCGCGAGATTCCATGGGATCTCGTCTGTCAATCCAGGAAGTGTTTCACATTTCCACAGCATGTCTTTTTCCTGATTCTCTCCCCTCAGCCCCAACCAGTCCCAGCAGAAGACTGCCCCTCCCTGAGCCTGGTTCTGCTGGAGGTTTCTTCCTGTTAAAAGGGAGTTTTTCCTTCTCACTGTCGCCAAGTGCTTGCTCACAGGGGGTCGTTTTGACCGTTGGGTAATTATTGTATGGCTTTTGCCTTATAATATAAAGCACCTTGGGGCAACTGTTTGTTGTGATTTGGTGCTATATAAATAAAATTGATTTGATTTTGATTTGATTTGAACATTTACTGTGGACTTGAATTTTGGCACTTCCTGTTTAGGACGCCCTGTACCATGAGTGAGCTTTGCGCCGCTGCGCGACGCTTCGCTCATACTATTGTTATCATCTGAAAATTGTCTGCTGCTGAAGAGTGCAGCATGGAATTTTGGAGGATTATACTTTTGGAAGACACACACACACACACACACACTGACTGCTCCACTGTGCTTGCACAGCGCTCCGCTACCCAGTTTGGCCATTTTCACTCTGCTGCAAAGAAATCACTCACCACTCGCTTTACAAATAACAAAATCTGCATTGTATATTAATTTTAGTTTCTACTGATGCTTGGCATCAAAATAATTGCACTTCTCAATCCATATTCAGGCGGACATTATTTATTTCAAGAAGCACATACAAAATAATAACAAAGCCATCTGAAATAATCACAAACTCATCTGTACAAATAAAACGGAGACATGGTGTATGCGGTCTGGTACTGGTTTGGTATGAAACACATGCTCCAAACAGCCTATGCACTAATCTTCATCAGGATTTTACCATAGCGATGAGTGGAGCTGTGCACCTCAGCACATTGCCACTGTGCATCTCACCAATGCCACTGTGTGCCTTGCCACAGTGCCGCTGTGTGCTTCATGGTGTAGTTGTGTGTCTCATGGAGCTCCTCTACACAAAACTAAGCTCCCCTACTGCACACTGCTGTGCACAATCACTGCCTGCTCTGTCAATGAAATCGGTCTGCTCCAGAATGGAAAATGATCTACATTGTACTTTAATTTCAGATTTAAATTATAACCTGGCATCAAAATGACTGACCAGCCAAAACAACATTCAAGGAGAAATGATTTATTTCCAGACGTACTAACAAAATACAAATCAAAATCATCTATAAAATTAAAATAAAAAATGAATATTACCCATTCTCTGCCCAGATTACATCCGATTATTCACTTTTGTGGCTCACAATGTCTCACAAGTCACAACATCATGATTTTTTAACATGTTTAAAATTTTCCTGATTGGTCACTTCGTTGTATAACACTGTGATTATTCCCGATTACACCCCTGTCACATCTTGACAATTTAGCCAGCGTATGCCGAGTGTATAAAAATGCTGGTGTACTCTGACGTACGTCTAATAAGTTATGGGTAAGTTTTGTATACATTAAGAGCACACTGATATACATCATAATATGGTGAGTATGTCCAAACATTTTGGGCTTGCACAATATTTTTGACATATGCCAGCATATTTCTCATATGTCCCGTGTATGCGAGACATAAGTTGTAGGTACATTATGCAATTGTTGACGCATATTTCGTGTAAGTTCCTGTACAAAGTATGTCCATTGACTAAATGGAAAACTGAAAGCTGCAGTTCAGACTGTTACAAATGTTAAAACCATTCACACATGGAGTAAATATAAAGTCTCAATCTACCTGTTCATTTCAGTTGGATTCATCATCACAGCCCGATGAAAACTTATCCACATAAAGCGTCCTGATTTTGGAAAACGTCTGAAAATACTTTAGTTCCCTGTCATGGCTGAAGAAACGTAGTGTTTTAAAATAAGTCCCTCTGTGTTTTGTGAGTTTCTCAGCCTGAAACAGAGAACACCAGCGCTTTGTGCCACAACAAGACAAATAACTTATTTTAAAAGTTGAATGAGTCACAACGCCTCATTTATTCACATCAGTGTTAACCAGAGACATCAGTCAGCTCTTCAGCATAATGCACACAATAAAAATAAATCTCATGATCCACCAAGGCTAAAATAAAATAAAATTTTAAAAATCTTAAATTACTCTGTTTGGCCTCCGTGTGGATGGGAGAGGCCGCGCGTGCTCGATGACCTGCTTGCCAATATTTACGTGTTCTGCCTGCCAAATAAAAGGGTTCTGCCTGTGGTGGAAACCAAACCAGACTTAACTGTTACAACCCATACCTTAACCTCCTGGAACCTGGCACCTAGGACTTCCTATGACCTGGCACCTAGGACCTCCTATGACCTGGCACCTAGGACCTCCTAGGACATGGCACCTAGGACCTCCTAGGACATGGCACCTAGGACCTTCTAGGACCTGTTATTTCTTCCCCCAGTTCTTTCTGTAACACTGACCCTTACAAAGTATAAACTCGAACTATTCCACACTTTTATATTTAATCAAAGTCACAGCAAAAATAATCAGGCCTGGGCCCTGCAAGAATTTCTCTTACAGACAAGATCCGCTCTTACAGAACCCAGAACAATGGATACAAGCAGTTTTTATACAGGATTACATATGTGTGACAGAAGCGGACCTTATTTCGCAAAATTCTTCTCTTATTGGCTCCCCGTGGGCATTCAAGGGAGGTCCATCCCCCTGCCCCAGGCGTGCGCAATAACGGGAGACATATGATTTATAATTGTAACCTAACTGTCTTTATCCTACGTGGTACAAACTGGTTAAATCCAGTTCTACATGCACATACCAAGAGAGAACAAAGGAAAATGAGGATAAAAATGAAACTAAAAGTATAACCCTAAATAAAATAACTACCTTAATACCAAAACAAGTACAGAAAACTAACAAAGAAAACCATAATTCAACACAGAAATATATCTAACAATACTGTGCAGTACCAACCCGGACCACTTGGTGGAAACAGGGCTGTCAGCAAACGCTAGCTAAATTGTCAAGGTGTGATAGCTGCATAACATATTTGATGTATCCAGTGTATTCTGTGCATGTTTCATACGTCTGCATACACTGGCTAAATCATCAAGGTGTGACAGGGCCAAACACACATGTTCATGCCTCAGTTGAATATCTGATTGTTTCTTTGTTTGTTTTTAGCAAAAAAAATGTACACAGTCAGATGTTGGAAACTGGCAATAGGAGACCGGCTTTAGAATGAAAACAGAAAAAAAACAAAACAAGAATACAGGACTGGAGCCAGACACGACTCATGTCACTGCCTCTGATCAATGGTGATTTGAATAGGTTTGGACCAAAATTTAAGCACCTCTTTCCTGGCCTAAGGCCTGCCTCTCTACCAAATTTGATTTGAATTGGTTAATGTATTTTTGAGATATCATAGTAGCAAACAACCAAATAAATAAACACACAGCAAAAATGAATCAACATCCTTAGTGAAGTTAATGGTTTATAAATGGCTTTTGAATTGAGTTTAGCTCAATATAGCATATATTGTAGTCAAAATGATTTAAAGTGTTCCGAAGCCTGATTAGCTTGAATTTAAATTAATTCAAAGCAGATAGGAAGTGTTTTCATACTGGTTTTGAATGGTTGTGAAGCAAACGAAACTGGTTTTGAGTAGCTGCCAAAAACCCTTCCAACATTATATTTTCTTTTTGGGAAAGAAATGTGTGGCTCTGCATTTGAGCTCCAGGATCTGTCTCTGTTGATTGCTTTCTTCCACTTCAAAGGCTAAACAAATCATCTGTAATAGCAAAATAATTGACAGGAGAATCTCACTGAAATTCAGTGAATGTCATTAAAGAAAATCTTAAAATTTCACGCAGTTAGTACCTGTACCTTCTTCATAGCTACACAACATTTCCAATCATCCACTTCTTAGAAACTCTTTTTTTTTTTCCATTGTGAAAGGAACATTCAAAAAATTGACTTCAAACTAGACGCATACAAACTCCAACACTCCATTTACTTCCAGATCTGAACCTAGCATCCTTCCTACCCTGGAGGTCAGTGACAGATGGGATCAGGCAGAACATCACTCAGAACAGCTCTCCTCCTCCCATCATCCAAAAACATATGAGCTGTCTACGCTGCAGCCTCCGTCTCTCCCCATCACTCAGTCGCCAATCAGCATCATTAGTCTTAATTTGACTCTCACGCCAACATATGCATGATTCACGCTTGGATGAAGCACCGCTTTCGCATGCATGTCTACCTCCATCATCCCTCTCTGACCAACTCAACACAGCCCTTTAGATAAAAATCTTGCAGATCCATCTGGATACCAAACTCTGGCATTCTGCTCCCGTTGCCATCAGATATAAATGCATGAACATTAAGGAACACACACGTCTCAGAAGCTTCAGTCACACACGGGGAGCCGTACTCACGCTGACTATCTTCTCCGAGGTGCCCCCTCTGGAGACGGCGGTCCCGTTGAGCCCCACCAGAGAGGGCAGAGTCTGAGACATCCAGTTTGTCACCATGGCCATAGTGCTGAGCACCGCCCCAATCTTCAGCATGGGAACGCTCATGTTTGCTTCCTGTGGGGGGGCCCCTTGCTCAAACGTCCCTAAAGCCAACCCTGCCCTGCCCTTCCCTGCAGATGTTCTCCCGTCAGGCTCACTCAGCTCTGCTTGCACGGGGATCAGACAGCCTCGGCGGGGAAACCAACCGATCAGCCGGTCAGTGGCAGAGCAGCCCTAGAGCTGGTGGAGCAGCAGACTCAGACGCCCCTGGCTCAGTGAAAAGCACAGCCACAGAGCGGTTCGAGGAGAGCAGCTCGCATTCAACAGCATCACGCTGGAGTCTTTCCTCTCAGAGTGACTGCCTCTGCCTCACCCCTCCTCTCTGCCTCTCTCTCTCTCTCTCTCCTCCTCACTCTCTCTCCCTCACTTGCCCCTCTCCCCTCTTCAAGATTCCTTGCTGTGCATGCATCTATCCATTCCTCCCTCTGTCTTTCTATGGTTAGTTGACATTTGGCTGTTCTTCTGTGAGTCACGTCGTGCTGTGGGTGTGTGCATGCACATCTTTTGAGTGATTCCTGAGGGCTGATCGGTGCTTTATGTTCAGTGGCGTGGTGTTGTGGGTGCAGCGGCAGACAGTCCTGCGGCATCCACATCATCCCCCTGTCACTGCTGCGTGAGTTCTGAGGGTGCATATGGATTTGTGGGTAGGTTATAAGAGTTGGCCAGGGGCTCGTGTTGGTGGTGGCGGTGGGTGGGGGGCAGTGAACATGGGCAGGGGACATGGCAGGGTATTAAGATAGATAGATAGACCTTTATTGTCCCTAGGGGGAGATTTGTTTTCACAGCAACTGTCACATAAAAACACATATAGACACAGAACACACATACAAATGACAAGTGATCAGGACATGTTATAAACTGTTTAAAACTGGTATGGCAGAAGGGACAAAGCTTTTACTAAAGCGTGCCCGCTTCCACTTCAGAGTTCTGTACCTGCAACCAGAGGGCAGCAGGCAGAAGTAACAGTAGAGAGGATGATCAGAGTCTGTGCTGGTTGTCCGGGCCATGCGTATGACTGCCTTATTGTTGAGTTGTGAGAGGTCCGTGGTGGGCAAGCTGATCATTCTGGATGCTGTGTGAGTGACCTTAATAAGTTTATTTCTGTTGGTGATGGAGAGCATATTGAAGTAACAAGGTGAGCAGTACAGAAGGATGGGTTGAATGATACTCAGTGTTGCCAGATGTACGATAATTATCCTATTTGTACGATAGTTTTGCCCTCTGTACGATGTACAATCAATAATGGGAAAAAATCCAAAATGTACGATAATTTCAGTTGGTTGCCCAAAAACGCATTTCTCTCTGACACCCAAGAATCATTTTGCAGGCGTTGCACTCAGACGGCATCAAAGACACACCACACACAGGGCTGCTGCTAGCTTTGGCCGGCCCGGGGACAAAGTCATTTGAAAGCCCGCCCCCTCTCCATACAAAGTAATGAGTTCCCAATTCTCGGCCCTGCCCCTCCCTCCCTGGGCCAGAGACAACTGACCTGTAATGTAGACTGTTTTGGCTGGACATGCGCACATACGTAGCTTAGCCCACCCCCGTCACCATTGGAAAAAAAAAAAGCCACACAAAAAAAAACGCTAAAATAGCTACGTTGTATGCGTTTTGTTTGTGTACGATAATTTCTCCCAAAATACGATAATTTTGAGGTTTTGGTACGATAGTTGCATATTTCCTATCTGGCAACACTGATGATACTGGAGTATAACAATAACAGGAGTTTTGGGATGACAGAGAGGGCACGGAGCTTACGAAGGATATGGAATCTTTGCTGGGAACATTTATAGATGTCAATGACATGTTGATCAAAGGTGAGCTTATTGTCCAGTATGAGTCCGAGATATTTGAAATGATTGACACGCTCAACTGTTTTGTTATGAATGTTAATGGGGCCCAAGTCCGACGTGTGTGACTGAGTATGAATCAGTAGCTCCTTAGTCTTGTCCACATTAAGCTCCAAGAAGTTATCCGAGCACCACTTAGTGAAGTGGGTAACAGACTGATGGAAGGGGATTATGGAGTTACTGTCCTTGAGAAGAGCAAGAATGGCTGCGTCATCGTATTTAAAATATGTAGTTGCGGGTGAGGGGCTGGTGCAGTCGTTAACACGGCAAGTTTCAGATGTTCCTGCCCGCGGCTGCTCGCGACAACTCATCCGTCATTCTATTTCATGACACTTCCAGGAAACAAAAGTGAAGCGCACGCTTTTACAGTAACTCTACTCTGCCCGAGGCATAACCACATCCCCAAACTCAGTAATCCTCTGTCTTGACACGCAACCCTTAAATCTACTTGTACATCAACTGAAGAGCACTTGTATTAAATGCGACAGACTGCCATTTGAAATGGATTGCATTTCGTTAGCTCCTTTCCATCAAAGTGCTTTATAATGATGCCTCACATTCACCCATTCACACACTGATGCCAGGTGCCGCCATGCAATGTGCAACAGGTGCAACTCCACCACTAAGTTACAGTTGCTTAAATCCTTGTTGAATATCAGTTTTATTCCCCAAACCTGAATACAAAAGCTACATTTACAAATGTTTCAAAAAATTAAATCCATACTTTATTGGTTTTCAAGCCAACACAGCATCACAGATGTCTTCCAGTCCCGTAATTTCTGCCAAATGTTGTCGTAGTTTCCTATTCTTGGGGGGGGAGTTACTTAAAGCTAGTGTGTAGGATTAAGGGGTGTTTATTCACATAAATGGAACATACCATTCATAATCTGTTCATATCATATCATTAATTACCTTAGGTAATGAACCAGTCAGTTTTCATAACCTCAGAATGAGCCTTTCATATCTATGTGGGAACAGGACCCTTCCCCGCCATGTTGGTACAGTAGCATTTTGCATTTTACAGCAACATCAGAAGGCTGAAGGAAAAAAGAAGGAATCAGTGGTTGATCCCCCTTACATGGCATCCCCCTTACAAAATCACAAAATCTTACCCAGTTTATTTGGATAATTTCAAGTCAAAATATCTAATTATACTTAATCTAAGATGAAATCACTGAACATTTCAAATTTAAGTAAGACCAACTTTCTCATTTTTAGGTAAATACTTCTTAAAAATTTTTGTGAAGTGAAAATGTCTTGAAAACATGTTTTGAGTCATTTCTAAGATAAAACAACTACACTCTAAAAATGAACTGCTGTCTCAATGACAAAAATTGATGTAACAATTTGCATAGATTTTTTTAAAAGTTATTTCAACTTTCAACTGAGTTAATGTCACAACACTTCTCTAGCCATGTTGAAATAACTTTAGTTAAGTTGAAATAACTTTAAAAAATCTATGCAAATTGTTACATCAATTTTCCTTGTTGAGACAGCGGTTAATTTTTTTAGAGTGCATAAGCTTTTTAGGTTAGTGTTCTTAATGAAAGATATAATTCTTCCTAATACTAGTAAATAAAATAAAGTTCAAGACGTGCTTTCAAGAAATCGCAAATGAATTTTCACTTGTTGCAATGGGAGGGTTTTTTTTTTTTTTGCATTACAGTATGTTTATCCCACATATAAATGTCAGACCTGTAAATATCCTTTGTCTTTTTACAAACAACAATGCAAAAACAATTACTTCCTTGCATTAAGGTAATATTTAAAATGGGATATGCTCCATTACATTTTTTGTTACATAGTCTTAAACCCCTTGTCAGATAATGAACGATGAATAATGAGCCACGTGGTATAAATTTTTTTTTGTGCGAGCCAAGTTATTCAAGAAACGTGGGAGAATAGTGGCTCTTAGAGGCAGATTATTCGGCTAACGAGGCTCATCTCTGAGCGTGGCGTGAATTTTGTGAAGTTCAAAATTTAGCAAAAGTAGCGTGTTGTGATTTGTGTACGAGGTACTACGAGGACAAACGAGGATGTTAGAGGCGTGTTTGTGGTGAGTATGAGGCTGTTAGAGGCCCATTATCCAAGTACCTGGTGGCTGCGAGGTCAGGACAGGCTGCCTGCAACAGAGGAGGTTCCACTCTCAGAAAGCCCTTGTAGCATTTAAAAAATTTGTTCCCTGCAATTCCTTCAGAAGAACATCGTATAAGTGGCGCATTATTCGAATAAACACTGACAAATCCATACGTGGCTCATCATTCACGGCTTTATTATTCAGTTTGACCAGGGCTTAAGTTACAAGCGTAGGCGAACTTCATGCAAGATCAGCCTGACCTTTACAAGTTTTATCTGAGCTTTCAGTCAGGTGGAATAAGGCAGCACTTCTGTCATGTCCTGTTTGGAAGCTGACAAGACCTTTGGAAATGAAAGAAAATGTCAAGTAATCTATTTCAAGCAACATTTAAATTCAACATAGATACAGTATTTTTGGGAGAGACAGAAAGAGAAGGAAGAAGTGTCTGCTTCAGCTACACTTCAGCTACAGTCATGCAAAATCATGTCTGCAGCATTGTGTGAACTTGTCACCGTGTTATTTAAGTTTTAGAATTCTCTTTATACATTTCTGTGCAGAAACTCTCTCTCTCTCTCTCTCTCTCTCTCTCTCTCTCTCTCTCTCTCTCTCTCTCTCTCTCTGTCTCTCTCTCACAGACCCCATTCACTGCGTACCAAGTTTAACAATCTCCTTTGTTCTCTTTTTATTTGTTGCAAGACAACACAAAAATTGTTTCCACTTGGTTGTGTGGGTTGTTAATTTATTTAAGTATGTGACTGCTGTGAAACATTCAGAAAGTAACAGTTCACTTCTCTGATTTTGTATATTTCTGTGTGGAAAAGCTCCCCCCCCCTTTCTCTCAGACCCCATTCACTGCATATCTCACTTGTCCACCTCCCTTAAACTCTCTTCCTTTTGCTGCTAAATTCATATAAACTCCTTTCTGCTGGGTTTTGTGGAGCGATGACCATGATATTTTAGTTTTGACTGTAACCACTATAATATGGTCAGAAAGTAAAGATCTAATTTAGTACATTTTGCTGCCTAGAAACAGTGTCTCGCTCACAAACAATCACAATCTAATCTAATCCAGAATCCACTGACCATCTAGTGGGAGGCAGACACATCTATTGGGTATTACATGGGTGAAGAAAAATGTTTTTGACTGATGTGAAAACTTTCGTCTTCATTATAAACTTTGTCAATCTGATGACTTACAAGATGATAGCATGCAGTGGATCCTGAAAGTATTCACAGCTCTTCACGTTTTCCACATTTCATTATGTTACAGCTTTATTCCAAAATGGATGAAATAAATTTTTTCCCCTCAAATTTCTACACACAATACCCCATAATGACAATGTTAAAGTTTGGGCTTTTTTCCTTTTTTTTTGCAAACTTACTAAAAAAAAAAAACAAAAAACACTAAGATCACATGTCCATAAGTATTCAGCCTTTGCCATGAAGCTCAAAATTGAGTTCAGGTACATCCTGTTTTCACTGATCATCCTTGAGATGTTTCTATAGCTTAACTGGAGTCCACCTGGAGAAAATTCAGTTGATTGGATGTGATTTGGAAAGGCACACACCTGTCTACATATAAGCACCCACAGCTGACAGTGCATGTCAGAGCACAAACCAAGCATGAAGTCAAAGGAAGTCAAAGGGATTGTCTTGAGGCACAAATCTGGGGAAAAGTACAGAAACCTTTCTGCTGCTTTGAAGGTCCCATTGAGCACAGTGGCCTCCATCATCCATAAATGGAAGATGTTCAGTCCACCAGGACCCTTCTTAGAGCTGGCCGCCCATCTAAACTGAGCAATCGGAGGAGAAGGGTGTTAGTCAGGGAGGTGACCATGAACCCGATGGTGACTCTGTCAGAGCTCCAGCATTCCTCTGTGGAGAGAGGAGAACCTTCCAGAAGGACAGCCATCTCTGCAGCAATCCACCAATCAGTTCTGTATGTAGAGTGGCCAGGTGGAAGCCACTCCTTAGTAAAAGGCACATGGCAGCCCAGCTGAGGTTTGCCAAAAGAGACCTGAAGGACTCTCAGACCATGAGAATCAAAAGTCCCTGGTCTGATTAGTCAAAGATTGAGCTCTTTGGTGTGAATGCCAGGTGTCATGTGTGGAGGAAACCAGGCACCATCGCTACAGTGAAGCATGGTGGTGGCAGCATCATGCTGTGGGGATGTTTTCAGCAGCAGGAACTGGGAGACTAGTCAGGATTGAGGGAAAGATGAATGCAGCAATGTACAGAGACATCCAGGATGAAAACCTGCTCTTGACCTCAGACTGGGGCGACGGTTCAACTTTCAGCAGGACAATGACTCTAAGCACACTGCCAAGATATCAAAGGAGTGGCTCCAGGACAACTCTGTGAAATGTCCTTGTGTGGTCCACCCAGAACCCAGATCTGAATCCAATTGAACATCTCTGGAGAGATCTGAAAACTGGCTGTGCACCGACACTCCCCATCCAACCTGATGGAGCTTGAGAGGTGCTGCAAAGAGGAATGGGCAAAACTGCCCAAAGATAGGTGCACCAAGCTTTTGACATCATATTCAAGAAGACTTGAGGCTGTAATTGCTGCCAAAGATGCATCACCAAAGTATTGAGTAAAGGGTGTGAATACTTATATATATGCAATTTTAGTTTTTTTTTTTTTTTTTAATATTTGCAAAAGATGCCAAAAGAAAAACCATGTTGTCATTATGGGGTGTTGTGAGTAGATTTTTTTTTTTTTTTTTGTGGGGTAATTTACTTCATTTTGGAAGAAGGCTGTAACATAACAAAATATGGAAAAAGTGAAGCACTGTGAATGCTTATAAATTTGTTTTTGACTTAACAACCTGGAGGAAATGGACTTATTTATTTCTATCTATTCCTTCACCATCTACGCGTATCTATCACATGCATAGTCTTATCCAAAGTCTATGAAAATCTTCCAATTATTTTCATGTTGCTTCAACAGCTCTAAAGTTAAGCTGGGTTTCGAAAAAAGCAGTGCAGTCTAAACCTAACAAATTCAACTCTTGCTGCAGTTCACATTTTTCTGCTGGGGGGGGGGCTTCTTGTTAGTGTTCCTGCTTGATGTGCAGGATCACAGGCAGTGCCATTTCACACTCTAAACATCCACACATAACGCTGACAGAAAGACCGGCTCAGACAAAATGATCGGGTCATCTTCATTTCTGGCTCGCTCCCTGGCCTGCTGACTGAATCATTTTGTCAGCTGTGGATGGGCCAGCCTCCCCAGCCAGTCGCAGCGGGTGACTGATACTGGCTCCTGTGTGTGGGGAGTGCTCTGTGAAGCAATATGAGAAGAGACAGCTTTCTGAGCTCCATCCAAAAAATGTCAAACCTCCTCAGGTCATCTCCTGGCAGCCATTTCCTACTTTTGTAGCAACACTGGCACCATGTGGACCTAAGTGTTATTACCTCCAACAGAGCAGCACAGATGCTGTTCAGAATGTCTGCTGCCAGAAAGCTTTGCTTTACTGAGAAAAGTGCATGTGGCACTGCTTAAAAATCACACTGTTTACATCTCATTTAAATGATTTACAATGACCAATTATATGCAGGTAAACACATGAATCTGAGTCCAAAATGCACCAGTACATCAATATATTTCGTTATTTCCAACTAATTTAAGTTTTGTGTGAATGTTGACCTGTAAAAAATGTAATATTCTTATTTTTTTAAGGTGGTAAAGGCTTTGTGTTTGCATCACATATTTTCTGCATGTGATGAAACAGCATTCTTGATGTCCACAAGGTGGCAGCAAACACTTAAAGATGGATATGGAAATGTTTTTCGTTATTTGAGCTGAAATCTGAGCTCTGAAAAAAGAATGCATGATTTGTGCTTATTTGATGTGGCCTTAAATATTATTCAGCTCATGCACAAAATAATTCACAATAAGTAGAACTATATATATTAACTGCTCATATTTTCTTGCTGTTATTCTTTCACGATAGTGTAATAATACATGGTGCAACACTAGAATTACATGAAATTCTGCAGAGGCCATTTGTGCAACTTATTATTGTTATTGTTATTATTAAACAGTCAGTCTGCTATGATCCTGCTAGATCTCAAAAGTTAATCAGGGTGGGTCCTGGTTAATACTCAGATGGGAGACCTCTCTAAAAGACCAAGGGGTGTGTGTGTTTCTCCGGGTAAAACTGGAGTTGCCTCACAAAGGGCACCCGGTGTATAAACATGCCAATTCCCAGTGCAGATCTGTACTGGATCTGCTGTGGTGAAAAGAACATTATTTATATGAAAACAGCCCAAACACTCTTGATCACATAACACTGTTTTAGCACCTTCAGCTGTTATTGTTCCTTTATGTACTTAGCTACAGGGATTGATAATGAGGTGTTGCTCCTGAAGAGCAGACTAAAGTGACCAAATTTAACAATGCACTGTAACAATTCTTCAATATTATCAGGTGTTTGCAGGCACAGTCCATGTGCACCCATATTCTTGTCATCAGCCAATTCATTTCCAAAACTGCAACGGTGGGCATGAAGCTAAAAGCCTGCTGACGTAAAATCATAAAATAACATATTTTATAACACTACTTTACTTGCTGTTTTAGATGTGACGTATGTCACAGAAGTCCATGTATGCAGTCCTGTTTGCTATCAGACTTGCCCATTGACTCGGATATTGTGGGCATACATACATACAGACAGTGTGAGTGTGGGCCGTGGCCTGAGTGAGCCCTGTTTGGTGGAAAACGGACCTCTTACAAGCAAAACAGAAACATGCTGTGTTCCAAGAAAAATTCACACATTTACTCTGTTTTTCAAAAAGAAAATAGTCACAAACTATTAACCAAATTATATGTGTAGAATGATGATGATGAACAAATCCTAAAAACTTAATTTATAATAATATTTTCTTATTTTGTTTGGTAATTTTTTATTTATTTTTTCATATTAGGTGGGCACAGACACATCCACCTGACCGGCCTGTTTTCTCTTTTCTTTTTTGTTTTCTAGAAAACAAATAATGACATATAAAAATAAAAACCTCACATGGCTCTGAGATGCACTGATGCTGACATAGCCCCTGTGATTGCGGTAAAACGTCCAGATTGTGTATGTAATCACACATCCATTGATGGTCCACCTTGTGTCAGAGGATTCATCTGAATTTTCATGTCATCATGGCTGTTAGACCCCATCCACACGGCCGCAGACGCACTGACTAGCTGTGACACATGGTGTATTTGGTGTGATTGCACAATGTTCAAGTCTAGTGCACATGATGATTGTGACTTTGGACATTGCAATATTTCCTTTGTTCACCCCAAACAGGATGCGCGGGGGTTCTCATCTGGGGCACACCCAGGACATGCCAACGTGATTAGACTGCTACGAATGCTGTTGGGTTGCGATTTCAGATTCCAGTTGTATGTCAGTTCTAGCAGTCACTAGACTGGGCTGGCAGTCACACAGCAGTATGACCCCTGTACAAATATTCCCCAGTTCCATTGCAGCATGAAAGTAGTGTGCCTGTTGTCTATATCCATGCTGGCCTGCCAATTTGGGGTATTTTCCTAAGTGCCACACAAATGCTGTACGAGGAATTCGAATGCAACACAACTTGCACGAATGTCGTTCGAATAACAATTTGTCAAACATTCGTGCAATTCGTGCTGCAGGTTGAATTGCATGAATGATGTTCGAATGTCCATTCCTACGGCAGTATGAATGTGGTACGACTGACTCCACCTCCATTCTTATGTTTTCCAGCACGAGCCACACACGAATGTGCCGACTGCTGTAGGAATGCGCGAGGCGTTCGAATGCAGTTGGAATGCAGCACGAATGCCGTTCGGATGTCAATTTGTATGGCATTTATGCAATTCCTGCTCTCATGTGATGGGGGTATTATCATGGTCAGCAGAGGTAATCAGAGCAGTAACGGTGTACTAGCAGAGATGACATAGTGGTCGTGGAGTTCAGCATGTTGATCCTCAAAATATACTTATACTATAGTTGAAACTTTAAAATATAAATATAATTTGAGAGAAACAAACACAACAATGGTGTAATAAATTTTTAACATTAATACTTTGTAATAAATTATGACCCTGTTTATTTTTTATTTAATAAATTGAAAGTTTTGCTTTATGTACACTCTCTTGCTGAAGAGCAGTATGGCCCTTATAAACTCTTCAAATGAATCATACTTTTCCCCAATGCAATCAAATTTAAATATTTAAAATTCTTCTCATGGACTGCAGATTGGACAAATAACCGATGGGAATAATGTGAGCAATGAAGACAATCTACTTAACCTCACAGAACACCAAAATCTGTGTCTGATAGCAGAGCATGTTTTTTATTAAGTATGAGCTAAGAAGGACCTCTGGCAGTTAACCGGTATTAATTTAATCCTATCTGATTAATTTTTGCAGGCCTTTCTTATAATTTTCACTGTGGTAATTGGCCAGCCTCATTTTCTCTGGCATTCTGGCAAGTAAAAACAAAAAAGCATCATATCATGTGTCTCCACTTTATTCCACTCTACTATTTCTGTCCTGAGCTATTACATGATCCAATGTGTGGTGCAATATTTGTGGACAAATTACAGATACTGTGCTGCCGACATTGTTACCTCCCCCAGCAAAGTTGGGCAAAGGTTATATTTTCACCCTTGTTTGTCTGTTTGTGAGCAGCCTGTAACCCACAGTTTTTCATATATCGTTATGAAATTTTTACAGAGGATTCTTCATATCCTAATAGGCAAGAACTGATTTGATTTTGAAAGTAATGATTCAAATAAGTCAAATAAGGTCAAAATATCAGGAAAAATATTTAAAAACTGGAAAAAATCCATATCCTTTAACATTGAATGAATTTTTAAAAATCCATATCTCTGTCAAAAAAGACTGAATTTCTTTCACGTTTGAAACTGTTGTGTAGGATGATATCCTTTATCAACTGACTATGTCTGAATTAAATCTGATCTGATTTACAGATTTTGTGGTCATTTAAATTTAAAATTGAAAACCCCATTTAATAAATATTTTACACTATATCTTAATTAAACATGCCCCAATTACTCTCATATTTGAATGTGAGGTGCAGACTGGTACTTAATATCACCTGACAATGTTTGATCCAGATCTGATCTGGACTGTGGATTTTGTGGACATTTGAATTTAGTATTGAAAAGCCAATTTAGTGTACATTTTGCATTATATCTCTATCAAACGTGCCCCAATCACTCTTATATTTCGACGTGAGGTGTAGACTGGCACTCATTATGTCCTGACAAAGTTTGATCCAGATCTGATGGAGATTGTGGATTTTGTGGACATTTGAATTTAATATTGAAAAGCCCATTTGGTGTACATTTTGCATTATATCTCCATCAAATGGGCCCCAATCACTCTGTTTGAATGTGAGGTGCAGTTTGGCACTCACTATTGCCTGACAAAGTTTGATCCAGATCTGATCCGAAGTGTGGATTTTGTGGACATTTGAATTTAATATTGAACAGCCCATTTGATGTACATTTTGCATTATATCTCCAACAAACGTGCCCCAATCACTCTCATATTTGAATGTGAGGTGCAGACTGGCACTCACTATTGCCTGACAAAGTTTGATCCGGATCTGATCCAGACTGTGGATTTTGTGGACATTTGAATTTAATATTGAACAGCCCATTTGATGTACATTTTGCATTATATCTCCATCAAACGTGTCCCAATCACTCTCATATTTGGATGTGAGGTGCAGACTGGCACTCACTATCAATCAATCAATCAATCAACTTTTTTCTTGTAACTATTGCCTGACAAAGTTTGATCCGGATCTGATCGAGATTGTGGATTTTGTGGAAATTTGAATTTAATATTGAAAAGCCCATTTGGTGTACATTTTGCATTATACCTCAATCAAAAGTCCCTCAATCACTCTAATTTGTGACAGTGAGGTGCAAACTGGCACTCTCAGTAAGTTCAATCTGCAACTGATCCATATTGTTTGATTGATTTAACAGACAATTGATTTTAACATTGAAAAGCCCTTTTGATCAATAATTTTTTATTATATTTTAGCCTATGAAAAGTCACTTCTAGCAGGCCTTTCACCTTGAAATTATTTTTTCTAAGGTAAAACAAAATTGTGGAATTGGAAACTAATGTTGGCTGAGGTTTTTCGCTCTGAGTGCGGTGCTCTAGTTTCCTTTTAAATGAAATCAATATAAAGTTGCTCCTACCCTTTAGTCAGGCTTTGTAAAGGGCACATTTAAGTCGTTTGATTGGTGTTGATGCCCAATGCGGCAGCACTCATGCACACCCGTGGATGGCAGTAGAGTGCTGCGGAACCCTGAAGCTGCAGAAACAAGCTGTGACAACAAAGAGGAGCAGAAATCAACCAAGCACACGCCATATTGTCACTTATAGAACTGAAACACACGACTTGTGTCGATGTGTAATGCTGCTGCTCATTAATTAGATGATGGGTGCAGAGGTCCACTGCCTTCTGAAGTCATCAACATCAAAATCACGTCAAACAAAGTGTAACCTCATCACTATGGCAACTACTGTTTAAATTGCATAAACAAGCCGTACCCTGGGGTTCAGGCTTTGAATACATACGGTGATTTGTGCTCGGCACCATGCTTTTAATCTATTAGCAGCTCCTTTGGGCCTTTCATTATCTAATTTGCGGTTTTAAAGTCACACTGGGGATTAATCTGTTTTTGTTGCATATGCATGCATTTATTTTGAAAGGATTGGAGTTAAGCGCACCCCACTTTTCACCCCCTTCTCCCTGAACTCAACAAAGCTTAGATGACCCTGAAACACAATCGAACAACAAAGGTGCAAATAACAACAAACAGGCATTAACTCAGTTCAAGATGGCTGCCAAAATGGCTGTCAAAATTTGATGTGCTTTTATTAAATATGTTTGTTGCTACGATGCCTTTGAGGGGTATTTTAATGGAAAACAGTCATTTGTTGGCCATTTTGGAAGCTATTTTTAATTGAAAGCCTGTGAATGAAATTCTCGCTTTATATGTTGTTGAATACATTTCAATGTAAAACAAAAAAGGGGAGAAACACACATTTTGGCAGCCATCTTGAATGTTTGGTTTTTAGTTTTTGGAAATATCCTGATTGTGTTTTGGGGTTACCTAACAAACAGCAAAAAGTTGCTTTGGTTTAGTTCTGGGGGATGCAAACAAGGTAGTTCTAACTCCCTTAGTATACTTTAGTCCACTTCAATGTGTGTCCACTTCAATTTCACAGAGCTGTGAAATGTCTCCGGTACCCTCTAACGGTGGTTAGCACAGTGTTGTAAGACACTTGTGACATGCATGTGCAATAGTTCTACCTCTTCACTATTATACTCCAAAACAAAACACAGCCTCAGGCTCGGTCCATTAAGTCCTATAGTGCTTAACTGCAATAATGTCCGTTAACAGGTGAGAATCTGTCCTACCTGGGAGTATGTGAGAAGGAAAATCAATAAAGTAAGTGTCTGCCTCTCGGTATTGACTGTAACCTACAGAGCCCTGCGGTGAGTCCATCCCTTGTGTTTACTGTACAGCTCCGAGATCCTGTTTAATCAACTCAGACAGAAGACAAGGAGCCGCAATAGTGCAATATCAGGGCAGATGTGAGAGCAAGGCTCTTGGCTTCTTAACCATCTGTGTTTTTAAATTAGTCTATGAAAACCATTGTAAAGTTAAAAAAATCCATGGCAATGCAAACAACCAACTAAAATATGGGGAGACTAAAATGATCTCCCCATAGGGACCCCCACACTTCACCTGGCTGCAGTAGATAGATCGTTATTTTAGAGATGTGGAGACAGACCTGTTGTCTGCCTGGGTGGTTGCCATCCAGGAGCCAGTCAGTTCTGTGGTGTAATAGATCCAGAGAAGGGTGGCACTAGCGCATCTTCCCAGACATGACTTGAGGTTATTCCTTATTTGTTGATCATCAATGTCTTTCTACTTAAAAGTAAGAGTAACAGAGTAAATGCATAAAGTAACCCACTGATTTGCATACACCGAGTAACAGGAGCTGGGTAACTTGAGAGTAATGCATAACCTACAGTAACTAAAGGACTTAAAGTAGCAATAAATGAGAAACTGTAACTGGTATGAATCTGACAGTAACTAGGTACTGGTAACTTAATAATTTAAAAGTGTTCTTTGGTCTGCTATGCCTTTTGATTCAGATGATGAGGATCAAAGTTCTGTAATAAGACTTAAAGCTAAAGTATAAAAAACACCATCCACCATTGATCCTGATTAAAGGGTCAAAGCAAGCCAGACAGAAAACATAAACAAATACATAATCTCATTGAGAGTTAGATATCCAAAGAGTTAGTTGGTAATGGTGATCTTGTTGATCAAGATCAAGCAAACAAATGAGTAATCAGGATCAAAAATCCTTACCAGATGCCCAGACCACCTCAGATGGCTCCTCTCAATGCAGCTGTACTCTGTGATCCTCACTAATGACCGAGCTTCTCACCCAAACTCTAAGGGAGACACCAGCCACCCTCCCGAGGAAACCCATTTCGGCTACTTGTACCCGTGATCTAGTTCTTTCGGTCATGACCCAACCCTCATGACCATAGGTGAGAGTATGAATGAAAATTGACCAGTAGATCAAGAGGTTCAACTTTCGGCTCAGCTCCATTTTTTGTCACAACAGTATGGAGAGCAAATGCAATACCGTCCCTGCTGCTCCAATTCTCTGGCCAATCTCACACACAAAGAGTTCAAGTACCCTGAGGTACTTGAACTCCTTCACTTGGGGCAAGATCCTTCACTTGGGGCAAGATCACGTTCCCTACCTGGAGTAGGCAATCCATCAGTTTCCTGCTTAGAACCACGGCCTCAGATTAGAGGTGCTAATCCTCATCCCAGCCACTCCACTCTGAAGTGAACCAACCCAGTGAGTGCTGGAGGTCACAGGCTGATGAAGCCAACAGGACCACATCATCTGCAAAAAGCAGTGATGAGACCCTGAGCCCACCAAACTATAGATCCTCTTCCCCCTGACTACGCCTCGGTATCCTGTCCATGAATATCACAAACAAGATCGGTGACAAGGCACAACCCTGGCAGAGGCCAACCGCCAGAAATGAATCCAACCTACAAGAACCCAAATACAGCATTGCTATGTGAGTACAGAGATTGGATGGCCCTGAGAAGGGACCCCCTCACTCCATACTCACGCAGCACCTCCCACGGTGTCTCCTGGGGTACCCAGTCATATGCCTTCTCCAAGTTCACAAAACACATGTAGACGGGATGGGCATACTCCCAGGCACCCTCCAGGATCCTTGTGAGAGTGAAGATGACCATGACCAGGACGGAACCCATATTGTTCCTCTTCAATGTGAGGTTCAACTACTGGCTTGAACCCTCCTTTCTAGCACCCTGGAGTAGACTTTACCAGGGAGGCTGAGTAGTGTGATGCCCCTGTAATTGGTCCATACTCTTTGGTTCCCTTTTTTAAGTATGAGGACCACCACCCCAGTTTGCCACTCCTTTGGCACTGTCCCAGACTTCAACACAATGTTGAAGAGACATCTCATCTGAGACAATCCCTCCATACCCAGAGCCTGGACTGATTTCTGGACTGATCTCATTAACCCCGGGGCTTTGCCATTGCAGAGTTGTTTGACTACCTCAGTGGCTTCCACAAGGGAAATTGATGATGATCCCCCATCAGGTTCGAGCTCTGACTCTATTACAGATGCCGCTCCAGTCTGATGAATGAGTTCCTCCTTCCAGTGCCAGATTACCTCTTCGGTTAAGGTCAACAGAATCCCATCCTTCCTGTATACAGCTTGGATAGTTCCCTGTTTTCCTTGCCTGAGGTGCTTCACGGTCCTCCAGAAGCACCTTGGTGCCAACTAAAAGTCCTTCTCCATGTTTGCTCTGAAGTCCTCAATCACTCGCTGCTTTGCCTCCCTCACAGCAGAGGCTGCTGCCCTTCCGGCTTGTCGGTACCTTGCAACTGCCTCAGAAGACTCCTTCAGTTGAACGGCTTCCCTGACCACCGGTGTCCACCATGGTGTCTGAGGGTTGTTGCCCCTTGAGGCACATAAGGCCTTCAGGCCACAGCTCCGTGCTGCAGCTTCAGCAATGGAAGCTTTAAACATTGCCCATTCTGGTTCAATGCCCTCAACCTCCACAGGGATGCTAGAAAAGCCCAGCCGAAGGTATGAGTTGATCTGTCGGACAGTGGGCTCCTCCAGAAATTCCCAGTTCACCCGCACTATCCATTTGGGCTTAGCAGGTCTGTCCGAAGTCCTCCCCTACCCTCTGATCCAACTCACCACTAGATGGTGATCAGTTGACAGCTCTGACCCTCTCTTCACCTGAGTGTCCAGAAAATGAAGCCTCAGATCAGAGGATACGATCACAAAATTGATCATCTACCTTCAGTCTAGGTGCTGTGGTACCATGCACACTTATGAACATCCTTATGTTCAATAGTTGCTCGGGTTTAGATCAGGGAGGCCATTCCTCCCAAACACACCTCTCCAGGTGTCTCTGTCATTGCCCACATGCACACTGAAGTCCTCCCCCCCCAGAACAATGGAGTCTCCCACTGAAGCCCCATGCAGGATTCCAGTCAGGGACTCAAAGAAGGCCAAATATTCTGAACTTCTGTTCGGTGAATGTGCACAAACAACAGTCAGAGTGCCCCCCCCCCCCCAACAACCCAAAGACGTAGGGAGGCAACCCTCTCGTCTACTGGGGTAAACTCCAAAATAGAGGCACTCAGCCGGGGACTTGAGTATCCTCACACCCGCCCAGTGCCTCACACCCTGGGCAACTGGAGGTGAGGCCCATTACCTCTAACTGGTATCACTCCACCTCCCTCCCTCTGGCTCCTTCCCCCACAGCAAGGTGATGTTCCAAATCCCCAGAGCTAGCCTCTGCTGCCTGGGTCTGGTAAGTCGAGGCCCTCAACTTTCACTGCCAACCATGGGACAGCACACCTGACCCAAGTGGTTCCCCCTGCGGGTGGTGAGCCCACAGGGTGGTGCAAAATGTAACATTTGATTGTTTTTTTCTTCATCTTTGAACACAATAAATATCCTTGTTTTGATTTTCACACCAAGTGCAAAACGTATCCAAATGCACCTTTTCAAGTGGGCCTGGGCACTAGTCCATGTGTGAGTAAAGTGCAGTGTTCGCACTGTACTTGACCCCAAAGTCACTGTAAGTGTGGATTGCACACCTGCCAAGAGGTTGCTGGTGGACGCAGTAACACGTAACACAAGCGCACACTCCCAAATTTGATCTGACCAGTTCCAGCAACATTACCAGAGAAGCTGCTAAAAGCAATGCTGACCTGCTTTTAATGGTGAAACACAACATGACAATGTGAATATTACTGAGATTTGACCTCTATATGGGCATTTGACCTTTTGGTGACCACTGGCATGCACTGCAGTGCACTCAGCTCTGTGAAATGTGCTCAACACTGTTCTAAAATCATGAAAAGCTGATAAAAAATATTTTTACTCGTCTCCTGCAAGAACATGAAAATCCAACTGTATTTCATTCATGTTTTACAAACATTTAATTACTGAGTAATTAACCGTCCGTCTGTAACAGCCGGAGTTGTGGTTGTTTAAAGGTCACATGTGCAGCACTGTGACCAGAGGATTGTAGTTTGATTCCCTGTCTAGCCAGAATAATGTGGGTGGGGAAGGTGAAAAAAGACCACTAGTCTTGTCGTTGTTACAGCCGCCTTGGGCAAGGTCCCGATTCCCCAAAAACTGCTCCTCATGTGTAGCTGAGCGCTTTGCCTGACAGCTTGTGACATCACTGAGTGTGAATGGGTGAATGTGAAGCATCATCAGTGCTTAGAGCATCAGATTCATAGCGCAATAAAATGCAGGAAACATTAGCTGTAGTTGAGTTGTTTGAAAATTAAGTTTGTATAGATAGACAGATATCAAATATACAGATCAATAGATCAAATATTACATTTTACACACACAGGGGTGATTACAGTATCCTTATGCTGGGTAACAGTATAGGACAATGTATTTCATGGCCAATGTTGCAGACTTCATGGTTTGTAGCAGTACAGAGCCCACAGATATTGTGGGGTTTTTTTGGTTTCACAGATCCTTGCTGCACACCCCATACGGGACTACTGTCCCGATGTGAAAGCTGGGTGAGGCGTGGCATTCATACTTGGGCGTGGTACAAAGCAGTCTTACCTAATACTGCATGGCCCCATTCACTTTTGGGTTGGCAATCCGGCTTGAGATTCAATTCAATCGGATTCAATCTGGATTGCTTTCTAGCCAGACAGCATTCAGACCTGTTTTTCCAAATCTGGCTCATCCTATACGTGTGCCCAAATTGAATCCGGCTCAAACCAAATTCTTTGCAGTTTTACCAAAGAATTTGATAAGAATTTGGTAAGAATTTCCTGGATTTGGATGTGTGTATATGTGTATGTGAGAGCAGGGGGCACACAAAAGGGAACACACCCAGCAGATTTACTTTACAAAAAGGTGCCGCAAAGAAAGAAGGTTGACACCAGAATCGCTGAGCTAGCTGTATTCCAGCCACATCTGTATCGAGACATCTGTGAATCTCACTCAGAGGTGGGTACAGCCGGACAAAAAATAATCAAGCTTAAATCCAAATAGCACCATTGAGATTGACAACAAAACCTATCCAGCTTGCCAACCCCAGTCTGAACGCGACCTAAGAAACCAACGTAAAGGTGCCCTGACACTTGCACCAATTTCATCCACACACTTGTAGGCAATCTGCCGTGCAGGAGAGTAAACTTGTTGCAATCTATTGTAAACTGTGTGCAGCTTCGTGCAAGTGTGCAAAGAATATTTGGAAATATTCAAAATCTCTGTCATGCATTAATTATGTGAACTTTACATGAACATTGTGCAAACAATTAAAAACAGTGTGAGTGCGAGTGATTCAGACAGTGCACCGCATCACAGCACAGCTCATCTGAATGATTATAACGAGATGTTAAATCTATCATAAACATAATTTTACAGCTGCACACAAGGAAAGAACATGCAACTGTTTTACCAAGCTATTACAATATAAACATTACAACTGATGATGTTTTAGACTGTTCCAAATGCATTCTCCACCTCATTAAGCACAGGAGAGAGAGAGAGAAAAAAAGCTGCTGCCAAAATGGTCCTCTGTGATTACAGAAGCAATTAGAGATTTTCATCAGCCAAATTCTGATAGAAAAGGATTAATCCACTACAAAATAATTATTTTATACATGCAGCATCCAGCGGCACAAAGCACGGCATCCAGCTGGGAACACAGTGGATGGCATTGTCAGTATGAACTGCGCAGAAGTGCAGAGCCAAAATACATGCAAGTGTCAAGGCACCAAGACTAATCATAACAGGCAATGAACAGCCAATGAAATGTTATTCATAGTGGCTTGAATGCTGCAGAAGGCCGATCTCTACTTTGATTGCTACCTTGATTGTTACCTTTGCCTTATACATTATTTGATGAATAAATGATATTCTGGTGACTATCAGGCAGCCAAATCAGAGGTGAGAAGAATGCAGCATTTTAAGGAAGGTCTTTGATCAAAGCAATAGAAAGAATTACACCAGGCCGTCAGTTAGCATGCATTGTGCAGCATTCCATGGCATTGTTACCTACAGTTCTGCACCGAGCCGCAGCTCACAGCACCGGCTGAATAAGAACTCGCTACTGGCTGTGGTAAATGTGCCCAGTCCAATTGCCCTCTCACATACACACATGAAAAGCGATACACCTTAACACACATCACTGTGATCACTTCCTGGCTCATGTAACCAGCATGACCCAACATTCTGAAAATTCTTCCTTTTCTGGATCCAAGCAACAGAAATCTCTGCCACATCCTGACCTTTTCTCCTGTCCAACTCATCAAACATTCTCTCTGTTGCATTAGAAAAGCAATCCCTGTAAACAGAGTAATTACTGACAGCAAATTGGGAGTCTTCAGTCTGGTAGAAAGGTAGATAGTGCTCAAAGAGGCCCTGCTAATTGAGCATGCACCCTATGGGCTGAACGCCTGTCCTAAACACTCAGTAGGGGTTTGTCACCGTGGCCAAAAATGATTTTTTGTCTTTTTAATCCAAATGGTAAGTTGTCTTCCAATCAGCTGGCAGATTTTTGTTTTCAAGTAGAAGCTCAGTCTGTTCAGTGGAACTCATCAAAAAAATTTTTAGCCAAACCCCACCCCTGACAGTGAGACGACTGGAGAGGAAACAGTCCTGTGCATCTGATTGCAAAATAACACTGTTTCCTCCGACATGTTTAGAACATTAATTCGATTCACTATCATCACTCACTCAGTCATATTCAACTGTTTGCTCCAATTAAAGGTCATGGGCGGGACTGAAGCCTATCCCACCAGTCATAGGGTGTGAGGCAGGATACACCCTGGACAGGATGCCAGTCTGTCGCAGGGCCACATATAGACAAACACACATTCACACCTGCATGCACACCTACAGACAATTTAAAGTCTCCAATCCACCTAATCTGCATTTCTTCGGATGTGGGAGGAAGCCGGAGCACCCGGAGGAAACCCACACAAACACGGGGAGAACATGAAAACTCCACACAGAAAGGCCACAGGTGGGAATCGATCCCATGACCTTCTTGCTGTCAGGCAACACTGCTAACTACTAATCCACCGTGCTGCCTCAATTCAGTTCTTTAAATGGTTCAACGTACACCGCAAGAGATAGCTGTCATGTGGGACTATGTTCATGCCTGGGATTTTGTGTTGCTTTGTGTTCATGTTTAGTTTTTTGTGTTGCTTTGTGTTCATGTTTGGGTTTATTGTGTTGCTTTGTGTTCAGGTCTGGGTTTTTTGTGTTGTTTTGTGTTCATGTTTGGGTTTATTGTATTGCTTTGTGTTCAGGTCTGGGTTTTTTGTGTTGTTTTGTATTCATGTTTGGTTTTTGTATTGCTTTGTGTTCATGATTGGGTTTTGGTGTTGCTTTGTGTTCACATTTGAGTTTTTTTTTTTTTTTTGCTTTGTGTTCTGCTTATTGCACTCTGTTGTTTTGTGTCTAGGGTTTGGGTCTGGGTGTGTTTTTCCCCTTCTGTTTGCCATGCTTCTTTCCTGATTGTTCTCTCACACGTTCCCAATTTTTCCCTGTCTAGGGAAATGATGGTCTAGTCGTTAAGTGTTGGGCAACAGACCAGAAGATGCGCTCGGTGTGTAGTGAGCACCTTGCATGGCAGCACCCTGACATCGGGGTGTCTGTGTGAATAGGTGAATGTGAGGCATCATTGTAAAGTGCTTTGAGCATCTGATGCAGATGGGAGAGTGCTACATAAATGAAGTCCATTACCTGCTCTTTGTAAGCATCCTGTTCTCCTCTTCATCTTTGCCAGTTCATTGTACCTTTGTGTCATGGCTACCAGCCTTCTCACAGTCCTTGCCTGTTATTGCCATGCCATGTTTTCAACCATGTTTTTTGACCTCAAGTTTGTCTTATGATTTGGATACAGCTGCTGATTTAGGCCTGCCTTTCTGTGTACAAACCTCGGCCTGTTTTTCAAATAAACCTTTTCTTATCCCACACCTGTGTGAGTTCAGCATTTGTGTCCTGCCTTTATGTGCTCAAGTTCATGACTGAGTTTTTTTTTTTCCCTGTAAAATTACTGATATTATAATAAAGTGCATTGTTATGAGGCTCCAGCCCCCCGTGACCCTTAATTGGAGTAAGTGGTTGAAGATGAGTGAGTGAGTGCATTATGTAGAATAGTTAAAGGATGATGAGTCTCCTTTCTGGCAGAACTGTGTAACCTTATGTATTTTTCTCATGCTCTGCATAATAAAAAATAGGCCTAATGTGTTTCCAAAAGGTTAAAAAGAAGTCTGCAGGCCACACCACTTTTTGTTGTTGTGCTTCTTTGTTTCTAAATAGCCTGCTTACTGACATGAGAGTTTATTTTCCTCTGAAATTTCATTTAACAGTTGTTTAGTCAGAATATTCTCATGACATATTTTGTATGATATGATAAGAAAAATTAAGATATTAAGTTAAGATATGCATATTCCTTTGAATTTCATCAAGCATGGACAATTTTCATGTTGTATTTGATGTTCACGTCCCAACAGCCAGGGCCTGTGAGCATGGACCGGGCCGCCGGGCCACCCGCCCTCGACCGCCACCCAATCCTCTCTGCACCCAACTCCCATGGCCCCCCTCTGCAGGTGGTGAACCCACAGGAGGGCGGGCCCACGTCACTCTTTTCGGGATGAGCCCCCATGGGCTAAGGCCCGACCACCAGGCGCTTGCGCGCGAGCCCCAACCCCAGGCCTGGCTCCAGGGTGGGACCCCGGCTCCGCCATACCGGGCGACTTCTTGGTCCTTGATCTTTTACTGGTCATGGAGGTTCTGAACTGCCATTAGTCTGACCCGTCACCTAGGACCTGTTTGCCTTGGGAGACCCTACAGGGAGCACAAAGCCCCCGACAACATAGCTTCTAGGATCATCCGGGTACGCAAACTCCCCCACCATGATAAGGTGGCAGCTAGAGGGGGAGGGTGGCAGCTAGAGGGGGAGAATCAGCACCTCCAAATCCGAGGCCATGGTTCTCGACCAGAAAAGGTGCTTTGCCCTCTTCAGGTCGGTGGAGTGTCCTTGCCTCAAGTGGAAGAGTTTAAGTATCTCGGGGTCTTGTTCACGAGTGAGGGACGGATGTAGCGTGAGATCGATAGACGGATCGGTGCAGCATCTGCAGTGATGCGGTCACTGTATCGGGCCGTCGTGGTGAAGAGAGAGCTGAGTAGGGGGGCAAAGCTCTCGATTTACCGATCGATCTACGTTCCGATCCTCACCTATGGTCATGAGATTTGGCTGATGACCGAAAGAATGAGATCGCGAGTACAAGCGGCTGACATGATTTTCCTCCGCAGGATGGCTGGGTGCTCCCTTAGAGATAGGGTGAGGAGCTCGGTCACTCGGGAGGAGCTCAGAGTCGAGCCACTGCTCCTCCACATTGAAAGGAGCCAGTTGAGGTGGCTCGGGCATCTTTTCCAGATGCCCCCTGGACGCCTCGCTGGAGAGGTGTTCCGGGCACGTCCCACTGGGAGGAGGCCCCGGGGAAGACCCAGGACACGCTGGAGGGACTACATCTCTCGGCTGGCTTGGGAACGCCTTGGGGTTCCCCCGGAGGAGCTGGGGGAGGTGTGTGTGGATCGGGAGGTCTGGGCGGCTTTGCTTGAGCTGCTGCCCCCATGACCCGACTCCGGATAAAGCGGAAGAAAATGGATGGATGGATGGATCTGACGTTCAGAAATGCTTGTTTGTGTTTCAGTTAAGGTTACCGTTCGGGGTAGGTTTAGCTAGTCTGCATTCTGAGAGACATGCCCACTGAGCTGCACACTGTTTTCACACCTGGTGATCTGTATTAGCTCATGAAAAACAACATAATATGAGCCCTGAATAACATCTATCTTAACCCTCTGGGGACCAAGTGCATTTTTTGGACAGTTCACTTGTCTGGCATAAATGTAGTATTATTTCTGTTAACAGCTCTCCCTGCATCCCACAATCAAGTTTTATGTCTCTTTTTTTCAGGACAACCTGTGCTTTCAGAATATATATATGTTTTTGTTGTGTTTTATAAAGGTTTACAATCAAAAATAGGCAAGGAAAAAATAAAGCGAAAAATAATTTTCCACACACATTTATTCAAAACACACAGGAAACTATAATAAACAACTGTTTTGACACTTTAAAAGTAATTTGAGGTCTTGTGTGAAAGACTGTACAACAAAAAGGTTCAAACAATAAACACAAATGCACATTTTGAACAATATATACAAAATGGTCAATGTGTTTTGTTGTCCATTGATATGGTAAACAGTGCTTTACGCAGAGAAAGCAACAGAGTTATCCAGTAACATTCACATGCAAACTAGTGGAGCCTGTTGGGAAAGTGTAGGTGCACGGACCCACAACAGGGGGCGCAAATGAACGGACAATGGATGAGGTCAAATAACAACACTTTACTGTTGTGAATGGGCACAACAAATACAACAGATTACAACAATAGACAAAAGCCAAATCACAAAAGGTGTCGTGTGGGCAGGCTCGAAGATAGGAGACGTCTGTCCAAAGCAGAACCGGAACCACACGATTTCCTCCACCACCAGACCCCGGGAATACTGGAGCCGCCAAGTCCCGAACTCCCAGGTGGCCACTGCCTCCACGTGTCGGACCTGGTACTGCTGGCGAGGAACAACAAAACAATTAAATGTGGGCGCGTCTGCACCCAGGAATCCGTACGGCAGGAAAACTATCTCCACCACTCGTTGGAAAAGGAGTCAGCTAAACAACGTACAAAAGTCACAAAGATCACTGTCAAACAGTCAGCTGATTACGTTACCTTCCAGGTAGAACGATATCTCGGCAAAGAGGTGGAGACGTCGTCCTGCTGATATTCCCCTGCTGATCAGATGATTGGTAACAGCTGTTGCAGGTGATGCGTGACAGCTGTCACCCTGGCTGCTCCTGTGAGGCGACTGCGCCCTCTCGTGCCTGAAGCCCGCACTTCAGGCAGGGCGCCCTCTGGTGGTGGGCCAGCAGTACCTCCTCTTCTGGCGGCCCACACAACAGCGCAATCCTGATAGTTACACACTCTTTGTTTGAGCATGTGAGATTGTCATCAGAGGCTCTCTGTCTGCTTTCACTTTTGCTGTGCGTAATGGCGCAGGGCGCACTGAGTATGTACCAATAGTATGTACTCATTGGAGCACCCAGGGGGCTATTCAAACGGGCCAACTAGTAACACATCACTCCTGAAAACAATCTTTGGCTTTTCATGTGAGGTAAATCTGCCCTACGATTGGATTTTGGAAAACCATGTGACGGTGAACCAATTCCGATTGGACACTCACATTGCACACGTCATCACACAGCTTCTATGAGGAGTACAAAGATGGCCGATGGCTGGCTCGAAAGTCCACGGAGTTAACTTTTTAGCAAATAAAAGTAAGTTTCTATCTCACATCATTCAAAAGTTATTTCTAATTTAGTAAAGCTTGGTCTTAGCCGTCGTATACGATGGTGTTGGCACTAGAGGTTTAATATCAGGCAGAGTTGCAGCCTAAATTTTATTGCACTGCATTGACTATAAAAACATTTCCTGAATGAAAATAACACTCAAATCTCACATCCTCAACAGCACAATTTTCATTTTTCTACATCTGACACTTACAGGTGGACAGCAGCCCTTCTTTTTATATTGTCGCAAAACAGGAAAATACAGTAAATTGCATACCGACAAAAAACAGAATTTACAGAGCGAGAAAGGGAAAGCAAGCGAAACCACAAAAGAGACAGAAAGACTGGTGATGCATTTGAAAAGCCCTGAGGTGGTGAATGCCCAGCTTGTCTGCTTCATTTTTAAGGGCTGCATCATTATTATATTATTATTATTATTTTGCTGTGTTTGCAGCAGCCAACCTACCAGGTCCAGAGTGCACCAACGAAGGCCTCGTTAGCATTTCTGCAGAACCCTTTTGTGAACAGTCTTAACAGTGTGTGCTCAGATGTGGTCAGCGAGCAAACGGTGACCCGTCATCTTTGCGCTGCATAACAAAAAGGACAGAAGCAGCCTGCAGGATCGCGTCAGGCTTCTCTCTCAGAACGCCCGCCGAGGCCTCCGTTTGTATCCTCTGTCTGCGGGTCATTAATGCTCAGAGAAACTGTAACATTTAATTAGGGCGACATTATTAGTACAACACAGGCATACTGTGCTTTGTAAGGAAATCCCAAAACAGCCCTGAACTGTTGTGTGGGCCGCTGAAGAGGAGGTACTGCTCCGTTGGTGGTGGAAGCTGTGTGGGGATCCAGCTCTTCTCTCTCCAGGCGTCTTCTATCGTCGAGCCTGCCCACACGTCACCTGGTGTATGATTGACAGTCCACCATATTGTTATTGTCTATACGTTGTTGTGCGATTCACAACATTAAATTGTTGCTTTTTGGCTTATCCATTGTCCGTTCATTAACGCCCCCTGTTGTGGGTCCGTGTCACGTCACTTTCACAACACTGAACTATTACATTTACAGCTGCGTGCAGTCGCGGTCAAAAACCGTTCGAAGAAACTTGTAGATTAGCAAATTAGCTTGTTACTATGCGCTTATGTGGAGTTTGGCCTTGCTGGGAGGAAATAATAGAAAAGATTATTAGTGTAAATAAACAAATTTGTGCACGTCTATGCTTGCCATGGTCCCTGCTCCCCCCAGACACCCCTCCGATGATTCCAGCCATTTTTTTCCATTCAGTATTGTCAGAATAAGGAGCCACTGATCGCTTCAGTGATTACACAA
This sequence comes from Thalassophryne amazonica, assembly GCF_902500255.1. NCBI lineage: Eukaryota > Metazoa > Chordata > Actinopteri > Batrachoidiformes > Batrachoididae > Thalassophryne > Thalassophryne amazonica. The sequence continues at coordinate 18,866,145 of NC_047118.1, forward strand.
ACAGACAAGAAGAACATCAACAGAGTGCAGAAAATGAGTGTACAGAGCAGATTGAGAGGGCCGTATGCTGGATATTATAAGGATGAACAGTCCTTTCAGTTTGCCATGAATGAGATGAGAAATATCACGTGGAGGAGGTGTGGACCACCGGCTGAGTGTGGCTGCAGAATTTGGTCCAGATCTACGGGGGGTCGGGACATGGTTCGGATCATCAAGCTGGACCTCTTGGCTGCAGATCAAATGTTCAGCAAATAACACTGAGGTGAAAACTGGCACATGTCCTTGTAGAGCGTTGCAACAATTCCAGATTTTTGTAAAAAAATGGGATTTATCTATTTTTTTATTTTCTGCAGGGAGTAAAGGCGTCTGAACGTGTGAGTTTGTGTGGGTTTAGTGTTGTGCGTCCAAACTGTTTAGAACGCAGACTGTATGAATCTCTGCAGGGTTCCAGTTGGTGTAAAGTGTTAATGATGATGCTCATGAATGGATCGTCTGAGATATAAAACATCAGAAAGATCATCGTGACTGTGAATATTCCACAGAGCACAAAATGAGATGTTAATCGATATGAATAAAAAAACTATTTTAAAGTAGCAGATATGACTACACTGATACACAAACCTCTTAATAGGTCTAAATGTACTACGAATCGGTTGGTAGCTTGATTTTAATGTTGTAAATTGGTTACGTTTGTTTTGTTCCTGCTTTTGCATTTTCAAACCAAAGTTTGGTATAAGGTTCTTGCAAGACCGAGGTGGCACAACAGACAATTTTGAACATTCAGTTTACAATTTAATGCTGTGGTTTTGAATGAAGTTTTGCAACACTAACAGCTGGCTTCTTCTTCTGGGCTTCTTCTATGCTTTGCTGTACTGTATGTAGTGCTGCCTCCAGTGGTGAATGAAAGAAAAGCAGAGGCAGTGCCAGTGTGCTGCAACACTTTAGCAAAAACCAGAAGAAGATCCCTGGGTGTCTATGAAATGCTTATTTGAAGGTAAGCAATGACATGTTTGGGTTATTGCAATTTATCATGGAAAATGAATATCATTAAGTAAAGGACTGCATGAAATTGCAGCACTGACTCAAATATCATCAAATTGAATCCTACTGTATAATTGAATATGGTAGAGATGCACACCCCACTGCAGCCTCCCACTCTAAGGGGGTTCATTCCTCTTTAGATATATTACTGACTGCCTCATGTGATATGAAAGAATGTGTTTATTCCAACTTAAAATTATGAACTTTACATTTTTCAGCTTGAGGTACACATGACAGAGCACACACCATTGATTATCCTGACTTATTTTTGATGCTGAACACTGAAATTTCACATATTATTTAAAAACTGATCCAGATCACTGAACCTTGATCTAGAGTGACGACCTTTGATATCCTCATTGCTGATCTTTGATCCTAGTCATGACTTTGTTCTTGATCTTGACTTAGCTTTGATCATGATCAGATATCAGTGATCAATTATCACAGAAGTTAAATCATGATTACAAACAAAGTCACATTTGTGATCAAACATCAGTGAGCAGCATCAAATATCTGTAATCAGGATGAAAGTTTATCAATCAGCATGAAACAGCAGCAATCACAGCTCAGCTATCAGAATGAAAAAGCACAGATCTTGGTAAAAGGACTACAATTGTGATCACGGGTAAATCATGTCCAAAGTCGTGATAGGGATCAGGGTTCAGCAATAAGAATCACAGATCAACAATCAGGAAAAACCTGTGCACTCTGACGTGCTCTTCTAGATGAAAGATGTAATAAGATGTTATACTTTAAGAAGATCATTAAACTAAAAAAACACTTCGTAGAACTATGAAGCTATGAAGTGTTTATGCATTGCAGTTTTTGACGTGGATTTGTAGAATGGGTTCAATGAAGAATTGCAAAGCACTAATACAGAGCACTTTAAAAAAATGTTGACGAGGCAGAGTTATGCTGAAAGATTTATATACATAGTTTTTGATTGTTTATATTTCTTTATTTTTTTAGGCAATGGGTAGGTATTGGATTGTAAATAATTTCAATTTACATGGTGATGGAATTAAATTGTCATTTAATTTAATAGATGAATATCAAGAAGGAGGTAGAACGTTTTATGCATTCTTGGTTTTATGGTTCTTGATCCAGGGAGACATCGCCATCAGTTTGACCAGTTTACACTCTTAGCCAAGGGCCGTGTGTCATACATCACACTGACAAAGTGAGGAACCTTGGGGGAATTTTTGATCCTACGTTGTCCTTTGACCTCCACATTACAGATATTACTAGAACGTCTTTCTTCCACCTGCGAAATATAGTGAAGATTCGTCCCATCCTGTCTATGGCTGATGCTGATATCTTTGATTACTACTCTTTGATTCTGGGGGTTAAACTTTCATTCTTCTTCCAAAATCATAGTCCAGCTTCAAGAATTACCTCTTGATCTGGATCAGTCGTAAGTAAGTCCCTTCGACTGCTCCCTTGTTTTCACTCGGGGTCGCCACAGCAGATCTGAGGTGGATCTGTATGTTGATTTGGCACGTTTTACACCGGATGCCCTTCCTGACCCAACTCCACATCAAATGGAGAAACATGGCAGGTGGGGTTTGAACTTGGAACCTTCCACACTGAAACCAAGGACACAAACCACTTTTCCACCACTCCTGCACAGTAAAATCACCAGTGTAAAACTAACAGTGACAGTGTTAAATTAACCCTGCCAGTGTACATATGTTCACTGGCAGTGTTAATTTAGCACTGGTGATTTTACTGTGTGCGTTCTGGATCAATACCAAATTTAAATAAATAAATAAAGCTCTGTTTGCTCTTGGTTCATAACCCCCGGGCAAGTTTATCTAAAAATGGTTCATTAGTTTTTGTGAGCACACAAACAGACCTGAATAAAAATATAACCTCCTTGGCAGAAGTAATTATGAGCACAGTCTTGGGGTTATTTCTGCCACATCACTGATTTAATGCACCCACACACTGACCCACCTCTGCACACTAATAATCATATGTTTACTCTTCATTACATTCACCCGCAGGCCATAAAACAAATCCCATTACAGCATTACTGTAGAGTCTATTTAATCCTATTATGATGTGTTACAATAGATGGCTTTGAGGCCATGAGATACATTCCCCATCTGAAAAGTGATGCACTGGATACACATTCTGTCAGCTGCAGTTTTGTGTGTAGCTGATGATAGACGGTCTCCTTGAAGAGACATTTTATGCTTTGAGATCCGTCACGTCTCATATTTGTGTAATTTCTCTCTAAAGGACTACAGACAGTCAAATGTGTTCTGGCACTGGGCTGAAAATCATCGAAAACAATGAAAATATCTTCAGGTAAAAGTGAAAGTTTGTGAAATGTAGGAGACATATGAGGTCACGTAGAGGCTGGAAGGAAAAGTAATTTCTACAATGAGCTGCTCTTTCTCCTCAGACACCAATCTACTGCAGTGTGTGGAGAGAAGCCACCCAGCAGACACCAAAATCCAGTGTGCAAAAAAAAAAAAAAAAAACACCACTGAGAAATGGTGAAAGAGATCAGCAGAAACCGCACCCCTTCGTTTGTATCTCTTTTTCTTTTTTTATTTTCTGACAAATTTAATCTGATCCTTTGAAGTGACTTTCTTTTTCCAAAAAATAAAATGTGAAGGAGGTTCTTGAATAAGGAGTGCAGACTGTCTGAGAGCCACGTTGGCAGACAACTTATCCCCTTATCCAGTGAACTGGCGGTCGGCAGAAATTCATCGAAGTGTTGGGAAAGTGTAGTGACACGGACCCACAACAGGGGGCGTGAATGAACAGACAATAGAGGGAGTTAAATGTGAACACTTTACTGTTGTGAATGTCACAACCACACACAGCAGATTATAGAATAAATACAAGTCAATGGATAAAGGTGTCGTGTGGGCAAGCTCAACGATAGGAGACGTCCGTCTGGAGATGAATCGGAACCACACGATTTCCACCGCCACCGAACCCGAAGGATACTGGAGCCGCCAGGTCCCGAATTCCCCAGGTGGCCACCGTCTCAGCGTGTCGGATCTGGTACTGCTGGCGAAGAGCAAAGACAGTCAAGTGTGGGTGTGTGTACACCCCTAACAACAACGGTGGGAATTCCACCTCCACCTCTAACACACACTCGTGCAGCGTCTGAGTACCACTTATCTGGTGGGAAGTAGAATGAAACAGTCGCGGCCCACGCCGGTCCTCTGGGTAGACAGCTGCAACAAAGTAGCTCTTGAAATCAATTAGTACAATACGCAGGCAGAGAAAGTTACCTCCAAAGAAGTACGATATCTCGGCGACGTGGTGGAGGTGTCATGCTTTTATCCGGGGTGAAGTGCAGATGATCGGTGACAGCTGTCATAGTTGATGAGTGACAGCTGTCACCTCGGCTGTTCCTGTAAGGCGGCAGCGCCCCCTCGTGCCTGAAGCCCGCACTTCAGGCAGGGCGCCCTCTGGTGGTGGGCCAGCAGTACCTCCTCTTCTGGCGGCCCACACAACACGAAGGCTCTGTACACCTGGTCTGTGATGTCCTGACTAGTTTAGAACGCAGCACCCAGTTTAAGACAACCCAATGTCAGTTTGCATGTGAGGCAGGGATCAGAGCCGTTTAATATTTTCTGCACCTGATTCTCTCCTCAGAAGACTTGGTATTTCACACATTTTAATTTTTTCAGATACACAAAATAAAACCGTCTAAAATTATCTTCCTTAATCCCAAACTGAAAGCAAATCTCTACAACTTCATATAAATTAATTAAAAATATAAAAGCCAAGATGTTGGGTTATAATAACCCTAAATAATCAGTTTATTGCCAGTTTTCTTACTTTTCTGAATATGTCTTAGACTTTATTTACATTAGTTATGAAGAAATACAAACAGTATGGCACTCTATGGTAAATGTGCATGGAGGAGACAGTTCTCAAAAACTGAGTGACTGTGCAAGAAGGAGAAGAGTGAGGAAAGCCACCAAAACACCCAGACAAGCCAGAAGAAGCTACAGGTTTCTCTGGCTGTGAATGGAGAAATTGTGCACAGTGGGTGTTTTGCATTTTGTATCCCCAGTTATACAGCTTCACGATGAAGTGGTATAGAGGAGGAGTTTCTTTCACCAAAACATCAAATCTAGGCTTGCATATCAGCTGTACCTTCTGGCAAATTGTAGCTGAACTTTCAGGTCTTTTTAAGAAAATCCTAAGTGAAGTCTGAGGTCCCCTGCTGGAGCTGTTGTCCATGTGACCTGATCCCAGATCAGCAGCTGAGGATGAGTGAGAGTACATCCATGTTTGTAACATAGTCTGCCATTATTAAGGCTCCAAAAGTCATGGGATATTTTACTGTTTGCTGGTTTGTTTGTTTTTTAAGTGTTCCACTGCCAGACGTGTGCAATTTATTCATCACTTAATTTACAAGTGAGTAGGTAAAACTATCTAGAATGTTTTTTATCAAAAAATTTCAGTCCAAGGACTACTTGATCAGTAATGCATAAATAAATCTTGTGGACCACCTAACTCCCCAAATATCCACCTATTGAGTTTTAGAGATTGCGTTATTTACTTAGTCACATACACTTTCTATTTGACTTTGGATGTGATTTTTAAGAACGGCTGATCTAGATTGATGTTTCAAAATGAAGTAAGCTATCTGTCTGAAAAAACAAATTAAACATGTCAAGGAAATAGCAAAGTAATATTTGTAGTCAAATCAACTATTTGGCATAGACTATAGAGACACGTGTGGTGAATGACCAGGGATGAATTCGTTCCCTGGTGAAGAAAACCTACTATGTTCCTTACCTGTATTTTCTCTTGGACTTTGGAACAGTTCCTTACCTCTATTTTCTTTTGGACTCTGGAACAGTACCTTACCTGTGTTTTCTAGTGTTTTCTCGACTGTTGACTTTGACGCACTTGGGTGTTGCCCAAGAGGAAACACAGGTAAGGAACTGTTCCTAAGTCCAAGAGAAATTACAGGTAAGGAAGTGTTCCAAAGTCCAAGAGAAAACACATGTAAGGAATTGTTCCAGAGTCTACCACCTCATCCTTGAAGCACAGCAGCGTGTGTGTGTCACCGCTTGGACATATACCACTGCCAATGGCACTGCTTCGATGCATTTATCGATGGTATGAATGCTGACAACAGTAGCAGCAAAAATTTTAAAGATTTTGGACATGTTTGTTATTTTATCTGCACACATTCAGCCAAACTCTTACAGTTGGACAATCAACCTGAAACAAACTGCAAAAGCAGCCAGGAAAAAAAGTGCAATGTTTGGCATTGATGAAGCAAATCGTTGGACTTGATCCCAAATGGATATGAATTTCACTTGCTGACAGCAAAATTGTACCCAAAGCTTTTAAAACAGGAAGTGAAAACCACTGCAGTGAATATGTAGAACAAAGACCAACTTCAGGCATTTATTATCTGCAAAAGCTTTGCAACCCAAATATTACCAGTTTCATGCATGGTTACCCTTACCAAAAAATAGTACTGATAAGTATATAAAAAGTAAACTAGAAGTATACTTGAAACATACTTGCATATACTACTTTTTGGTAAGGGTATAACAGTTGTCTGCTTACTTTTTGGATATGGTGAACATATAGATAAAGTACTGTAAATCCTACATTTCATTCGATCTGGAGCCGTCTGCCCTCAATTTAACAGTTCTAACCATCATTTATGTGTCTCTCTCACACCTGGACTAAAGCCCAGATTGAGTGTCACTCCTCATTTCCAGCCTATATAGTCGTCATTTTTACACCCTGTGTCCGTGTCCTCAAAATAACGATAACACCTGCACTCCTGACGGCGTGTTGGTTTAAAAATGAGCAGTGGTAGCATTGAGATCATCCATCACCAGAAAGTGATCACGCCTCTCAAATCCATTGTTGTCTGTCACTGTACAAAAAGTGCATCACTCAGACATGCCTTAGGGCCTCTTCACACATAGTAAGAATAAGTACAACTCAGGGCGACTCCCAGCGGAACAGCTCGTATGTGCGAACCACACAAACATGTCACTGACAGGCAGGCATGCACTGTCGCTGTGCAATGTGTCATGCACGCAGGAAGACAGTGCGAGCGGCTGCACCACATCGTGCCGCTGATGTGGAGAACAATAACATAAAAACCAGCTGTATAATTTGTGAATATCACTGGGTTGATATAAATAATACATAAAAGGGGACGCAATACAGAACCCTGCGGTTAAATAACCCTGGTTAACAAAATGCTGCTCACGGGATTCAAACCTGTAAGCTCTGATTACCAGATGGAAACTTTACCACTGCGCTACCATCACTGGCCTGTAATCAGAGTGGAAAAATGCCTGAAATCAAAAAAGACATGGAGGAGGTGCGCTGTGTCCAGCCACTGCACCCCGGTGCAAAGGCGAAACATGTTTTATGTATTTCCACATGAGGACAGCAGGCAGAGACACGCGCCTCACAGAGGAATGTTGTCAGTTCATGTACTTCGAAACACTGAACTTGTTCTCAAGCTGGGACGTCCAGGAGCAGAGATCTTTGCTGCCGCGGCTGTGAGCGGACACGCCCCCCATCTATCCAGTGCCCACACCAATGTGTCACTGTGTGTTATGTGGTCATTCATTTTCATTATTTGTTATGTAATTGCGTAATTATTTATATAACTGTCCTGGCGGTGGTGTCTGTGTTTTATTGTGTGCACTGAGCTGTCATCCAACACACAGCTGATCAGCTGACAGGCCCCTCCCTGTGCTTTATGCAAGTGTCGCCCCCAGCATGCCAGATGTGTTGGGTGGAACGATGGGGGAGGACACGCGTGCACGTGTGCGAGACACATGCACCACATGTGTGTGGCTTTTTGCAACTCCACAGTCGTGGGGCGCTTAGACAAATTTCACATTCAGCTCCACAGTGATTGTCTACTGATTGTTGTCGTGTTAATAGCGTGAATGGCCACATATTTTCTAAGTGCCAAACGAGCGGTGTTAGATGTTCATGTATGTCAGCTTGAATTTGGCCAACACCTGCCGTGAGAGGGTTTGATGGGCTCTCACAGCGCATACGCTGTCTTTCAGCCGCTGGTGTGCACAAATAGTTGTAGCAACAGATGTATGAGGCATTAGAGGCAGCTTCGATTTTACACGTTTTGCATACGATTCCTGCTTCATTTACACTTTATGCGCAAGTCGACCACATTCGTACTATGTGTGAAGGGGCCCTTAAGGAGGTTTGGGTGTCAAAATCCAATATTTGTACATCTCAGTATGGATTCTACAGGTGAAAAACTGCTTACATTTGAGATTTCTTCTTCACATTAAATGGAGGACCTCTTTTTTCAGACCTGTACAAATTTCAGAATGGCAGCTGCCTGTATTGATCAAGAGGATGCTGACTAGAAAAATACGCCTGACAAGTGAGGAGTGCTCTGCTGTGAAGTCCCCCCCCACCGGCTGACTGTTACTGTCAGCAAGAATAGTAAGAGATGATGATGGCCCTGAGAGGGCCGGCAGCCCGAGGTGCTGAGGCTTTAAGGGAGGCCGCTCCTGAATACATAAAGCCATTGTATAGCCGTTAATGCGGCTGCAGCACTCAACACTGCTGTTCAAAACTACAGAACAAGGATTGCTCCAGCAGATCTCATCAAGTGGACTGACACGAGAGCATCGCTGCAGCCACAAACACAAACCCGGCTGCACGCGCCGCCTTGTCTCACCTGCATGCATGCATTTGCCACAGAACACCAACAAGAGCCGTCTAATAATCTTCATTAGATTTATTTTCTCGGGCGCGCAGACACGCCGCTCTTCATTGTCTTTGTTCATCTCGTCTGTTAACGCGTCTTCTTTTCTTCGTGCTGCTTCCTGCGCGTGCCTCGCTCGATCGCTCGCTGTCTCTCACACGCGTCCTCTCTTTTGCCTGAGTGACAGGGTGTACATGCCATTGTTTTGTCATGGTCACAAACATATTGATTAAAGCAATGTGGAGCTAATTAAAGACGATCTGCAAGGAGTGTCAGTGGCAGCGAGGAGAATAAAATCACAGTGACGGAGCAGTAGGTCGCTAATTGTTATTCTTCTGCGTTAGAGAGAAGGAGGGCCTGCAGGGTTATTATCGCTCTCATTCTATTTCTACCTCTGTGTGCTATCTCCAGTTTTGATTTCCACTCCCCTCTGCTCTGCATGTGTCACTGCAAATGCATGTAGTGCTTGTGTATATTACTATGTTACATATACCGTATATGTGCTGTTGTTTACTGGGCATGTTATTAGCATCGCAGTACATAATGTCATTATTTCATTACACGTCGTTCAAAAATACATAGAGTATGCATGTCCAGGGCCGTGGTCAGGAATTTCCAAAAAGGGAGGGGGGCACTGAATATTTGGCTTTAAATACACAAGATCAAATTCCTTGTATTACTTGGAAATAAATTCCCACTTACTTGGAAATAAATTTGATTCTGATTCTAAAACATGATTCCACACACACCCAACCCCCTCTTCCATCTTCTCCCTGTCACACTACCAGAGCCATACCTGATCTTTCAAACGTCTGAAAACAAATCACAAAATATATTTTATTTCAAAATTTTATATATATATATATATATATATATATATATATATATATATATATATATATATATATATATATATATATATATATAGTATTTTAAGAAGGTCTTGCCATGCTGTGAAGCTGTTCATTGTTATTTATTTATTTTTAATTTTTTTAAAGCTGCTGCTGTTATTCTTTGTGTATAGCTGTTTGGAAAGTGCCACCAGAATTTCATTGCAGAAATGCAATGCAAATAAACGTCTATTTTATTCTATTCTATTCTATATTAAGGTGGCATGGTGGGTTAGTGGTTAGCACTGTTACCTTACAGCAAGAAGGTCGTGGGATAGTTTCCCACCTGGTTCTGTTTGTTTGCATGTTCTCCCAATGTTGTTTCACGCAAACACCCACCAGGCACCCCCTCCAGGTGCCTCGGCTTCCTCCCACTGCTAAACACATGCAGCTTTGGTGAATTGATGTCTCTAAATTGACCACAGGTGTGTGTGTGAATGAATTTATCCTTCTTTATGTGGCCGTGCGGTGGATTGATGTCTTGTCCAGGGTGTACCTCACCTCACCCCCTATGACTGCTGGGATAGGCTCCAGCTCACCATGACCCTTTCTGGAATAAGTTAGTTTAGAAAATAAATGAATATACTATATTACTACTACGTCATCATTATTTATTGACAATTATTACTTCAGTGTCCCTAAACATTTCGATTTTACAGGACTGTCTAGGTATCAAGTATCATACTTTATCCACACGTCTACACCATTTTCTATGCATATTTACTGTTAACCACAATAACTATATTACTATTACCATAACGATCAGATCAACGGCTCTCCATTTTCATATTCTTCCATCCTTTTCCACTTTTTCTTTTTTCTTCCTGTCTTTCTCTTTTTCTTTTTTTATGATCTGGGGGAAAGGGTTGGCTACAGCACTGCATATGTGATTCCAAGAGTAATGCTTTGAGTGAGTGTGGCAAAAGGATGCTCTGTTTGGAGTATAATTTATTTCCATTCTGATTTGTATGGGTTTTTATATTTCAAATACATCAGAGTATTGAAAAGAAAAGCTCAGTAAGGATTCAACTTTAAAAATGGAGTTTGATTGAATATTTAAAAAGGTTTTTAATGCAAATGCATAGGGCATACTGAGTAATGTATTCATTTTGCTGCTCAGCTTTTGCAAGTTTTTCAAATATATTGTACATATGTGCAAATCCAGGCCTCTGCCTTCTGAAATGTTGGCTTCAGAAGTCAATTTGTTGCATCATTTTTCTGTAATTTTTGGGTAATAGATTGAAGCTAGAGCTGAGTTACTAAGGGTGCATTTGTAATTTAATTAACTTTTTTCTTTAAAAGTGTCACACACCCTGCTTAGGGTGCCGCTCTCGTTGGAGCGACATCTCTGCTATTATGGAACTGTGGGATAGCTCGCCCACAGACTGAGCTCCCCGGACTACTTTTGCCACCCTGCTCAGTGATCCGCTCTCGTTGGAGCGACAATACACAGATTGTGTCTCTTTCCAGATAGATCTCTTTCAGTGCAGCTTCTTCTTCTGACCTTAACATGAGGTTAACACCCAAGTCTTTCATCGCCAACTCTAAATGATAATCAAACCATTCCAATCGTATCTTTCTTTAACTCTTCCGCATCAAACTCCATCGTGTCAATGTTTACAATGTGCATGAGCAATAACAGGTGAAGTTGCTCATAAACTTTAAGTTTCTTAAATATTTATTACAGCCACTCTTAAAACTTCAGTTATCTTTAGAATTTTATTACTGGTAAATTTTAGAATTAATTTAGATGAGATATACTCATTATCTTGCAGGAATATATCATAATTATCTGGGAGCTACAGTAGTGTTCAGAATAATAGTAGTGCTATGTGACTAAAAAGATTAATACAGATTTTGAGTATATTTCTTATTGTTACATGGGAAACAAGGTACCAGTAGATTTAGTAGATTCTCACAAATCCAACAAGACCAGGCATTCATGATATGCACACTCTTACGGCTATGAAATTGGGCTATTAGTAAAAAAAAAAAAAGTAGAAAAGGGGGTGTTTACAATAATAGTAGCATCTGCTGTTGACGCTACAAACTCAAAACTATTATGTTCAAACTGCTTTTTTAGCAATCCTGTGAATCACTAAACTATTATTTAGTTGTATAACCACAGTTTTTCATGATTTCTTCACATCTGCCAGGCATTAATTTTGTTGGTTTGGAACCAAGATTTTGCTCATTTACTAGTGTGCTTGGGGTAATTGTCTTGTTGACACACCCATTTCAAGGGCATGTCCTCTTCAGTATCCAAACTGATCCATGATACCTGGTATGCGATATATAGGCCCAACACCATAGTAGGAGAAACATGCCCATATCATGATGCTTGCACCACCATGCTTCACTGTCTTCACTGTGAACTGTGGCTTGAATTCAGAGTTTGGGAGTCGTCTCGTCTCACAAACTGTCTGCGATCCTTGGTCCCAAAAAGAACAATTTTACTCTCATCAGTCCACAAAATATTCCTCTATTTCTCTTTAGGCCAGTTGATGTGTTCTTTGGCAAATTGTAACCTCTTCTGCACATGTCTTTTATTTAACAGAGGGACTTTGCGGGGGATTCTTGCAAATAAATTAGCTTCACACAGGCGTCTTCTGTCACAGCACTTACAGGTAACTCCAGACTGTCTTTGATCATCCTGGAGCTGATCAATGGGTGAGCCTTTGCCATTCTGGTTATTCTTCTATCTATTTTGATGGTTGTTTTCCTTTTTCTTCCACGCGTCTCTTTTTTTTTTTTTTTGTCCATTTTAAAGCATTGGAGATCATTGTAGATGAACAGCCTATAATTTTTTGCACCTGTGTATGTTTTCCCCTCTCCCATCAACTTTTTAATCAAACAATGCTGTTCTTCTGAACAATGTCTTGAACGTCCCATTTCCCTCAGGCTTTCAAAGAAAAAAGCATGTTCAACAGGTGCTGGCTTCATCCTTAAATAGGGGACACCTGATTCACACCTGTTTGTTTCACAAAATTGACAAACTCACTGACTGAATGCCACACTACTATTATTGTGAACGCCCCCTTTTCTACTTTTTTTTTTACTAATAGCCCAATTTCATAGCCTTAAGAGTGTGCATATCATGAATGCTTGGTCTTGTTGGATTTGTGAGAATCTACTGAATCTACTGGTACCTTGTTTCCCATGTAACAATAAGAAATATACTCAAAACCTGGATTAATCTTTTTAGTCACATAGCACTACTATTCTGAACACTACTGTACCTTTTGGACAGGAATTCATCAAGCACTGACACAGAATATACAGAAACTGGACAGTTGTTCGGCCATATGCACGTCCACTTTGTGGCGCACGTGAGAGTATGGGAGTCACATTATAAATCTTTTCAGCAAGCTAATGGAGGACACCGTGTGTTGTAGAAAAAGATTTTAAAAACTGGAGTGATGCATATTTGAAAAGAGCAAATTTAAGGACTCTACGAAACAATCCACATCTGTTGCTTGAAGTGGAAAGTAAATGCCATTTTCTGTTTGTATTTCATAAAAATATTTAAACTTAAATGGATCTTCTTTTTTCATTAAGCAGTTGGATTATTTTGAAAGGTATTTAAGATGCATTAAAAGGTCATATGTCATCTCAGAACTGGAGCCATACTATATATCTGTGATAGCAGTACATTCTGTGAACAGCATATGGCAGTAGAGTAGTAATTTTATTCAGTGAGCTCAAATTTTCATTGAGCTGTCTCAAGTTTTATTCAGTTGTGTGTTAAACCTTCATTCTATATTCTCAGATTAAGGATTTATTCTCAAACTAAAAATATTCTCCAACTATACATCACACTCATAGAGTGCAAACCTCTGCCAACGCTAGTTAGTAATTCCACATATTTTTTACCTTGGAAAAAATTTTCAAGGTCAAAGTCCTGTTAGAAGATACTTTTCATAAGATAATATATGATACAAAATAAAGGGCTTTTCAACGTTAAAATCAAATATTTACTAAATCCACAATACGGATCAGATGCAGATAAATCTATTCATTGAGAGTGCCAGTTTGCACCTCATTGTCATAAATGAGAGTGATTGAGGCACTTTTGATTGAGATATAATGCAAAATATACACCAAATGGGCTTTTCAATATTAAATTCAAATGTCCACAAAATCTCCAATCCAGATCAGACCTGGATCAAACTTTGTCAGGTAATAGTGAGTGCCAGTTTGCACCTCACTGTCAAATATGAGGGTGACTGGGGCATGTTTGATTAAGATATAATGTAAAATATACATTAAAAGGGGTTTTCAATGTTAAATTTAAATGGCCACAAAATCTGTAATCTGGATCAGATCCAGAGCAAAGTTTGTCAGGTGATAGTGAGTGGCAGTCAGCACCTCACTTTCACATATAAGAGTGATTGGGGCAAGTTTGATTAGGTTATAATGTAAAATATACATTAAATGGGGTTTTCAATGTTAAATTTAAATGGCCACAAAATCTGTAATGCAGATCAGATCCGGAGCAAAGTTTGTCAGGTGATAAACGATACCATCCTACATACATCATACATACGTCAAATATAAAATAAATGTTATATTTTTTGACAGCGTTATTAATGTTTGAATTTAAATTGTTCAATGTAAACGATAAGGATTTTTCCCATTTTCAAAGATTTTTCTGACTTTGTCCTTTCACCTATGGCCTTGAAAATTTAATCAGTTCGTGCCTACTAGGATATTAATCTTTAGGAAAAATTTCAAAACAATATTTGAAAAATTGTGGGCCCCAAGCTGTTTACAAACAGATAAATAAATAGGGACAAAAACATATTAACCTCCTCCAACTTCATTGCCAGTGGTAATTAAGGGTCAGACTAATTGAACTGCCACAGTTTGATGTTGTTAGAAACTTTCAAGAGGGTCTGCAGCACCATATTGTGGATGTTTTTCTTAATTTCCTGTCAACATGAAGGTTGCATGGAAGGGTATGAAGAGTGGCGGTTGCACATTTGCATGAATTAATGGATCATAAAGCAGACTTATGTGAGTAAAGCCTTTCTCACACAGGTGTGTGCATGACATTTACAGGAGGGTTGCGCTCTAAGTGCCTCACTTGCCGCTGTCCACCACAAACACATCACATAACACAACACTGTTGATGGCGATCACCAGGGTGTGGTCACCCACTCCAAATCCTTGATTACATGGAATGCCATGCCCATGCAGCAGTCACACCCCATCGCCCGTACTGACAGCGAGTGCAGGCGTATGTGTGGTGAGCACAGCATGCCAGTGGTTGCCACTGATGGCGCAAACTTGTCAGACAGAGTGCAGACCTGCTTACTGGGTGTTTCTCACTATGCAAAAAGGAATCCATCACTCATGTTTGCAAATAGGGGCTTCTGTTACACGTCACAGGAATCAGAAATGAGCTATTTCAGGCATAACATTTTGGTTATACCAGGAAAATTTCTTCATGCACAGATGTAGTACTATCAGACTTTGCTTATATTTAATATGAAACTCCAACACGTCAATTAGGAAGGAAAAAAAAAACAGTAAACTCCTTTAATATAATTCATGCAAATTTTCAGTTAGTTATGAATGTCTGATCTCTTTAGTCTTTACGCCAGAGATGGTGTTGCAGACCAGAATTACACAAGTGGTTTCTGCATGTATTTGTAGACTTCCTAAGGTTTAGAATCAGGCAGCATGATGTAAAGCAGACTTCTTTCCACTGGAGCACGTTGTTATCTTGCCTCTCCTATGTGTCGTGTCTCTGTAAAAGGACCTCTCTACCTTCCCCACAGTGGGGCTGCAGAGAGTAGCTCTGCCAGCCTGCTTGATATGCAGCAGTGTCTGGTGACTGCTGGGTTCCTACTCCTCCCTGAGTAAAGCCTTTAAGCCTTGGTGCAGCCGGGGATCCTCCCCCGTCAATGGCCCTACTGAACCCGCTGTGATAGCACCACGTGGAAAACGCATTGTTTAAAATGCTTCCGCACAGCTCCTATCGTTCACCTCCCCTCCCCACCCCAACCAAAATAAAAGCACCATGACTGAGTAAGTGTCTGACATGGGAGGTGATTCTGTCACAGTTGCATGTGGAGGTGAAGGGATCATTTGACGTAGGAGATGAGTGGAATAAAATGACAGAAGAGATAAACGAGAGCGAGGCTTCATGCAAATCGGAAGAAATTTGCGCTCTTACTTAATTTTACCACAGCTCACTCGGTGGCAGCGCCAAATATCGATGCCACCGTCCAGCCGTCTTAACGCAGCCTCAATTATTGATTTTGAAAATCAAAGAGCTAACGAAGAGAAAAACGTGCACGTGTTTCCCAGAAAGATCGTGTCGCATGACATGGAACCAGAGCAGGTGGGTTGCATGCTTTTGGGAGTGCATGGCTCGATCTGATACCGGATGTGTGTACCTTGTGATAAAGACAAGGAGAACGCCATCAAAGGAACAGCTTGGCCAATCTAGTCTGTCTTATGAAAGCTTTTGTATCAGAGCAGCAAGAGCAGCTCTCGGCACAACAGCCATATTTATATTCCAATCTTCTACGCAGAAACCCACATTGCCAGGCTCATAAAAGATTCATCGAGTCGGGGAAAGCAAGGTCGTAGAGAGAAAACTGGTCAGGAGGTGCCTACTGCAAAGCAAAAATAAAAATAAAATGTTAAAAAGCGCAGATGGATGCAAAAAAAAAAAAGCCCACTGGCAAGTCCCGAGGTGGCAGTTACTATGGTAACGTGTGTTGTTGCCCATATTACTGGTGGCAGCATGTCCAGTGTAGATCAGATGATCGAGCAAGTCTTTGCTAATTGCCCGTCTGCCAGTCACGTCAGACCCCTCAGCCGCACGCCGATCCCGTGAAATGTTTGGTTCTTTGTGCTTCTTTTGGATTGCTGACATGTTTGTGAAGGATAGGAGTAAAAGGGGGAGGAAGGGAGTGTTTGTGTGAAAGAGATAGAGCATGCCTGTTCTGGATGTTGTCAGAGAAATGTCACTCCTGCTTAGAGTCACAGGCACGAACCTCCGGGAGTCGCAAAGCCACTCGCGCGCTCACACACAAGGGAAGAGAGGAGACAAACGAGAGATAACATAATGATGGCCAGCGCAACCAACCCCGCTGATCCCTCTACACAGTGCTAAAATCGAGAATATAAATAAGAGAGTGGCTTTTGGAATTTTTCATCACAGTTTATTTGTGCATTATTGATGGGAGTGAGATTTAAAACAGGGTGGCGTGTAAATTTTCCGTGAGAGTAATCAATGTGCAGGCTAACTGTACAGCTGCAAAAACAAGAACATTCCAAGAACTCTATTTAGTACTCGCGGCCCAAAAAGATCTTAAAGGCCTTTCTACAACCCCTGGCAATAATTATGGAATCACCGGCCTCGGAGGATGTTCATTCAATTGTTTAATTTTGTAGAAAAAAAGCAGATCACAGACATGACACAAAACTAAAGTCATTTCAAATGGCAACTTTCTGGCTTTAAGAAACACTATAAGAAATCAAGAAAAAAAGATTGTGGCAGTCAGTAACGGTTACTTTTTTAGACCAAGCAGAGGGAAAAAAAAATATGGAATCACTCAATTCTGAGGAAAAAATTATGGAATCATGAAAAGCAAAAGAACGCTCCAACACATCACTAGTATTTTGTTGCACCACCTCTGGCTTTTATAACAGCTTGCAGTCTCTGAGGCATGGACTTAATGAGTGACAAACAGTACTCTTCATCAATCTGGCTCCAACTTTCTCTGATTGCTGTTGCCAGATCAGCTTTGCAGGTTGGAGCCTTGTCATGGACCATTTTCTTCAACTTCCACCAAACATTTTCAATTGGATTAAGATCCGGACTATTTGCAGGCCATGACATTGACCCTATGTGTCTTTTTGCAAGGAATGTTTTCACCATTTTGCTCTATGGCAAGATGCATTATCATCTTGAAAAATGATTTCATCATCCCCAAACATCCTTTCAATTGATGGGATAAGAAAAGTGTCCAAAATATCAACGTAAACTTGTGCATTTATTGATGATGTAATGACAGCCATCTCCCCAGTTCCTTTACCTGACATGCAGCCCCATATCATCAATGACTGTGGAAATTTACATGTTCTCTTCAGGCAGTCATCTTTATAAATCTCATTGGAACGGCACCAAACAAAAGTTCCAGCATCATCACCTTGCCCAATGCAGATTAAAGATTCATCACTGAATATGACTTTCATCCAGTCATCCACAGTCCATGATTGCTTTTCCTTAGCCCATTGTAACCTTGTTTTTTTTCTGTTTAGGTGTTAATGATGGCTTTCATTTAGCTTTTCTGTATGTAAATCCCATTTCCTTTAGGCGGTTTCTTACAGTTCGGTCACAGACGTTGACTCCAGTTTGCTCCGATTCATTCCTCATTTGTTTTGTTGTGCATTTTCAATTTTTGAGACATATTGCTTTAAGTTTTCTGTCTTGACGCTTTGACGTCTTCCTTGGTCTACCAGTATGTTTGCCTTTAACAACCTTCCCATGTTGTTTGTATTTGGTTCAGAGTTTAGACACAGCTGACTGTGAACAACCAACATCTTTTGCAACATTGCATGATGATTGACCCTCTTTTAAGAGTTTGATAATCCTCTCCTTTGTTTCAGTTGACATCTCTCGTGTTGGAGCCATGATTCAGTCCACTTGGTGCAACAGCTCTCCAAGGTGTGATCACTCCTTTTTAGATGCAGACTAACGAGCAGATCTGATTTGATGGAGGTGTTAGTTTTGGGGATGAAAATTTACAGGGTGATTCCATAATTTATTCCTCAGAATTGAGTGATTCCATGTTTTTTTTCCCTCTGCTGGGTCTAAAAAAGTAACCGTTACTGACTGCCACAATTTTTTTTCCTGATTTCTTATAGTGTTTCTTAAAGCCAGAAAGTTGCCATTTGAAATGACTTTAGTTTTGTGTCATGTCTGTGATCTGCTTTTTTTCTACAAAATTAAACAACTGAATGAACATCCTCCGAGGCCGGTGATTCCATAATTATTGCCAGGGGTTGTAATCATAACTGAGCAGTCACAGAGATGCTGCCTGGTTGCTTCAGAGTTCCTTTAGGATAGCAGGCTTTGAGGTTGGTTTAGACGAAACAGAAAGCTGCTGCAGAGGTCATTTAGTGCCCGAATGGCTGTGAGGTCACTAAATAAATAAACAAATAAACAAACAAGGTTTATAGCTTTTGTGAAAGAGTTCCACTTTGATGCCTAATCTTTAGAAATACAGAGTCTCATTTTTTCCCTGCTGTGTGCATCAGCCCCCGAAATGGACCGTGAGGGCACCAAGTCAGCCAAGGTGAATAAATCATAAAATTATGTGGTTTTTTGTTGTTATTTTTTTAAGTGCTGAGACACATTATATCCCAGCAGCAGATATTGTCTTTAAATGCAGAGAGTACCTTCTGTTGTGTTGCAGACTGTTTGAGTCTGTTGCTATAGCAATAGTACGTGTTGTTTGTACCTAATGTTGTCTATCGACTTTCTTCAAGTATTTTAATAGCGTGTCTTTTTGAGTCAAACTCAAAAGTGGAAAGTAGTAACAGATCCTGTCAAGATTCTTTTTTTTTTTTTTCGCTTTTTTTCCTGGAGGAAATAGAGTAAGTAAATCACTGACAGCTGAAATGAAGTGTAGAGTGGAAGTGAATATTTTTGGCTTTTGTGCTGCTGATTGAAAAAGGCAAGACATTTGAAGAAGTTAGTTGGATTTTGCCAAATTCTCTAGGGTAGCTATTGTTCTTGTTATTTGACATTTTAGCAGCAAAATAATTAATTATTTATTGGCAAAAAAAATTTTTATCTACCAGTTATGAGGAATAATTACATACTGGATTATGGTCACAAAATTGAGTTTTACCGTTGACGCGTTAAATTCAACATGAATGTTCACAAATCATCAGATACAACAGGGTTATTCCCTAAATATAAAGAAACACGAAACAGTGCTGTTATTTTCTTTAAGGTCTGATTATTAGGTTATTCGGCTGCTCCCGTTTTTGTTCGGGCTCGCCACAGCGGATACAGCCAGATCCGTATTAGGTAGTTTAAAAAAAATTTTTAAATTGAGGCTGTTCTTGTAGTCAGGGCAGTAACAATAAAAAAAAACTATTGTGTAGATTTATTTTGTAAAAAAAAAAATAGATTGAACAATTTACAAATATAAAACAGTCAGTCAGCTTGACTGAGTGATTATCTACTGCTAAAGGCTAAGCTAACATTAGCCGATAAATTTTCAGTGTTCAGTGGTGCACTAACATCACATTTTATGTTCAGATTACTCACACGCCTTAGACAAATTTGCAGAAGCTCCGTTGCTCAAACCGGGTGGATGTATATATCCAAAAGTGAAGTATTTGGGACCAAGTGTGTCTGCTTCATCTCCATCTGGCCTCACTGATGAACAGTCATGGAAAAAAGCTCCTCTCAGCAGGGTGATGTCCGTCACTCATTCTTCTGGTTTTTGCTGGTAATCTTGTGGTTATGACTCCCAGGCTGAGTATTTTTACTTTATTTAATTCTTTTTTCAGGAACACAGAAGTCTTCACAAACATGGACACTTTCAGACTTGATCAGTCTCCAAAACAGAAACACAGTGACGTAGGAAACTTCATCCCTATGTGCTTGAAAAAAACAAGAGTGGAAGCACAAAAGTGAGTGTGCCACGTGCACATGCTCTGAAAGATCCTTCACTCAATTTCTCAAGTGCTACGGAGTTTCCATTGATTCTGCAAAAATCACAGCAATGTGTGCAAAGTCAAAGTCAGCAAATTTTTCCTCACCTATAAAAATTTAGGGTTTGTTAAGTTCACACATGTTCTGGTTGATTTATGAGTCATTTTGTCATGCAGGTTTGAACAAAAGCCATGTGGTTGCAAAGGTAATGCCAGGCCATTGCTAACAAACCCTCTCACCCTGAGGAGTCCAGCTGTAACAGGGACATGGTTTTTCTGACTTCAGTTGCTGACCTAACATGCTTCTCGACCCAGCATCCCATCTGTTAACCAATTACCACGAGCGCTGCTGCCTGGTTTCATGTTATTGCTTCATCCAAAGCCTTAGAATAGTAAAACCAGCCACCCATTTTCACCCTGAACCACAAAATGACCTCGCTGCCATCATTAATATCACCCCAGTGTGAGTCAGGGATGAACCGCATTTAGATAAGTGACCTAGAAACAGGTGCATCGGAAGCACATTGTCTGAGTGAAAAGTAGACGGCACCAAGGCACAACAGCTCTCTGCACCCCCGGCCTCCTTTCTTAAGCTGCATCTCTTTTATGAAACAAACCTCTTTATAGTGGTAAGATTCCAACTCACACAATGCGGCATCATTATCCGGCACTGATTCAAGCTCTGGACTAATCGGTCATGACACAAGCACATACTATTCAATCTCTGTGAGCTGCACTGAAGCAAACATAATGCAACCTCATTATCTGGAGCTGACTGTGAAGCAGCACCCTCTGATATTAATGAGTAGTGCATAAAGGTGGACGCATCAGTTGGGACAACACAGATGCACAGTGCAATATAACTAAGGCAAAGGCTTGGACCTAACATCGACGTAGGTTGATGTAAATATATTGTGTCAATTGTATGTGATACACCATAGTTCAAAATGGCTTGGGTCTATGAAGGTCTTCAGATGAAGGTGCTTTATGGCCGTGTCACACGGCACACAGCGTTAGCTGAACGAAGGAAAAAAGTCACAAAGCCACAAATCGTCGAGAAAAGGTGGACGAATGAGCCGGCACTTCTCCCATCACCGAAAAGCCTGTGAGTGTAGAGCGCATTAAAAAAAGACATGAAACCGAAACTAATAAGAGAAAAATGACGCAAACGGCGACCTTGACGCTGTGTTCATTTCTGCAGCGAGTCTGTCTCTCCACAGCCACCCGCAGCTGCATTGTCTTGACAACAGGTTTGTCTTCACTACAACAACGTGTGCACGCACATGCACGTTGCAGCCAGAGAGGGCTGGAACGTGCGTAAATAATTAAAGTAGTTGATCAAACAGTCTTACAGCTATTGCTTCTGTATGACAATGTTGCTTTTCATCCCACACATGGACGAGTCACGTTCAGCTCGTCGGATCTTTAGTTACTGATCCGTTCAGATATCATCAATGTTCGTGCAAGATGTCGGACTTGGGAGGCTGGACGAAGTTGGACAGCAGCGCCAGCTACAGAAACGAAGCTGGACAATGGTTAAATGATGTTTCCAAAAGTCAGCGTAAGTCCAGATTTCTTGTTTTGTTTTGGCTAGTTAGTGCCGTGTGACCAGACTGACACAATTTCTTAATGATAAACTATTGTAGGCTTTAATGGTACATACATCTGGGTGTATTAAAGGTATTCATGAAAATATCATTGCTAAGTAGAGTATCAAGAACAGAAACGTCTGTATTCTCGAGATCGATAGATTTATTGAATGATCAATGTAATTTACAACAGTAAATAATGTTTATATCGCCAACATTAATGAGCGAAGCTCCTCACCATCTCACCATGTCGTTTAGGTCCTCCAAACGTTTTTCAGTAAGTAATAGTTCTAGGGAGCATTAGCATGGCTAAAACCCTTCAGAACCCCCCACCAGGGCCCTCTTGACGCTCCACCATTTTAACCAATTTTCTTTATTTGCCTCTCAAGTACCTGGATGCTCCTCACCAGTCCTCAAACCTTTTTTTCAGTAAAATAGTTCTGGGGATCATTGGTATGGCTAAAACGCTTCAGACCCCCCACCCCCCACCATCACCAACACCAGGGCCCCCAAACATTTTAAACATTTTTCTTTATTTGCCTCTCACATGCCTCGGAGCTCCTCATGATCTCACCATGTCATTTAGGTCCTTCAGACTTCTTAATTAAAACCCTTCAGCTTCTGTATTGCAATGGTCGGGGACACCGGTGATCGCAACCTTTATTTTGATGTCATCATAATTATTGGCACAAGACAACATTCTCATCAAACAACTTCAAAAAGAGTGTCAACAAAGATGAGTCATTCGTTGCCTTAAACAGATACCTATCTCTAACGCGTTCACGGAGGAGAGACGGAAGAAATAAATGAAAGAAAGAAATAATACACAGTCTGATAGATATGCGACCCACAGACAGACAGACACACACAGATGCTTCTTGCTTTATTATCACAAGGCAGAATGTTCTCACACACCAACTTCGACAAAGATCGTTGACAAAGATGAGTCGCTGTCTGCCTTAAACTGATGCCTATCTCTAATGTGTCCATGGGGAGAGATGGACAAAATAAAGAAATAAATAATACACAGTCTGACAGATATGCGACCCACAGCCACACACAAATGCTTCTTGCTTTATTATCAGCAGGCAGAATGTTCTCACACACCAGCTTCAACAAAGATCGTCAACAAAGCTCCCACTTTAATTTCTACGTACTTCCTACGGGCACTGTACTAGTTTATTGATAAACGGCTTTACAGCAGCCAGACTGTGCCCAAAGTGGTTTACAGTCAAATCAAAGATTCACAAAAATCAAACACACATGCAATTAAGTTAAAATAGCACATAAAAACAAATAATGTCACAGCACAACTAGGTATTAAAAGCCAGCTTAATTTATTTATGTTTTTATTGATTTAAATTGTTTGGACACTACGCACTACTTATCATATATACGGCATTTAACACCCCGTCACTTTGAGTACCTGGTCATGCCGTTCGGCCTCACTAACGCCCCCGCGACATTCCAAGCGTTGGTAAATGACGTCTTGCGGGACTTCCTGCATCGGTTCATCTTCGTATACCTGGACGATATCCTAATCTTCTCCCCGGATCCTGAGACCCATGTTAAGCATGTATGTCAGGTCCTGCAGCGGTCGTTGGAGAACCGGCTGTTTGTGAAGGGCGAGAAGTGCGAGTTCCACCGTACTTCTTTGTCCTTCCTGGGGTCATCATCTCCTCCAACTCCGTCGCACACGATCCGGCCAAGGTAGCGGCGGTGAGAGATTGGCCCCAACCGGTAAGCCGTAGGAAGTAACAGTTCCGGCAACAGTTCCTCGGCTTCGCAAATTTCTATAGGAGGTTCATAAAGGGCTATAGTCACGTTGTTGGTCCCCTTACAGCCCTTACCTCCCCAAAAGTCCCCTTCACCTGGTCGGATCGGTGCAAGGCCGCGTTTAGGGAGTTGAAACGCCGGTTTTCGACTGCGCCAGTTCTGGTGCAGCTCAATCCTAACCACCAGTTTGTTGTTGAAGTGGATGCCTCTGACTCAGGGATAGGAGCCGTGCTGTCCCAGAGCAGGGAGTCCGACAAGGTTCTCCACCCTTTTGCCTATTTCTCCCGCAGGTTGACCCCGGCAGAGCGGAACTATGACGTCGGCAATTGGAAGCTCCTGGCGGTGAAAGAGGCCCTGGAGGAGTGGAGACATCTGTTGGAGGGAGATGCGGTTCCATTCACGGTCTTCACTGACCATCGGAACCTGGAGTACATCCGGACCGATAAGCGTCTGAACCCCAGGCAAGCCCGTTGGTCACTGTTTTTCAGACGATTTGACTTTCAGATCACCTACCGCCCCGGGACTAAAAACCAGAGGTCTGACGCGCTGTCCCGGGTGCATGAAGAGGAGGTCAAAACAGAGCTGTCGGATCCACCAGACACCATCTTGCCGGAGTCCGCTATCGTCACCACCCTCACGTGGGACGTGGAGAACATTGTCAAGGAGGCCCTGATGCGTCACCCGGACCCCAGCGGTGGACCAGCTAACTGATTGTACGTCCCACCAGACGCAAGAGCTGCAGTCTTGGACTTCTGTCATGGTTCCAAGCTCTCCTGCCATCCAGGGGTGCGAAGAACCGTGGCAGTGGTCCGGCAGCAATTCTGGTGGGCGTCGATGGAGACCGATGTCCGGGAGTACGTCTGGGCCTGTACCACCTGCGCCAGGGGCAAGGCTGTGCACCAAGCCGAAAAAGGACTCCTCCAGCCGTTGCCAGTGCCTCGACGTCCCTGATCACACATAGGCCTGGACTTCGTCGCGGGCCTCCATGCGTCCCAGGGAATGACTACCATCCTGATGATAGTGGACCGGTTCTCCAAGGCGGCCCACTTCGCGGCCCTCCCGAAGCTCCCGATGGCCCAGGAGACTGCAGACCTCCTGGTCCACCACGTCGTGCGTCTGCATGATATCCCGACGGACATAGTATTGGATCGTGGTCCCCAGTTATCCTCGCAAGTCTGGAGGAGTTTCTGTAGGGAACTGGGGGCCACCGCAAGCCTGTCGTCGGGGTACCACCCACAGACTAATGGACAAGCAGAGTGGGCTAATCAAGATCTGGAACAGGCCTTACATTGTGTGACCTCCGCGCACCCGACGGCCTGGAGTCAACATCTGGCCTGGAACGAGTATGCCCATAATAACCAAATATCATCGGCGACCGGCCTCTCCCCGTTTGAGGTATGTTTGGGGTACCAGCCCCCATTATTTCCTGCAGTTGAGGGAGAGGTTGAGGTTCCCTCGGTCCAGGCCCATCTCAGAAGGTGCCGTCGGGTGTGGTGGACAGCCCACTCCGCCCTTCTGAAAGCCCGGATGAGGGCGAAGAGCCACGCAGACTGCCGACGTGCCCCCCGGCCCCCGCTTACCAGCCCGGGCAGGAGGTTTGGCTATCAACTAAGAACATACCTCTGAACACGGACTCACCCAAACCAACGGACAGATACATTGGACCCTTTCCCATCACCAAAGTCATCAGTCCAGCCGCAGTGAAGCTTAAACTCCCAGCTTCACTGCAGATCCACCCCGTGTTCCACGTGTCCAAAGTCAAGCCATATCACACCTCGGACCTCTGCACCCCCGGACCTGCGCCACCTCCTGCCCGCATCATCGACGGCGAGCCTGCTTGGACGGTACGCAGGCTCCTTGATGTTCGCCGGAGGGGTCGGGGTTTCCAATATCTGGTGGATTGGGAGGGGTACGGACCCAAAGAGCGCTCCTGGGTGAAGAGGAGCTTCATCCTGCATCTGGCCCTCCTGGCCGATTTCTACCAGCGACATCCCGACAAGCCTGGTCGGGCGCCAGGAGGTGCCTGTTGAGGGGGGGGGGTCCTGTTGTGTGGGCCGCCCAAAGAGGAGGTACTGCTGGCCAACACCAGAGGGCGCCCTGCCTGTCGTCGAGCTTCGGGCACCAGAGGGCACAGTCGCCGCAGGAGTCTTCCAGGAGCCCGGAGCTGACAGCTGTCACAAATCATCTCATCACCATCACATCCCATAAAAGCCTGGGAGAATCTCAGCTTACTCGTCAGGTAAACCGACTCAGCCATTTTGTGCCATATGCACACGTTTTTGCATCTGAGCTTTTTGCAGTCTTAACCTTTTTGTACACTTGCAGCTTGTAGCCGAGGTTGTGGAAGTTGGAAGGAGTTGGCGTTTCCACTCCTCACTCCAGACTTGTTAAGTGATACATAAGGCACTGCACGTACTCTGTGTTCCTGTGTTTGGAGGTGGAGGTTTTTCCCCCGGGAAGGAACTGTATTTTTGCTGACTGTTTTCTGGGTGTACACACACCCACTTTTAACCTGTCTGTTCTTCCTGCCAGCAGTACCAGATCCAACAGCTGGAAGCGGTGGCCACTTGAGGACTCAGGACTTGGTGGCTCCGGTGTATTGCAGGTCTCCGTTGGCAGTGGAACCTCGTGGGTCCCGGCTCTTACTCTGGATAGGCGTCTCCTACCCTCGGGCCTGCCCACGAGTCACCTTTTTGTGGAACTTAATTGACAGACTCAAAGCAGTATTTTTGACCTGTTGTGCACATTTGCAGTAATAAATTGTATTTATTGGCATCTCTATTAGCCTTTCATTTACGCCCCCTGGTGTGGGTCCGTGTATTACACTTGCCCAACACTTTTTAATTACTTTTTTAATTACATTTAAATCCGAGACGCGTTTTTGGCCGGTCGCACATCCAGGTACTCCCTCTGTGAGGTTTTAGCAACATGCTTAGCAACGCCAGCGACTGATCTAATGCAGAAGCAAATCCGAAGTGACGTCGCCGCAACAGGGTCCTCATGGTAGACGCGTGTAGATAAGGCAGATACTGATAGACTCGGAAAGAAACTGGAAATGACATCACCATGACAGGGTCCTCATGGCGGATGAAACGGATGGTATGGCATAGTACCCACTTGCAAAATGGCAGCACCCATGGGTTTTTCTATGGGTCCTCATGGTGGATGACAGGGATGACCCAGTTGGATGTTTTTTTGTTTGTCATCACAAAATGCTTCCCACGGGTACTGTACTACTTTAAACGGCTTTACAGCAACCAGACTGTGTTTGGCCTCACTCGCTGTTCGCGTTATTCACATTGAAGTTATCTGTGACTGTTTTTCAGTTTGACCATCAAGATGGCGACGGTTATGCAAGAGTTGACAAAAATCTACACAAACATTAAATTTGTTACAGTGCAGCAAGGTGATTTTAACCATTGTTTGTGTGTGTGTGTGTGTGTGTGTGTGTGTGTGTGTGTGTGTGTGTGTGTGTGTGTGTGTGTGTGTGTGTGTGTGTGTGTGTCCTTGCTTCTCACTGTAGTAGATTTATACCTCATACCCTTGTAGTGTTTCATTTGTTAAAAAAAAAAAAAATCAGATGCAGCAGGTGGCAGCAATGCACCACTAAGGATGCAGGCTGTCGTTAAATGCCATAGAAGCAGAGTGTGGAATGCTACAATGATGGAAGCTGAAAACGTACTTTCAGCCAGAGTGGGGGACGGATTAGTTTTTGTTTATTTGAATGGCAAATCCATCTGTCTTATCGGGAATGCAAATGTGGCTTTATAGTCCATGAGCCAGTCATCAAGGTTGACCTAATCGGTACCACTTAAAGGGAAGAAACGACACTTAGAATCCAGCCTCAGTGTATCATGGCCTACACAAAAACGTATGATGGCCATCCCAGGGTGGTAGCTGTACCCAGGTAGGGGTCAATGAAGAATTACACAGAGGTCAAACTTTAAAAATGCTCAAGTCATGTTGAAAACTATATCACATTACTTGTCTGATCATAACGATTCCAAAAAGGTATAGTTGGACAGTCTATGATGGAATGTTTTGGAGTTATGGGGTAAAAATGGCAAAAATGTTGACAAAGATCGGTTTCAGTTTGTACAGGGGTCAAAAGTTAAAGTTGCACCAATTTCAATAAAAAATTATGCAAATTATTGGTGGAAATAAAGTGATTAATAAATGGAACAGTTTTGACTGTGTTGAATGTTTGGTTTCCAAAGTAAAGGTCAAACAAGGTCATCATCCATTGGATTCTATGACATGTGACATATGTTACCCTGTAACATGAAAACTAAGCATGACACATGGTGCAAACTATTCCTTATTAGCAGTGTTGCCACAGTTACTTTGAAAAAGTAATCCAATTACTGATTACTGATTACCCCTTGAAAAAGTAACTTATTTACTTATTACTCAATTGTAAAAGTAACTAAGTTACATTACTAGTTACGTTTTAGTTACTTTCCCCAGCTGCCGACAACAACCCTCTGCCACCTCAACATGACAATGATACTTGTTTTGCCAAAACTCACTTTATAGTCACCCTTTCTTGACTTCAATGAAAATAAATACTTGTTTTATAAAAAGTAAAATAAAGACCTCTTTCTTGACCTCATATTTAACTGTTGACAGCACTGTAACAGTAAAACTTGCAATTTCTAACCTACATTGTTTATAAATGTAACAATTAAATTATTTTTAACATTTTTCTAACATTTAAATTCTCTCTAAACATTTTACTTGTCGAAATTATTATTAATATTATAAGTAGTATTAGTAGTTGTAGTTGTGGGGGTGGGGGGCACATCATCCTTGCCCCATGCCCCCATTCCATCTGGATTCGCCCCTGCTTTGGCGTTTGAGCACAAAGAATGGATAACATTTATTTATGTAGAAAACATGACCAGATTTACAGGTAAGAAAGTTTTATTGTGTTTTCACATCATGTGGTCCTCAGAAAGAGAGTTTAGGTGCATTTGAGTGGAAAATAGTGTTAGTTGTTGATGCGTCGTGGAGGATCAGCTGTTTTTAACAAGCAGATACAAAGCGGCTCAGCTCAGAATTCTAAATAAAGGAGACAAAAAGCATAAAATGTCTTTGTAAAGCTCAGTGCAGGTGTGCTGTTGTCAACGCGCTTTAAGAGGTGAGGACGAGTCGTAGCTGCTGCAGAAAACTGCGAATGAAAAGCTCACAGCTCGTTTAAAGTGGGCAGTTCAGTCGAACCCCGACCTCCTGCCCACAGACAAAGTTTAATGCTGCTATCGACCCACAATGCAAAAATAATAGTAACGCACAGTGACTTGGAGAAGTAACTTTAATCTGATTACTGATTTGGAAAGATTAATGCGTTATAATCCTCATTACTAAAAAAGTGGTTAGATTAGAGTAACGCGTTACTAAGTAATGCTTTACCAGCATCACTGCTTATTAGAACCCTATTAACCCAAATAATGATTTGGATCATTTTTTACTGAAATTGGAGCAACTTTAAATTTTGACCCCTCTACAAACTGAACTTGACCTTTGTCACCATTTTTGCTGTTTTTACCCCATAACTGTTGTGTAAAAGTGTAATGACACGGACCCACAACAGGGGGCGTAAATGAATGGTCAATGGAAATAAAAAGTAACACTTTTAATGTGAAATGTGCACAACGGATACAGATACAATTCAGTACTACAGTCAATTATACAGTTAGTGTCGTGTGGGCAGGCTCGAGGATAGGAGACGCCTGTCCAGATAGGAGTCGGGACGCACACGATTTCCACCGCCAACGGATCTGGAACACAACAGAGCCGCCAAGTCCCGAGTCACCAGGTGGCCAACGTCTCCAGCTGTTAGATCGGGTACTGCTGGCAGGAAGCAGAAACAGTCGAGTGGGTGTGTGAGCACACACCCAGTAAACAGTCTGCAGAGTTCTGATAAAGGGGAGAAAACACCTCCACCTCCTGTTTCTCAACTCAGTGTTCGTGCAGAATCCAATGTCACACTAATTAATGTAGTAGTGAGGAGCGGGAACGCCAGCTCCTCTCGACTTCCACAAACTCAGCCTCAAACTGCGAGTGTACAAAGGATATGTCTACAAACTCAGAACACAGATTAACAGCTTTTCGAGCTTAGAAGCAAAACACGTTGCAACAATAAGCTTAGCTGATCAAAGCACAAAAACGGCTGAGAGTTTACCTGAATACTTCAGATGATTTCTCGGCAGGGGTGTGGTGTCTCCTCCAGGCTTTTATGGATGGCATGATGAGATGATGAGTGACAGCTGTCAGGGTTCCTGAAGCTCCTGGCGGCAAACTGCGCCCTCTGGTGCCTGAAGCCTGTCTACAGGCAGGGCGCCCTCTGGTGTTGGCCAGCAGTACCACCTCTTCGGGCGACCCACACAACAATAACTCCAGAATATTCCATCATAGATAGTCCAAACTATTCCTTATTGGAATCGTTATGATCAAACAAGCA
Source organism: Thalassophryne amazonica (assembly GCF_902500255.1). Classification (NCBI taxonomy): domain Eukaryota; kingdom Metazoa; phylum Chordata; class Actinopteri; order Batrachoidiformes; family Batrachoididae; genus Thalassophryne; species Thalassophryne amazonica. The sequence continues at coordinate 18,896,298 of NC_047118.1, forward strand.
ATGTGATATAGTTTTCAACATGATTGGAGCATTTTTAAAGTTTGACCTCTGTGTAATTCTTCATTAACCCCTACCTGGCTACAGTTACCACCCTGGGATGGCTATCATATATTTTTGTGTAGGCTGGATTCTAAGTGTCGCTTCGTCCCCTTAAGTGGTACCGAAAACCTGCTTGGCCCATGGACTATTACTGAAGAAAGGGAATTCAAAACAAGTCACAAGAAGAGCTGCGATGCAAACTTCGATGCTAAATCACCTCTGCATGTCTGAAAAGTCCTGGAATTGAAAAGTTGTCTAGCAGAACAATGGTCCATAAATATGGAAGACGTAATAGATGTGGCTAACAAGATTGTGTGTAATGTTCAGGCTAGGAGTCTGAGGAGGCATTTATTCCGTGCACAGCTGGAGGAGACAGGTGCAGAACACACAGATGCTGCTGCACACAGAGGTAAATTTCTGGAACAGTTTTCTGAATTGTTGCTCGAAATTAAAGAATTTCTGAAATGTTCAAATCATGCTGACTAAGCACAGCTGGAAGACAGTCAGTGGCTCTTGGTTTTATCCTTTCTTACCGATCTGACTGACAAGCTCAAGAACAAACCCATCAACATGATCAGCTCCGCGAACGTGTTTAAAAGCAAGCCACACCTGTTGTCAAGCAGGATGCAATAGCGTGACCTGCTGAACTTTCACACATGAACACAGAACTTAAGCGACAGGGCAAAGACTGTGCAGAGCTTGAGAGTGCATGTTATGATGATCAAGTGCAGAGCATCTTTTCAGAATTTGACAGGCGGTTTACTGACTTTGCATCCATTGAGCCTGTTGTCAGTTTTCTCTGTTTTCCATTTGGGGATGTGGACTGTATAACATCCAAAGTAGCATCACTCTTCAACCTGGATAGCTGGGCTACTTAGAATGAGATTCTCACACTGAAAAATGACATTTAGCTCAAATCCAGAGCAACACCTGACATGAATATACAATTGTGGAATCTAATGCAGAAAGAGAAGCACCCCAACCTCAGACAAACTGGACAGAATTTGACTGCACTTTTTGGATCAACATATTTGTGTGAGTCTGCCTTTTCACATATGAAAATCATAAAGTCAAAATACAGATCCACCATGACTGATGACCACCTTGCGGCCCGCTTATGGCTGCACTCAGCTCCTACTGCCTGGACTATGAGAGACTAGCTGCCTCCTCTCAGTGCCAGAAGTCCCACTAAAGTAGGGAACAACTTTTCCAACTTGAATGAGGTGTTTTATTTGGGTTGTTTGATGTTGTGTTGTTACGGGCCAGTCCTAGGCCTACTTGTGCTTATTCTTTGCACCACGCACATTTACTTTACCTTTGTGCCAGAAAATTGTGTTGTTATACTGGTGTACAATAAATTTTGGCTATGCTATGGCTTGGTAGATCTTGATACATTGCCAACTTTAAAGTAGATCTTGGTGCAGCAGTGAATTTTTTTTCCAAGGTCCAATAAACTCATCACGCTTATACAACCACTCACTCCTGCCCTACGCTTTAAATCCTCTCCATGCCCTCTGACTCTTTCCGTTTGCCCCTTTGGTCTGCTTTAACTGCATATTTTGGACTCTGCAGCCATTTTCTTTCCCCTTTTATTTTTTTTTTTTCTTTTCGTGCCATTCTGTTTGAATGTGATAGTTGGACTTCTGAGTTGGTTACCTCTCCAGAGTTGTGTTCACCTTTTTGCTTTCCTTTGTTTATTCAATCATTTTGTTCAGTCACTCCTAGCTGTTCTCAGCATTGTGCATTTTAATCACAAAAACCTTCCCATGTTACAGTGTCACTTTACAGTATATGGGCTCATTTTGGGTACAAGTTTTATTGTGCTTTTTCTAACATTTTGAGCTATATTAGTTTGTTCGAAAGACAGTCATTGTACTGATGTGTCTAGTGACCAGAAGTGGGAAATATGATAGCACTGAGGGTTTGATTTTTTTTTTCACTATTGCCAGATGAGCTTCCGCCTTCACAATGTGAGATCATTTGCCAGCACTGACACACATCTAAAGTCACATGTCATCAACATAACACTGTAAGGTAATCCTACAATTCTGGGAATCAAGCCCAGATATACTATTAAAAAAAGTGTATAAAGTAAAGTGTCGTCATCATAATTGTCAGGATTTTGACTTTTCTATCATGTTTGTTCTGTTTAGTTAGATCCGATTGTTTTTCTGTAGGTGATTTCTCTTGCTGGGGTTTTTCCTGCTTGGGCTTTGTCTTTCCCTATCTCTCTTGTCGGTCTTTCTTTGTGCTTAGTGGTGGGCAGTGCACACTGTCTGGGCCACACCCTATTCTGGAGCTTTCCACACACTTGTTTATAACCTGTAGCTCATCACCAGGGTGTATATAAGCTTCACTGGTTGCACTAGTTCCCTGCCAGAGCATTGCGCCTTATGCTTTCACTTCCAGCTCTTTCTAGTCCTGCTTGCCACTTTGTGTTTTTTGACCACCTGCCTGTTTTTCAACCACGCTTTATCACCTCATGTTTCTGATTTGTTTGCTGTTTTTGGACTGCCTTTTTGTCTATTGGATCCTGCTGAGTCACCCAGTAAACAATCTTAAAAACCAGAGCTGTGTACTTGAGTCCTGCATTTGTGTCCAGACGTCTCTGACCACCAAGCCTGATAATAATACTGAAAGGTCATCCTACAATTGTGAGGATCACACCCAGACACAGTATTAAAAAAAGCAGTGTGCCTTAAATGGAACCCTGTGGTGCACCATATTTTACTGCATAAAATTATAAGTAATGTTATTATTATGTTTACACACACACAGACGTCATGGTGCTGCCATGCAAGGTGCTCAACTGCACGCTGACAGTAACTTGGGGATTAAGGAACCTTGCTGAAGCACATTAACTGCTTTTTTTTCATCTTCCCTTTTGTCTTCTCAGGGGAGTGAACCTGTCAACTTTTGGTCACAAAATTGTTTCTCTTTTAGCCACTCCATCTCTAACTTGCCTCCATTCGCCTTCATTCAGTGAAGTGGAATGTCTCCACTCTCCATAAATATATAGTGATCATGCTGACTGACTGCTGCACTGAGATGTCGTCACCCACACTAACGTAAAGTTTCCATCTGTAGCAAGCAGGAGATTGTTCACTCTTTTATGAGTGCAGATTCTATAGAATGAGTCCTAAATGCTGACTGCAGTGGTTCCAATAACTAATTTATTTGTTGAAAAATGTATCTTTAAAATTTAAGTTTCCTGCCAATAGCAGTATATATATTGTGTGACGTGTGGTGATATTTCTGTATCATATGTGCTTTAATTGTTCTAATGCTCCGTTGATCTCATTGGCAAAGCACCAGGAAAGGAGACTTATTTATTTTTTTGGCCAAAGTGTCACTGGCAGGTCAGTGGACTACTTAAAGCTGTCTGCACTGGACAGCAGCCAGCCCAGCTGTGTGTACTGCCCGTCTGTGATTGAGCTTAGGTCTATACTCACACGTGGGCATGCCATATACATCACATGGGTAGAGTGAGAGCTGATATACTCTGCAATCTGTTTTATTTCCATCAATAAAACCATTTAGTAACAGAGGACTGACTGCATAACTGGTGTACTTTTTTTTGTGTTTGTTCCTTTTACAGTTCGTGACTACAGATTATAAACCAATCCTGGCTGGGTGAGTTTGCGGCACATTCGCCACATGGATCTAAAATTGAGAAACACAACGTCAAGGCGTCGTAAATGATATTCTGCTTGAACTGATTGTTTGTTGTGATTCCTGATGAGAAGAAGGATCAAGTAAATTACTGAGAAATGTAGGCGATTGCTTATACAGGCTCCTGTATCCATCTTTGAGAATGACAGCCAATTAGGTTTTCTCCCCCGCTGCACTCGCGGTTTGAAGAGAAAACACCAACGCAAGGGTTCATTTCCATAACTTTCTACCGCGCCAGTGTCGGAATTAGTGGAGGCCAGTCAACTTAAAGCAATAGCTGCACTCCCCTGACGCTGTGCTCCTCTGTGGGGACCAAAACAACACTTTTTTGTTCCCATTCCAGTGGTACAATCTTTAAACCTGACAACAACAGCGGGAACGGAGCTGCTAAATAAAATGAGACAGTGTTCATTTGTCATGTTTAACAACATTACCTCAGCTCACAGGCGTTCCATCATGCTTTGCAACTCTGCCTCAAACCTGGACAGGTGTATTAGCGAAACATTCATCTTTTTGATTTGTCATTATATTTCTGAATACATCGAAATATGTCTTTGATATTATGTAAAGCTCTCATGGTGAACAAGTCATCAAATTTGAAGTAATTTGTGATATTTAAAATGAATGTTAAACATATATTCAGTAATCACTGAGAACAGAGAGGAGAGTTTTGGCATAAATTACGCAGAGACCCCAGGTTTTTGTCTAGTATTATTTTCTCCAAATCTCATCATAACCTTTGACCCCAATCAAAGCCCCCTCACTGCTTCTTAGTAACAACTAAGGCTTCGGAGCCAGTTTTCATTTTAAATTGCTCCGAGTTTCTTTTTTTTTTTGCTACAACTGAACATTTTCCTTGTTAATGAGGGAAAATTCCTTTTTGTTGTTTTTTTTTTGACATTTCACTTCAAAGATATGGTTCTTCTGTGCGACCACTGATGAAATAAACTTCACAGATGGTAAAAATCACAGCTGAAAAACTTTCAACTTAATCTGCATGTAATGCTGTATGGATTTCTTCTTTTTTTAACGTCAGGAATCATTTGACTATAAAATCAGCCGTCTACCCTTGTGATGGAGTGGCTTACAGGATAGTGAGTCATGCACTGCCAGAAAAAACTTTTGTTTTTTGGCATATGCTCTTGTTATTGCCATAACTGTGTTTGTATGTGTGTACATATGTTAGCAAATATCTTAAAGCCACAGTATGTAGGATTTAGGACCATCTAGTTGTGAGATTGCATATTACAGTTTTTTTTCCCTTCACATTTTTGCTTTTTTGGTGATGGGAAGTCATGCTCCCTTGTGATCTCTTATGATAAGCAATATGTACAAGGTGCATCCAAAAAGTATCTGACCTGATTTTATCCCATGGAAACAAATGAAGCATGCGAGTTGGCATTTGGTGCAGAGGTGTAAGGAACCTTCTTGTGCATGTGTGACTTTTTTTTCCCTGCCCACTAGGGTTGCCAACTCTCTGAAAAATAAATAAGGGACACCTCACCGCCAGGGCCGACCGGCCGACTGACCATTGCCTTCACCCTTCCCAGCGTCTGTGTGAAACGATTTTTAACCATTTGACTGTTGACTTGACCCTGAATTTAGGTAGATGCATACATGCATTTGTTCTGATATGAACACGTGGAAAACAAATTATTATTTAGCAATTTATTTTTAGTGCAAAATAAATTTTCACTCACAATTTCAATATGAGCATTCTGTCTTCTTTAAAAATAAATCTCTGTAGTGCTATTGCTTAACTTAAAATTGTATAAATTAACAACAAAAAAAAAACAATAGAAAATTTGCATCATCCAAAACAATGTAACAGTGCAAAACAATGTAACAGTGCACATTTACACATTTAGTGTAATAAAAAGTGCAAAAAATAAAGTCTGAAAAGTAAACAATACTGTTGTCGCGCACCTTTTCCACCCAGCCATTTTCCTTTTCTCATTCTCCCCTGTATTTTTGCATTCTTTTTTGTTTGTTTTTTTTTTTTTTAGGAGGAGGAGTAACGACGTTACAGACATTGCTGTCCATAGGCATATCTGCAGTGTCAGTGTCGGTGTCTGTATCGTTATCAGCTATGCTGCTTTGTTATTGTCGTCCAGCGACCGTCGTCGGCTAATGACGTCGGTATCTTCTTGCGAGCAGATGTCCCTCGACCAATGAGATAAGAGTGATTCTGTATTGTCAACTCGTGTCTGTCAGCTCATTGGTGAAAAGCAGGAGAGAGGCTGGGATCAAATTTACTGTAAGTTTCCATATAAAGCGCCAGTCAATTCCATTGACATTTTACAGACTTTTTGATTCTCACACAAATACGGGACAAACTGCGTCCCGTTTCAGGTCAATACGGAATGCACACTTTTATTTCCAAATAAGGGACAATTCCGTTTTTCAAGGGACGGTTGGCAGCCCTACTGCCCACAGAGCACATCATTCCCTAGCAGTCAGCCTGAGCGCGAACACCCGTATTGAGCACGCGTCAGACTCTCAATTTCTATAACAAGATTGAATGACTTGAGCAAAAGTATTGCATCAAATTTTACCAAAAGCTTGGTGATCACCAAGGGGAAACCATTTGCAAGATTCAGCAGGCTTTTGGCGATGATGCCATCAACATAACACAAAAAAGAGAGTGCTATAACGGCTTCAATAGGCACACATCAGTGGAGAGTGACGCACGTTCCAGAACGCCATCCACAAGACAAAATGACCATGTGATTGACAGAATACACACTTTGGTCATGGGATAAGGTGGGGATAAGCAGAGATTTGGCACATTCCATTTTGGTGGGGGATGTGCGCATGCGGAGAGTGTCAGCAAAATTTGTGCTGAAGTTGCTAACAGTAGAGGAGAAGCAACTGCATCTGGAAGTCTTGCAGGACATATTGGATCGCACAAACAGCAACCCCGACTTCCTGAACACCATCATCACTGTTGTTGAGACATGGGTTTACAGGTACGACCCGGAAACCAAATTTCAGTCATTGCAGTGGAAACATCCAACATCACAGAGGCCAAAGAAAGCACAGCATGTGAGCAGCAACGAAGAGTTTATTGGAACGTCCTAAATCCTTCATGATGTTATGTGCCCCAAACAACAAGATCTGTGGGCAGCAAAAAGTTGGCAGCTCCATCATGACAATGCATCGGCCCATTCTGCTCAGCTGATTCAGGGTTTCCTGGCCAAACACAACACTCCTGTGATTCATCAGGCTCCCTACTCTCCTGACATTCGGTGAAAGATTCATACCATTGAACTCGTAAACATTCCTTATTTGTATATTATATAATGGCTGAGTGGATCCTTGTCATTTGATTGGTGCTTTGTATGTCACATGATATGGATTATTTGTCCCATTTGTGTTGCATTGCATTTAGAGTACAATTTGGTTCCATTTAGCATGCAAATTTAGTTACATATGTTTGGTACTTGCACGCTGCGAACCCCGGTTCTAGTGCAGGCAGCATTTAACTAAACACGGGGCGTTTGTTTTGCTGATGGATGACATTTTGAAGAAGCTAAATGATGGTGCTAATTCTTCAAAAACACACACAAAACAAATCCACTGCGCTGTAAACTGTCTGGAGGCATGAAGAGCTGTTAGGAGGAAGTTAGAATGAAAAGCTGGAATAATTTCTGACGTGAATTTTTTTTCTCCTACACTGAGTAAGTACACAGCCTCTTTTTTTTTTTTTTTTTTTTTTTGGAAGTACACAAAGTCAGTACATGGCATCGCAGACTACATCATCAGAATTATTTTTGGACTCCTATTTAAAGTTGGTGTTGGATTGTTGGTGTCAGAGCAGCAGTGATGCACAAAAGCTGGACAAATTTCTGACGTGTTTCTGTTGTTTATAAATTAATATACGAGGGCTGTCCGTAAAGTATAGGTCCTTTTTATTTTTTTCAAAAACTATATGGATTTCATTCATATGTTTTTACGTCAGACATGCTTGAACCCTCGTGCGCATGCGTGAGTTTTTCCACGCCTGTCGGTGACGTCATTCGCCTGTGAGCACTCCTTGTGGGAGGAGTCGTCCAGCCCCTCGTCGGAATTCCTTTGTCTGAGAAGTTGCTGAGAGACTGGCGCTTTGTTTGATCAAAATTTTTTCTAAACCTGTGAGACACATCGAAGTGGACATGGTTCGAAAAATTAAGTTGGTCTTCAGTGAAAATTTTAACAGCTGATGAGAGATTTTGAGGTGATTCTGTCGCTTTAAGGACTTTTCACGGTGCGACACGTCGCGCAGCGCTCTCAGGCGGCGTCATCAGCCTGTTTCAAGCTTAAAACCTCCACATTTCAGGCTCTATTGATCCAGGACGTCGTGAGAGAACAGAGAAGTTTCAGAAGAAGTCGGTTTCAGCATTTTATCCGGATATTCCACTGTTAAAGGAGATTTTTTTAATGAAAGACGTGTGGGCGGATTGCAGCGTTGGCTCGCAGCCGCCGCGACGCTCCGCCACAGGAAAAACACCTCTGTTGGAAGCCTTAAGGACAAGTTGGAACATGTCCAGCTGATAAACAATTTCTCATATACTCACTCCACTGAAAGCCATCAAAAGCCAACTGGATTTTACAAATGGTTATCAACACGGAGGTGTTTTTCCTGTGCCGCCGCGCCGTGTCGGCTGTGTCCCGACGCGCAGACCCGTCCGCACGTCTTTCATTAAAAAAATCTCCTTTAACAGTGGAATATCCGGATAAAATGCTGAAACCGACTTCTTCTGAAACTTCTCTGTTCTCTCACGACGTCCTGGATCAATAGAGCCTGAAATATGGCGGTTTTAAGCTTGAAACAGGCTGATGACGCCGCCTGAGAGCGCTGAGCGACGTCTCGCACCGTGAAAAGTCCTTAAAGCGACAGAATCACCTCAAAATCTCTCATCAGCTGTTAAAATTTTCACTGAAAACCAGCTTAATTTTTTGAACCATGTCCACTTCGATGTGTCTCACAGGTTTAGAAAAAATTTTGATCAAACAAAGCGCCAGTCTCTCAGCAACTTCTCAGACAAAGGAATTCCGACGAGGGGCTGGACGACTCCTCCCACAAGGAGTGCTCACAGGCGAATGACGTCACCGACAGGCGTGGAAAAACTCACGCATGCGCACAAGGGTGCAAGCATGTCTGACGTAAAAACATATGAATGAAATCCATATAGTTTTTGAAAAAAATAAAAAGGACCTATACTTTACGGACAGACCTCGTATATATCAAATGACAAGGATCTATTTTAGCTGTTATATAAAACAAATAATGTTTTTACATTCTTTCAATGGAACAAATATATAATTTGGTGAAATATTCGTACCATTGAACTCATAAACATTCATTATTTTTATACTATACCAGATTAGCGGATTTTCATGCTAACACGTTAACATTAGCATTATATTGTGCGATTCCCATTAGCATCACGTTATGTGACACTCATACTCTCGTACTCATACGCTCTCGTTTTGGCCGAACAACGATAGATAGTTTCTGCATATTCTGTGTTAGTAAGCGCCCGCGGCCGACATGCTTGATGATTTCCTGCGCAAAAAGTAGTTCCCAGATAATTGTGATATATTCCTGTGCGATAATGAATATATCACTTCTAAAATGTACCAGTAATAAAATTATAAAACACTAAATTATAATTAGAATTTCTAATTATTATATTTATACTTGTAAATATTATATTTATAATTATAAAATTAGAAATTATAAAACATTTATTATTATATTTTTGTCATTTGTGTCTGTAACATGGCCCAAGCAGAATTAGAGAGCGCACTCCCAATGCTGCACACTAAATGAAAACGTCCCTTCATGGACAGCATGACGTCTCCTAACTGGGCAAAATATTGATAAGTACCCGGATGTTAATGCATTTTCAACGGAGATTCGCGACTGAACACACTCAGAAAAATGCTCGCAAAATACGTGTTAAAATGTCATTTTGACCTGGATATCGAGCCAGTAAAATTAAATTACATTAAATTATGTCAGGAAAGTATTAAACTTACTCTGACACTCACATTCCCAAATATCAGTGTTGAAAGTTACACGGATCTACGCTGCTGGGCTGAGCTGCTGCTGTGTTCAACGCAGCGCGGCTCCTAAAACCATTAAATACATTTATATATATTATATGTTTACACAGCTATCCTTTATTGACCGAGTTTCATTCATGAAGTCAGTGGTGTGGGTACACATCTGTGTGTGTGTGTGTGTGACTGTGAGCGGCACAGCGCGGGTCATTATAATCTCTTTATTTTAAGGTGCAAATGAATTAAAAAAAAAAAAACTCCCCAGTCTTGTCGAACAATTTTAATCACTAACGACAAGTATTTTAACTAGACATTGGTCTAGCAGTGGAAAATATCAACTAGACATAAGTGAAGAGTTAATGATCCGTGTCATCGGGCGACACAGGTACAGCAGGAAACATACAGCTGTTTATCATCCAAATATCACGGACAAAGTGACAAGAAGAACCAAAACCACTTACTTATGGAAGGAAATATTGTCTCCCTTGTTCCTCCATTTGTGACTTTGCCAACATGCGCAACTTTCCGGCATATTCCACCTGTTTCTTGACGAGACTAAGTGAACTTCTATGCACGCAAATCACTAACTTGCCCGGAATTAAAATGGCGATCACGCCTCCTTGTCAGCACACGGCTCAGCGCTACTGCTGCTCTCTAGTTCTTATATACAGCTCCATGGGTTAGACCTTACTTTTCTGAAGCGTCTTGAGGCAACCAGTGTTGTATAGTAACAAAGTAAAAATACTTCACTACTGTACTTAAGTACATTTTGGGAGACTTTGTACTTTACTTGAGTTTTTTTTTTTTTAATTCAGCTTACTTTCACTTTTATTTCACTACATTTCCGACCTTAATTGCATACTTCTACTCCGATACATTTTCTATGCGCCATGCCGTTACTCGTTACAAAACACATACACACACACACAAAAAAATCGTGTTTTCACCCAGAGACACCACTGATTACTAGTGACTGCAATGAAGTCAGGCCGATTTGTCATGAGGCATGATAGGTAGGCTTTTTTGCACTTGCGCACTTGTTTGTCAGGAAAATGATCATTTCTCTACATTCATTACAGACCTGTAGCGGGTCTGTAATCAACTTTTCTGCAGCGCGGCTTTGCTTTAAACCTTGAACCAATCGAAGCAGTGATTCGCAGGTCGAAGCAGAGATTCGCAGGTCGAAGCAGTGATTCGCAGGTCGAAGCAGTGCTTCGACCTACGATTCATGGATTTTTTTTCGCTTTATCCTAATTTTTTCCCGCTAAAACCCTGAAGAGCATATGTCTGTGAGTAATATTTAATATTTTTATGTTAAACCGACCTGTTATGGTCTTCTGAAACAGTTGATAGATGTATTTTATAACTTAAAAACGGGACCGATGCTAACGCGTTAGCATGTCTATGGCGTTTTCAATGTTAAAGGTAGCATTAAGCTGTTCGCATCAGTACGTTTGTGTTGATTTGTGTTCGTTGTCCTAAAAGTCAAATTGTAATTTTTTAAATTTATTTTTATTCATATATTATAGCAACAACAATAATAGTCTACATAATAGACAATACTAGTCAATAATAATAGACTAACAATGTTACAATATAATTTTAGAGAAAGAGACAAAAAGAACCCAATGAAACAAAACACAACAGAAAAGATAAAACCATGTAACAATGAAAATAAATAAATACATATAGAAATAAATAACTGTTTCCTGTGAACACCTAGTGAGTAGCCTACTCTCGTTTAGGTTTTGGAACCTTCTTTCTGAAGTGTTTTTGTGTGATGTGCACAATTTTCAGTATTTTGACTAATACTACCAGTCATTTACAAGCCTAGATAAACTTTTATAAAAAAAAAATCAGTCCGTTTTTGATTATTAACATTTACTTGTACTTTTACTTTCAATACTTGAGTACATTTAGTTGTACATTACTTGTCATACTTAAGTACAATAAATACTAGATACTTTAAGACTTTTACTTGAGTAGCATTTCAATCGGTTACTTGAACTTCTACCAAAGTCATTTTTTTAATGGGTATCTGTACTTTTACTTAAGTGTGATTTTCCGGTACTTTATACAACACTGGAGGCAACGTTGTTGTGATTTAGTGCTATATAAATGAAAATAAATTGAAAATAATATTAATATAATATTAATAATAGTAATAAATATTTACAAAACTTAAAGTTTATGAGCAACTTCACCTATTATCGCTCAAGCACATTGTAAACATTGACACGATGGAGTCTGATGCGGAAGAGTTCAGAAATATACAACTGGGATGTTTTGATTACATTTGCAGTTGGTAATGAAAGCCTTTGGTGTTAACTTTTTGTTAAAGTCAGAACAAGAAGCTGCACTAAAAGAGATCTATCCGGGAAGAGACACAATCTGCATGTTGCCCACAGGTAGGCATTTGCTTTGATTTAATTTTCACCAGGAAAGTCCTAATGATTTCACCACTCAGAATCATATACGCTGAGCAGTGTGGCGAAAGTAGTCTGAGCTATCCCCACAATGCCAAAATAGCAGCAATGTCGCTCCTACGAGAGCACCACGCTGAGCAGTGTGTGTGTGTGTTTGTGTGTGTGTGTGTGTGTGTGACACTAGTTTTCATACTAACACTGGCCCGTTAACATCACCTTATGTGACTCTAGCGAGTTTTCAAGATGTATAAATGATTAAATCCATTGTGAATCAGGTTGCCCCCCTTGTTCAGGTCCTCAGCCACATATCTTTTTAGCACATTATAAATTCAGTTGCCTGCAGTGGAGGTGCTCTGCTCACACAAATCGAGCGCCAAGCCATTCATACAGTATATTAAATCAAATCTGTAAGATTACAAAAATAAGGAAACAGTGCTGAAACTTAATAAAAGCATTTACCAATTATGAACTGCAACTGGATTAAATGTAGAATTTAGAAGGACCTTGGAACACGTTTCTCAGTATTTTCTCAATAACTGCTCACAATAAAGACAAATTATTCAACAGATTATAGCCAAATTTATTGTCTGTGATCAAATTAAAGTACATTTTATTTATCAAATCTTATTACAGGTATTTTTGTTTTGGGGCAATTTCAGATAGATTAGGGTAGAATTAATCATGTGGATTGTGTAAATTTTCCATAATTCCATTATGTTATTTCAGAAAGAGTGTGGCATTACTTTTTTGTACTTAAATCTAAGAACCACTGTATATATTTTCTACATTGTGAATACACAGTGATTTTACAAAATAACGGAATTGCTTATTGAATTTCTCAGGTTTAGAACTGCTGCCGTGGATCTCTCGCCTCACCATGCTGCAATCATCTGCACAGTGAGTTTACTGTAAAATGCCTGACTTACAAACACACACGCAGGCAGCATGTACACGTTTCAGTGCGTCTTGTCAAGCAGGGCGTGATGCATGCGACAGCACAAGACATCTGTGCCAAGGTCAAGCAGGTACCCATTTATATCAGTGGCACTCAGGACCCCCGGGGCTTTATGGGTAGTTAACAAACACATGCAGTGAATGAACAAGTACGTATGTCTCATTAAAACCCTCTAAATATTTCATACAGGCCTCTGCTGAAACAAAAAATATGTGGATATTTCAGCTGCGCTGGTGGGGAATGTTACTCTCATTGCAGTCTAAATGCGTGAATTCATCAATTCTTTATGTTTGCACTGCAATCACTGCAACACAGGTGGCATCACATTTTCTCTCAGCCTTTTAAATATTTAATGTAAACACTTACAACTTATTGTCCCCCAAGGCCAATTACATTATCAACCTTCTGAAGGAGAAAAATGGCGACAGTTATGAAGACATCAGAAGCAGTGGGAAGCTACCTTTTCACTGCCATGATCAAGCTGTTCGATGCAATTATTCAAGCCCTTTTGACAGCATTGTGTCTTTGTTAAGAGGAAAAACAAGTTGGACAGTTTTGCTTGAAATATTCCAATTGTTCTGCTTGTTCATTTTTAAAGCTACAGTGTGTAAGATTTACTTTCATCCAGCGCTGAGGTTGACGACTGCATTATGCCATCATCAATTACGATATTGTTTCCCTTTAGGATTTTGACTCTTTGGTGACAATAATTCATGCTCCTTTGCATTCTCTTGCGATAAGCAATATGTGTGATCCTCCATTTCACAAAAATGAGGCTTTTCAAACTTGGTAGCCTGCACTATCAATCAGCGGACAGTGTATTATGGTGCAATCACTGACTCCTCTTCTTTCTTCAAATGCCTTTTGAAGAGGATATATATATATATATATATATATATATATATATATATATATATATATATATATATATATATATATATATATATATATATATATATATATATATATATATATATATATATATATATATGTGTGTGTGTGTACACCAGAGTCATGCAGGAATGCAACTCACTTTTTTTCTGCATGTTGAACTAACCTTTTATTTCCCTGGGGCTGAGTTTAATAATCGACAAGAGCTCAGTGTAGCACATGTGCACACCACAGCATGCACTGTTATTTCACATAAGTATTTCTTTTTCATTCCAAAATGCAGTTTGGACAAAGAAAACATCAGATGGATAATAATTAACAGTAAGTCCCTTCGGCTGCTCCCTTGTTTGCACTCGGGGTCGCCACAGCAAATCCAAGGTGGATCTGCACGTTGAATTGGCACAAGTTTTACGCCGGATGCCCTTCCTGACGCGGCTCCACATTACATGGAGAAATGTGGCAAAGGTGGAATTTGAACTGGAAACCTTCTGTACTGAAACCAAGCATACTAACAACTTGGCCACCACCCCTGCAATAGTAATAATTAATAATGGTAATTAATAATAATAATAGGGAAGCATTTTGGCTTAGTGTTTAGCACTTATTGCCTCACAGCAAGAACATCATGGGATCAATTCCCACCTGGTCCATTCATTGTCGAGTTTGCACGTTCTCCCTTTGTTCATGTGGGTTCCGGCTTAGTTTTGACTCTGTTCAATGCTTGGTCTCCAAAATAAAGGTCAAACTATGTTGGCATCCATTGGATTCTATGACATTCTGTGACATGTTACCCCGTAATGTGATAACTAAGCATGACACATGGTGCAAACTTTTACTTTTTGACACACTATGAATTCGATCATTTGCATAATGTTTTACCAAAACTGAAGCAACTTTAACTTTTGATGCCTATACAAGCTGAAATTGACCTTTGTCACCATTCTTGCTGTTTTTACTCAATAACTCTAAAACATTCACGCAAAGATAGTCCAAACTATACCTTTTTGAAATCTTTATGTTCAGGTAAATAATGCGAAATAGTTTTTAATATGATTGGAGCACTGTTAAATTTTGACCCTAACCTGGCCTCCTGTTGAAAATTCAAGCAGCCACTCTCTTTTTTTTTCAAAAGAGTAACGTCTAAAGGAGTATCTGTGCAGAATTTGGTGCTTGCATCACCATTTGAAGGATTCCTCTGTAAATATATTCTGTAATCTGCTGTGCAATCCTGGCTGCACACTGAAATCATAAGCTGTGTCAGCTTTTGGTAAAGGTCAATTACGATGTTTGCATTCTTTGCAGACATTGAGACATACTCCAAGATAAGGAGTGGTACAACATTTTATTTTCTGATAACACCATGCCACCTGTTATTCAGTCTGATAAATTGACAGTTGCAGATGTGATTGAATAAATCCCATGAAGTATGAGTGTGTGTGTGCCCTCTGATTGATGACCTCATCCTTCATCTCATAGGATTGCATTACTGTAAATGAACAGAATGTGTTTGTGCAGCAGACGTTTGCTGAGCATCTTTGTTTGATACACTTGCGGATTTTTTTTTTTTTTTTTTTTTGTAGGAGCTGAGCTCTCTGTCCGTGCTGAATTCACTCGGCGCTGTCCACGGTGCTGATAACGACCAGCAAATGTCATGTCTTGTACTGTTGCACTTTACTCCCAACCCCTCACCCACCCCCCTCTTTTTTTAAGCTGATCCATCCTTTTAAAAACCTCATGATCCTGACTATGTCAGTACATATTTCTGGGTCAAATCATTTCACTTGGATTTACACATCAAAGCTCGTCACAGCCCCATACACATTTTCCATCCGGCACACTCGTAATTACGCACGGCCGCATTGTGCAAACTTGGCGCCTAACATTACAGTTAGATCGCCTTTTCAAGAATAAATAAAGTAATAAATAGAAGCTTCATCACAGAAGCCATGAGCTTCACCGATCAGAAGGCGGTTTGCAAAATGTGCACGCAGTGACCTGCAGGGTATCAAAGTAATCACTTACACTCACGTTACGCCTTATTTTTTAATCTTTTATAACAATGTGGCCACGTCTTTTACAACTTATACTAAACTACAAAAGCCGTAGCCTCCACGACATCTCTGGTTACAGTAAACTTTTACCCAGTCTGTCTGTGCACATTACACACATGCATTCAGATCCAGATATCATTAAACAACAGGATCTTGCATCATTACTGCGCCATGCACGCGTTTCAGTTGCATATCAAAAAGTAGACAAAAGTGGGAGTGGGGGTGGGGGTGCAACATTAAAGGTCACAGTGAGCCAGCAGCTTTGAGAACTTTGAATCAATCCGTATTTACAGCATGTGTTTGTGTGCAGGAGCCCCTACCTCACAGGGCATGACAGCTGACATCACAAGGAGGAACATGGCACTGAAAAGATGCATTCTCAAAATGATAGCGTCCTAACGGACACCGGCTCCCGCAGCTCTCCTCCTCCTCCTTCTCCTCCTCACGGCCACCGCCAACGTTCTCCTCCCTTACTGGGGCGGTTTCTTTGGGTACAGAAGGATTCCTTTAACACTGTGTCGGCTGCGTGCCTCCAACCTCATCACCAGGACGCACGGCAGCGCGCTCTGGCTCGGCGAAACGATCAGTCCTGAGTCTACGGTGCAGCATAGACTCTGTGGTGGAGTGGAGACGGTGAGCAAAGGCAGGAAAAAATAAAATAAATAAATAAATAAAAGCTCCAGTGTGCCGACGTGGGAGAAAGTCCTTTGCGCTCGCTGCAGCCGGGAGAAAACGCGGAGACACGGCGGCTCACCTCCGCCCTTCCAAAAGAACGCGACTGAGTGAGGACAACAGGGAGGAGAGAAGGGAAGGATGGAAGGTGACTGCTGTGCTTGCAAGGTGCCGACGCTAGGTGCAGCACTTCCGATGTGCTGGGAGCCCAAATAAGCTCTGATGCAGCCAGCTGTGCGCCCCCCCCCCTTTCTCCCCTTTCCTACCCCCTCTCTCTCTGAATATGGGGTGGGGTGAGGTCTGTTGGGGGTTGGAGACAGACTGATACTGCTTTCACTTGCAAATATTTTCTGCTCCATTATGTGACGTCTAATAGATAGATAGATCATATAAGAAAAGAGTAAAATCTAGGATTTACTCTCCCATGTTCCTTCTGGCAAACTATAGATAGATAGATAGATAGATAGATACACAGTAAAATCACCAGTGTTAAATTAACACTGACAGGGTACATATGTGATTGTGTTTTATGGTCCCACTCTGGCAAGAGTAGGACCATATGTACACTGTCTGTTAATTTAACACTACCAGTGTTAGTTTTACACAGGTGATTTTACTGTGTAGATAGATCATATAAGAAAAGAGTAAAATCTAGGATTTACTCTCCCATGTGCCTTCTGGCAAACTGTAGCTGAAGCCCAGTCTCATGTTTTTTTTTCATCCTTCCCTCACGAAATGATTCAAATTTTTGTGACAGGTTTTTTTACTCACTATTACGAACCCTACTCCTACCCCCAATTCTAACCTTAACCATAACCTAACCTGACTTCTTCCCCTAACCCTAACCATAACCACCTTGACCCTCACGGCCCCCCCCCCCCCCCCCCCCCCCCCCCCCCCCCGCTGCACTTAGAATTACATGCACCCGTCACGGAATGAATTACAATAAATTTGTGCTCCCATGATGAGAATTTAGCACTTTTCGTGCCAATATGACGAACCAATAGATTAATGTATATCTCGTGCTGCTGAATCACGACATGCCGTGAGAATGGGTTGATTTCACTTTAAAAAAAAAGTCCTCCTCTGTGTCACTGCATTATGAATCTAATGTATATAACTGGAGATGCAGCCTATCCCAGCAGTCATAGGGAGTGAGGCGGGGTACACCGTGGTTAGGACACCAGTCTGTCACAGGGCCACATATAAACAGACAAACTCAGTCACACTCTCACTCACAGCTTGGACCAGTTTCAAGATTTCAATTCACCTAACTTACATATTTTTGAAAGTGGGAGGACGCCAGAGCACGCAAACACAGGGAGAACATGCAAGTCCACACAGAACAGAAAGGCCACAGGTGGGAATCAATCCCACAACCTTCTTGCTGTGAGGCAACAGTGCTAACCACTAAGCCACCGTGCTGCCCGATGACATTTTTCAAGGCTGGCAATAAATTCTGAAAAGTTTCTATAATCATTTTAACTGACAGTGCAGGAAATTAAAATGAGAAGGTTTTGTGAATAATTGTATTTTTGGCACATTTAGTTGATGTCATGTTTTACAACTGGCAAGGTTGAGATATTTCCTTTGTTCAGAGCTTGTCTGGTTACCAGGGACAGATTAATGGTGATACAATGCACGTTGTTCACTGTTGGTACCTAATATCCCTAATTTCTCCAAAATATTAGTCCTATCAACTTTCCACTTTCACAGTGTTCATCCTTGACCCAAAATACATAAACATACACGACAAACGACAAATGTCAGCTCTCCCCAGTTTCTCTGTGATCAAAGTTACATACAAGCACACATGCATGTACAGAGGCCACTTCGCTTTTAATATATAGATTATTATTATTATTATTATTATTAGTAGTAGTAGTAGTAGTAGTAGTAGTGAAAATTGCAAACGTAGCTTGTCAGGAGAAATTACGTCCTTCCAGCAAACGTTTGTATATTAAAATTCAAGAACCATAATACTCTCAAAATCAAACATTTTATACATTAATATTAGTGGGAGGTTTAAGCTCTGCGTGCCACAAAAAAACAAAACAAAACATGTATTTGTGACATTTATCTATGGCTTTTTTATTTTTATTTTTTTTTACTGAATTTTGATTTTTGATTAGGAAATTTACCAGAAAGCCTGAAATGCTTACACCACCTGCTACGTGGTGGCAAAAGCTGCTCAAATGGGCGTCAGGGTCTCTGACTATTTATTCATTTGAGAAGTTAACTTTTGGAGAAAATTTGCACTGACAGACAAAAATCAACATAGAGTTGTGGCCTTTGCCCTTATAGGCAACCTACGGTACTAATTAGGGCCCGAGTAGGCAACGTCCTACGAGGACCCTATTGTAATTGCGCTGTTTATTATTATTATTATTTATTATTATTATTATTATTATTATTATTAGGACCCGAGTAGGCAACATCCTACAAGGACCCTATTGTAGTTGCGCTGTTTATTATTATTATTATTATTTATTATTATTATTATTATTATTATTCTCACTCTTGAAATCGAAATTTCGGCCTCTTCCCATGCTCAAACACTCACCAAACTTTCCAAAGTCGTCCGGCCGCATCCAAAATTCAATATTTTGGGGGCATTGCACATGGTCGCAGAAAAATCGCGAAATAGCGCCTCCTAGAAATTTTCAAAAACCCCTCCGCTTTGGGCTTTTTCCGTCGTAGCCTCACGAAATTCGGTACACATATTTACCATGCGAGGACGCACAAAAATGTCTCTTACTGTCATGGTGAAATATCGACAGGAAGTCGGCCATTTTGATTTTAAGTTTCGATTTTGAGCAAATTTTTGCCATTTTTGGCCATTTCCACTACTTACATTTGAACAAACTCGTCCTAGGGATTTCATCCGATCCTCTTCAAATTTGGTCAAAATTATCACAACACAATGGTGATCAAAATTTATCAAAAGATTCTAATTAAGTCAAAAGGCATGGCTGCTAGGGGTCGTCAAACTTTGGCGATCTTTTCGGAGCACGCCATTTCACTTCGAACGGCTGTCACGCCCACATACTTCATCGTAGATCCTTCAAACTTGCTGGACATGATGAGGGCTCCGCCCTGAATGTCTACATATCTTAGGTTCCCACCTGCGCCATAGCGCCCTCCGGTGGTGGTGGGAAATGTCCTATTTTTACTTTAAGAGTGTTGTGAAAGTGTAGTGACATGGACCCACAACAGAGGGCGTAAATGAACGGACAATAGAAGGAGTTAAATTTGAACACTTTACTGTTGTGAATGCCACAACCAAACACAGCAGATTATAGAATAAATACAAAGTCAATGGATAAAGGTGTCATGTGGGCAGGCTTGACGATAGGAGACGTCCGTCTAGAGAAGAACCGGAACCACACGATTTCCTCCGCCACCGAACCCGAAGGATATTGGAGCCGCCAGGTCCCAAGTCCCTCAGGTGACCACCGTCTCCGCGTGTCAGATCTGGTACTGCTGGCGAAGAGCAAAGACAGTCAAGTGTGGTTGTGTGTACACCCAGTAACAACAACGGTGGGAATTCCACCTCCACCTCAAATCACACACTCGTGCAGCTCCTGTTTAACCACTTATCTGGTTGGGGTGTGAGGCGAAGCCGTCGCTAATCACACCAAACGCCAATCCAGCAGATAAGGAAACACCACAGGAAAACGGCTGCAAAAAGAGCTCAGATTATTTGTCAGAGTTGACGATAGCTGAGAAGTTACCTCCGTAGAAGAACGATATCTCGGCGACGTGGTGGAGGTGTCATCCTGCTTTTATCTGGGGTGAGTGCAGATGATCGGTGACAGCTGTCACCTCGGCTGTTCCTGTGAGGCGGCAGCGCCCTCTCGTGCCTGAAGCCCGCACTTCAGGCAGGGCGCCCTCTGGTGGTGGACCAGCAGTACCTCCTCTTCTGGCGGCCCACACAACAAAGAGGTCCTGATGTCACATACTTAACCCAATCAACTTCATTCCACTTCTAAAACATGCAGAACAAGTTGATGAACGTAGGCAATGAACGCTGTGAAGTTACGAGTAACGGCGTCCATGAGTGCCGAATATTGACCATTCGCCATGAAATTACGTTCTTCCTTTTGACGGCTTTAATTTTGTCACATCATCATGAAAATTGATACACAGGTCGAGCACGACAACCTCTTACAATTCATAGGGGCGTCGCTCATGGGTGGGGCAAAATGCCTCAATAGCACCCCCTTGAAACTTTCAAAAACCCCTCCACGTAGGGGCTTTTTTGGAGTAGGGAGATGAAAATTGGTACACATGTGTGACTTGCATAGACGTACAAAAAAGTCTCTTGCACCATGGGTCTACTCCAAACAGGAAGTCGGCCATTTTGAATTTTCTTCTCATTTTGGCGTGATTTCCACATGTTGTATTTGAACGAACTCCTCCTAGGGATTTTGTCCAATGCACTTCAAATTTCATTGACAACATCCAAAGATGATACTGACCAAAAGTTATCGAAAGCTTTTCTCTATGTTGAAGGGTGTGGCCGCTATGGTGCCACCATTTTGACCTTTTGCCATGGAACATCAATCAATCAATCAATCAATCAACTTTTTTCTTGTATAGCGCCAAATCACAACAAACAGTTGCCCCAAGGCGCTCCACATTGCAAGGCAAGGCCATACAATAATTATGAAACACAGTCTACGTCTAAAGCAACATAACCAAGGGATGGTCCAGGGTCACCCGATCCAGCCCTAACTATAAGCCTTAGCGAAAAGGAAAGTTTTAAGCCTAATCTTAAAAGTAGAGAGGGTATCTGTCTCCCTGATGTGAATTGGGAGCTGGTTCCACAGGAGAGGAGCCTGAAAGCTGAAGGCTCTGCCTCCCATTCTACTCTTACAAACCCTAGGAACTACAAGTAAGCCCGCAGTCTGAGAGCGAAGCGCTCTAATGGGGTAATATGGTACTACGAGGTCCCTAAGATAAGATGGGACCTGATTATTCAAAACCTTATAAGTAAGAAGAAGAATTTTAAATTCTATTCTAGCATTAACAGGAAGCCAATGAAGGGAGGCCAACACGGGTGAGATATGCTCTCTCCTGCTAGTCCCCGTCAGTACTCTAGCTGCAGCATTCTGAACCAACTGAAGGCTTTTTAGGGAACTTTTAGGACAACCTGACAATAATGAATTACAATAGTCCAGCCTAGAGGAAACAAATGCATGAATTAGTTTTTCAGCATCACTCTGAGACAAGACCTTTCTGATTTTAGAGATATTGCGTAAATGCAAAAAGGCAGTCCTACATATTTGTTTAATATGCGCTTTGAATGACATATCCTGATCAAAAATAACTCCAAGATTTCTCACAGTATTACTAGAGATCAGGGAAATGCCATCCAGAGTAACGATCTGGTTAGACACCATGCTTCTAAGATTTGTGGGGCCAAGTACAATAACTTCAGTTTTATCTGAGTTTAAAAGCAGGAAATTAGAGGTCATCCATGTCTTTATGTCTGTAAGACAATCCTGCAGTTTAGCTAATTGGTGCGTATCCTCTGGCTTCATGGATAGATAAAGCTGGGTATCATCTGCGTAACAATGAAAATTTAAGCAATACCGTCTAATAATACTGCCCAAGGGAAGCATGTATAAAGTGAATAAAATTGGTCCTAGCACAGAACCTTGTGGAACTCCATAATTAACTTTAGTCTGTGAAGAAGATTCCCCATTTACATGAACAAACTGTAATCTATTAGACAAATATGATTCAAACCACCGCAGCGCAATGCCTTTAATACCTATGACATGCTCTAATCTCTGTAATAAAATTTTATGGTCAACAGTATCAAAAGCAGCACTGAGGTCCAACAGAACAAGCACAGAGATAAGTCCACTGTCCGAAGCCATAAGAAGATCATTTGTAACCTTCACTAATGCTGTTTCTGTACTATGATGAATTCTAAAACCTGACTGAAACTCTTCAAATAGACCATTCCTCTGCAGGTGATCAGTTAGCTGTTTTACAACTACCCTCTCAAGAATCTTTGAGAGAAAAGGAAGGTTGGAGATTGGCCTATAATTAGCTAAGATAGCTGGGTCAAGTGATGGCTTTTTAAGTAATGGTTTAATTACTGCCACCTTAAAGGCCTGTGGTACATAACCAACTAACAAAGATAGATTGATCATATTTAAGATTGAAGCATTAAATAATGGTAGGACTTCCTTGAGCAGCCTGGCAGGAATGGGGTCTAATAAGCATGTTGATGGTTTGGATGAAGTAACTAATGAAAATAACTCAGAACAATCGGAGAGAAAGAGTCTAACCAAATACCGGCATCACTGAAAGCAGCCAAAGATAACGATACATCTTTGGGATGGTTATGAGTAATTTTTTCTCTAATAGTCAAAATTTTGTTAGCAAAGAAAGTCATGAAGTCATTACTAGTTAAAGTTAATGGAATACTCAGCTCAATAGAGCTCTGACTCTTTGTCAGCCTGGCTACAGTGCTGAAAAGAAACCTGGGGTTGTTCTTATTTTCTTCAATTAGTGATGAGTAGAAAGATGTCCTAGCTTCACGAAGGGCTTTCTTATAGAGCAACAAACTCTTTTTCCAGGCTAAGTGAAGATCTTCTAAATTAGTGAGACGCCATTTCCTCTCCAACTTACGGGTTATCTGCTTTAAGCTACGAGTTTGTGAGTTATACCACGGAGTCAGACACTTCTGATTTAAAGCTCTCTTGTTCAGAGGAGCTACAGCATCCAAAGTTGTCTTCAATGAGGATGTAAAACTATTGACAAGATACTCTAACTCCCTTACAGAGTTTAGGTAGCTACTCTGCTCTGTGTTGGTATATGACATTAGAGAACATAAAGAAGGAATCATATCCTTAAACCTAGTTACAGCACTTTCTGAAAGACTTCTAGTGTAATGAAACTTATTCCCCACTGCAGGGTAGTCCATCAGGGTAAATGTAAATGTTATTAAAAAATGATCAGACAAAAGGGAGTTTTCAGGGAATACTGTTAAGTCTTCTATTTCCATACCATAAGTCAGAACAAGATCTAAAATATGATTAAAGTGGTGGGTGGACTCATTTACTTTTTGAGCAAAGCCGATAGAGTCTAATAATAGATTAAATGCAGTGTTGAGGCTGTCATTCTCAGCATCTGTGTGGATGTTAAAATCGCCCACTATAATTATCTTATCTGAGCTAAGCACTAAGTCAGACAAAAGGTCTGAAAATTCACAGAGAAACTCACAGTAACGACCAGGTGGACGATAGATAATAACAAATAAAACTGGTTTTGGGACTTCCAATTTGGATGGACAAGACTAAGAGACAAGCTTTCAAATGAATTAAAGCTCTGTCTAGGTTTTTGATTAATTAATAAGCTGGAATGGAAGATTGCTGCTAATCCTCCGCCCCGGCCCGTGCTACGAGCATTCTGACAGTTAGTGTGACTCGGGGGTGTTGACTCATTTAAACTAACATATTCATCCTGCTGTAACCAAGTTTCTGTTAGGCAGAATAAATCAATACGTTGATCAATTATTATATCATTTACCAACAGGGACTTAGAAGAAAGAGACCTAATGTTTAATAGACCACATTTAACTGTTTTAGTCTGTGGTGCAATTGAAGGTGCTATATTATTTTTTCTTTTTGAATTTTTATGCTTAAATAGATTTTTGCTAGTTATTGGTGGTCTGGGAGCAGGCACCGTCTCTACGGGGATGGGGTAATAGGGGGATGGCAGGGGGAGAGAAGCTGCAGAGAGGTGTATAAGACCACAGCTCTGCCTCCTGGTCCCAACGCTAGACAGTCACAGTTTGGAGGATCCCAAAAAATTGTCCAGATTTCTAGAAATGAGAGCTGCTCCCTCTAAAGTGGGATGGATGCCGTCTCTCCTAACAAGACCAGGTTTTCCCCAGAAGCTTTGCCAATTATCAATGAAGCCCACCTCATTTTTTGGACACCACTCAGACAGCCAGCAATTCAAGGAGAACATGCGGCTAAACATGTCACTCCCGGTCTGATTGGGGAGGGGCCCAGAGAAAACAACAGAGTCCGACATTGTTTTTGCAAAGTTACACACCGATTCATTGTTAATTTTAGTGACCTCCGATTGGCGTAACCGAGTGTCATTACTGCCGACGTGAATTACAATCTTACCAAATTTACGCTTAGCCTTAGCCAGCAATTTCAAATGTCCTTCGATGTCGCCTGCTCTGGCCCTCGGAAGACAATTGACAATGGTTGCTGGTGTCGCTAACTTCACATTTCTCAAAACAGAGTCGCCAATAACCAGAGTTTGATCCTCGGCGAGTGTATCGTCGAGTGGGGAAAAACGGTTAGAGATGTGAACGGGTTGACGGTGTACACGGGGCTTCTGTTAGGGCTACGCTTCCTCCTCACAGTCACCCAGTCAGCCTGCCTTCCCGACTGCACGGGGTCTGCCAGGGGGGAACTAACGGCGGCTAAGCTACCTTGGTCCGCACCGACTACAGGGGCCTGGCTAGCTGTAGAATTTTCCACGGTGCGGAGCCGAGCCTCCAATTCGCCCAGCCTGGCCTCCAAAGCTACGAATAAGCTGCACTTATTACATGTACCGTTACTGCTAAAAGAGGCCGAGGAATAACTAAACATTTCACACACAGAGCAGAAAAGTACGGGAGAGACAGGAGAAGCCGCCATGCTAAAACGGCTAAGAGCTAGTAGCTACGCTAAGCTAGCGGATTCCCAAACAGGGAATCCGACACTAGACAGGCTGTGGAGCAGCACAGGTAACGCACGACAACAGTGCTAAAATAAAATAAAAACCCACTAGACAGGCTGTGGAGCAGCACAGGTAACGCACAACAACAGTGCTAAAAAATAAAATAAAATAAAAATAAAAATCCACTGGACAGGCTGTGGAGCAGCACAGGCAACGCACGACAACAGTGCTAAAACAAAATAAAAATCCACTAGACAGGCTGTGGAGCAGCACAGGTAACGCATGACAACAGTGCTAAAATAAAATAAAAATCCACTAGACAGGCTGTGGAACAGCACAGGTAACGCACAACAACAGTGCTAAAAAATAAAATAAAATAAAAATAAAATCCACTGGACAGGCTGTGGAGCAGCACAGGTAACGCACAACAACAGTGCTAAAAATAAAATAAAATAAAAATAAAATCCACTGGACAGGCTGTGGAGCAGCACAGGCAACGCACGACAACAGTGCTAAAACAAAATAAAAATCCACTAGACAGGCTGTGGAGCAGCACAGGTAACGCACGACAACAGTGCTAAAAAATAAAATAAAATAAAAATAAAAATCCACTGGACAGGCTGTGGAGCAGCACAGGTAACGCACAACAACAGTGCTAAAAAATAAAATAAAATAAAAATAAAAATCCACTGGACAGGCTGTGGAGCAGCACAGGCAACGCACGACAACAGTGCTAAAACAAAATAAAAATCCACTAGACAGGCTGTGGAGCAGCACAGGTAACGCACAACAACAGTGCTAAAACAAAATAAAAATCCACTAGACAGGCTGTGGAGCAGCACAGGTAACGCACAACAACAGTGCTAAACAAAATAAAAATCCACTAGACAGGCTGTGGAGCAGCACAGGTAACGCACGACAACAGTGCTAAAAAATAAAATAAAATAAAAATAAAAATCCACTGGACAGGCTGTGGAGCAGCACAGGTAACGCACAACAACAGTGCTAAAAATAAAATAAAATAAAAATAAAAATCCACTGGACAGGCTGTGGAGCAGCACAGGCAACGCACGACAACAGTGCTAAAACAAAATAAAATCCACTAGACAGGCTGTGGAGCAGCACAGGTAACGCACGACAACAGTGCTAAAACAAAATAGAAATCCACTAGACAGGCTGTGGAGCAGCACAGGTAACGCACAACAACAGTGCTAAAACAAAATAAAATCCACTAGACAGGCTGTGGAGCAGCACAGGTAACGCACAACAACAGTGCTAAAACAAAATAAAAATCCACTAGACAGGCTGTGGAGCAGCACAGGTAACGCACAACAACAGTGCTAAAACAAAATAAAAATCCACTGGACAGGCTGTGGAGCAGCACAGGTAACGCACAACAGTGCTAAAAAATAAAATAAAATAAAAATAAAAATCCACTGGACAGGCTGTGGAGCAGCACAGGCAACGCACGACAACAGCGCTAAATAAAAATCCACTGGACAGGCTGTGGAGCAGCACAGGTAACGCACGACAACAGCGCTAAATAAAAATCCACTGGACAGGCTGTGGAGCAGCACAGGTAACGCACAACAACAGTGCTAAAACAAAATAAAAATCCACTAGACAGGCTGTGGAGCAGCACAGGTAATGCACAACAACAGTGCTAAAACAAAATAAAAATCCACTGGACAGGCTGTGGAGCAGCACAGGTAACGCACAACAGTGCTAAAAAATAAAATAAAATAAAAATAAAAATCCACTGGACAGGCTGTGGAGCAGCACAGGTAACGCACGACAACAGCGCTAAATAAAAATCCACTGGACAGGCTGTGGAGCAGCACAGGTAACGCACGGCAACAGCGCCCAAAAAAATAAAATAAAAATCAAAATCCACTGGACAGGCTGTGGAGCAGCACAGGTAACGCACGACAACAGTGCTAAAAAATAAAATAAAAATCCACTGGACAGGCTGTGGAGCAGCACAGGTAACGCACGACAACAGTGCTAAAAAAAAATAAATAAATAAATAAAATAAAATAATAAAATAAAAATCCACTGGACAGGCTGCGGAGCAGCACAGGTAACACACGACAACAGTGGTAAAAAATAAATAAAAATCCACTAGACAGGCTGTGGAGCAGCACAGGTAACACTTGACAACAGTGCCAAAAAAAATAAAATAAAAATCAAAATCCACTGGACAGGCTGTGGAGCAGCACAGGCAACGCACGACAACAGTGCTAAAACAAAATAAAAATCCACTAGACAGGCTGTGGAGCAGCACAGGTAACGCACGACAACAGTGCTAAAATAAAATAAAAATCCACTAGACAGGCTGTGGAGCAGCACAGGTAACGCACAACAACAGTGCTAAAAAATAAAATAAAATAAAAATAAAATCCACTGGACAGGCTGTGGAGCAGCACAGGTAACGCACAACAACAGTGCTAAAAATAAAATAAAATAAAAATAAAAATTCTCTGGACAGGCTGTGGAGCAGCACAGGCAACGCACGACAACAGTGCTAAAACAAAAAAAATCCACTAGACAGGCTGTGGAGCAGCACAGGTAACGCACGACAACAGTGCTAAAACAAAATAGAAATCCACTAGACAGGCTGTGGAGCAGCACAGGTAACGCACAACAACAGTGCTAAAACAAAATAAAATCCACTAGACAGGCTGTGGAGCAGCACAGGTAACGCACAACAACAGTGCTAAAACAAATAAAAATCCACTAGACAGGCTGTGGAGCAGCACAGGTAACGCACGACAACAGTGCTAAAACAAAATAAAAATCCACTAGACAGGCTGTGGAGCAGCACAGGTAACGCACAACAACAGTGCTAAAACAAAATAAAAATCCACTGGACAGGCTGTGGAGCAGCACAGGTAACGCACAACAACAGTGCTAAAAAATAAAATAAAAATAAAAATCCACTGGACAGGCTGTGGAGCAGCACAGGCAACGCACGACAACAGTGCTAAAACAAAATAAAAATCCACTAGACAGGCTGTGGAGCAGCACAGGTAACGCACGACAACAGCGCTAAATAAAAATCCACTGGACAGGCTGTGGAGCAGCACAGGTAACGCACGACAACAGCGCCCAAAAAAATAAAATAAAAATCAAAATCCACTGGACAGGCTGTGGAGCAGCACAGGTAACGCACGACAACAGTGGTAAAAAATAAAATAAAAATCCACTGGACAGGCTGTGGAGCAGCACAGGTAACGCACGACAACAGTGCTAAAAAAAATAAAAATAAAATAAAAATCCACTGGACAGGCTGCGGAGCAGCACAGGTAACACACGACAACAGTGGTAAAAAATAAAATAAAAATCCACTGGACAGGCTGCGGAGCAGCACAGGTAACGCACGACAACAGTGCTAAAAAAAAAAAATAATAATAAAATAAAAATCCACTGGACAGGCTGTGGAGCAGCACAGGTAACACACGACAACAGTGCCAAAAAACAAAACAAAAATCCACTGAACAGGCTGTGGAGCAGCACAGGTAACGCATGACAACAGTCCTAAAAAATAAAATAAAAATCCACTGAACAGGCTGTGGAGCAGCACAGGTAACACACGACAACAGTGGTAAAAAATAAAATAAAAATCCACTGGACAGGCTGTGGAGCAGCACAGGTAACACACGACAACAGTGGTAAAAAATAAAATAAAAATCCACTGGACAGGCTGTGGAGCAGCACAGGTAACACACGACAACAGTGCTAAAAATAAAATAAAAATCCACTGAACAGGCTGTGGAGCAGCACAGGTAACACACGACAACAGTGGTAAAAAATAAAATAAAATCCACTGGACAGGCTGTGGAGCAGCACAGGCAACGCACGACAACAGCGCCAAAAAATAAAATAAAAATCCACTGAACAGGCTGTGGAGCAGCACAGGTAACACACGACAACAGTGCTAAAAAATAAAATAAAAATCCACTGGACAGGCTGTGGAGCAGCACAGGTAACACACGACAACAGTGGTAAAAATAAAATAAAAATCCACTGGACAGGCTGTGGAGCAGCACAGGTAACACACGACAACAGTGCTAAAAAATAAAATAAAAATCCACTGAACAGGCTGTGGAGCAGCACAGGTAACACACGACAACAGTGGTAAAAATAAAATAAAAATCCACTGGACAGGCTGTGGAGCAGCACAGGTAACACACGACAACAGTGGTAAAAAATAAAATAAAAATCCACTGAACAGGCTGTGGAGCAGCACAGGTAACACACGACAACAGTGGTAAAAAATAAAATAAAAATCCACTGAACAGGCTGTGGAGCAGCACAGGTAACACACGACAACAGTGGTAAAAAATAAAATAAAAATCCACTGAACAGGCTGTGGAGCAGCACAGGTAACACACGACAACAGTGCTAAAAATAAAATAAAAATCCACTGGACAGGCTGTGGAGCAGCACAGGTAACACACGACAACAGTGGTAAAAAATAAAATAAAATCCACTGGACAGGCTGTGGAGCAGCACAGGTAACACACGACAACAGTGGTAAAAATAAAATAAAAATCCACTGGACAGGCTGTGGAGCAGCACAGGCAACGCACGGACAACAGCGCCAAAAATAAAATAAAAATCCACTGAACAGGCTGTGGAGCAGCACAGGTAACACACGACAACAGTGCTAAAAAATAAAATAAAATCCACTGGACAGGCTGTGGAGCAGCACAGGCAACGCACGACAACAGTGGTAAAAAATAAAATAAAATCCACTGAACAGGCTGTGGAGCAGCACAGGTAACACACGACAACAGTGCTAAAAATAAAATAAAAATCCACTGGACAGGCTGTGGAGCAGCACAGGTAACGCACGACAACAGTGCTAAAATAAAATAAAAATCCACTAGGCAGGCTGTGGAGCAGCACAGGTAACGCACAACAACAGTGCTAAAACAAAATAAAAATCCACTAGACAGGCTGTGGAGCAGCACAGGTAACGCACGACAACAGTGCTAAAACAAAATAAAAATCCACTAGACAGGCTGTGGAGCAGCACAGGTAACGCACAACAACAGTGCTAAAACAAAATAAAATCCACTGGACAGGCTGTGGAGCAGCACAGGTAACGCACAACAACAGTGCTAAAAATAAAATAAAATAAAAATCCACTGGACAGGCTGTGGAGCAGCACAGGCAACGCACGACAACAGTGCTAAAACAAAATAAAAATCCACTAGACAGGCTGTGGAGCAGCACAGGTAACGCACGACAACAGCGCTAAATAAAAATCCACTGGACAGGCTGTGGAGCAGCACAGGTAACGCACGACAACAGCGCCCAAAAAAATAAAATAAAAATCAAAATCCACTGGACAGGCTGTGGAGCAGCACAGGTAACGCACGACAACAGTGGTAAAAAATAAAATAAAATCCACTGGACAGGCTGTGGAGCAGCACAGGTAACGCACGACAACAGTGCTAAAAAAAATAAAAATAAAATAAAAATCCACTGGACAGGCTGCGGAGCAGCACAGGTAACACACGACAACAGTGGTAAAAAATAAAATAAAAATCCACTGGACAGGCTGCGGAGCAGCACAGGTAACGCACGACAACAGTGCTAAAAAAAAAAATAATAATAAAATAAAAATCCACTGGACAGGCTGTGGAGCAGCACAGGTAACACACGACAACAGTGCCAAAAAACAAAACAAAAATCCACTGAACAGGCTGTGGAGCAGCACAGGTAACGCATGACAACAGTCCTAAAAAATAAAATAAAAATCCACTGAACAGGCTGTGGAGCAGCACAGGTAACACACGACAACAGTGGTAAAAATAAAATAAAAATCCACTGGACAGGCTGTGGAGCAGCACAGGTAACACACGACAACAGTGGTAAAAAATAAAATAAAAATCCACTGGACAGGCTGTGGAGCAGCACAGGTAACACACGACAACAGTGCTAAAAAATAAAATAAAAATCCACTGAACAGGCTGTGGAGCAGCACAGGTAACACACGACAACAGTGGTAAAAAATAAAATAAAAATCCACTGGACAGGCTGTGGAGCAGCACAGGCAACGCACGACAACAGCGCCAAAAAATAAAATAAAAATCCACTGAACAGGCTGTGGAGCAGCACAGGTAACACACGACAACAGTGCTAAAAAAAAAAAAAAAATCCACTGGACAGGCTGTGGAGCAGCACAGGTAACACACGACAACAGTGGTAAAAATAAAATAAAAATCCACTGGACAGGCTGTGGAGCAGCACAGGTAACACACGACAACAGTGCTAAAAAATAAAATAAAAATCCACTGAACAGGCTGTGGAGCAGCACAGGTAACACACGACAACAGTGGTAAAAAATAAAATAAAAATCCACTGGACAGGCTGTGGAGCAGCACAGGTAACACACGACAACAGTGGTAAAAAATAAAATAAAAATCCACTGAACAGGCTGTGGAGCAGCACAGGTAACACACGACAACAGTGGTAAAAAATAAAATAAAAATCCACTGAACAGGCTGTGGAGCAGCACAGGTAACACACGACAACAGTGGTAAAAAATAAAATAAAAATCCACTGAACAGGCTGTGGAGCAGCACAGGTAACACACGACAACAGTGCTAAAAATAAAATAAAAATCCACTGGACAGGCTGTGGAGCAGCACAGGTAACACACGACAACAGTGGTAAAAAATAAAATAAAAATCCACTGGACAGGCTGTGGAGCAGCACAGGTAACACACGACAACAGTGGTAAAAAATAAAATAAAATCCACTGGACAGGCTGTGGAGCAGCACAGGCAACGCACGACAACAGCGCCAAAAAATAAAATAAAAATCCACTGAACAGGCTGTGGAGCAGCACAGGTAACACACGACAACAGTGCTAAAAAATAAAATAAAAATCCACTGGACAGGCTGTGGAGCAGCACAGGCAACGCACGACAACAGCGCCAAAAAATAAAATAAAAATCCACTGAACAGGCTGTGGAGCAGCACAGGTAACACACGACAACAGTGCTAAAAATAAAATAAAATCCACTGGACAGGCTGTGGAGCAGCACAGGTAACGCACGACAACAGTGCTAAAATAAAATAAAAATCCACTAGGCAGGCTGTGGAGCAGCACGACAACAGTGCTAAAAAATAAAATAAAAATAAAAACGAAAGCGTTAGCAAGCTAGTTAGCTTGCCAACGCTGATGAAGGTTAGCTGATAAAAGAGCTCCGTCGCGATGCTTCGACCATTAGAGGTCTTCTTTAGGCGTTGGAGCACGGTGAAAAAGTAAAAAAAAGTAAAAAAGTCTTGAAAAAGACTGTTAATTCAAAGAACTCAAACAGCTAACAGATACAGCAGAACACCGCTGTGCTCCGGAACCAGAAAAAAGTCCACCCTCCACCACAATGGAGGAACATCAAATCATGATAACTCCTTCATGCTTTGCCTGATTGACTTGAAACTTCACATGTATGATGAGTGGTTGCCCCTGCATGCACATGCCCACATGTGCTCACAAGGGCACCCACTGGCCTGGGTAGGCGGTTGCGCGGAACGAGGGCCCGTATATGACTGCTTGCAGTCCTAGTTATTATTATTATTGTTGTTGTTGTTATTAAAATAGGGTGGACAGGATGAGGAATGAACACATCAGAGAGACAGAGCAGGCCAGATTGTTTTGAAACAAATTGATACAGGTAAGATTGAAATGATTTGGACATGTGCAGAAGAGAGTTGCAGGGTATATAGGGAGGAGGATGCCGAGAATGAAGCCACTAGGCAGGAAGAGAAGGAGAAGGCCAGAGGAGATTTGTAAATGTGGTGAGGGAGGACATGCAGGTAGTTGGTGGGTCAGAAGAAGATGCAGAGGTCAGGGTGACATGGAGAAGGATTATCTGCTGAAGATTATTGTAGTAGTGTTGTTGGTATTAGTAGTAGTAGTAACACTTAAAGTGACAGGAATAGCTGTTTTCAATTTTCTTTATTAACTCTCACCTACAGTCTGTGATGATAATAAAACCTTAAGGGCCCTTGGACCCGTGTACGTCAGGGGCCCATGTTGCTTGAATGCTGAGTGGCTCTGATAATGTCTTGATTATTGTGTGCACTGACAAAGATGATTGTACTTGTCAAATCTACATTCATGCCATCAATTCAGAGCTGACGTACATCTAATTAATATGCCAAAACAGACAGATTCTCTGGGGTTTGGAGAAAAGACAAAGATTATTCTGTCCACAGTTTACAAAGATAATGAATGCTGTTCGCTGTCAGTGATGGTTGAGAATATTAATCAGTGTTTCGTAGGCCAGGTGAGGGTTTCATGTGGCTGTGCACACAGCTTGTTTGTGTGAGCACTGTGTTCCAGGCCTGAATGCCGTTCTGTGTGCTGCTGTTTGTTTTATTGTGAAACTAAAAAAAAAAAAAATACACCAGCTGTCCATTTTCCTGCCACCTAAAAAGAAAAAGAACAAAAGTTTCAAAAGTA
Source organism: Thalassophryne amazonica (assembly GCF_902500255.1). Lineage (NCBI taxonomy): Eukaryota > Metazoa > Chordata > Actinopteri > Batrachoidiformes > Batrachoididae > Thalassophryne > Thalassophryne amazonica. The sequence continues at coordinate 18,930,234 of NC_047118.1, forward strand.
AATATAGTGAATCCTTATGGGATGGTGCGACCAGTCTCATTTCTTTGTCTTATGACAAAAATATGAAGTATGATATTTAAAGGCACAATCATGCTGTGCATGTGCAGTATGACTGATCACCCGCATCTTTCCAGTGGAGAAGAAATAATTCCTCCACATGTCCTGAGGCTTATTGGGTCGCTGCTTATCACCAGATACCGTAATGTTGAAGGAGGTGAGAATCTTTGACTTCCTGGGTGCACTGAAAAAGGAAGCTACTTAAAAACACATTACAGTTGGTAAAACCTGAATGAATTAAGTTGTTTGAACTTCAGTTTGTAAGTCAGAGTTGATCTAGAGTTGATCTAACTTACAAACTGAAGTTCAAACAACTTAATTCATTCAGGTTTTACCAATTGTAATGATTTTTGAAGTTGGTTCAACTATTTTCTTTTTTCAGTGTGGGGTGCCAGTCCATCACAGGTCACATCCCCACCCAGTGCCAGTATCCATTTACAGCTGGGGGGCACTGAGACAATGCAGATGAAGAGTCTTGTCCATGGACACAGACAGGTATCGAACCTCCTTTTATATATATATTGGATGGCCACCTCTTACCCCACACAACCACCTGCTCTTCTTTCAAGATGGCATCAGATCAAAAGCCTGGACTGGCATCGCTGCACAGGAGGAGTCACAGAGTCTCACCTCCTTCATGCTGCCGTACCCGAGGATGAACACTGGCCTGATGGGCCTCGGGACGTGGACAGGACTTGCTTCTTCTCCGTTAGAAATGAATCAGGTGTGTAAAAGATAACACCTGATTTACACAGGAGAGCCACTGAAGTTGCACAGTTTTTCATTTGAGGCCTTTTTTCATTTGAACAAATGATAAATGTATGTCATTTGTGCAATGAGACCGTTTTCAGGCTGTGTGAACACTGCAAGAAGCCCGACAACTAAATCTATAAAACAGCTGATATTTATACAAAAAAGGATTACTATTTTGTTTGAATATCACCTCTTGTTTTTCTATTCCTAACTGTCAAAAAAGAAAACAAATCTGTCTTGAACTTGACATGCTGATTTTCAGTCTGACTAATGTTGCTAATTTGTGTTTGGAAAGCCTCCTGCCATAAGTGCAGCCTTGCTTTTGCTTGTAGTGACTCATATATTCAAATGCTGTTGCATATCACTTTTTTAAATGAGTAAATCACAACTGTGTCTGGTATTATGACAGTATGGGCTACAGCAGTCTAACATTTGACCCCAATGGTCTGCTCTCAAATGATTGACCCTTGGCTGACCTTGTCAGGACAATCATGGAATCCATATACATTTGTGCTCAAAAGTTTACATACCGTGGCGGAATTTTGTTTTTTTTGGCCATTTTTCAGAGAAGATGAATAATAACACAACAATTTATTTTTCACTCACAGTTAATGGTTGGGTGAAGCCACTTTTTGTCAAACAACCAGGTTTACTCTTTTAAAACCACAATGACAACACAAACTACCCAAATGGCCATGATCAAAAGTTTACATACCCCTGTTCTTAATACTGTGTATTGCCCCCTTTAACATCAGTGACAGCTTGGAGTCTTTTGTGGTAGTTGTGGACGAGGCTCTCTGATGGTAAAGCTGCCACTGAATATGTTTCGGACTTTATTTACATCAGTTACAAAGAAATGCAAACAATATGGCACTCTATGGTAAATCTGCATGGAGTTGACAGTTCTCAAAAACTGAGTGACTGTGCAAGAAGTAGAGGAGTGAGGAAAGCCACCAAGACATCCAGACAACCCAGGAGAAGTTATAGGCTTACGTGGCTGTGATTATAGAAATTCTGCATAGTGCAATCTTTGCATTTTGGATCACCAGTTATCTATCTTCATGATGAACTGGTATAGAGGAGGATTTTCTTAAAAAGACCTGAAAGTTTAACTACAAATTGCAAGAAGGTACATCTGAGATGCAAGCCTGGGTTTTATCTGTTTTGGTGAAAGAAAATCCTTCTCTGCTCTACTCCACAATGAAGCTAAGAGTAGTGATGCAAAATGCAAAGCTTGCACTGTGCACAATTTCTCCAATCACAGCCACATAAGCCCATAACTTCTCCTGGGTTGTCTGGGTGTCTTGGTGGCTTTCCTCACTCTTCTCCTTCTTGCACAGTCACTCAGTTTTTGAGAACTGTCTACTCCATGCAGATTTACCATAAAGTACCACACTGTTTGTATTTCTTTTTAATGTAAATAAAGTCCAAGACATATTCAGTGGCAGCTTTACCATCAGAGAGCCTCGTCCAAAACTACCACCAAAGACTCCAAGCTGTCAGTGATGTTAAAGGGCCAATACACAGTATTAAGAACAGGGGTATGTAAACTTTTGATCAGGTTCATTTGGGTAATTTGTGTTGTCATTATGATTTAAAAAGAGTAAACCTGGTTGTTTGATAATAAATGGCTTCACCCAGCCACTAAGCGTGAGTGAAAAAAATTTGTTGTGTTATCATTCATATTCTCTGAAAAATGGCCAAAAAAAAAAAAAAAATCCGCCAGGGTATGTAAACTTTTGAGCACAACTGTATGTATGTTACATTTGGTCCAAATCGGGATGAAAATTAAATTCAAATTCCTTGACCTTGATCTTTGCCCAAATTAATTGTGTAAGGCTAATTAATGGGTCAGCCTTCATTTAGATGTAAAGTTTGGTATAAATCAGCAAAAGAACCAGGAAGGAGGAAGAGGCCAACAAACAGATGGGCAGGTGTGACCACAGCTATTGACCTTTGGCATAATTTCACCTTACTGGGCAATCCCAAAGCCCTCGTCCATATGTGTGACAAATTCAGCTTCTCCCTTTTTCACTTGGGGTCACTACTTCAGAGCCAATATGGATCTGCATGCTGATTTGGCAAAAGTTTTACACCGGATGCTCTTCCTGAAAAAACTCCAGATTACATGGAGGATGGGCAGGCATGGCCTTGAACTGTGAACCTTCTGCTCTGAAAAACAAATGCCCTGTCCAAAGGTAAGCCAGGTCAAATTGGCTAAAGGTCAATCTTTGGGGTCAAAGATCAAAATGTAAGTGTTTAAAAAAAACAACTGCAAAACAGAGTAAAATAAAATCATTTTTATTTAATTCAACCTTTGACCCCAAAGATTAATATTTTGCAATTTTGACCTTGCCTGTGAAAACAAACAACCCTCTTCTCTATGTGCACCACATTTGCTGTAAATTGGAGGGAAACCCTTAAATGTACTGGCACTTATATAGCGCTTTTCCATCCACATCAGATGCTCAATGCGCTTTACAATAATGCCTCACATTCACCCCAGTGTCAGAGTACTTCCATACAAGGTGCTCGCTACACACCGGGAGCGAGTAGGGGATTAAGGACCTTGCCCAAGGGCCCTTAGTGATTTTCTGGTCAGGCTGGGATTTGAACCGAGGATCCTCTGGTCTCAAAACCAACAGCTTAACCACGAGACCAATCCCCCCCCCCCCCCCCCCCCCCCCCCCTTAATTTTGACATTTCAATCAATCAATCAATTTTTTTATATAGCGCCAAATCACAACAAACAGTTGCCCCAAGGCGCTTTATATTGTAAGGCAAGGCCATACAATAATTATGTAAAACCCCAACGGTCAAAACGACCCCCTGTGAGCAAGCACTTGGCTACAGTGGGAAGGAAAAACTCCCTTTTAACAGGAAGAAACCTCCAGCAGAACCAGGCTCAGGGAGGGGCAGTCTTCTGCTGGGACTGGTTGGGGCTGAGGGAGAGAACCAAGAAAAAGACATGCTGTGGAGGGGAGCAGAGATCGATCACTAATGATTAAATGCAGAGTGGTGCATACAGAGCAAAAAGAGAAAGAAACAGTGCATCATGGGAAACCCCCCAGCAGTCTACGTCTATAGCAGCATAACTAAGGGATGGTTCAGGGTCACCTGATCCAGCCCTAACTATAAGCTTTAGCAAAAAGGAAAGTTTTAAGCCTAATCTTAAAAGTAGAGAGGGTGTCTGTCTCCCTGATCTGAATTGGGAGCTGGTTCCACAGGAGAGGAGCCTGAAAGCTGAAGGCTCTGCCTCCCATTCTACTCTTACAAACCCTAGGAACTACAAGTAAGCCTGCAGTCTGAGAGCGAAGCGCTCTATTGGGGTGATATGGTACTACGAGGTCCCTAAGATAAGATGGGACCTGATTATTCAAAACCTTATAAGTAAGAAGAAGAATTTTAAATTCTATTCTAGAATTAACAGGAAGCCAATGAAGAGAGGCCAATATGGGTGAGATATGCTCTCTCCTTCTAGTCCCCGTCAGTACTCTAGCTGCAGCATTTTGAATTAACTGAAGGCTTTTTAGGGAACTTTTAGGACAACCTGATAATAATGAATTACAATAGTCCAGCCTAGAGGAAATAAATGCATGAATTAGTTTTTCAGCATCACTCTGAGACAAGACCTTTCTGATTTTAGAGATATTGCGTAAATGCAAAAAAGCAGTCCTACATATTTGTTTGACTCCAATGAACTTGACTTTAGCTAAAATAAACCCTTTAAAGGCAATTCCGGAGTTGGCTATCATCCACATATCAAATCTGGTAGAAACTGACAGATGAGGAGTGAGAGAACAAACAGGCGGATAAACCAAAATTTTGACCTTAACTGAGTTCGATCACATAAATCCTTTAAGGGGAATCTGAGTCTCAGCCTACATGCACAGAGCACGTTTGGTGGAAACTGGAGGAGCAAAACACACACATTTCTCAAATCATAGTATGTTTGTCCTAAATGGCAGATTTCTGCTGGTTCCCCCACAGTGAGGGAAACAGCACTCTGGTCCAAAGATGCAGAAACACAGAAGTTCCTTTTTGTCCTAACTTATAGTAAATAGCACTATATCATCAGATTAGATTGTACATAATAGTGCACGGAGCACTTTATAAATTGGCCACTTTACTCAGTTTCATAAAATATGCACTTGTTTGTTTGACTTTCTGTGCTTCTTATAATTCATTCCTTGCAGCATGGAGTTATTGTATTTTTTCATAATTTAGTAACAGCTTCTTATTGCCAACAAAACACTGTGACTTTACTTGTTCACACACTTGTCCTCTGACACTCTATTAGTTTATAACACATTCAGAAGCATTTTCCAGATCAGACAGTATGGACTCTTCTGTCCCGCTGCTCCTGCCTCTTTACGGTTCGACACAAGGTTGACGTGCTCGTCCCCCGCTGCTGCCTTCAGTGGCCCCGTGCACACCCATCTATTTTCCCAGCATGACAAAACATGATGTAGTGAAATGAGAAGCTGGCAGGGAGTTTGTGCAGTGTGCATGTAAGAAAAAAAAAAAAAGCAAAGGGAAAGAAAGAGCAGCCGTCGCACTTTACCATACCGTACTTTATTTGTGTCATAGCCCACCTTTGTACAGTAGAGCATCCGACTGGGAATAAAACAGAAGCCCCAGGCTGTCAGAGTGAGTAAAAGTGATGTTGAGTCATTGCACAGGAGTGTCAGTGTGTTTAATGTTCATGCTGAGGAGATACCCTGCACAAACACACACACCCCCCTTCTCCTGGTTGCTAGTCTGAGTCTCCTCCTCCATCTTCAGCCTTTTTTGCAGTTCACAGATTTGGGGCATTGGAGGCATTTGGGGGAGTAAATACAAAGAAAGCATGACCCATTTGTCAAAGACGCAGCCTTTTTCTCTCTTTGTCCCACAGGCCAAGAGAGTGGCGAGCAGAAACCTTCAGGGCTGCAGAACGTACTCTGAGGCACGCCCAGATTATCTCTCTTGCTTGCTGTCACCACACACGTGACTGCACTGTGGAAGGGAGACATGTGCGGACTAAAAGCAACTTCTATATTATTCCGACCCGACCTTTTAGTCAGTTTCTGAGGTCATCTTTTGTATTTCTCTCTGTCTCACTTTATCATATAATAAGCTGTGCAAGTTATAATTCATTCTTTGACTTTCACATACATATAGAGTATAATCCCACTCACTCTCTCATATTTTCACTTATGAGTGCACATGCATGGATTCCCTCCCATATTAAGCCTCTCACATGCATGACATCCTGAAAATTTGCAGGATAATATAAATTGCTGGACATCATACCAACTTATACGTAAACATTTGACTCTATACACTCAATAATTATGTTACCTATGCCATTTATCTTGTATAGGTAACATAATTATTGTGCAATTCAAACAATATACTTTATGTATTTTAAATAAATACTGTCATTATTATTGATTTAGAGTAATTATATTTATTAATACTAAATACATAAAGCTGAAGATTATGCATTTCAAATAAATAGGATTATTACAGTAAGGAATATGCATCATGTAAGGTTATTTGGTAGGTTTGTATTAAAATTATCTAAAAAAAGTAAATGGGAATTTGTCATGTAATAAAATTACATAAATCTTAAAGTTAGGGTTAAATTTTTCTGTGAGTGTAATATTCTCACTGACATACACATACAGTCTATCTCACCAGTTGTACATATATTTTCACCCATCTTACATATATTTTTGCTGGTATATAGGAAACTCTACACACCCAAGAGCTTTTCCGCATTTTAATTTATTTATGCCATTTTGAGGTGAGAAAAAAAGAGAGTTCACTGTTGTCAGTGTTACAGTTTCTAAAATTATTCCTTTTAAAATCAAACTGGAAAAAATATTCACATGATATAAATTAAATCAAAAATATCAAAACCAAAATCATGGGTTGCATAAGTAATGACACCCTTTTCGTTAAAGCATGAATAAATCATACTTTTGCAGCCAGTTTGCTTGAGACAGGTCAGGGGATAAATACATCAACATCTTGGACTTCATCAATTAGTTAGTAAGAAATAAGAAAATATATTAACGCTGGTGAATACATATGTCATATAGCAGAGAATATGAGCTTATTAAATTGTTTTTACTGAAAAATTAGTGCCTAATACAGAGGTTTGTCATGAAAAAAAAACTGTTGTAAAATGTAAAAATAATGCACAAAATTTGTATATATCCCACTTTTTTGTCAGCGCTGAGGTTGTGATGTCACTGAAATAAGATGGCAGATTATCCAATGAAATCAAATAAAATAAAATCAATTTTATTTATATAGCGCCAAATCACAACACACACTTGCCCCAAGGCCCTTTATATTGTAAGGCAAAAGCCATACAATAACTACAGAAAAAACCCCCAACGGTCAAACGACCCCCTATGAGCAAGCACTTGGCGACAGTGGGAAGGAAAACTCCCTTTTAACAGGAAGAAGAAACTTCCAGCCAGAACCAGGCTCAGGGAGGGGCAGTCTTCTTCTGGGACTGGTTGGGGCTGAGGGGAGAGAATCAGGAAAAAGACATGCTGTGGAGGGGAGCAGAGATCGATCACTAATGATTAAAAGCAGAGTGGTGCATACAGAGCCAAAAAGAGAAAGAAACACTGGATGCATCATGGGAACCCCCCAGCAGTCTAAGTCTATAGCAGCATAACTGAGGGATGGTTCAGGGTCACCTGATCCAGCCCCTAACTATAAGCTTTTTTTAAAAAGGAAAGTTTTAAGCTTAATCTTAAAAGTAGAGAGGGTTGTCTGTCTCCCTAATCCGAATTGGGAGCTGGTTCCACAGGAGAGGAGCCTGAAAGCTGAAGGCTCTGCCTCCCATTCTACTCTTACACAACCCTAGGAACTACAAGTAAGCCTTGCAGTCTGAGAGCGAAGCGCTCTATTGGGGTGATATGGTACTATGAGGTCCCTAAGATAAGATGGGACCTGATTATTCAAACCTTATAAGTAAGAAGAAGAATTTTAAATTCTATTCTGGAATTCAAGGAAGCCAATGAAGAGAAGCCAATATGGGTGAAATATGCTCTCTCCTTCTAGTCCCTGTCAGTACTCTAGCTGCAGCATTTTGAATTAACTGAAGGCTTTTCAGGGAACTTTTAGGACAACCTGATAATAATGAATTACAATAGTCCAGCCTAGAAGAAATAATGCAATTAATTAGCTTTTCAGCATCACTCTGAGATAAGACCTTTCTAATTTTAGAGATATTGCGCAAATGCAAAAAAAGCAGTCCTACATATTTACTTAATATGCTCATTGAAGGACATATCCTGATCAAAAATGACTCCAAGATTTCTCCCAGTATTAATGGAGGTCAGGGTAATGCCATCCAGAGTAAGGATCTGGTTAGACACCATGTTTCTAAGATTTGTGGGGCCAAGTACAATAACTTCAGTTTTATCTGAATTTAAAAGCAGGAAATTAGAGGTCATCCCTGTCTTTATGTCTGAAAGACATTCCTGCAGTTTAAACTAATTGGTGTGTGTCCTCTGGCTTCATGGATAGATAAAGCTGGGTATCATCTGCGTAACAATGAAAATTTAAGCAATGCTTTCTAATAATATTGCTTAAGGGAAGCATGTATAAAGTGAATAAATCGGTCCTAGCACAGAACCTTGTGGAACTCCATAATTACCTTAGTCCGTGAAGAAGGACTCCCCATTTACATGAACAAATTGTAATCTATTAGATAAATATGATTCAAACCACTGCAGCGCAGTTGCCTTTAATACCTGTGGCATGCTCTAATCTCTGTAATAACATTTTATGGTCAACAGTATCAAAAGTTGCACTGAGATCTAACAGGATGAGCACAGAGATGAGTCCACTGTCTGAGGCCATAAGAAGATCATTTGTAACCTTCACTAATGCTGTTTCTGTACTATGATGAATTCTGACAACCTGACTGAAACTCTTCAAATAGACCATCCTCTGCAGATGATCAGTTAGCTGTTTTACAAATACCCTTTCAAGGAATTTTTGAGGAGAAAAGGAAGGTGGAGATTGGCCTATAATTAGCTAAGATAGCTGGGTCAAGTGATGGCTTTTTAAGTAATGGTTTAATTACTGCCACCCTTAAACGCCTGTGGTACATAGCCAACTAATAAAGATAGACTGATCATATTTAAGATTGAAGCATTAATTAACGGTAGGCTTCCTTGAGCAGCCTGGTAGGAATGGGGTCTACAACCACTGGCAAAAATTATGGAATCACCGGCCTCGGAGGATGTTCATTCTGTTGTTTAATTTTGTAGAAAAAAAGCAGATCACAGACATGACACAAAACTAAAGTCATTTCAAATGGCAACTTTCTGGCTTTAAGAAACACTATAAGAAATCAAGAAAAAAGATTGTGGCAGTCAGTAACGGTTACTTTTTTTAGACCAAGCAGAGGAAAAAAATATGGACTCACTCAATTCTGAGGAATAATTATGGAATCACCCTGTAAATTTCCATCCCCCAAAACTAACACCTGCATCAAATCACATCTGCTCGTTGACATTGACCCTATGTCATGAAATTGACCCTATATGTCTTTTTGCAAGGAATGTTTTCACAGTTTTTGCTCTATGGCAAGATGCATTATCTTCTTGAAAATGATTTCATCATCCTCAAACATCAGAAAGTGTCCAAATATCAATGTAAACTTGTGCATTATTGATGATGTAATGACAGCCATCTCCTCAGTGCCTTTACCTGACATGCAGCCCCATATCATCAATGACTGTGAAAATTTACATGTTCTCTTCAGGCAGTCATCTTTATAAATCTCATTGGAACGGCACCAAACAAAAGTTCCAGCATCATCACCTTGCCCAATGCAGATTCGAGATTCATCACCGAATATGACTTTCATCCAGTCATCCACAGTCCACGATTGCTTTCTTTAGCCCATTGTAACCTTGTTTTTTTCTGTTTAGGTGTTAATGATGGCTTTCGTTTAGCTTTTCTGTATGTAAATCCCATTTCCTTTAGGCGGTTTCTTACAGTTCGGTCACAGACGTTGACTCCAGTTTCCTCCCATTCGTTCCTCATTGTTTTGTTGTGCATTTTTGATTTTTGAGACATATTGCTTTAAGTTTTCTGTCTTGACGCTTTGATGTCTTCCTTGGTCTACCAGTATGTTTGCCTTTAACAACCTTCCCATGTTGTTTGTATTTGGTCCAGAGTTTAGACACAGCTGACTGTGAACAACCAACATCTTTTGCAACATTGCGTGATGATTTACCCTCTTTTAAGAGTTTGATAATCCTCTCCTTTGTTTCAATTGACATCTCTCGTGTTGGAGCCATGATTCATGTCAGTCCACTTGGTGCAACAGCTCTCCAAGGTGTGATCACTCCTTTTTAGATGCAGACTAACAAGCAGATGTGATTTGATGCAGGTGTTAGTTTTGGGGATGAAAATTTACAGGGTGATTCCATAATTTATTCCTCAGAATTGAGTGAGTCCATATTTTTTTTCCTCTGCTTGGTCTAAAAAAGTAACCGTTACTGACTGCCACAATCTTTTTTTCTTGATTTCTTATAGTGTTTCTTAAAACCAGAAAGTTGCCATTTGAAATGACTTTAGTTTTGTGTCATGTCTGTGATCTGCTTTTTTTCTACAAAATTAAACAACTGAATGAACATACTCTGATGCCAGTGATTCCATAATTTTTGCCAGGGGTTGTAATAGACATGTTGATGGTTTGGAGGAAGTGACTAATGAAAATAACTCAGACAGAACAATCGGAGAGAAAGAGTCTAACCAAATACCAGCATTACTGAAAGCAGTCGAACATAAAGATATGTCTTTGGGATGGTTATAAATAATTTTTTCTCTAATAGTTAAAATTTTATTTGCAAAGAAAGTCATGAAGTCATTACTAGTTAAAGTTAAAGGAATACTCGGCTCAATAGAGGTCTGACTCTTTGTCAGCCTGGCTACAGTGCTGAAAACAAACCTGGGGTTCTTATTTTCTTCAATTAGTGATGAATAGTAAGATGTCCTAGCTTTACGGAGGGCTTTTTTATAGAGCAACAGACTCTTTTTCCAGGCTAAATGAAGATCTTCTAAATTAGAGAGACGCCATTTCCTCTCCAGCTTGTGGGTTATCTGCTTTAAGTTGCGAGTTTGTGGGTTAAACCACGGAGTCAGGCACTTCTGATTTAAGGCTCTCTTTTTCAGAGGAGCTACAGCATCCAAAGTTGTGCTCAATGAGGATGTAAAACTCATTATTTTTTGCTTTTTACAATGTGTTGGGGGTCACAGATGCAGATGCTCACGGATATCTGTTCCAAAGCGATATACAATGACCTTCTTAAGACACCTGTTCATCTGGAACTATGTGTAAGAGATCATTGTTATGCCTATCATTAACTTTAAATTAAAACATGCTTCTGCTGAAAAACTGGAATGCAAAAAGCTTCGTAAGAACACAACGTGAGGTACAGATGAGCTGGAAAAAGACAACCTCAAGGTTTTGTTCATGGTTTGTGAATATTAGATCTGTGGATGATCCCAGGAAGTGACTGGATTATAGATTATTGCACACAAACACAGACAGTCTAATTAGATTTCTTAAACTGCGCTGAAACGCTCCATCTATCTTGCAATGTTGGAGTCTGTCCTTTACGGCGCTCCTGACTGCTATATTGATCTTTGTAATGTACATGTGCAGCTGAGTTATATGCAACAGGAATTCTGAAACACATTAGGTAGTCCAACCGAAACTGATGCCGCTCTGTCTTGGCTCAAACTTTAACGGTCGCTGATTAATACACCATGTGGGAATCATCTCACAGACAATCACACAGACACCCTCATCACTCAGATGTCAGCTTGCCAGTAAACACACTGATGGAGAAGTGTTACCTGATCATACTGCAGACATCTGAGCCATGTGCAACATATTATGACATCCCATGTTTCACACCATTTCATGATGACTCCATGAATCTACACACATATAAACAATGTGAAATACTTCCTTCATCAGCCCTTCTGTACAGTGGCAGATCTAAGATTTTTCCCAGTCAGGGGTCAATAAGAGGGTCACTTTTCCCACGGAGGGACTAACTATATGTATTACATTCATGCACAATCCCTTTTCACTAAGGTGTGTATAAATACTGTAAATACTATGTAACCACAAAATAACTGCCATTAAATAACTGTAAAACTTCAGCTAATAATTTTAAAACTATTTCTACTATGTTGTAACTAGAGTTGCTGGTAAATAGAATTATGGAATTATAAATTGAGCAATATTTTCATTGTTTTTAATGGCTCTGGATTAAGAACCGGGCTTTGAATGACTTCCTGGACTTTACAAGTCAGAACTGCATCTATGTTTTAATGGTGCAGGCAAAGTCGACATGTTGATTTGGCACAGGTATTATGTGGGTTGGCCCACCCATGTCTCTCCACTCCCCTCACCCTGGCTTCGTCCCTGCCTCCTCGAAGGCAGCACAGTTTTTACTGCTGCAGCCTTCAACTCCCAAAGCTGGGCGGCGTGGGCTCTCCTGCTGCAGCCTTCACCCACTTTGCCTCAATTCGGATGACTGGCTGCTTCAAGTTTAGTGCACATATACAATGTCAGATGTATATGTGTTGTCTTTAATTCTGATGTGTGCCATTATTACAGTAAACTAGTAATAATTGTGGATTAATTGCTGTGTTTTGTCTGAGGTAATTGGAGTGTAAACGTAATTTTGTTGTTGTTGCACTCGTGTAATGACAATGACATTAAATCTCATCTCTATCTCTCTTCCTGATTCAACTTCATTTGTACATTACACTAGTGGTGGGCATCATAAATGGCAGATGATATAACTGCTTGATTCTGCTTTTTTTTCTTTTCTCTCTGTCTGAGGTGCGGCTCCCATCCAGAGATGGGTGTGGTATCTGTTCCCAAAACCATCCTGTGCACCGGCAACATTTCCTGTATATTCGTTTTGTGAATTGTTTTGTCATTTGTGTCTGTATCATGGCCCAAGCAGAAGGTCACCCCTTTGAATCTGGTCTGCTTGAGGTTTCTTCCTCAGAGAGAGTTTTTCCTTACCACTGTTGCTCTGGGGGTTGGTAACGTTAGACCTTACTTGTGTGAAGCGCCTTGAGGCAACCTTGTTGTGATTTGGCGCTATATAAATAAAAATAAATTGAAAATAAATTGAAATATCAACAATATAAATTTCCCCAGTGGTAGAGATTTTTCTTATTCTGGCCAATCACAATATCATTTGTTGATGACATCACTGACTTATCTCATATGTGAGAATCACAAGGTTTGGAGAAGGAGAAGCTCATGAAACAGACTGCTGCACCGTCCCTTATATGGATTTGGTTTGGAGTTAAGGAGTTGGACTGTGAACAGAAATACATAATCTGCAAAATATGCTGGGTGACAGTGATTACAAAGAGAGGAAATACCAACAATCTGTTCTATCACCTTAAAAGTAGACATGCTGTCAAATATGCCCTCCTCAAAAGTCGAGTCAGTGTCTGAGCACAGCTGGGAAGAAAAAAGCTGGCCCTGCACACCATCAGACCTCAATCTCACAATCCAGTGCCCAGCATGACATTAAACCCACCCTCAGTGTGTCAGACACCTCATGGAGAAAACAGCGGTAACACATGGTGTTTTGATTGTTACCATCAGAGAACACTATGGAAGTGGTGACAGGTATTATGCAACAAAACTTCAGCAAAATCTGTCAGCTGTTGGGAAAGTGTAATGACACGGACCCACAACAGGGGGCGTAAATGAACGGACAATGAAAATGCCAAAATATAACAATTTCATGTTGTGAAATATGCACAACGGAACACAGATGCTGCTTTTAGGTAACAGTCAATTAAATAACAGGTGACGTTTGGGCAGGCTCGAGGATAGTACGTGCAGTGCCTACTGTAATACTTAAGAAATTTAGGAGTGGAATCGCCAGCTCCTCCAAATTTCCACTAACCAGCTCCAAGCTGAAAGCATACAGAAGGTTTACGACTGCAAAGCGTTCAGAAGAAATTATGTGCGTACGGCACAGAAAAGGCTGAGGGGTTACCTTTCAGGTAAGCTGATTTCTCGGCAGGGAAGTGGAGTCACTGTCCGGCTTTTATGGGTTGGGTGGATGATGAGTAATGCGTGACAGCTGTCACAGTCGGTGTTCCAGGATGCTCCAGGGAGGCGGCTGCGCCCTCTGGTGTCTGAAGCCTGCTTTCAGGCAGGGCGCCCTCTAGTGTTGGGCCAGCAGTACCTCCTCTTCAGCGGCCCACACAACAGGACCCCCCCCCCCCCCTCGCGAAGAGAACTGGGGACCACGGTTGGAGACGATGTCAGTAGGAATCCCATGCAGACGCACGACATGGTGGAGCAGGAGGTCTGCTATCTCCTGGGCCGTCGGGAGCTTCGGGAGGGCCACGAAGTGGGCCGCCTTGGAGATACGGTCCACTATCGTGAGGATGGTCATCATGCCCTGGGACGGCGGGAGGCCCGTGACGAAGTCCAGGCCGATGTGGGACCAGGGGCGATGAGGCACAGGCAGTGGCTGGAGAAGTTCTTGTCCTTTCCTGTGATCAGCCTTGCCCCTGGCGCAGATGGTACAGGCCTGGACATACTCCCGGACGTCAGCCTCCATAGACGCCCACCAGAAGCGCTGCCAGACCACTGCCATGGTTCTTCGCACCCCTGGGTGGCAGGAGAGCTTAGAACCATGACAGAAGTCTAGGACTACAGCCCTGGCCTCTGGTGGGACATGCAACTTGTTCTTGGGTCCTGTCCCTGGGTCCAGGTTCCGTGCCAGGGCCTCCTGGACGGTCTTCTCCACGTCCCAGGTGAGGCTGGCCATGATAGCGGACTCGGGTATGATGGTGTCCGGTGGATCTGACAGCTCTGTTCCGACTTCCTCCTCATGCACTCGGGACAGTGCATCGGATCGTTGGTTCTTGGTCCCGGGGCGGTACGTGATCTGGAAGTCAAAACGACTGAAGAACAGTGACCAGCGGGCTTGCCTGGGGTTCAGACGCTTGGCGGTCCGGATGTATTCCAGGTTCCAATGGTCCGTGAAAACCGTAAATGGTACCGCAGCTCCCTCCAACAGGTGTCTCCACTCCTCAAGGGCCTCTTTCACTGCCAGGAGTTCCCGATTGCCGACGTCATAGTTCCTTTCAGCAGGGGTCAACCTGCGGGAAAAAATAGGCAAAAGGGTGGAGGACCTTGTCGGACTCCCTACTCTGGGACAGCACGGCTCCTATCCCTGAGTCAGAGGCATCCACTTCAACTATGAACTGGCGGTTGGGATCGGGCTGCACCAAAACTGGTGCAGTCAAGAACCGGTGTTTCAACTCCCTAAATGCGGTTTCGCACCGATCCGACCAGGTGAAGGGGACTTTAGTGGAGGTTAGGGCCGTCAGGGGGCTAACCACCTGGCTATAGGCCTTTATGAACCTCCGACAGAAATTTGCAAAGCCGAGGAACTGCTGCAATTTCCTACGGCTTGTTGGTTGGGGCCAATCTCTCACCGCCACAACCTTGGCTGGATCAGGGGCGATGGAGTTGGAGGAGATTATGAACCCCAGGAAGGACAAAGAGGTGCGGTGGAACTCACACTTCTCGCCCTTCACAAACAACCGGTTCTCCAATAACCGTTGCAGGACCTGACGTACATGCATGACATGGGTCTCAGGATCCGGGGAGAAGATGAGAATATCGTCCAGGTATACAAAGACGAACCGATGCAGGAAGTCCCGCAAGATGTCATTTAGCAAGGCTTGGAACGTCGCGGGCGCATTTGTGAGGCCGAACGGCATGACCAGGTACTCAAAGTGACCTAACGGGGTGTTGAATGCCGTCTTCCACTCGTCTCCCTTCCGGATCCGAACCAGGTGATATGCATTCCTAAGATCCAACTTTGTGAAGATTTGGGCTCCATGCAAGGGCATGAACACTGAATCTAACAGAGGTTGCGGGTATCGGTTGCGAACCGTGATTTCGTTCAGCCCTCTGTAGTCAATGTATGGACGTAGTCCGCTGTCTTTCTTGCCCACACAAAAGAAACCAGCACCCATCAGGGAGGTGGAGTTCTGGATCAACCCGGCAGCAAAAGAGTCCCGGATGTAGGTCTCCATTGATTCACGCTCCGGACGTGAGAGGTTGTACAGCCTGCTGGACGGGTACTCGACGCCCGGGATCAAATCAATGGCACAATCGTACGGACGGTGCGGGGGCAGCGTGAGTGCCAGATCTTTGCTGAAGACGTCAGCAAGGTCGTGGTACTCGGCTGGCACCGCCGCCAGATTGGGGGGTTGAACCTCCTCTTTAGCTGTTACACCGGGTGGGACCGAGGATCCTAAGCACTCCCGGTGGCAGGTCTCGCTCCACTGAGCCACAACACCAGATGGCAAATCTATCCAGGGATTGTGCTTCACCATCCATGGAAAGCCCAAAATCACTCGGGAGGTAGAAGGTGTTACATAAAACACAATCTCCTACCTGTGATTCCCAGACACAACCAATGTCACGGGCTGTGTCTGGTGTGTGATTAGTGGGAGAAGGGTGCCATCTAGTGCCCGTACCTTCAATGGTGAAGGGAGGGCCACTAGAGGGAGCCCAACTTCCTTTGCCCATCTGCTGTCCAGCAGATTCCCTTCCGACACCGTGTTCACCAGTGCTGGGGCGTGAAGGGTTAGATCCCCACTCAGGATCATGACTGGGATACGTGCCGATTTACGTGGTTTCCCCGCGTGAGTGTTATGGCCCACCCTTAGCCCAGTCTCTAAGGGCGGGCGTTGGTGTTTAACCGCTTGGGGCAGTTTTTCTGTATGTGCTCGCTTGAGCCACAGAAAAAACACTCCCCGCGGGCCAGCCTCCGTTGTCTATTGTCAGATTTTACTTTGGCCCTGCTCGTGTCCATAGCTTCGTCAGCAGGGGGAGCTGTTGCCACACGGAGCTCTCTGGCTGTGGAGCGTGGGGACGGCGGCACCCTTTTGGACCCGGAAGGAAGAAGGATGGCTCGTGCCCGGCCACGCCCTTCGCCTTGCTCTCGACGATGTTCTTCCAATCGTTTGTCTAACCATATAACCAGGTCGATAAGCCCGTCTAAATCCTGCGGCTCGTCCTTAGCCAGTAGGTGCTCCTTTAGGACTGGAAACAGTCCGTTTACGAAGGCGGCGCGGAGCACAACAGCATTCCAGCCGGCTCTCGCTGCCGCAATGTGGAAGTCGACTGCATACTCGGCTGCACTCCGACGCTCCTGTCTTATCGACCGCAGCATGTTTGAAGCGGTCTCGCCTCTATTAGGGTGATCGAACACTTGTTTGAACTCCCTCACAAACCCAGTATATGTTGTTAGGAGCCGTGAATTCTGCTCCCAGAGTGCCGTATCCCAGGCACGTGCCTCTCCTCGAAGCAAATTTATAACATAAGGCTGGAATCCGACGCATACATGACGGGACGCTGTGCTTTTTTTTTTTTTTTTTGGCGTGTTGTCTGTGAGGCTGCAGCTTTGCTCTTCTGGAAAACAACAAAAATGGATCTGTTAAAGTGGTCTCTGAACGCAATTGACACTATTTTTTCTACAAGACATTCGGGGGCGGAGGACCCGACCTGTCCTGCCGGGACGCATGCGATGGGTTACATGATAGACTCGTGGAGGAGATGGCAGGTCATGTGCCTTTACATGCTTTCTGGGGAGGACGTCGAAGATGTGTACATATTCGGCTTGGTGGTGACCGGCTTTATGATGTGTGGAGCGGGCACTATGCTGGTCTACCGGAAAATCAAGAAAGTGGAAGCAGCTTTGATTGGTCCTTCCAGGCTGCCCTACATGATTGATTTGATTGAGAAGGCAGTGGCTGCGCAGTCGGTTTTGGGTTAACCGTGCGTTGGAAACATCTCGAGCAGAATTGCAGCCCTGGAAACCCGCTGTGACCGTCTGTGAAGACCACATTCTACATTCAGATGCATTGAGAGCCACTCTGTTCTCAGAACTGTGGAATCTTTCAGGCGTCTGCTAATCTGGCTATTCATTTGGCTTCCCCAAATACAGCTGCACTTCAAGGTCGCTGTGATAAAACCTCCTCAGAAGATCAACACTTAAGCCTCCCTGGTCTTCCCCCCTCCCCTCAGCTTCTCCAGCTCTGACGTTGACTGTGTTAGAACTGTTCAGGACTGCTCAGACTGCTCAGGGCTGCCCCTCCCCCTCCAGGATTGTCGGACAAGGCCGTTGACGGCGCCAAACAGGCTGCCTCCGGAGTGTTCTGATAAACTGGACCTTTTCAAATCTCGGTTGTCGTCCTGTGTCCTTGTTTTTGTCTGTGTGATTATTGTTTTTCTGTGCTGATGGGGATTTTTTTCGTCATTTCGTCATGCAGCGGCTATGAGGGTTTTTTTTTCTCGTTTTCCCTCGTGTTTTGCTTTCATATATATGTTTTATGTACCGGGCCGGCCTATGTGTTGTGTGTGTGTGTTGTTTGTTATGGGTCGGTGTTGGTTTGCTCAGCCCTGCTGTTGACCAAGGCAGGGATGTACATCTGGAGCTGGTCCCCGGGCGCCTAATGGCGACTTCTGCTCCTACTGACAATTAGGATGGGTTAAATGCAGTAGACACATTTCATTGTGCAGGGAACATGTTCTTCTGTGCATATGACAATAAAATTTCTTTGAATCCTTGAATCCTTTGAAAGACGAGCGAACACTGCATCAAGAAGTCTGCGCACGTCTCGACACAACCTCCATACGGTTCCGGAGGGCTTATGTATGCTTCAGGGGACGGGGGGGGGGGGGGGTGTTCGCTGAATGACAATGGAATGTCTGTATTCGGCACCAGGTCAGCAGGAGGAGGTGCCGCAGCTGCGCGCTGCACGTGCGCTTCCACCTGCGCGGTGAGAACCTCCATCCTCCGATTGAGTATGACGTTCTGCTCGGTTACTGAATCCAACCGAGCAGTGAAGGCAGTTAAGATCTGCTGCAACTCACCTAACACGCCTCCTGCTGGCACCTGTGCACCTTGCGTTTCCATTGATTGTTTAATCGATGGCTGACGCCCCTCGGGATCCATGACGTTTGGCCGAGGAAATGTTGTTGGGAAAGTGTAATGACACGGACCCACAACAGGGGCATAAATGAACGGACAATGAAATGCCAAAATATAACAATTTAATGTTGTGAAATGTGCACAACGGCATACAGATGCTGCTTTTAGGTAACAGTCAATTAAATAACAGGTGACGTGTGGGCAGGCTTGAGGATAGGAGACGCCTGTCCAGAGAAGAACCGGGCCCCACACGATTTCCACTGCCAATGGAGACCTGCAACACACCGGAGCCACCAGTCCTGAGTCCCCAGGTGGCTACTGCCTCTAGCTGTCAGATCTGGTACTGCTGGCAGGAAGAACAAACAGGTTATGTGGGTGTGCGAACACCCAGCAACAGTCAGCAAACTCACAGTTCCTTCCTGAGGGAAAAGTCCTACACTCCCAGGTAGCAGGAAAACAGAGTACGTGCAGTGCCTACTGTAATACTTAAGAAATTTAGGAGTGGAATCGCCAGCTCCTCCAAATTTCCACTAACCAGCTCCAAGCTGAAAGTATACAGAAGGTTTACAACTGCAAAGCGTTCAGAAGCAATTATGTGCGTACGGCACAGAAAAGGCTGAGAGGTTACCTGTCGGTAAGCTGATTTCTCGGCAGGGAAGTGGAGTCGCTGCCCGGCTTTTATGGGTTGGGTGGATGATGAGTAATGAGTGACAGCTGTCACAGTCGGTGTTCCAGGATGCTCCAGGGAGGCGGCTGCGCCCTCTGGTGCCTGAAGCCCGCTTTCAGGCAGGGCGTCCTCTGGTGTTGGGCCAGCAGTACCTCCTCTTCAGCGGCCCACACAACATCAGCATTTGAATTGTTACCTCCACCAATGAAGCTGGAGGAGGTTATGCTTGTGAACAGCCTGAGCCCATGATTTTTCATATATCTTGATGAACTTTTTAATGAAGATTCAAATCCTGATAGGCAAGAACTGATTAAATTTTCAAGGTCATAGGTCAAAGTCAGGCAAAATTTTGGAAAATTGGAAAAATACCTATCTTTAACATTGAATTTTCAAAAATTCATAACTCTGTAAAAAAATTATTTTATATATAAGAGCTTTATGTAGGGTGGTATCCTTTATCGATCTGATTCAGATTACAGATTTTGTGGCCACTTAAATTTAACAGTGAAAACCCCATTTAATGTATATTTTACATTATATCTTAATCAAACATGCCTCAATCACTCTCATATTTGAAAGTGAGGTGCAGACTGGCACTCACTATCACCTGACAAAGTTTGACTCCGATCTGATCTGGATTGAAGATTTAGTGGACATTTGAATTTAATATTGAAAAGCCCATTTGGTGTACATTTTGCATTATATCTCAATCAAAAGTGCCTCAATCACTCTAATTTTTCTGTTATAGATTTACCTACACCACCAACATTGGATGGAGGTTCCAATTTTATGTCTATCTTCCAGTTATCAGTCAGAAACAAAGCGCCAGAAAAGCATTGACAAATTGTGTATACAAGTAGCAGAGATAGCAAATGTTCTGTGAAAATTATCTGAAAAAGAATTCAGAAACTGAAAGAGTTGGAAAAAACCTGACACCCACAAAAAAACAAAAAAAAAAACAACTTTGATTCAAGTGCTTGAACTAAATGCCTCCTTTCGACATTTGATCACATCCCATTTATCTTATGAAAAAGTCACTACTAACAGGACTATGACCTTGAAAATTTTTCAAAGGTAAAATTTTGTGGAATTTGTGCTCTAGTTGGGTGTGGATTTTTTTTCTTCATTTCAGACATAGTATGTACATGGTGATGGAGTCTATTTCATCACCTCCCTAAATAATTTCATCCTCCAGTGTCTTGGCAACTTGGTTTTCTATAACAGTATGTCTTACTGTACCACACAAGCCCCTGATCATTTGTTTTTATTATGTATTTCAGTGTTCAATCAGGCTTAAAACTGGGCTGTCATTAATGCTCTTCATTGTCTTCGTGACCACAACCCTCCACCTAATCAATGTGTGCAGGGCATATATGTATGTATGAATGCAGCAACACCCCACCCCCACCCCACACACAAAACCCCCCGCGTCCACCGACAATATCAATAAAGAAGCAAGATGGCACTTTGCAATCAGTGGACAGACATAAAAAGAAAAGCTGCTTGCTCAAGACTCAGTGTCCATAGGAAAACGGGCATGGAGGGCTTTAAACCTCAGAACCTTCTTGTTGGGGTCAAGAGTGCTAATGAGAAAATATATGAAAGTCCACACTGATGGTGGCATTGAACTGGAATTCCTCTGCTCTTCTACTATGCTAAAAGGTTTTTTACAGTTAATTTGTGTTTTTGACATTTAGCAGCTTTGCACATTATATATATTGTGAACTGTTTTGAATGAGACCAGGCTTGCCATTGAACTGAAATTCATCACAATTAATTAAATTCTCTTCACCTGTTAAATTAAACCAGAATCAAGCTGCAGCAAAACACTTTTGTTAAAACTCAACACAATTCTACAGCAGCATTCAGAACCTGTGGTGGCTTTACTTTTCCTGTACATCAGAGTCTGACACCAAAGTCGCATTAAAAACGCCATTTTTTTGGCGTCCTATATTATTGTGTGACTGGGGTTCAGAGGTAGTTTGCAATGTGCTACTCACCACGCTGCACCTCACTGAGTAAACAGTCACGTGTCTGTTTTTCCACTTCACTAATGGAAGAACTCATCATGAGTCACGTTAACTAAATAATAATGAATTCTGGGATTTTTTTTTTCCCCAAATGTTTTCCTGAAAAGTAGTGCAGCAGATAAGCAGAAAAATACTTCAGTTTGTTAAAGAATCATAAAATTTGGTACAATTGCACATTAAGACCCACTCTTTTGAAAAGTTTGGCTAGCCACACAAAATTTCAATATGGTCGCCATTTTTCAAGATAGACGCTCATTGTACCAATTTCGGTCAATTTTCGTGTTTATATGTGAAAAAATACTCAATTAAGCATTCAAACCCTGTCCTACTCTGCAGAACAGGTCATTCAAAATGCAACAAAGTAATATATTTAGCATTGTGGTTAAAGATAGCAGACCACTGACCACCCGTTTGGTGTTTAACAACAAGAAGAAAACCCAAAATCTCTTTTCAATACGCCTTCATTTCTTCATTTATAAGGCAAGAGAATTTGCATCTACAATTTGAGTTGATATACATAATAAATGATCCTGTGGTGTTAATAAAGATCATACCAGCAAATCACAATAGCCAAGTATAAAACAAAGTATCAAATTGGTATTTGAATGCTTTCACACAGTCCCACTTTATTTTTAGAACCTATTCTTAATGTAAGAATTTTGAGATACCTATAGTAATCTTTGCATGTCATAAAATATTTACAGAATTCATGAATACAAAGATGCACCATGGATATCTAGGAAAAATATAATAAAGAACAGATTAAAAAATATTCTACTACTGAAAAGTGTGCATTCCTGTTGTGTATTAGCTCAATTTTTCTAATGTGAGCTAGGAGATCTGAATTATGTGAGTAGCAATCTTGCTGGATAATGACATCAGGTAATGAAACATTTTAGGAGAAAAATAGAGTAGCCAGCTTTACTTTGTGCTACTTTGACTGTATTGACTTCTATAAATGGGTGATTCTTTAACTACGGGCACTATTGGCCTTGTAAATGTAATTTCCACCACACCATTGCCTTACAATATAAAGCGCCTTGGGGCAACTGTTTGTTGTGATTTGGCGCTATATACATGTGCTCTGATGTCACTGTTTATCTCCATAGAAACTACCCAAACAATCTTTCATACAAACTGTTTAAAGGGACATTACAATGTTGTGGTGGAAATTACGGCAATAGTGTGGGACAACTACATTTTGTTTAAAAAAAAAAATCACAACAGTTGTATGACATTGAATACCCCAATTATGTTTGATTATTTCACTGATATTTTATTCAGAGATATTTTAAAACATTAGAAAAAACGTTTTTTTTTACCATTCATTTTTATCATTGAAGATCAAAAGTATGGATGTGGGACAAGCACAAAACAGAAATATTTGCATATAATGATGCTGAAAAAAGGTAAAAAAGTCATCACAGACTACTAGAACAAATTTCTTAAAACACTTTCATTGTAAAGATAACTATAAAAGTGTGAAATTTCCCCTTTTTTCTGTTTTTCATACAATATGATCAAAGGACATAATAAGTGCCCGTAGTCTAAGAATCACCCGAATATTAGCAATTGAAGAAAAAGAAAATTCATGCCAGGTAGGAAGAAGTTGTATCCCTTTCAGAAAGGTCCCTTTCTTTGTTTATACATACTAAATCAAATCTTTAGGCAAAATACATAATGCTCCTGTCCCATTGACATTGCATAGGCTATATAAAACCAACAAATATTCATAAACACATGACCAGAAGCACATAACCTGTGTGATTAAAAACGTGATTGGTGGCCATCTTGAAAAAGGCAGCCATTTTGAATTTTGAGTAGCTATCCAGTAAATCTGTAGACTTAGCCTGAGAAGATGTGCAAGAAATGTTATGCTTCTTTGTCTAACTGAAGTATTTTCCTGATGAAATGGATTCATCTGCTGCACTACAGGGTCATTCTTTTGTGTTTTCATCTGCACATTAGCAATAATGCACAACAATGCTAGGCCAAAAGGTTAAAGAGTGCTTTGTTGCCATAGCGATGCTGTGCCAAAGGGGGAACAAAAAAGCCTAATGGCAGCCTAAGAGTGGACTTAAACATGGTTTTTCACATGCTTTTCCTGCATTTCCTACCTGCATGTAAGTAAGGCAACTAGGGAGCGAAAGGTTCACTCGGGGATGCTGCATCGTGGTCCTGTCGCACTTTGTCTGAGCATCACTGTGATTCATCAAACATCATCAATCATCATCTCGGAGCTCCTTCACGGGCCGTCTGGCCCACTGTCAGCCAATCAAAACACAGCCACAGCAAAACGCTGCGCTCCACAGACTCAGTCGCATGAAGAAATAAGCGGAGACACAGCATGCAGACACAAAGAAAGTCCATCATTTAAAACAACACACACACACAACACACACACACACAACACACACACACACACACACACACACACACACACACACACACACACACACACACACACACACACACACACACACACACATCACATCGGCCTGTTGCGTTATCGTGCACAGTCCGTCTTCTGCTTCTTCCCACTGGTTCAATTTTCACTTTGCTTCTCTCACAGACTGCAGTACAAACACACTCCCTGACTTATGCTTCGTAGCCCGTGTTTGAGTTTAACTGGATGAAAAGATGATGCATAACTTAGGGGGGAGAGAAACATGAGGGAAATGGAAGTCCATGTCGCCTGCGGCAGCACGAGCCACAGAAACCAGCAGCCATTTGTTGTTGACATTTTTCTTCGCTGTTTTTTTTTTCTGCTTCATTGAAACACTGGCAGCGTCATAGTTTGTTTGGGTTTTTTTTTTCTCAAACTGACTCTAGATTTCTGGCCTCTGTGGTGTGAAGATTCCGAGCAGCTCATCTCTTGTGTTGTCTTTGGTGGCTCGGAGCAACAGCACAAGTTTGTGCGTACCATCTCCAAAGTCAATTACAGATAAACAGAGAGGCAGAAAATTGTATTAATTTAATAGGCAGAGGTTTGCACTCTATGATTTTGGTACTCTAGTTTTCTCTAAATTTAGATCTTACTTTAAGTTGTTTTAGATACTAAAACTAAACATTCCATTAATCCAAAGCAGACCAAAGTCCAGTTTTTGAGTTATAAATTTATCATAATCAGAATGAACTGGGTTTGTGTGGAAAAAAAAAGTACTTGGCCTTTAACACCACATCCACATTTCATGGTATCAGGTTTGCATAGAAAATGTTTCATGGACTTTAAACAGGCAAGTTCACAAGTCATTTTTCATAGACTGGCATGAGTCACTAAATCTAACCTTGATATTGAGCAATCACAACCAATATCAAATTACCATATTCCATTTCAATAGTGCCAACGTTTCATCAAAATCAGGATGGCACACTTTAAGCTATGGCGTGTAGGATTTAGTAAACAAATAATGAATATTCCTGAGTGTATTGGTAAGAATATTTGTATGAGTTGATAGCTGGAATGTACCATTCCATGTTGAATAGTTTATTCTCTCTTTCAACAAATGGAAATACATTGCTCGAATGTAAAAACATTCATTATTTGTTTTGTATGACACCTAAATCAGTTTGTGTCATTTTATTTATTTCATTGATATTTTACTTAAAGTTAGAGACGTGTTTGTTCTTGGAGCAGGAGTTAGAGGGCAATAGGACCCAGCAGTTTAATTTGCTCCAAGAGACTCTGTGGCTACATTTACATGCCGTTAATATTCGGGATAAGGTCAATATTTCGGTTTCTGAATCATTAGGAATAACCCGTTTACATGCTTAAGCAGACAGTTACTCCTGTATACATGGTCATTGGTATCATTTGGAATATCCCCATCTAAACAGCGATGCACGTCTTCCACCGGTGCTTGATTTGGTCTGGCGTTCGTGCATATCATGCTTTGCGTAACGTTTCGGCCACCTTCTTGTAAATGTCGCTATCTCAGTACTTTCTACTGTCAATAAAAGACATTATATTCATATCTTTCACGATACTAATGAAGTACTCGGTTTCCTCCTCGCTCCAAAAGTGTGGTGCTGCCACGTCTGGATTTCCCCATGCTTGTTTACCTCTGCTTCTGTGGTGTCCGCTGGGTTGCGCGCGCCGCATACAAGTAGTTGCCGTACTCAAAAGACCAAGAGTCCTTGCGGATAGGACATGCGCAGAACACAAAATAATGTTCCTTTCCATGGGTATATTCCGATGCGCGTTTATATGACCTGATATTCGGGTTAGAAAAGGAGTAACCCAGGGGTCATATTAGGGTTTTTAAAAAACAGAATATGAGCATATTCGGGTTTCTGCTGGTGTTTACATGGCCGTGCGCAACCAGGTTATTGCTAATATTATGGTTATGAAAGGGTTATTGGCTGCATGTAAACGTAGTCATTGTAATTTCCATTGCAACGAGATTTGAGTGCAACTCCAAAAGGTGCTTTTCCAAGGTGCAAGTACTTTTTTACCAAATTAACAGATAATAAAAAATTTACAAAATAAATTATTTAAATATATGTACAACTAAAATAAAATGTAGACAAAATATAAAATGTAAAACAAGAATTATGTACAACTGTGGAATGTAATTATAGACAAAAATGACATCGTCCCATTACTCACATAATGGAACAAATCATGAATGTCACATGACATACAAACAACCAATCAAATGACAAGGATCTATTTAAGTGTCATATAAAGAAAGGTGCTTATTAGCAGAATTAGGATATACAGTGGCATTCATAACCATCTGTGCATTAGTGTATAATTAATTACCTGCCACAACAAACTGATGCGTTTTTATAAACTTAGAATATTGGCAGAAGCTTAGGTGCTTAGAATTTGTTTTCCTTCATTTTGCTTACTTTTGGTGACGAGGTCTCTATAAAGGAGAGCTTGGCATAAGGTACTAAAAAGCTGCAGCTTCATCTCTTCCCTTACACAGTGCCCTTTGTTAACTCAGATCGACCCCGCATTTTATCTCCACATGGCTATTTGGACTTTTAATTCCCAGCATGGCTGCGCAGTGTCTACATCGAATGCTGACTCCTTCTCCATCACCACGATTTTATGCCGTCAGTTCCATTCCAAATATGAGAACACAAAGTAGAGATGTAGAGAGAGAGAGAGAAACAGGGGGAACAATAAAGCGTTAGACAGTAGCAGGATAAAAGAATGGTGTTACATAATTAAGCCGATAGAAGTGATTACAGCGGCTTATCCACATAGCATGAACCGCGCACATTTACTATCATTATAAAGTTACAGTCTCCAAACTGTCACTGATGGTTTAATTACAGTGCCACAGTGGAACAAATGCTTCACAGCCATTACTCTGTTTCACAAACCTTCTCCTGAGCCTACAAGACAGGTTCTCTGATGTTTCCCGTTCCCATTTTATCCTCCTTTGCCCGCCCTGTTCCTCCAACCTGATCTTCAAACACTGCTTTCTCACCCGCAGCAGACAAGAATAGAAGCGAATGCAGGCGTATGTTTTGTTTTGTTTTGGGTTTTATTTTAGTCTGTAGTCTTTAACCTCGCACATTCTCACTTGGACCTCTTCCAGTGTTCTATGCCGTTACTTATGAAGGCTTTGGAAGCTGAGGTTGTCCCTTCAGCTCCCACTCTGCTCTGCCAAGCTCCCCAGAGACCACATAGTGAGGACTCAGCACTTCTCAGGAGTTAGTGACTGAGGCCAGCCACAGAGGCTTTTATTCTCCTGCCTGCTTCTGCATTATTGAATCAGGCAGCTGCTTTAAACCTGGGAGTGGACGCAGCCCCGAGGAAACATGCAGATTTGACAAATCAAAATATTGCAGTGGAGGGAAGGCTCTTCAGTAAAGAGACACAAGCAGGATGACCTCAATGAGAGGTAGTGCAGAGGGATTGTCTTTTTATATCTTCAGACTTGTTATGGTTTGCACATTTTTGTCACTTCAGCACATAAATTCAGCAGCTCTGTGACACATATTACACGACTCCCATTAAGAAAAATATGGAAAGTGCACAACAGTTCATGCATGCTTCCATGTGTGCTTCTGCATTACCATGATGACAGCCATAATCATCAAGATACACCCCTTGCTTGAATCTAGCTGTAGATCAGGTAGAACAGTGGAATAAGAAGTGAGGCTACTAAAATGTAGACCTGAGTTCAATTCCCGATCACACTACATGTCTGTGTCACTGGACAACACAGTTCATCTGCACTGGGGAAGTAACATGTGTTGGATCCAGGAGATGTTGATTCTCAACCCCGTCACGCTACAGAAACTGGGATTAAGCATGAGCGCTGAATGATCTCAGGGCCTACATAGGACTCTTACTACCACAATGTACAGTGCATCCAGAAAGTATTCACAGCACTGCACTCTTGCACAATTTATGTTACATCCTTGTTCCAAAATGGATGAAATAATTTTTCCCCTCAAAATTCTACACACACTACCCCATATTGATAGTGTGAAACAGGTTTTTATGCAATTTTTGCATATTTGGGTGATTCTTTAACTACGGGCACTATTGGCTTGTAAATGTAATTTCCACCACACCATTGCCTTACAATATAAAGCGCCTTGGGGCAACTGTTTGTTGTGATTTGGCGCTATATACATGTGCTCTGATGTCACTGTTTATCTCCATAGAAACTACCCAAACAATCTTTCATACAAACTGTTTAGGGACATTACAGTGTTGTGGTGGAAATTACGGCAATAGTGTGGGACAACTACATTTTGTTTTAAAAAAATCACAACAGTTGGATGACATTGAATACCCCAATTATGTTTTGATTATTTTACTGATATTTTATTCAGAGATATTTTAAAACATTAGAAAAAATGTTTCTTTACCATTCATTTTTATCAGTGAAGATCAAAGTCTGGGTGTGGGACAAGCACAAAACGGCAATATTTGCATATAATGATACTGAAAAAAGGTGAAAAATTCATGCTAGACTACTAGAACAAATTTCTTAACACACTTTCATTGTAAAGATAACTATAAAAGTGTGAAATTTCCCCTTTTTTTTTTGTTTTTCACAATATGATCAAAGGACATAATAAGTGCCCGTAGTCTAAGAATCACCCATTTATTACAAAAAAAAACCCTAAGAAAGCCCACATAAGTATTCTCAGTCTTTGCCATGAAGCTCAAAATTGAGCTCAGGTGCATCCTGTTTTTACTGATCATAGTTGAGATGTTTCTACAACCCCTGGCAAAAATTATGGAATCACCGGCCTCGGAGTATGTTCATTCGTTGTTTAATTTTGTAGAAAAAAAGCAGATCACAGACATGACACAAACTCAAGTCATTTCAAATGGCAACTTTCTGGCTTTAAGAAACACTATAGAAATCAAGAAAAAAAATTGTGGCAGTCAGTAACGGTTACTTTTTTAGACGAAGCAGAGGGAAAAAAAATATGGACTCACTCAATTCTGAGGAATAAATTATGGAATCACCCTGTAAATTTTCATCCCAAAACTAACACCTGCATCAAATCAGATCTGCTCGTTAGTCTGCATCTATACTCAACAAAATATAAACGCAACACTTTTGGTTTTGCTCCCATTTGTATGAGATGAACTCAAAGATCTAAAACTTTTTCCACATACACAATATCACCATTTCCCTCAAATATTGTTCACAAACCAGTCTAAATCTGTGATAGTGAGCACTTCTCCTTTGCTGAGATAATCCATCCCACCTCACAGGTGTGCCATATCAGGATGCTGATTAGACACCATGATTAGTGCACAGGTGGCCTTAGACTGCCCACAATAAAAGGCCACTCTGAAAGGTGCAGTTTTTGTTTTACTGGGGGGAGATACCAGTCAGTATCTGGTGTGACCACCATTTGCCTCATGCAGTGCAACACATCTCCTTCGCATCCATGAAGAGAACACCTCTCCAACGTGCCAAACACCAGCGAATGCGAGCATTTGCCCACTCAAGTCGGTTACGAAGACGAACTGGAGTCAGGTCGAGACCCCGGTGAGGACAACGAGCATGCAGATGCTTCCCTGAGACGGTTTCTGACAGTTTGTGCAAAAATTCTTTGGTTATGCAAACCGATTGTTCCAGCAGCTGTCCGATGTGGCTGGTCTCAGATGATCTTGGAAGTGAACATGCTGGAGTGGAGGTCCTGGGCTGGTGTGGTTACACGGGTCTGCGGTTGTGAGGCTGGTTGGATGCACTGCCAAATTCTCTGAAACAACTTTGGAGACGGCTTATGATAGAGACATGAACATTCAATACACGAGCAACAGCTCTGCTTGACATTCCTGCTGTCAGCATGCCAACTGCACGCTCACTCAAATCTTGCAACATCTGTGGCATTGTGCTGTGTGATAAAACTGCACCTTTCAGAGTGGCCTTTTATTGTGGGCATCTAAGGCACACCTGTGCACTAATCATGGTGTCTATCAGCATCCTGATATGGCACACCTGTGAGGTGGGATGGATTATCTCAGCAAGGAGAAGTGCTCACTATCACAGATTTAGACTGGTTTGCTGACCTTGTCAGGACAATCATGGAATCCATATACATTTGTGCTCAAAAGTTTACATACCGTGGCGGAATTTTTGTTTTTTTGGCCATTTTTCAGAGAAGATGAATAATAACACAACAATTTATTTTTCACTCACAGTTAATGGTTGGGTGAAGCCACTTTTTGTCAAACAACCAGGTTTACTCTTTTAAAACCACAATGACAACACAAACTACCCAAATGGCCATGATCAAAAGTTTACATACCCCTGTTCTTAATACTGTGTATTGCCCCCTTTAACATCAGTGACAGCTTGGAGTCTTTTGTGGTAGTTGTGGACGAGGCTCTCTGATGGTAAAGCTGCCACTGAATATGTTTCGGACTTTATTTACATCAGTTACAAAGAAATGCAAACAATATGGCACTCTATGGTAAATCTGCATGGAGTTGACAGTTCTCAAAAACTGAGTGACTGTGCAAGAAGTAGAGGAGTGAGGAAAGCCACCAAGACATCCAGACAACCCAGGAGAAGTTATAGGCTTACGTGGCTGTGATTATAGAAATTCTGCATAGTGCAATCTTTGCATTTTGGATCACCAGTTATCTATCTTCATGATGAACTGGTATAGAGGAGGATTTTCTTAAAAAGACCTGAAAGTTTAACTACAAATTGCAAGAAGGTACATCTGAGATGCAAGCCTGGGTTTTATCTGTTTTGGTGAAAGAAAATCCTTCCTGCTCTACTCCACAATGAAGCTAAGAGTAGTGATGCAAAATGCAAAGCTTGCACTGTGCACAATTTCTCCAATCACAGCCACATAAGCCCATAACTTCTCCTGGGTTGTCTGGGTGTCTTGGTGGCTTTCCTCACTCTTCTCCTTCTTGCACAGTCACTCAGTTTTTGAGAACTGTCTACTCCATGCAGATTTACCATAAAGTACCACACTGTTTGTATTTCTTTTTAATGTAAATAAAGTCCAAGACATATTCAGTGGCAGCTTTACCATCAGAGAGCCTCGTCCAAAACTACCACCAAAGACTCCAAGCTGTCAGTGATGTTAAAGGGCCAATACACAGTATTAAGAACAGGGGTATGTAAACTTTTGATCAGGTTCATTTGGGTAATTTGTGTTGTCATTATGATTTAAAAAGAGTAAACCTGGTTGTTTGATAATAAATGGCTTCACCCAGCCACTAAGCGTGAGTGAAAAAAATTTGTTGTGTTATCATTCATATTCTCTGAAAAATGGCCAAAAAAAAAAAAAAAAATCCGCCAGGGTATGTAAACTTTTGAGCACAACTGTATGTATGTTACATTTGGTCCAAATCGGGATGAAAATTAAATTCAAATTCCTTGACCTTGATCTTTGCCCAAATTAATTGTGTAAGGCTAATTAATGGGTCAGCCTTCATTTAGATGTAAAGTTTGGTATAAATCAGCAAAAGAACCAGGAAGGAGGAAGAGGCCAACAAACAGATGGGCAGGTGTGACCACAGCTATTGACCTTTGGCATAATTTCACCTTACTGGGCAATCCCAAAGCCCTCGTCCATATGTGTGACAAATTCAGCTTCTCCCTTTTCACTTGGGGTCACTACTTCAGAGCCAATATGGATCTGCATGCTGATTTGGCAAAAGTTTTACACCGGATGCTCTTCCTGAAAAAACTCCAGATTACATGGAGGATGGGCAGGCATGGCCTTGAACTGTGAACCTTCTGCTCTGAAAAACAAATGCCCTGTCCAAAGGTAAGCCAGGTCAAATTGGCTAAAGGTCAATCTTTGGGGTCAAAGATCAAAATGTGTGTTTAAAAAAAACAACTGCAAAACAGAGTAAAATAAAATCATTTTATTTAATTCAACCTTTGACCCCAAAGATTAATATTTTGCAATTTTGACCTTGCCTGTGAAAACAAACAACCCTCTTCTCTATGTGCACCACATTTGCTGTAAATTGGAGGGAAACCCTTAAATGTACTGGCACTTATATAGCGCTTTTCCATCCACATCAGATGCTCAATGCGCTTTACAATAATGCCTCACATTCACCCCAGTGTCAGAGTACTTCCATACAAGGTGCTCGCTACACACCGGGAGCGAGTAGGGGATTAAGGACCTTGCCCAAGGGCCCTTAGTGATTTTCTGGTCAGGCTGGGATTTGAACCGAGGATCCTCTGGTCTCAAAACCAACAGCTTAACCACGAGACCAATCCCCCCCCCCCCCCCTTAATTTTGACATTTCAATCAATCAATCAATTTTTTTATATAGCGCCAAATCACAACAAACAGTTGCCCCAAGGCGCTTTATATTGTAAGGCAAGGCCATACAATAATTATGTAAAACCCAACGGTCAAAACGACCCCCTGTGAGCAAGCACTTGGCTACAGTGGGAAGGAAAAACTCCCTTTTAACAGGAAGAAACCTCCAGCAGAACCAGGCTCAGGGAGGGGCAGTCTTCTGCTGGGACTGGTTGGGGCTGAGGGAGAGAACCAGGAAAAGACATGCTGTGGAGGGGAGCAGAGATCGATCACTAATGATTAAATGCAGAGTGGTGCATACAGAGCAAAAAGAGAAGAAAACAGTGCATCATGGGAACCCCCCAGCAGTCTACGTCTATAGCAGCATAACTAAGGGATGGTTCAGGGTCACCTGATCCAGCCCTAACTATAAGCTTTAGCAAAAAGGAAAGTTTTAAGCCTAATCTTAAAAGTAGAGAGGGTGTCTGTCTCCCTGATCTGAATTGGGAGCTGGTTCCACAGGAGAGGAGCCTGAAAGCTGAAGGCTCTGCCTCCCATTCTACTCTTACAAACCCTAGGAACTACAAGTAAGCCTGCAGTCTGAGAGCGAAGCGCTCTATTGGGGTGATATGGTACTACGAGGTCCCTAAGATAAGATGGGACCTGATTATTCAAAACCTTATAAGTAAGAAGAAGAATTTTAAATTCTATTCTAGAATTAACAGGAAGCCAATGAAGAGAGGCCAATATGGGTGAGATATGCTCTCTCCTTCTAGTCCCCGTCAGTACTCTAGCTGCAGCATTTTGAATTAACTGAAGGCTTTTTAGGGAACTTTTAGGACAACCTGATAATAATGAATTACAATAGTCCAGCCTAGAGGAAATAAATGCATGAATTAGTTTTTCAGCATCACTCTGAGACAAGACCTTTCTGATTTTAGAGATATTGCGTAAATGCAAAAAAGCAGTCCTACTATTTGTTTGACTCCAATGAACTTGACTTTAGCTAAAATAAACCCTTTAAAGGCAATTCCGGAGTTGGCTATCATCCACATATCAAATCTGGTAGAAACTGACAGATGAGGAGTGAGAGAAAAACAGGCGGATAAACCAAAATTTTGACCTTAACTGAGTTCGATCACATAAATCCTTTAAGGGGAATCTGAGTCTCAGCCTACATGCACAGAGCACGTTTGGTGGAAACTGGAGGAGCAAAACACACATTTCTCAAATCATAGTATGTTTGTCCTAAATGGCAGATTTCTGCTGGTTCCCCCACAGTGAGGGAAACAGCACTCTGGTCCAAAGATGCAGAAACACAGAAGTTCCTTTTTGTCCTAACTTATAGTAAATAGCACTATATCATCAGATTAGATTGTACATAATAGTGCACGGAGCACTTTATAAATTGGCCACTTTACTCAGTTTCATAAAATATGCACTTGTTTGTTTGACTTTCTGTGCTTCTTATAATTCATTCCTTGCAGCATGGAGTTATTGTATTTTTTCATAATTTAGTAACAGCTTCTTATTGCCAACAAACACTGTGACTTTACTTGTTCACACACTTGTCCTCTGACACTCTATTAGTTTATAACACATTCAGAAGCATTTTCCAGATCAGACAGTATGGACTCTTCTGTCCCGCTGCTCCTGCCTCTTTACGGTTCGACACAAGGTTGACGTGCTCGTCCCCCGCTGCTGCCTTCAGTGGCCCCGTGCACACCCATCTATTTTCCCAGCATGACAAAACATGATGTAGTGAAATGAGAAGCTGGCAGGGAGTTTGTGCAGTGTGCATGTAAGAAAAAAAAAAAAGCAAAGGGAAAGAAAGAGCAGCCGTCGCACTTTACCATACCGTACTTTTTGTGTCATAGCCCACCTTTGTACAGTAGAGCATCCGACTGGGAATAAAACAGAAGCCCCAGGCTGTCAGAGTGAGTAAAAGTGATGTTGAGTCATTGCACAGGAGTGTCAGTGTGTTTAATGTTCATGCTGAGGAGATACCCTGCACAAACACACACACCCCCCTTCTCCTGGTTGCTAGTCTGAGTCTCCTCCTCCTCTTCAGCCTTTTTTGCAGTTCACAGATTTGGGGCATTGGAGGCATTTGGGGGAGTAAATACAAAGAAAGCATGACCCATTTGTCAAAGACGCAGCCTTTTTCTCTCTTTGTCCCACAGGCCAAGAGAGTGGCGAGCAGAAACCTTCAGGGCTGCAGAACGTACTCTGAGGCACGCCCAGATTATCCTCTTGCTTGCTGTCACCACACACGTGACTGCACTGTGGAAGGGAGACATGTGCGGACTAAAAGCAACTTCTATATTATTCCGACCCGACCTTTTAGTCAGTTTCTGAGGTCATCTTTTGTATTTCTCTCTGTCTCACTTTATCATATAATAAGCTGTGCAAGTTATAATTCATTCTTTGACTTTCACATACATATAGAGTATAATCCCACTCACTCTCTCATATTTTCACTTATGAGTGCACATGCATGGATTCCCTCCCATATTAAGCCTCTCACATGCATGACATCCTGAAAATTTGCAGGATAATATAAATTGCTGGACATCATACCAACTTATACGTAAACATTTGACTATACACTCAATAATTATGTTACCTATGCCATTTATCTTGTATAGGTAACATAATTATTGTGCAATTCAAACAATATACTTTATGTATTTTAAATAAATACTGTCATTATTATTGATTTAGAGTAATTATATTTTATTAATACTAAATACATAAAGCTGAAGATTATGCATTTCAAATAAATAGGATTATTACAGTAAGGAATATGCATCATGTAAGGTTTATTTGGTAGGTTTGTATTAAAATTATCTAAAAAAAAGTAAATGGGAATTTGTCATGTAATAAAATTACATAAATCTTAAAGTTAGGGTTAAATTTTTCTGTGAGTGTAATATTCTCACTGACATACACATACAGTCTATCTCACCAGTTGTACATATATTTTCACCCATCTTACATATATTTTTGCTGGTATATAGAAACTCTACACACCCAAGAGCTTTTCCGCATTTTAATTTATTTATGCCATTTTGAGGTGAGAAAAAAGAGAGTTCACTGTTGTCAGTGTTACAGTTTCTAAAATTATTCCTTTTAAAATCAAACTGGAAAAAATATTCACATGATATAAATTAAATCAAAAATATCAAAACCAAAATCATGGGTTGCATAAGTAATGACACCCTTTTCGTAAAGCATGAATAAATCATTACTTTTGCAGCCAGTTTGCTTGAGACAGGTCAGGGGATAAATACATCAACATCTTGGACTTCATTCACATTAGTTAGTAAGAAATAAGAAAATATATTAACGCTGGTGAATACATATGTCATATAGCAGAGAATATGAGCTTATTAAATTGTTTTACTGAAAAATTAGTGCCTAATACAGAGGTTGTCATGAAAAAAAACTGTTGTAAAATGTAAAAATAATGCACAAAAATTTGTATATATCCCACTTTTTGTCAGAGCTGAGGTTGTGATGTCACTGAAAATAAGATGGCAGATTATCCAATGAAATCAAATAAAATAAAATCAATTTTATTTATATAGCGCCAAATCACAACAAACACTTGCCCCAAGGCGCTTTATATTGTAAGGCAAAAGCCATACAATAACTACAGAAAAACCCCAACGGTCAAAACGACCCCCTATGAGCAAGCACTTGGCGACAGTGGGAAGGAAAACTCCCTTTTAACAGGAAGAAACTTCCAGCAGAACCAGGCTCAGGGAGGGGCAGTCTTCTTCTGGGACTGGTTGGGGCTGAGGGGAGAGAATCAGGAAAAAGACATGCTGTGGAAGAAAGCAGAGATCAATCACCAATGATTAAAAGCAGAGTGGTGCATACAGAGCAAAAAGAGAAAGAAACACTGGGTGCATCATGGGAACCCCCCAGCAGTCTACGTCTATAGCAGCATAACTAAGGGATGGTTCAGGGTCACCTGATCCAGCCCTAACTATAAGCTTTTTTAAAAAGGAAAGTTTTAAGCTTAATCTTAAAAGTAGAGAGGGTGTCTGTCTCCCTAATCCGAATTGGGAGCTGGTTCCACAGGAGAGGAGCCTGAAAGCTGAAGGCTCTGCCTCCCATTCTACTCTTACAAACCCTAGGAACTACAAGTAAGCCTGCAGTCTGAGAGCGAAGCGCTCTATTGGGGTGATATGGTACTATGAGGTCCCTAAGATAAGATGGGACCTGATTATTCAAAACCTTATAAGTAAGAAGAAGAATTTTAAATTCTATTCTGGAATTAACAGGAAGCCAATGAAGAGAAGCCAATATGGGTGAAATATGCTCTCTCCTTCTAGTCCCTGTCAGTACTCTAGCTGCAGCATTTTGAATTAACTGAAGGCTTTTCAGGGAACTTTTAGGACAACCTGATAATAATGAATTACAATAGTCCAGCCTAGAAGAAATAAATGCATTAATTAGCTTTTCAGCATCACTCTGAGATAAGACCTTTCTAATTTTAGAGATATTGCGCAAATGCAAAAAAAGCAGTCCTACATATTTACTTAATATGCTCATTGAAGGACATATCCTGATCAAAAATGACTCCAAGATTTCTCACAGTATTAATGGAGGTCAGGGTAATGCCATCCAGAGTAAGGATCTGGTTAGACACCATGTTTCTAAGATTTGTGGGGCCAAGTACAATAACTTCAGTTTTATCTGAATTTAAAAGCAGGAAATTAGAGGTCATCCATGTCTTTATGTCTGAAAGACATTCCTGCAGTTTAACTAATTGGTGTGTGTCCTCTGGCTTCATGGATAGATAAAGCTGGGTATCATCTGCGTAACAATGAAAATTTAAGCAATGCTTTCTAATAATATTGCTTAAGGGAAGCATGTATAAAGTGAATAAAATCGGTCCTAGCACAGAACCTTGTGGAACTCCATAATTAACCTTAGTCCGTGAAGAAGACTCCCCATTTACATGAACAAATTGTAATCTATTAGATAAATATGATTCAAACCACTGCAGCGCAGTGCCTTTAATACCTGTGGCATGCTCTAATCTCTGTAATAAAATTTTATGGTCAACAGTATCAAAAGTTGCACTGAGATCTAACAGGATGAGCACAGAGATGAGTCCACTGTCTGAGGCCATAAGAAGATCATTTGTAACCTTCACTAATGCTGTTTCTGTACTATGATGAATTCTGAAACCTGACTGAAACTCTTCAAATAGACCATTCCTCTGCAGATGATCAGTTAGCTGTTTTACAACTACCCTTTCAAGAATTTTTGAGAGAAAAGGAAGGTTGGAGATTGGCCTATAATTAGCTAAGATAGCTGGGTCAAGTGATGGCTTTTTAAGTAATGGTTTAATTACTGCCACCTTAAACGCCTGTGGTACATAGCCAACTAATAAAGATAGACTGATCATATTTAAGATTGAAGCATTAATTAACGGTAGGGCTTCCTTGAGCAGCCTGGTAGGAATGGGGTCTACAACCACTGGCAAAAATTATGGAATCACCGGCCTCGGAGGATGTTCATTCTGTTGTTTAATTTTGTAGAAAAAAAGCAGATCACAGACATGACACAAAACTAAAGTCATTTCAAATGGCAACTTTCTGGCTTTAAGAAACACTATAAGAAATCAAGAAAAAAAGATTGTGGCAGTCAGTAACGGTTACTTTTTTAGACCAAGCAGAGGAAAAAAATATGGACTCACTCAATTCTGAGGAATAAATTATGGAATCACCCTGTAAATTTCCATCCCCAAAACTAACACCTGCATCAAATCACATCTGCTCGTTGACATTGACCCTATGTCATGAAATTGACCCTATATGTCTTTTTGCAAGGAATGTTTTCACAGTTTTTGCTCTATGGCAAGATGCATTATCTTCTTGAAAAATGATTTCATCATCCTCAAACATCAGAAAAGTGTCCAAAATATCAATGTAAACTTGTGCATTTATTGATGATGTAATGACAGCCATCTCCTCAGTGCCTTTACCTGACATGCAGCCCCGTATCATCAATGACTGTGAAAATTTACATGTTCTCTTCAGGCAGTCATCTTTATAAATCTCATTGGAACGGCACCAAACAAAAGTTCCAGCATCATCACCTTGCCCAATGCAGATTCGAGATTCATCACCGAATATGACTTTCATCCAGTCATCCACAGTCCACGATTGCTTTTCTTTAGCCCATTGTAACCTTGTTTTTTTCTGTTTAGGTGTTAATGATGGCTTTCGTTTAGCTTTTCTGTATGTAAATCCCATTTCCTTTAGGCGGTTTCTTACAGTTCGGTCACAGACGTTGACTCCAGTTTCCTCCCATTCGTTCCTCATTTGTTTTGTTGTGCATTTTGATTTTTGAGACATATTGCTTTAAGTTTTCTGTCTTGACGCTTTGATGTCTTCCTTGGTCTACCAGTATGTTTGCCTTTAACAACCTTCCCATGTTGTTTGTATTTGGTCCAGAGTTTAGACACAGCTGACTGTGAACAACCAACATCTTTTGCAACATTGCGTGATGATTTACCCTCTTTTAAGAGTTTGATAATCCTCTCCTTTGTTTCAATTGACATCTCTCGTGTTGGAGCCATGATTCATGTCAGTCCACTTGGTGCAACAGCTCTCCAAGGTGTGATCACTCCTTTTTAGATGCAGACTAACAAGCAGATGTGATTTGATGCAGGTGTTAGTTTTGGGGATGAAAATTTACAGGGTGATTCCATAATTTATTCCTCAGAATTGAGTGAGTCCATATTTTTTTCCTCTGCTTGGTCTAAAAAAGTAACCGTTACTGACTGCCACAATCTTTTTTTCTTGATTCTTATAGTGTTTCTTAAAACCAGAAAGTTGCCGTTTGAAATGACTTTAGTTTTGTGTCATGTCTGTGATCTGCTTTTTTTCTACAAAATTAAACAACTGAATGAACATACTCTGATGCCAGTGATTCCATAATTTTTGCCAGGGGTTGTAATAGACATGTTGATGGTTTGGAGGAAGTGACTAATGAAAATAACTCAGACAGAACAATCGGAGAGAAAGAGTCTAACCAAATACCAGCATTACTGAAAGCAGTCGAACATAAAGATATGTCTTTGGGATGGTTATAAATAATTTTTTCTCTAATAGTTAAAATTTTATTTGCAAAGAAAGTCATGAAGTCATTACTAGTTAAAGTTAAAGGAATACTCGGCTCAATAGAGGTCTGACTCTTTGTCAGCCTGGCTACAGTGCTGAAAACAAACCTGGGGTTCTTATTTTCTTCAATTAGTGATGAATAGTAAGATGTCCTAGCTTTACGGAGGGCTTTTTTATAGAGCAACAGACTCTTTTTCCAGGCTAAATGAAGATCTTCTAAATTAGAGAGACGCCATTTCCTCTCCAGCTTGTGGGTTATCTGCTTTAAGTTGCGAGTTTGTGGGTTAAACCACGGAGTCAGGCACTTCTGATTTAAGGCTCTCTTTTCAGAGGAGCTACAGCATCCAAAGTTGTGCTCAATGAGGATGTAAAACTCATTATTTTTGTTTTTTACAATGTGTTGGGGGTCACAGATGCAGATGCTCACGGATATCTGTTCCAAAGCGATATACAATGACCTTCTTAAGACACCTGTTCATCTGGAACTATGTGTAAGAGATCATTGTTATGCCTATCATTAACTTTAAATTAAAACATGCTTCTGCTGAAAAACTGGAATGCAAAAAGCTTCGTAAGAACACAACGTGAGGTACAGATGAGCTGGAAAAAGACAACCTCAAGGTTTGTTCATGGTTTGTGAATATTAGATCTGTGGATGATCCCAGGAAGTGACTGGATTATAGATTATTGCACACAAACACAGACAGTCTAATTAGATTTCTTAAACTGCGCTGAAACGCTCCATCTATCTTGCAAATGTTGGAGTCTGTCCTTTAACGGCGCTCCTGCCTGCTATATTGATCTTTGTAATGTTACATGTGCAGCTGAGTTATTATGCAACAGGAATTCTGAAACAACATTAGGTAGTCCAACCGAAACTGATGCAGCTCTGTCTTTGGCTCAAATTTAACGGTCGCTGATTAATACACATGTGGGAATCATCTCACAGACAATCACACAGACACCCTCATCACTCAGATGTCAGCTTGCCAGTAAACACACTGATGGAGAAGTGTTACCTGATCATACTGCAGACATCTGAGCCATGTGCACATATTATGACATCACATGTTTCACACATTTCATGATGACTCAATGAATTTACACACATATAAACAATGTGAAATACTTCCTTCATCAGCCCTTCTGTACAGTGGCAGATCTAAGATTTTTCCCAGTCAGGGGTCAATAAGAGGGTCACTTTTCCCACGGAGGGACTAACTATATGTATTACATTCATGCACAATCCCTTTTCACTAAGGTGTGTATAAATACTGTAAATACTATGTAACCACAAAATAACTGCCATTAAATAACTGTAAAACTTCAGCTAATAATTTTAAAACTATTTCTACTATGTTGTAACTAGAGTTGCTGGTAAATAGAATTATGGAATTATAAATTGAGCAATATTTTCATTGTTTTTAATGGCTCTGGATTAAGAACCGGGCTTTGAATGACTTCCTGGACTTTACAAGTCAGAACTGCATCTATGTTTTAATGGTGCAGGCAAAGTCGACATGTGATTTGGCACAGGTATTATGTGGGTTGGCCCACCCATGTCTCTCCACTCCCCTCACCCTGGCTTCGTCCCTGCCTCCTCGAAGGCAGCACAGTTTTTACTGCTGCAGCCTTCAACTCCCAAAGCTGGGCGGCGTGGGCTCTCCTGCTGCAGCCTTCACCCACTTTGCCTCAATTCGGATGACTGGCTGCTTCAAGTTTAGTGCACATATACAATGTCAGATGTATGTGTTGTCTTAATTCTGATGTGTGCCATTATTACAGTAAACTAGTAATAATTGTGGATTAATTGCTGTGTTTTGTCTGAGGTAATTGGAGTGTAAACGTAATTTTGTTGTTGTTGCACTCGTGTAATGACAATGACATTAAATCTCATCTCTATCTCTTCCTGATTCAATTCATTTGTACATTACACTAGTGGTGGGCATCATAAATGGCATGATATAACTGCTTGATTCTGTTTTCTTTTCTCTCTGTCTGAGGTGCGGCTCCATCCAGAGATGGGTGTGGTATCTGTTCCCAAAACCATCCTGTGCACCGGCAACATTTCCTGTATATTCGTTTTGTGAATTGTTTTGTCATTTGTGTCTGTATCATGGCCCAAGCAGAAGGTCACCCCTTTGAATCTGGTCTGCTTGAGGTTCTTCCTCAGAGAGAGTTTTCCTTACCACTGTTGCTCTGGGGGTTGGTAACGTTAGACCTTACTTGTGTGAAGCGCCTTGAGGCAACCTTGTTGTGATTTGGCGCTATATAAATAAAAATAAATTGAAAAAATTGAAATATCAACAATATAAATTTCCCCAGTGGTAGAGATTTTTCTTATTCTGGCCAATCACAATATCATTTGTTGATGACATCACTGACTATCTCATATGTGAGAATCACAAGGTTTGGAGAAGGAGAAGCTCATGAAACAGACTGCTGCACCGTCCCTTATATGGATTTGGTTTGGAGTTAAGGAGTTGGACTGTGAACAGAAATACATAATCTGCAAAATATGCTGGGTGACAGTGATTACAAAGAGAGGAAATACCAACAATCTGTTCTATCACCTTAAAAGTAGACATGCTGTCAAATATGCCCTCCTCAAAAGTCGAGTCAGTGTCTGAGCACAGCTGGGAAGAAAAAAGCTGGCCCTGCACACCATCAGACCTCAATCTCACAATCCAGTGCCCAGCATGACATTAAACCCACCCTCAGTGTGTCAGACACCTCATGGAGAAAACAGCGGTAACACATGGTGTTTTGATTGTTACCATCAGAGAACACTATGGAAGTGGTGACAGGTATTATGCAACAAAACTTCAGCAAAATCTGTCAGCTGTTGGGAAAGTGTAATGACACGGACCCACAACAGGGGGCGTAAATGAACGGACAATGAAAATGCCAAAAATATAACAATTTCATGTTGTGAAATATGCACAACGGAACACAGATGCTGCTTTAGGTAACAGTCAATTAAATAACAGGTGACGTTTGGGCAGGCTCGAGGATAGTACGTGCAGTGCCTACTGTAATACTTAAGAAATTTAGGAGTGGAATCGCCAGCTCCTCCAAATTTCCACTAACCAGCTCCAAGCTGAAAGCATACAGAAGGTTTACGACTGCAAAGCGTTCAGAAGAAATTATGTGCGTACGGCACAGAAAAGGCTGAGGGGTTACCTTTCAGGTAAGCTGATTTCTCGGCAGGGAAGTGGAGTCACTGTCCGGCTTTTATGGGTTGGGTGGATGATGAGTAATGCGTGACAGCTGTCACAGTCGGTGTTCCAGGATGCTCCAGGGAGGCGGCTGCGCCCTCTGGTGTCTGAAGCCTGCTTTCAGGCAGGGCGCCCTCTAGTGTTGGGCCAGCAGTACCTCCTCTTCAGCGGCCCACACAACAGGACCCCCCCCCCCCCTCGCGAAGAGAACTGGGGACCACGGTTGGAGACGATGTCAGTAGGAATCCATGCAGACGCACGACATGGTGGAGCAGGAGGTCTGCTATCTCCTGGGCCGTCGGGAGCTTCGGGAGGGCCACGAAGTGGGCCGCCTTGGAGATACGGTCCACTATCGTGAGGATGGTCATCATGCCCTGGGACGGCGGGAGGCCCGTGACGAAGTCCAGGCCGATGTGGGACCAGGGGCGATGAGGCACAGGCATGGGTGGAGAAGTTCTTGTCCTTTCCTGTGATCAGCCTTGCCCCTGGCGCAGATGGTACAGGCCTGGACATACTCACGGACGTCAGCCTCCATAGACGCCCACCAGAAAGCGCTGCCAGACCACTGCCATGGTTCTTCGCACCCCTGGGTGGCAGGAGAGCTTAGAACCATGACAGAAGTCTAGGACTACAGCCCTGGCCTCTGGTGGGACATGCAACTTGTTCTTGGGTCCTGTCCCTGGGTCCAGGTTCCGTGCCAGGGCCTTCCTTGACGGTCTTCTCCACGTCCCAGGTGAGGCTGGCCATGATAGCGGACTCGGGTATGATGGTTGTCCGGTGGATCTGACAGCTCTGTTCCGACTT
The DNA here is from genome assembly GCF_902500255.1 of Thalassophryne amazonica. Lineage (NCBI taxonomy): Eukaryota > Metazoa > Chordata > Actinopteri > Batrachoidiformes > Batrachoididae > Thalassophryne > Thalassophryne amazonica. Next base: position 18,973,665 of record NC_047118.1, read on the forward strand.
CCTCCTCATGCACTCGGGACAGTGCATCGGATCGTTGGTTCTTGGTCCCGGGGCGGTACGTGATCTGGAAGTCAAAACGACTGAAGAACAGTGACCAGCGGGCTTGCCTGGGGTTCAGACGCTTGGCGGTCCGGAGTATCCAGGTTCCAATGGTCCGTGAAAACCGTAAATGGTACCGCAGCTCCCTCAACAGGTGTCTCCACTCCTCAAGGGCCTCTTTCACTGCAGGAGTTCCCGATTGCCGACGTCATAGTTCCTTTCAGCAGGGTGTCAACCTGCGGGAAAAAATAGGCAAAAGGGTGGAGGACCTTGTCGGACTCCCTACTCTGGGACAGCACGGCTCCTATCCTGAGTCAGAGGCATCCACTTCAACTATGAACTGGCGGTTGGATCGGGCTGCACCAAAACTGGTGCAGCCAAGAACCGGTGTTTCAACTCCCTAAATGCGGTTTCGCACCGATCCGACCAGGTGAAGGGGACTTTAGTGGAGGTTAGGGCCGTCAGGGGGCTAACCACCTGCTATAGGCCTTTATGAACCTCCGACAGAAATTTGCAAAGCCGAGGAACTGCTGCAATTCCTACGGCTTGTTGGTTGGGGCCAATCTCTCACCGCCACAACCTTGGCTGGATCAGGGGCGATGGAGTTGGAGGAGATTATGAACCCAGGAAGGACAAAGAGGTGCGGTGGAACTCACACTTCTCGCCCTTCACAAACAACCGGTTCTCCATAACCGTTGCAGGACCTGACGTACATGCATGACATGGGTCTCAGGATCCGGGGAGAAGATGAGAATATCGTCCAGGTATACAAAGACGAACCGATGCAGGAAGTCCCGCAAGATGTCATTTAGCAAGGCTTGGAACGTCGCGGGCGCATTTGTGAGGCCGAACGGCATGACCAGGTACTCAAAGTGACCTAACGGGGTGTTGAATGCCGTCTTCCACTCGTCTCCCTTCCGGATCCGAACCAGGTGATATGCATTCCTAAGATCCAACTTGTGAAGATTTGGGCTCCATGCAAGGGCATGAACACTGAATCTAACAGAGGTTGCGGGTATCGGTTGCGAACCGTGATTTCGTTCAGCCCTCTGTAGTCAATGTATGGACGTAGTCCGCTGTCTTTCTTGCCCACACAAAAGAAACCAGCACCCATCAGGGAGGTGGAGTTCTGGATCAACCCGGCAGCAAAGAGTCCCGGATGTAGGTCTCCATTGATTCACGCTCCGGACGTGAGAGGTTGTACAGCCTGCTGGACGGGTACTCGACGCCCGGGATCAAATCAATGGCACAATCGTACGGACGGTGCGGGGGCAGCGTGAGTGCCAGATCTTTGCTGAAGACGTCAGCAAGGTCGTGGTACTCGGCTGGCACCAGCCGCCAGATTGGGGGGTTGAACCTCCTCTTTAGCTGTTACACCGGGTGGGACCGAGGATCCTAAGCACTCCCGGTGGCAGGTCTCGCTCCACTGAGCCACAACACCAGATGGCAAATCTATCCAGGGATTGTGCTTCACCATCCATGGAAAGCCCAAAATCACTCGGGAGGTAGAAGGTGTTACATAAAACACAATCTCCTACCTGTGATTCCCAGACACAACCAATGTCACGGGCTGTGTCTGGTGTGTGATTAGTGGGAGAAGGGTGCCATCTAGTGCCCGTACCTTCAATGGTGAAGGAGGGCCACTAGAGGGAGCCCAACTTCCTTTGCCCATCTGCTGTCCAGCAGATTCCCTTCCGACACCGTGTTCACCAGTGCTGGGGCGTGAAGGGTTAGATCCCCACTCAGGATCATGACTGGGATACGTGCCGATTTACGTGGTTTCCCCGCGTGAGTGTTATGGCCCACCCTTAGCCCAGTCTCTAAGGGCGGGCGTTGGTGTTTAAACCGCTTGGGGCAGTTTTTCTGTATGTGCTCGCTTGAGCCACAGAAAAAACACTCCCCGCGGGGCCAGCCTCCGTTGTCTATTGTCAGATTTTACTTTGGCCCTGCTCGTGTCCATAGCTTCGTCAGCAGGGGGAGCTGTTGCCACACGGAGCTCTCTGGCTGTGGAGCGTGGGGACGGCGGCACCCTTTTGGACCCGGAAGGAAGAAGGATGGCTCGTGCCCGGCCACGCCCTTCGCCTTGCTCTCGACGATGTTCTTCCAATCGTTTGTCTAACCATATAACCAGGTCGATAAGCCCGTCTAAATCCTGCGGCTCGTCCTTAGCCAGTAGGTGCTCCTTTAGGACTGGAAACAGTCCGTTTACGAAGGCGGCGCGGAGCACAACAGCATTCCAGCCGGCTCTCGCTGCCGCAATGTGGAAGTCGACTGCATACTCGGCTGCACTCCGACGCTCCTGTCTTATCGACCGCAGCATGTTTGAAGCGGTCTCGCCTCTATTAGGGTGATCGAACACTTGTTTGAACTCCCTCACAAACCCAGTATATGTTGTTAGGAGCCGTGAATTCTGCTCCCAGAGTGCCGTATCCCAGGCACGTGCCTCTCCTCGAAGCAAATTTATAACATAAGGCTGGAATCCGACGCATACATGACGGGACGCTGTGCTTTTTTTTTTTTTTTTGGCGTGTTGTCTGTGAGGCTGCAGCTTTGCTCTTCTGGAAAACAACAAAATGGATCTGTTTAAAGTGGTCTCTGAACGCAATTGACACTATTTTTCTACAAGACATTCGGGGGCGGAGGACCCCGACCTGTCCTGCCGGGACGCATGCGATGGGTTACATGATAGACTCGTGGAGGAGATGGCAGGTCATGTGCCTTACATGCTTTCTGGGGAGGACGTCGAAGATGTGTACATATTCGGCTTGGTGGTGACCGGCTTTATGATGTGTGGAGCGGGCACTATGCTGGTCTACCGGAAAATCAAGAAAGTGGAAGCAGCTTTGATTGGTCCTTCCAGGCTGCCCTACATGATTGATTTGATTGAGAAGGCAGTGGCTGCGCAGTCGGTTTTGGGTTAACCGTGCGTTGGAAACATCTCGAGCAGAATTGCAGCCTGGAAACCCGCTGTGACCGTCTGTGAAGACCACATTCTACATTCAGATGCATTGAGAGCCACTCTGTTCTCAGAACTGTGGAATCTTTCAGGCGTCTGCTAATCTGGCTATTCATTTGGCTTCCCCAAATACAGCTGCACTTCAAGGTCGCTGTGATAAAACCTCCTCAGAAGATCAACACTTAAGCCTCCCTGGTCTTCCCCCCTCCCCTCAGCTTCTCCAGCTCTGACGTTGACTGTGTTAGAACTGTTCAGGACTGCTCAGACTGCTCAGGGCTGCCCCTCCCCCTCCAGGATTGTCGGACAAGGCCGTTGACGGCGCCAAACAGGCTGCCTCCGGAGTGTTCTGATAAACTGGACCTTTTCAAATCTCGGTTGTCGTCCTGTGTCCTTGTTTTTGTCTGTGTGATTATTGTTTTTCTGTGCTGATGGGGATTTTTTTCGTCATTTCGTCATGCAGCGGCTATGAGGGTTTTTTTTTCTCGTTTTCCCTCGTGTTTTGCTTTCATATATATGTTTTATGTACCGGGCCGGCCTATGTGTTGTGTGTGTGTGTTGTTTGTTATGGGTCGGTGTTGGTTTGCTCAGCCCTGCTGTTGACCAAGGCAGGGATGTACATCTGGAGCTGGTCCCCGGGCGCCTAATGGCGACTTCTGCTCCTACTGACAATTAGGATGGGTTAAATGCAGTAGACACATTTCATTGTGCAGGGAACATGTTCTTCTGTGCATATGACAATAAAATTTCTTTGAATCCTTGAATCCTTTGAAAGACGAGCGAACACTGCATCAAGAAGTCTGCGCACGTCTCGACACAACCTCCATACGGTTCCGGAGGGCTTATGTATGCTTCAGGGGACGGGGGGGGGGGGGGGTGTTCGCTGAATGACAATGGAATGTCTGTATTCGGCACCAGGTCAGCAGGAGGAGGTGCCGCAGCTGCGCGCTGCACGTGCGCTTCCACCTGCGCGGTGAGAACCTCCATCCTCCGATTGAGTATGACGTTCTGCTCGGTTACTGAATCCAACCGAGCAGTGAAGGCAGTTAAGATCTGCTGCAACTCACCTAACACGCCTCCTGCTGGCACCTGTGCACCTTGCGTTTCCATTGATTGTTTAATCGATGGCTGACGCCCCTCGGGATCCATGACGTTTGGCCGAGAAATGTTGTTGGGAAAGTGTAATGACACGGACCCACAACAGGGGGCATAAATGAACGGACAATGAAAATGCCAAAATATAACAATTTAATGTTGTGAAATGTGCACAACGGCATACAGATGCTGCTTTTAGGTAACAGTCAATTAAATAACAGGTGACGTGTGGGCAGGCTTGAGGATAGGAGACGCCTGTCCAGAGAAGAACCGGGCCCCACACGATTTCCACTGCCAATGGAGACCTGCAACACACCGGAGCCACCCAGTCCTGAGTCCCCAGGTGGCTACTGCCTCTAGCTGTCAGATCTGGTACTGCTGGCAGGAAGAACAAACAGGTTATGTGGGTGTGCGAACACCCAGCAACAGTCAGCAAACTCACAGTTCCTTCCTGAGGGAAAAGTCCTACACTCCCAGGTAGCAGGAAAACAGAGTACGTGCAGTGCCTACTGTAATACTTAAGAAATTTAGGAGTGGAATCGCCAGCTCCTCCAAATTTCCACTAACCAGCTCCAAGCTGAAAGTATACAGAAGGTTTACAACTGCAAAGCGTTCAGAAGCAATTATGTGCGTACGGCACAGAAAAGGCTGAGAGGTTACCTGTCGGGTAAGCTGATTTCTCGGCAGGGAAGTGGAGTCGCTGCCCGGCTTTTATGGGTTGGGTGGATGATGAGTAATGAGTGACAGCTGTCACAGTCGGTGTTCCAGGATGCTCCAGGGAGGCGGCTGCGCCCTCTGGTGCCTGAAGCCCGCTTTCAGGCAGGGCGTCCTCTGGTGTTGGGCCAGCAGTACCTCCTCTTCAGCGGCCCACACAACATCAGCATTTGAATTGTTACCTCCACCAATGAAGCTGGAGGAGGTTATGCTTGTGAACAGCCTGAGCCCATGATTTTTCATATATCTTGATGAACTTTTTAATGAAGATTCAAATCCTGATAGGCAAGAACTGATTAAATTTTCAAGGTCATAGGTCAAAGTCAGGCAAAATTTTGGAAAATTGGAAAAATACCTATCTTTAACATTGAATTTTCAAAAATTCATAACTCTGTAAAAAAATTATTTTATATATAAGAGCTTTATGTAGGGTGGTATCCTTTATCGATCTGATTCAGATTACAGATTTTGTGGCCACTTAAATTTAACAGTGAAAACCCCATTTAATGTATATTTTACATTATATCTTAATCAAACATGCCTCAATCACTCTCATATTTGAAAGTGAGGTGCAGACTGGCACTCACTATCACCTGACAAAGTTTGACTCCGATCTGATCTGGATTGAAGATTTAGTGGACATTTGAATTTAATATTGAAAAGCCCATTTGGTGTACATTTTGCATTATATCTCAATCAAAAGTGCCTCAATCACTCTAATTTTTCTGTTATAGATTTACCTACACCACCAACATTGGATGGAGGTTCCAATTTTATGTCTATCTTCCAGTTATCAGTCAGAAACAAAGCGCCAGAAAGCATTGACAAATTGTGTATACAAGTAGCAGAGATAGCAAATGTTCTGTGAAAATTATCTGAAAAAGAATTCAGAAACTGAAAGAGTTGGAAAAAACCTGACACCACAAAAAAACAAAAAAAAAAACAACTTTGATTCAAGTGCTTGAACTAAATGCCTCCTTTCGACATTTGATCACATCCCATTTATCTTATGAAAAGTCACTACTAACAGGACTATGACCTTGAAAATTTTTCAAAGGTAAAATTTTGTGGAATTTTGTGCTCTAGTTGGGTGTGGATTTTTTTTTCTTCATTTCAGACATAGTATGTACATGGTGATGGAGTCTTATTTCATCACCTCCCTAAATAATTTCATCCTCCAGTGTCTTGGCAACTTGGTTTTCTATAACAGTATGTCTTACTGTACCACACAAGCCCCTGATCATTTGTTTTTATTATGTATTTCAGTGTTCAATCAGGCTTAAAACTGGGCTGTCATTAATGCTCTTCATTGTCTTCGTGACCACAACCCTCCACCTAATCAATGTGTGCAGGGCATATATGTATGTATGAATGCAGCAACACCCCACCCCCACCCCACACACACAAAACCCCCGCGTCCACCGACAATAATCAATAAAGAAGCAAGATGGCACTTTGCAATCAGTGGACAGACATAAAAAGAAAAGCTGCTTGCTCAAGACTCAGTGTCCATAGGAAAACGGGCATGGAGGGCTTTAAACCTCAGAACCTTCTTGTTGGGGTCAAGAGTGCTAATGAGAAAATATATGAAAGTCCACACTGATGGTGGCATTGAACTGGAATTCCTCTGCTCTTCTACTATGCTAAAAGGTTTTTTACAGTTAATTTGTGTTTTTGACATTTAGCAGCTTTGCACATTATATATATTGTGAACTGTTTTGAATGAGACCAGGCTTGCCATTGAACTGAAATTCATCACAATTAATTAAATTCTCTTCACCTGTTAAATTAAACCAGAATCAAAGCTGCAGCAAAACACTTTTGTTAAAACTCAACACAATTCTACAGCAGCATTCAGAACCTGTGGTGGCTTTACTTTTCCTGTACATCAGAGTCTGACACCAAAGTCGCATTAAAAACGCCATTTTTTTGGCGTCCTATATTTATTGTGTGACTGGGGTTCAGAGGTAGTTTGCAATGTGCTACTCACCACGCTGCACCTCACTGAGTAAACAGTCACGTGTCTGTTTTTCCACTTCACTAATGGAAGAACTCATCATGAGTCACGTTAACTAAATAATAATGAATTCTGGGATTTTTTTTTTCCCCAAATGTTTTCCTGAAAAGTAGTGCAGCAGATAAGCAGAAAAATACTTCAGTTTGTTAAAGAATCATAAAATTTGGTACAATTGCACATTAAGACCCACTCTTTTGAAAAGTTTGGCTAGCCACACAAAATTTCAATATGGTCGCCATTTTTCAAGATAGACGCTCATTGTACCAATTTCGGTCAATTTTCGTGTTTATATGTGAAAAAATACTCAATTAAGCATTCAAACCCTGTCCTACTCTGCAGAACAGGTCATTCAAAATGCAACAAAGTAATATATTTAGCATTGTGGTTAAAGATAGCAGACCACTGACCACCCGTTTGGTGTTTAACAACAAGAAGAAAACCCAAAATCTCTTTTCAATACGCCTTCATTTCTTCATTTATAAGGCAAGAGAATTTGCATCTACAATTTGAGTTGATATACATAATAAATGATCCTGTGGTGTTAATAAAGATCATACCAGCAAATCACAATAGCCAAGTATAAAAACAAAGTATCAAATTGGTATTTGAATGCTTTCACACAGTCCCACTTTATTTTTAGAACCTATTCTTAATGTAAGAATTTTGAGATACCTATAGTAATCTTTGCATGTCATAAAATATTTACAGAATTCATGAATACAAAGATGCACCATGGATATCTAGGAAAAATATAATAAAGAACAGATTAAAAAATATTCTACTACTGAAAAGTGTGCATTCCTGTTGTGTATTAGCTCAATTTTTCTAATGTGAGCTAGGAGATCTGAATTATGTGAGTAGCAATCTTGCTGGATAATGACATCAGGTAATGAACATTTTAGGAGAAAAATAGAGTAGCCAGCTTTACTTTGTGCTACTTTGACTGTATTGACTTCTATAAATGGGTGATTCTTTAACTACGGGCACTATTGGCCTTGTAAATGTAATTTCCACCACACCATTGCCTTACAATATAAAGCGCCTTGGGGCAACTGTTTGTTGTGATTTGGCGCTATATACATGTGCTCTGATGTCACTGTTTATCTCCATAGAAACTACCCAAACAATCTTTCATACAAACTGTTTAAAGGGACATTACAATGTTGTGGTGGAAATTACGGCAATAGTGTGGGACAACTACATTTTGTTTAAAAAAAAAAAATCACAACAGTTGTATGACATTGAATACCCCAATTATGTTTTGATTATTTCACTGATATTTTATTCAGAGATATTTTAAAACATTAGAAAAAACGTTTTTTTTTACCATTCATTTTTATCATTGAAGATCAAAAGTATGGATGTGGGACAAGCACAAAACAGAAATATTTGCATATAATGATGCTGAAAAAAGGTAAAAAAGCATCACAGACTCCTAGAACAAATTTCTTAAAAACACTTTCATTGTAAAGATAACTATAAAGTGTGACAATTTCCCCTTTTTTTCTGTTTTTCATACAATATGATCAAAGGACATAATAAGTGCCCGTAGTCTAAGAATCACCCGAATATTAGCAATTGAAGAAAAAGAAAATTCATGCCAGGTAGGAAGAAGTTGTATCCCTTTCAGAAAGGTCCCTTTCTTTGTTTATACATACTAAATCAAATCTTTAGCCAAAATACATAATGCTCCTGTCCATTGACATTGCATAGGCTATATAAAACCAACAAATATTCATAAACACATGACCAGAAGCACATAACCTGTGTGATTAAAAACGTGATTGGTGGCCATCTTGAAAAAAGGCAGCCATTTTGAAATTTTGAGTAGCTATCCAGTAAATCTGTAGACTTAGCCTGAGAAGATGTGCAAGAAATGTTATGCTTCTTTGTCTAACTGAAGTATTTTCCTGATGAAATGGATTCATCTGCTGCACTACAGGGTCATTCTTTTGTGTTTTCATCTGCACATTAGCAATAATGCACAACAATGCTAGGCCAAAAGGTTAAAGAGTGCTTTGTTGCCATAGCGATGCTGTGCCAAAGGGGGAACAAAAAAAGCCTAATGGCAGCCTAAGAGTGGACTTAAACATGGTTTTTCACATGCTTTTCCTGCATTTCCTACCTGCATGTAAGTAAGGCAACTAGGGAGCGAAAGGTTCACTCGGGGATGCTGCATCGTGGTCCTGTCGCACTTTGTCTGAGCATCACTGTGATTCATCAAACATCATCAATCATCATCTCGGAGCTCCTTCACGGCCGTCTGGCCCACTGTCAGCCAATCAAAACACAGCCACAGCAAAACGCTGCGCTCCACAGACTCAGTCGCATGAAGAAATAAGCGGAGACACAGCATGGCAGACACAAAGAAAGTCCATCATTTAAACACACACACACACACACACACACACACACACACACACACACACACACACACACACACACACACACACACACACACACACACACACACACACACACACACACACACACATCACATCGGCCTGTTGCGTTATCGTGCACAGTCCGTCTTCTGCTTCTTCCCACTGGTTCAATTTTCACTTTTGCTTCTCTCACAGACTGCAGTACAAACACACTCCCTGACTTATGCTTCGTAGCCCGTGTTTGAGTTTAACTGGATGAAAAGATGATGCATAACTTAGGGGGGAGAGAAACATGAGGGAAATGGAAGTCCATGTCGCCTGCGGCAGCACGAGCCACAGAAACCAGCAGCCATTTGTTGTTGACATTTTCTTCGCTGTTTTTTTTTTTCTGCTTCATTGAAACACTGGCAGCGTCATAGTTGTTGTGGTTTTTTTTTCTCAAACTGACTCTAGATTTCTGGCCTCTGTGTGTGAAGATTCCGAGCAGCTCATCTCTTGTGTTGTCTTTGGTGGCTCGGAGCAACAGCACAAGTTTGTGCTACCATCTCCAAAGTCAATTACAGATAAACAGAGAGGCAGAAATTGTATTAATTTAATAGGCAGAGGTTTGCACTCTATGATTTGGTACTCTAGTTTTCTCTAAATTTAGATCTTACTTTAAGTTGTTTAGATACTAAACTTAAACATTCCTTAATCCAAAGCAGACCAAAGTCCAGTTTTGAGTTATAATTTATCATAATCAGAATGAACTGGGTTTGTGTGGAAAAAAAAAGTACTTGGCCCTTTAACACCACATCACATTTCATGGTTATCAGGTTTGCATAGAAAAATGTTTCATGGACTTTAAACAGGCAAGAGTCACAAGTCATTTTTCATAGACTGGCAGAGGTCACTAAATCTAACCTTGATATCTGAGCAATCACAACCAATATCAATTACCATATTCCATTTCATAGTGCCAACGTTTCATCAAAATCAGGATGGCACACTTTAAGCTATGGTCGGTGTAGGATTTAGTAACAAATAATGAATATTCCTGAGTGTATTGGTAAGAATATTTGTATGAGTTGATAGCTGGAATGTACCATTCCATGTTGAATAGTTCTTCCTCTCTCTTTCAACAAATGGAAATACATTGCTCGAATGTAAAAACATTCATATTTGTTTTGTATGACACCTAAATCAGTTTGTGTCATTTTATTTATTTCATTGATATTTTTACTTAAAGTTAGAGACGTGTTTGTTCTTGAGCAGGAGTTAAGAGGGCAATAGGACCCAGCAGTTTAATTTGCTCCAAGAGACTCTGTGGCTACATTTACATGCCGGTAATATTCGGGATAAGGTCAATATTTCGGTTTTCTGAATCATTAGGAATAACCCGTTTACATGCTTAAGCAGACAGTTACTCCTGTATACATGGTCATGGTATCATTTGGAATATCCCCATCTAAACAGCGATGCACGTCTTCCACCGGTGCTTGATTTGGTCTGGCGTGCGTGCATATCATGCTTTGCGTAACGTTTCGGCCAACTTCTTGTAAATGTCGCTATCTCAGTACTTTCTACTGTCAATAAAAGACATTATATTCATATCTTTCACGATACTAATGAAGTACTCGGTTTCCCTGCTCGCTCCAAAAGTGTGGTGCTGCCACGTCTGGATCTTCCCATGCTTGTTTACCTCTGCTTCTGTGGTGTCTCGCTGGGTTGCGCGCGCCGCAACAAGTAGTGCCGTACTCAAAAGACCAAGAGTCCTTGCGGATAGGACATGGCCAGAACACAAAATAATGTTCCTTTCCAGGGTATATTCCGATGCGCGTTATATGACCTGATATTCGGGTTAGAAAAAGGAGTACCCCAGGGTCATATTAGGGTTTTTAAAAAACAGAATATGAGCATATTCGGGTTTCTGCTGTGTTTACATGGCCGTAGCGCAACCAGGTTATTCTAATATAGGGTTATGAAAGGGTTATTGGCTGCATGTAAACGTAGTCATTGGAATTTCCATTTGCAACGAGATTTTGAGTGCAACTCCAAAAGGTGCTTTTCAAGGTGCAAGTACTTTTTTTACCAAATTAACAGATAATACAAAATTTACAAAATAAATTATTTAAATATATGTACAACTAAAACTAAAATGTAGACAAAATAGAAATGTAAAAACAAGAATTATGTACAACTGTGGAATGTAATTAATATAGACAAAAATGCATCGTCCCATTACTCACACTAATGGAACAATCATGAATGTCACATGACATACAAACAACCCATCAAATGACAAGGATCTATTTAAGTGTCATATAAAGAAAGGTGCTTATTAGCAGAATATAGGATATACAGTGGCATTCAGAACCATCTGTGCATTAGTGTATAAGTAATCCCTGCCACAACAAACTGATGCGTTTTTTATAAACTTAGAATATTGGCAGAAGCTTAGGTGCTTAGAATTTGTTTTCCTCATTTTGCTTACTTTTGGTGACGAGGTCTCTATAAGGAGAGCTTGGTCATAAGGTACTACAAAGCTGCAGCTTCATCTCTTCCCTTACACAGTGCCCTTTGTTAACTCAGATCGACCCCCGCATTTTATCTACACATGGCTATTTGGACTTTTAATTCCCAGCCATGGCTGCGCAGTGTCTAACATCGAATGCTGACCCCTTCTCACTCACCACGATTTTATGCCGTCAGTTCCATTCCAAATATGAGAACACAAAGTAGAGATGTAGAGAGAGAGAGAGAAACAGGGGGAACAATAAAGCGTTAGACAGTAGCAGGATAAAAGAATGGTGTTACATAATTAAGCCGATAGAAGTGATTACAGCGGCTTATCCACATAGCATGAACCGCGCACATTTACTATCATTATAAAGTTACAGTCTCCAAACTGTCACTGATGGTTTAATTACAGTGCCACAGTGGAACAAATGCTTCACAGCCATTACTCTGTTTCACAAACCTTCTCCTGAGCCTACAAGACAGGTTCTCTGATGTTTCCCGTTCCCATTTTATCCTCCTTTGCCCGCCCTGTTCCTCCAACCTGATCTTCAAACACTGCTTTCTCACCCGCAGCAGACAAGAATAGAAGCGAATGCAGGCGTATGTTTTGTTTTGTTTTGGGTTTTATTTTAGTCTGTAGTCTTTAACCTCGCACATTCTCACTTGGACCTCTTCCAGTGTTCTATGCCAGTTCCTTATGGAATGAAGGCTTTTGGGAAGCTGAGTTGTCCCTTCAGCTCCCACTCTGCTCTGCCAAGCTCCCCAGAGACCACATAGTGAGGATCAGCACTTCTCAGGAGTTGTAGTGACTGAGGCCAGCCCCAGAGAGCTTATTAATTCTCCTTGCCCCTGATCCGTCTGCATTATTGAATCAGGCAGCATGCTACTTAAACCTGGGAGGTGGACGCAGCCCCGAGGAACATGCAGATTTGACAAATCAAAATATTGCAGTGGAGGGAAGGCTCTTCGTAAAGAGACACAAGCAGGATGACCTCAATGAGAGGTAGGGCAGAGGGATTGTCTTTTATATCTTCAGACGTGTTATGGTTTGCACATTTTGTCACGTCAGCACATAAATTCAGCGAGCTCTGTGACACATATTACACGACTCCCAGTAAGAAAAAATATGAAAGTGCAGCAACAGTTCATGGCATGCTTCATTGTGATTCTGCATTACATGATGACAGCCATAATCATCACGATACACCCCTTGCTTGAATCTAGCTGTAGATCAGGTATGAACAGTGGAATAAGAAGTGAGGCTACTAAAAATGTAGACCTGAGTTCAATTCCCCGATCACACTACATGTCTGTGTCACTGGAACAACACAGTTCATCTGCACTGGGAAGTAACATGTGTTGGATCCAGGAGATGTTGATTCTCAACCCCGTCACGCTACAGAAACTGGGATTAAGCATGAGCGCCCCTGAATGATCTCAGGGCCTACATAGGACTCTTACTAACCACAATGTACAGTGCATCCAGAAAGTATTCACAGCACTGCACTCTTGCACAATTTATGTTACATCCTTGTTCCAAAATGGATGAAATAATTTTTCCCTCAAAATTCTACACACACTACCCCATATTGATAGTGTGAAACAGGTTTTTATGCAATTTTTGCATATTTTGGGTGAGTCTTTAACTACGGGCACTATTGGCTTGTAAATGTAATTTCCACCACACCATTGCCTTACAATATAAAGCGCCTTGGGGGCAACTGTTGTTGTGATTTGGCGCTATATACATGTGCTCTGATGTCACTGTTTATCTCCATAGAACTACCCAAACAATCTTTCATACAAACTGTTTAGGGCACATTACAGTGTTGTGGTGGAAATTACGGCAATAGTGTGGGACAACTACATTTTGTTTTAAAAAAATCACAACAGTTGGATGACATTGAATACCCCAATTATGTTTTGATTATTTTACTGATATTTTATTCAGAGATATTTTAAAACATTAGAAAAAATGTTTCTTTACCATTCATTTTTATCAGTGAAGATCAAAAGTCTGGGTGTGGGACAAGCACAAAACGGCAATATTTGCATATAATGATACTGAAAAAAGGTGAAAAATTCATGCTAGACTACTAGAACAAATTTCTTAACACACTTTCATTGTAAAGATAACTATAAAAGTGTGAAATTTCCCCTTTTTTTTTTGTTTTTCATACAATATGATCAAAGGACATAATAAGTGCCCGTAGTCTAAGAATCACCCATTTATTACAAAAAAAAAACCCTAAGAAAGCCCACATAAGTATTCTCAGTCTTTGCCATGAAGCTCAAAATTGAGCTCAGGTGCATTCTGTTTTTACTGATCATAGTTGAGATGTTTCTACAACCCCTGGCAAAAATTATGGAATCACCGGCCTCGGAGTATGTTCATTCAGTTGTTTAATTTTGTAGAAAAAAAGCAGATCACAGACATGACACAAAACTCAAGTCATTTCAAATGGCAACTTTCTGGCTTTAAGAAACACTATAAGAAATCAAGAAAAAAAATTGTGGCAGTCAGTAACGGTTACTTTTTTAGACGAAGCAGAGGGAAAAAAAATATGGACTCACTCAATTCTGAGGAATAAATTATGGAATCACCCTGTAAATTTTCATCCCCAAAACTAACACCTGCATCAAATCAGATCTGCTCGTTAGTCTGCATCTATACTCAACAAAAATATAAACGCAACACTTTTGGTTTTGCTCCCATTTTGTATGAGATGAACTCAAAGATCTAAAACTTTTTCCACATACACAATATCACCATTTCCCTCAATATTGTTCACAAAACCAGTCTAAATCTGTGGATAGTGAGCACTTCTCCTTGCTGAGATAATCCATCCCACCTCACAGGTGTGCCATATCAGATGCTGATTAGACACCATGATTAGTGCACAGGTGTGCCTTAGACTGCCCACAATAAAAGGCCACTCTGAAAGGTGGCAGTTTTGTTTTACTGGGGGGAGGATACCAGTCAGTATCTGGTGTGACACCATTTGCCTCATGCAGTGGCAACACATCTCCTTCGCATATCATGAAGAGAACACCTCTCCAACGTGCCAAACACCAGCGATGCGAGACATTTGCCCACTCAAGTCGGTTACGAAGACGAAACTGGAGTCAGTCGAGACCCCGGTGAGGCACAACGAGCATGCAGATGAGCTTCCCTGAGACGGTTTCTGACAGTTTGTGCAAAAATTCTTTGGTTATGCAAACCGATTGTTCCAGCAGCTGTCCGAGTGGCTGGTCTCAGATGATCTTGGAAGTGAACATGCTGGATGTGGAGGTCCTGGGCTGGTGTGGTTACACGTGGTCTGCGGTTGTGAGGCTGGTTGGATGCACTGCCAAATTCTCTGAAACAACTTTGGAGACGGCTTATGATAGAGACATGAACATTCAATACACGAGCAACAGCTCTGCTTGACATTCCTGCTGTCAGCATGCCAACTGCACGCTCACTCAAATCTTGCAACATCTGTGGCATTGTGCTGTGTGATAAAACTGCACCTTTCAGAGTGGCCTTTTATTGTGGGCAGTCTAAGGCACACCTGTGCACTAATCATGGTGTCTAATCAGCATCCTGATATGGCACACCTGTGAGGTGGGATGGATTATCTCAGCAAAGGAGAAGTGCTCACTATCACAGATTTAGACTGGTTTGTGAACAATATTTGAGGGAAATGGTGATATTGTGTATGTGGAAAAAGTTTTAGATCTTTGAGTTCATCTCATACAAAATGGGAGCAAAACCAAAAGTGTTGCGTTTATATTTTTGTTGAGTATAAAAAGGAGTGATCACACCTTGGAGAGCTGTTGCACCAAGTGGACTGACATGGATCATGGCTCCAACATGAGAGATGTCAATTGAAACAAAGGAGAGGATTATCAAACTCTTAAAAGAGAGTAAATCATCACGCAATGTTGCAAAAGATGTTGGTTGTTCATAATTTTTGCCAGGGGTGGTACATCTTAACTGGAGTCCACCTGGGGTAAATTCAGTTCACTGGACATGGCCATTTTAAGCAGAAATGAGGCGATACGCCATGACGCTTTGAAATGACCAATGCGCAGTGAATGCAGCAGGTAGAAGCTCGTGTAGCTGTTGTGTGTGGGCCGCCAGAAGAGGAGGTACTGCTGGCCCACCATCAGAGGGCGCCCTGCCTGAAGTGCGGGCTTCAGGCACGGGAGGGCGCTGCCGCCATGGACACAGCCGGGGGTGACAGCTGTCACTCATTACCTCTTGACAGCTGTCACCCATCTACTCAACGTCCTCTCACTCCATAAAGACCAGACGTCATCTCCACCTCGTTGCCGAGATATCATACTTCATTGGAGGTAATATCCTCAGCCATTTGTGATTGCAATATTTGTATATTGTGAGTGTTTGCAGGAGTACTGGTACCTCCGTCGGTGAAAGCTGAGAGAGCGTTGAAGGCACTCTTTTCCCCTGAGGAATCTACAGTACTCTGCAGTTATTGAGTGAGAGGTGGAGGTGGCATTCCCACCGCTGTTGTTACTGGGTGTACACACACCCACACTTGACTGTCTTTGTTCTCGCCAGCAGTACCAGATCCGACAGTCGGGGACGGTGATCACCTGGGAATTCGGGACTTGGGGGCTCCAGTATTCACCAGGTTCTGTGGCGGCGGAAATCGTGTGGTTCCGGCTCTTCTCAGGACAGACGTCATCTATCCTCGAGCCTGCCCACACGTCACCTTTGTGGATTGACTGTAATTATATTCTGAGATTGTCTGTATGTTCGTTGTGCACATTTCACAACATTAAATTGTTACCTTTTGGCTCATCTATTGGCCGTTCATTTGCGCCCCGTTGTGGGTCCGTGTCACTACACTTTCACAACAGTAGCCACAGTGCTCTCGTCACTTCCTCCATCTTTTATGATGATATAATGGTGAATTCATGTGGAAATTATTGTTATACAAAAGCTTCAGATATCTGTCACTGAGATAGATAATGACTGGAGTTCGGTTTGAAGCAGAAACAAGGTGATAATCAATGAAATGCAGCTGATGGTGCATGCACAGTGAAGGCAGGGCGGACTGATTTTTAGGGGGACTGTTCGGTCAGCGACACCAGTTGTACACCTTTTCCAAGTTCACAAAACACATGTAGACTGGCTGATCATACTACCAAGACCCTTCTAATATTCTTGCAAGAGTAAAGCGCTGGTCCACTGTTTAATGACCCGCATAATAATAATAATAATAATAATAATAATAATAATAACTTCTTCAAGACTTTCAATTATACATATAAAGTGCTGCACAAACAAAAAGTAAAAATCACAGTTGTATAAATATCTTTGAACAGGGGAGGTGATGGTCTAGTGGTGAAGCATTGGGCTTGAGACCAGAGGATCCTCGGTTCAATCCCAGCCTGACCACAAAATCACTAAGGGCCCTTGGGCAAGGTCCTTAATCCCTTAGTTGCTCCCGGTGTGTAGTGAGTACCTAGTATGGCAGCACCCTGACATCGTGTGACATCATGTGAAGCATTACTGTAAAGCGCTTTGAGTGTCTGATGCAGATGGAAAGCTGCTATATAAATGCAGTTCATTTACCATATGGTGAAGTAATACAGAAGGAAAATACACTCAACAAAAATATAAATGCAACACTTTTGGTTTTGCTCCCATTTTGTATGAGATGAACTCAAAGATCTAAAACTTTTTCCACATACACAATATCACCATTTCCCTCAAATATTGTTCACAAACCAGTCTAAATCTCTGATAGTGAGCACTTCTCCTTTGCTGAGATAATCCATCCCACCTCACAGGTGTGCCATATCAAGATGCTGATTACACACCATGATTAGTGCACAGGTGTGCCTTAGACTGCCCACAATAAAAGGCCACTCTGAAAGGCGTAGTTTTATCACACAGCACAATGCCACAGATGTCGCAAGATTTAAGGGAGCGTGCAATCGGCATGCTGACAGCAGGAATGTCAACCAGAGCTGTTGCTCATGTATTGAATGTTCATTTCTCAACCATAAGCCGTCTCCAAAGGCGTTTCAGAGAATTTGGCAGTACATCCAACCAGCCTCACAACCGCAGACCACGTGTAACCACACCAGCCCAGGACCTCCACATCCAGCATGTTCACCTCCAAGATCGTCTGAGACCAGCCACTCGGACAGCTGCTGAAACAATCGGTTTGCATAACCAAAGAATTTCTGCACAAACTGTCAGAAACCGTCTCAGGGAAGCTCATCTGCATGCTCGTCGTCCTCATCGGGGTCTCGACCTGACTCCAGTTCATCGTCGTAACCGACTTGAGTGGGCAAATGCTCACATTCGCTGGTGTTTGGCACGTTGGAGAGGTGTTCTCTTCACGGATGAATCCCGGTTCACACTGTCCAGGGCAGATGGCAGACAGCGTGTGTGGCATCGTGTGGGTGAACGGTTTTCTGATGTCAATGTGGATCGAGTGGCCCATGGTGGCGGTGGGGTTATGGTATGGGCAGGCGTCTGTTATGGTCGAAGAACACAGGTGCATTTTATTGATGGCATTTTGAATGCACAGAGATATCGTGACGAGATCCTGAGGCCCATTGTTGTGCCATACATCCAAGAACATCACCTCATGTTGCAGCAGGATAATGCACGGCCCCATGTTGCAAGGATCTGTACACAATTCTTGGAAGCTGAAAATGTCCCAGTTCTTGCATGGCCGGCATACTCACCGGACATGTCACCCATTGAGCATGTTTGGGATGCTCTGGACCGGCGTATACGACAGCGTGTACCAGTTCCTGCCAATATCCAGCAACTTCGCACAGCCATTGAAGAGGAGTGGACCAACATTCCACAGGCCACAATTGACAACCTGATCAACTCTATGCGAAGGAGATGTGTTGCACTGCATGAGGCAAATGGTGGTCACACCAGATACTGACTGGTATCCCCCCCAATAAAACAAAACTGCGCCTTTCAGAGTGGCCTTTTATTGTGGACAGTCTAAGGCACACCTGTGCACTAATCATGGTGTCTAATCAGCATCTTGATATGGCACACCTGTGAGGTGGGATGGATTATCTCAGCAAAGGAGAAGTGCTCACTATCACAGATTTAGACTGGTTTGTGAACAATATTTGAGGGAAATGGTGATATTGTGTATGTGGAAAACGTTTTAGATCTTTGAGTTCATCTCATACAAAATGGGAGCAAAACCAAAAGTGTTGCGTTTATATTTTTGTTGAGTGTAGTTACGTATGTTTGGAATAATTTGACACCGAAACCAACACCCGACACTCATTGTACTTTTGGCTGATTTGTAAAGTTACAGTTTGTGCACCGTTGGCAAAAATGTGCCTGCATACATCGACATTTACATATGCACAAAACACAGTACCATGCGTGCTCCTCTGAAGGCCTTCATTAGATTAAAGGAAAACAGCTCTTTCCAGAGCTACAGCGCAATTATTCAGTGTAGTCAAGCATGTCTTTGTGTGACAAAGCAAATTGCTTTTTTTTTGGTTTAGTGTGTCTGATACAGATACGGCTTTCAGAATCTGAGGGGAAGCCTCGTGCCACTGCTCCCGGCGCTGCAAGAGATGCAGGCAGTTATTTATCCCACTGTGCACTCGTGTTTGCAAATGACTTTATGCACGACTGTGTGCAATGTATTAAAGAGCAGATAGCAGCCTTTTGCTGCTCGTATCAGTGTGTGACAATCGCTCATTTCCCTTCTTTATTGTGGTTGCAGCTTGACTGATAGGAGCTAAGTGTGCCATGTTAAAGGACAAGTTCACATTTTAACAAGTGTAGTCACAGTGGCGGTCCTAGAGTGATTTACTCCCCGGGCGAAACCCCCTGCGTGCCCCCCTCCCCCCGCGCGCGCACACTAACGTGGCCACCACCTCTGCCCCACCACCCATGAAAACACTAACTTCGTCCAGAACACCCACAATCCCACAAATTAACTCACAACAGCTATTTTCAAGAACAAATTTCCAGTTTTAATGTCTACTGCAATAATAAACACAAAGATAAACAATAATTACTTCAATAAAGTTTTTGAACATAAAAAAACAAAAGACTCAGTGACTTCACATTACAACTATGTACAGTACAGGTATTTAAGAAAGCACAACTGCACTACAGCACACCCGATGGTCCAAAATATTGCAGTCATTCAGTTTTACCAACAGAGTGCACTTTGCATTATCATAGAGTACCATTCACCATAATGAACAAGACTTAAACCTCCATTAAGTCGCAACAATAAATAACAAAAGAAGTTAAACAATCTGTATATTACAGAATACCTGAAGTGACTAAAAATGTACAAAAAAACCCTATACATTAAGTGGCAAAAATGGTAAAGCGCCAATCATGTATCATAATAAATGAACTAACGACTAGAGGAAAATTCTATACCCATTACTGTACACATAAGAAGAAATAAAAAACACTATTGTGTATCATAAGTAACAGGAAGCAACAAGCTGAAGAAGTTAACACTCTTTAAAGGCAAAAATGGCAAACCACAATAATTGTCATAAATAACAAGAAGTGCAAAAGAAGTAGAGGAAAACGTCTATATACAAAAGTTTGCAGGAGGCATCATAATTGTTTGCCACAGTGCTCACTATCCGTGATGTGAAATTCCATCGAGTAGGAGCATTTCTGGGGCAAACCTTGATCAGCCTGCAGACTCAAGAAAAAACATCCTCTTTGTGGATTTGAGAAAATGTGGCAAACACCAGAGAGTGATGCAAAAAATATTCTGCACTCAGATAAGCAGGAGAAACGAAACGCTTAGCGCACAGACAGATCGTCAGTATAGAGTACCTCACCAGGTCGTTTCGGCCCTTTACCTCTAATATGACCTACATGGTGAGGGCGCAGACAGCAGTGTCCTCGTCAGACACCACCTCTGGTCTGCCTTAAACCTCTGCCAAATCCAGATGTACGATTTGATGGCTGATGTTATCGCCAAATTTATTGATCTTCTCTTTATCTTGTTGCTGATCCCTAGCTTGTAGAGAAAACTCATCAAGGACCTTCCAACAAAACAGCGACAAACCCACTTCACATCGTGAAAAGATGCACACGCCACCCATTGCTACGACACTCTGCTACCAGTATCAACATACCGAGACTTTTTAACACTCTTGGGCACACTCTATGTTCTCTTCCCAGGGAACTGTCAACTCGCCCAACACCAAAATCTTCTTCTCTTCTGACCATACAAGCAGGTCCGGACGCTGATTCATCATCACTACACTTACAGGGAAAACCAATTGGTCACCAATATCAACCTCACACTTCCAGTCATTTGCACAGGACAAGATTCCTTTCCGAGTGATCTTCGAACTCGCAGGCTTTGACCTGAAGCCTTCCCTCACAAATGGAACATCAACTCTGGCATCTGTAATTTCAGTGATAGAGTTAACTTTACCAATCTCTTCTCTAAGGCCACCTGAAATTGCTCCCAGAACCTGATTATGCCTCCAAGTATACCGTTCAGAATCCAGCGCTCTCTTACAACCAGATAGCACATGCCTCAGTGAGCCAACTTTCCCACAAACACACTTATCATTCAATGACTTGTGCCACTTCTTTAGGTTGTGAGGTGAAGGCAGCACATCATACGTCGAACTAATCAGAAACCTCAGGGTCAACTCTTCAATTCCCCAAATCTCTTTCCAGGATAGCTTCCTAGGTTCAATATCTTCCCATGATGTCCACTGTCCTGCTGCCCATACCTGCTGCTCGTAGCTAACCTCATTCTGGTCTTCCGTTCGAACGGATTTCTTCAGCAACCAGAACTGCTCTTTTCGGCATCTGTAGCGGAAGTGAAGAACAGCATAGGGTCACAACAACCCCCAGCACGCCAAGTTTGAATAACACCAACTATGTCCTTGTGCTTCAATCTCGATTCCATCTCGTCCACTTCACTCGATGCAGACCACTTGAACACCTGTGTCTAACGTCTGGTGCAGTGTTCCTAACAACGGGATCCTTAGAATCACATAGGGTCATCCACAACCGACTCTTTCCCCACTTTGAATTCTTCAGGACAAAGCTGTAAACGGCAAGGATATTTTGGCCTGTGACCACAGAAACTGATATTGGCAACCAATTGGGAACACCAAAGCCATTTCCTTATCTGTATTATCTCCATTCTTTCAACATATGTAAACCGATCTCATAGACCTCAGCGGCCACAGTAACCTGGGCATTAACCCAAACTTGAAACAACCATAACTTCGACCTGGTAACTGACATCGATCGATATGCTCTAGACCATCTTTCAATAGTTTCGAAACTCGTGCACCCTCTCGCGTGTCTTCAGGCTTTTTGTGTACCACCTTCCTAGGCTCTTCACAGGTTCCTCTTCGACCGTCGGAATTGGTTCATCGTTCAGATAAAACCGCACTTTAGTAACTTTCCCCTTTTTAACATCAAACTGCGAGACTTCTTGGCTTTAAACATACGACACCATCTGATCAAAACTTCCAGTCTTTCCAGGGTACGCTCAGCATCAATAACCTTCGGATGCAGCAAGGTCAAGTCATCCATGAAAGCTCGAATTGGTGGAAGTTCTTGTACAGGAGCCAACTCCACACCACGACCTTCACCTCTTGCACCTCAATACAACTAGCTCCATTGTCAATATAAACAACACCGGGGATATTGTGCATCCCATCGGTATACCAACTTCTAGAGGCTGGAAGCCCGTTGTGTACGAAGCAGTACTGAACCGCATCCTGAAGCACTCATAATATGACTCCACATATCGTGTCAACTTCTCCGGCACATAGAAGAAATCCATCGCGAACGTTATGAACTTGTGTGGTACAGATCCATATGCATTTGCAAGGTCCAGCCAAATCGCAGCCAGGTCAGATTTAGACTTCTTGGCTTTTTGAATTGTATTCCATATCATCGCCGAGTGCTCAACACATCCAGGAAATCCGGACACTCCAGCCTTTTGCACAGAGGTATCAATGTAACCATTCGCCAGTAAAAATTCTGTTAGCCTAGATGCTAAAACACCAAGCAGAATTTTGCCATCAACATTCAGAAGCGATATCGAAATTGAAAATTGCCAATTCCTTTCTCATTCTTGCACTTCGGAATATAAATACCTTCTGCTTTGTTCCAGGTTTCCAGAACAATATCCCTGTTGCCAAGCTTGTCGCAGCAGTAACCATAACCGCCTCCTCAACTTCTTATAATTCTTGAAAACTTTGTAGGATACACCATTTGGTCCCAGTGCTGATGCAGCCCATGCCTTCTTCAAAAAAGCTTCAACTTCAGACAGTTTCGGCAAAGAAACGTCGAACTCGACAGATGGCTCCATAGGTCTAACCAAACCTGCCAGATGCAGAATAGGCTCATTTCGCCTTGTATCAGAGTACGTGCTCTTAAGGTGTTCTTCTAGCTCTTCTTTTCCTACATCAAGACTGCCCGACTTTGCCTGCGAAAACAAGTTCTTAGTAAACTTATGCGGATCCTCAAAGAAACTCTTACACTGCCTTACACGCTCTTTCCTTTTCAGCCTCATCCTTTCGGCCTTCCTTAGCACCTTCAGCCTCCTCTTCAAATTTAAACGCAACTGGTCCAGTGCAACCATCTCGATCCCATCATCGCATCTCTTTGCGGCCTTCCAGTTCTTCGTTGTTTGCCGTAGCTCTACCCGCAGCTGATGAATCTCTTCTTGGCGTCGGCTTCTCTTCGCGACTTGGGTTGACTTAACTTTACTTTCCACTGTTCCAAATTTCTCCATTCCGTATTCGTATACTGCATTGTTCAAAATTACGAATTTGGATTTCACGCTCCCTTTCATTTCATATCAAAACAACAGACCTAACTCCTCGTCCATCTTCATCCATTCAGCTTTATCGGCCATGGGCGGCCACTTAACTCGTGCTCTTCTTGTAGCGTTATCTTCTGGAAGCTTCAAAGCGGAGACGTTCGTGCCACTGTGGAGGTTGTCCGGGGCACGACTATCAGGTGCATTACATGTTTGATGAACAAAACACTGCCTCATAGCTTCCGAGGACTTAACTAACTCCTTGCACGACTTAGCTTTAGCCTGGTGGATCTTCAATCCTTTCAACAAACCAAACGTTCTCCTACAGAACAAACAAGAAACAGTTGCGGGTCGAAAACCAAAATCCATATCGGTAGATGACTCAATCTCTCCCCCTCTCGGGTCATCCTGGGAGTATTGCTCTTTGTTCGTACTAGTAGTGATGTAAATGGGTGCCTTACAGCATGAGGTTCGGGGTACTAACCCTCACCTCCCCTGACGGTCTTTGCCGCTGTCAAACAGACTATTCCTGTTAGTCACTCAGACTATTCCTGAGAGTCGCCAGAAAACTGGCGTATTAGGAGAAACGCTTAGCGCACAGACAGATCGTCAGTATAGAGTACCTTACCAGGTCATTTCGGCCCTTTACCTCTAATACGACTTACATGGTGAGGGTGGGCCAGCAGTGTCTCGTCAGACACCACCTCTGTCTGCCTTAAACCTCTGCCAAATCCAGATGGACGATTTTACGGCTGATGTTATCGCCAAATTTATGATCTTCTTCTATATCTTGTTGCTGATCCCTAGCTTGTAGAGAAAACTCATCAAGGACCTTCCAACAAAACCGCGACAACCCACTTCAATCGTGAAAAGATGTGTACGCCACCCATTGCTACGACGCTCTTCTACCAGTTCAACATACCGAGACTTTTTAAACTCTTGGGCACACTCTATGTTCTCTTCCCAGGGAACTGTCAACTCGCCCAACACCAAAATCTTCTTCTCTTCTGACCAGACAAGGAGGTCCGGACGCTGATTCATCATCGCTACACTTACAGGGAAAACCAATTGGTCACCAATATCAACCTCACACTTCCAGTCATTTGCACAGGACAAGATTCCTTTCCGAGTGATCTTCGAACTCGCAGGCTTTGACCTGAAGCCTTCCCTCACAAATGGAACATCAACTCTGGCATCTGTAATTTCAGTGATAGAGTTAACTTTACCAATCTCTTCTCTAAGGCCACCTGAAATTGCTCCCAGAACCTGATTATGCCTCCAAGTATACCGTCCAGAATCCAACGCTCTCTTACAACCAGATAGCACATGCCTCAGTGAGCCAACTTTCCCACAAACACACTTATCATTCAATGACTTGTGCCACTTCTTTAGGTTGTGAGGTGAAGGCAGCACATCATACGTCGAACTAATCAGAAACCTCAGGGTCAACTCTTCCATTCCCCAAATCTCTTTCCAGGATGTAGCCCCAACTCAGAAAAGCACATCCATGCAAGATAATGTAATTTCATTTAGTTGGGACTACATATATTTATTAGATGGAAATCCAATCAAATAAGTCAGTTTTTTGAGTGGTGAAGCACTGCTTCAGGGGCGGGACTTATTGCTGTAAGACTGTTTAACTGCACAGAACAAATGACCACAGATAGCAAAGCTACAATTACATAAAAATGACTGACATAAAATTAAATACAAGTGAAGCAGTGTTGTACACTATTAAATATAAGAGCTCTTTTCCAAAACGCTTTAAATCCATTTTGATTGTTTTGAGAAAAATGACTTTTATTTATCCAGATCAACAAATTTTGCAAATATTTAGTTTGTCCTGTTGTAATAGATGGTTGGTTCAGTCTGAACATTTTCAACAATAATTGCCAAATCTAACAACAATGTTATTGTTTATAATCCAAAGTTTATTTTATTTTTTTCCAAAATGCTATAAATCCACTCATTCTTTTTTCAAAATGCAATGCAAAATGCAATAAATCCATCCATTTTTTTTTCCAGTCTTTCTGATTTTAAAACAAGAGAACATGTTGTAGATATCAGGAAATTTCATCAAACAATTTGTAATAAAAGCAATAATAAAGTAACACTTCATAACATTCATTCCCACATGCTTAATCTTACGTTTTTAGACTATCCACCATGGAAAACAACTAACTAAACAGTCAGTTCATTTTTTGCAATCCATTCAATGTGCAACCCTAAATAGCATAACAAAACCACAATTTAAAAACAATAATCACTGATAAGAATACATTCAGTAGTCAGTTAAGTGCTGAACCTGTATGTGTGTGTGCAGCATCCTGAGAGAGGTAAGGGGGATGTCTGACAACTCTCAAGTGTGTGTGTGTGTGTGTGTGTGTGTGTGTGTGTGTGTGTGTGTGTGTGTGTGTGTGTGTGTGTGTGTGTGTGTGTGTGTGTGTGTGTGTGTTAAATAACAATAATCAATATTGATACAAAATACATTCAATAGTGTGTTGAACCTGTAACGCCAAACTATTATGAACTTTGCTAAAAAAAAAATACATTCAGTAGAGTTATTCAAGTTATTCAGTAAAGTGCTGAACCTGTAACGCCAAACTATTATGAACTTTGATAAAAAAAAATACATTAAGTAGTCGACTTATTCAAGTTCTTCAGTAAAATGCTGAACCTAAGAAAAGGAAAAGTAGCAACTTTACCTGCTACATAAAACAAAAATTAACACACAGAAATTACTTTAGTGCTCAATATTAAATTAATTCTTACATCTTGAACCTACTGAAGTGCCACCTAAATAGCATGACAAAAACACCATTTAAAAACAACAATCATTGATAATACATTCAGTAGTAAGTTTAGTGTTGAACCTGTACGTATTTGTGTGTGTGCTCGCCATCCTGAGAGAGGTTAGGGTAAGTTGTATGTTTGACAACTCTGCTAGACCACAGGTGTGTGTGTGTTATTCTGAGAGAGGTAAGAGGGATGATTTTACAACTTTGCCAGACCAAAAATTGAGTGGGATTGTTTGTGTGTGCACCATCCTCAGAGGGGTAAGGAGGATGTCTGACAAGTCTGACAGACCACAGTGTGTGTGTGTGTGTTTCTGCGTTTACTGTGCATCCTCATCACTCTGGTATGCATTTTCATTCACCTCAGATAATGCCTCATTATAAAAAGCCCTCACTCCATCAGACACACCTATTGCTTCCAGAAGTGCCAGCACATCATGCTTCTTTGAGACTTTCACTGTGGACTGCTTTGGAAGTATGGCAGGTTTCAGGTCAGCCCACCGCTTGCTCCGTTTCAACACACTGTGAAAACAGTACTCCCCGTTGTACACTGTCTTGAAGCCAACCTTGTTGGTGCTCAAGTCAAGCATGCGTGCATCACTGATCTTAAAGCTTCTCTGAGCCTTCACACATTCTT
This sequence comes from Thalassophryne amazonica, assembly GCF_902500255.1. Classification (NCBI taxonomy): domain Eukaryota; kingdom Metazoa; phylum Chordata; class Actinopteri; order Batrachoidiformes; family Batrachoididae; genus Thalassophryne; species Thalassophryne amazonica. Next base: position 19,000,593 of record NC_047118.1, read on the forward strand.
TTGTGGCTGACCTATAATCAAATGCCTTCCAGTCTGTGCCATAAATGTAAACATTGCCAAACTGCTGCAAGAGAGTATGATATTCTTGTGGTAGACGAATTGAGTCAGTTTTCCTGATCTTCTGTTCAATCCTACCAAAAACACGGTCAGCTGGGAGATAACTGTGCCCTCTAACTGGAAAGGTGTGCTCAATGCCAAGGCTGGGAAAAAACTGTTTAAGTTCCATGAGCATGGACACCACAGTCAGATTTTTGTTTTGCCCAAAACAAGAGTCGCTAAACAGCCGAAGCCCCTTGGATTTACGGATTTCACCCTCAAGGCGAACCTTGAAGCAATCATTTAATGCAGATGCAATCATATTGCTGTCCTTGCTGCTTTCATTTTCCTGCCACATGTAGAGGTGGATGTCGTCTTTTCTCTGGTAACTGTTTTCTACATGGTGTCTAACAACACCAAATAAGTACAGATACAGCTGACGTGAGTAGTAAGCCTGTCCTATTGGAGTTTTCGGAAGAATCAAGTTTTGCATCATATCAAAGCAGACTGTTACATAATCATTAGCAACCCTATTTAAAAGGTCATAGAACATGCGAGCTCTGCGATGATGCAAAATGAATGATGCAGATTCTATTTGCTTCTCTCTTTCAGTCAAATTTGGATCAGAAATTCTGATTTTGTATTTGGCACAATCAGAACATGTGTCCGTAGCTGGGTGGCCAAAGCCAAGCTTGAAGTCACTGGCAAACACAGAATACAGGGAGTAGCTTGTGTGCGTGTGGTTGAGAGCCTCAAAGAGCTCATGCATCTTGCGTACATTCAGATCACAAGGGAGATACTTGCGGCCTGGTGCTCCTCTCCGTCCATAGTGGCTGGCCCTGCATGTGAAAGACTGTATGTGTTCAACAATTAATTGCCTTCGCTGTTTGTTCTCCTGAATATTTCGTGCACCACCTCTTCTCTCTGGACGTGTCTCAGCAGTCTCAGCATAATACTGGGCAACCCGGGAGGCACGGTCTTTCCTGATGTCTGTAGTAAATTAAAAGGAAATTATTTAGGTTGTCAGTCATCTACCTTGCTTAGACTTACTTACTAACTTCAACTTTGAAACCAATACAAAACACACCACAAGAAACTTACGAGCACAATTAATTTAAAAAAACCTAATTTCCCTGAATTTTACTTGGAAACAAGGGACATTCCTATTTCTACAATAAATATCAACATTATAATAATGAATGTGTTAGCTTCAAAAATCATGGACAAAGTTTGTTTTTACCGGGGACAGATAACAAAAACTCAGGGACGTCCAGGATAAAATAGAGTAGGCTAAAGGTTTGATTAACCTGTACACACCCACCTCTTTGTGGCTTGTGCACAAACGTATTGCGTACCCAAATGCCATTGTCCAGTAAAATAAGGTTATAAATCCCACATGCTTGTGATATATCTCATTTGAAAACGCTTGTCTTCTAGTTTCTGGGGATATGTGCATGAACTCTCTAAGTGCTACACAACTCCAATAATGTAACTTCAAACATGTCTAAAAATTCATTTTTTCCCCTCCTTTAATAAAAAAGTAATATTATAGTGTTTATGTTTATACTTCATAGTAGACCTTACAAACACACTACACCCGTTTATGTTCTGGACAACAACTGTGAAAATATCAGATCTCTAGTCATAAGCACTGTGAAACTATGAGCCTTTTTGTATGTAAAAGTGCCATTTGGCACAAATGATCCAAATTAGCTCCAAATGTGCCAAACAGGACTATTTATATTTTGTGACAAATTTGACCATAAGTCCAAAAAAGATGAAAATAAGTCATGTGAAAAGATAAGACGATGCTTAAAAACTCCTGTACGCTCTGGCCTCATTCACTTTCACCTTTACGCATGCTGCTATTGGCCGCCTTTGTAGTTAAAGACTACAATTCCCATAATGCACTGGGAAGCTTATCTCATTGGCTAACAGAAAATATGAGGCATGGGTTTGAAACGTCACTGGGTTTGTTAGCTGTGAATGGCTAAAATCTTCAATGCGTAACTGCCTTGGAACGCACGTTTTACTCCAAAGCGTCCACCAGAAGAATGCGCGTACCAAGAACGGAGCTTACGCTGGATTTATAGAGTAAACAGGTTAGTGAATAAGTGAATAAGGCTAAGTCACATGGAAAATCCGAAAGTATCGGAAACACGGGAAAGACGCGTTTTTATCGTCATATTTTTACTTTTTCATGGAATAACAATGGACGTTGATGGATTATAACAACATACAGCCTTACTTTATGGGAAATACAACTGGATATTATTTTTTCTGTGGAGTGTCACGAACAAATGAGCCCAGTTATGGCCGGATTCGACGTGTTTTAAAGTTCGAAAAGACGAACACAAGGTAAAGAAGCGAAAATAATATGATGCCAAATTATTAGTTACTGGCGTTTGTGGTGGATGGTTGGCTGAGAGTGGAGTTGATGGTCGCTTTCTTTGAGATTGCCTGATTCAAAGAGGTACAAAATTGTACTTACCCAACACTGTGAGGAATGTTGGTTTGCAAACTGGTACTTTATGCGGATGGTCATTACACAGCAGACTGTATTTCACAGAGATGTTCCTGTCCTTTCTTCGGTTTTCATCGTCAACCTTTTGACGCTGCCGTTTAACTTCTGTTATTGTCATCAGATGAAGTAGAGCCCTGTCCTGTTCAACCTTACCAGGCTTATCATAAAACGTCTGAAAATTCATTACGATGTCATCCGGTGTTAATGTATCTGCATGGCAAAAGTTTTTAGCAGCAGTGTGTTTACATCCAACGGAGGGAATCAGCCCGCCACCAGAATGGCGAATTTTCTTCATTTTCTCTCGTTCATGGTTGTCTTTGTTTAAACGACGTCTTCTACCACCTGATGTAGGTCTCACGGGTTCGTCGGAACCATCAAAAGTATTCACAACAAACATTCCCTAAAGTTGTTTGGGCACAAAAACTTACACAGCAACAAAACTCCCCGCTTCTGATCGCCGCCATGTTGGATAGAGCTAACGGAACGCTGATTGGTCGAGAGGAAATGTCGCACTCAGCCAAAAAGCGTGTGCAGCGACAATCGCGGTTTGGAAAGAAACATCAATTTGCAGAACATATAAACAAGGAAATATAGCGATTTGGCATGAAACATTAATGGGGCAGTGAATATGCTCAGTACACAGCAGAACAGCGTAGTGAACTCGTTTTTTTTTTTAAATTGGCGTTTATCGCGTTTTGGAAAAGAGCTCTTCATATGTAGCCCCAACTCAAAAAATCACACCCATGCAAGATAATGTAATTTAATTTAGTTGGGACTACATATATTTAATAGGTGGAATCCAATCCAATGAGTCAGTTTTTTTTTTAGTGTATCATTCAAACGAATGATTAATTGAATGAACTCTATTCAATTATGTGCATGATTTCTATCTAATGAATATATGTAGCCCCAACTCAAATAAAACACATCCATGCAAGATAATTTAATTTTATTTAGTTGGGACTACATATATTTATAAGGTGGAATCCAATCCAGTGAGTCAGTATTTTTTTTTAGTGTTTCACTCAGTCAAATGACTAAACTCAATTCAGTTATGAGCAGGATTTAGATCTAATAAATATATGTAGCCCCAACTCAAAAAAGCACATCCATGCAAGATAATGTAATTTCATTTAGTTGGGACTACATATATTTATTAGGTGGAATCCAATCCAATGAGTCACTGTTTTTTTTTTTTTTAGTGTATCACTCAAGCAAATGACTAATTGGATGAACTCAATTCAATTATGAGCAGGATTTCCATCTAATAAATATATGCAGTCCCAACTAAATTAAATTACATTAGCTTGCATGGATGCACTTTATTTGAGTTGGGGCTACATATATTTATTAGATGGGAATCCTGCTCATAATTGAATTGAGTTCATCCAGTGCATCAGGTTTTTGAGTGGAGTGCTGCCTCACCTGGGGTGAGAGTAGTGCAGTTTCACTAATTGTGAAAGTAGACATGAGCAGCAAACAAACTGCCCGGCGGAACTGTTCAAAACTGATACGGAGTTTGTACAAAGAGGTATGTTAGGAAAAAAAATCAGTTCTACTTGGGAATCATGAGTAGATTGTGGTACACTTGGAATCACAATTTGCTTCTGACAAGCATGTAAGAAAAACTGTGATGTACCCATAATGCAAAATGGCAATAATCCAGCTACTCATTAAGTCTCTGAGGGTGATTAGAAGCTGGGTGTGTGAGGATCAGTTTAGCATGAGAGCGCAACAGGAAAAAAAGGTGCAATAACAAGAGAGGATATTACAGAGACATAATTACGTAATTAATCATAGAAATTCAGTGGATTTAGTGGCGCTGGCTCTGGTTGACATTGGGGGTATCATCCTGGTGAGGAGAGTCATTTGTGCTGAAGTGGCCTGAAAAATACAGGTCTACTTTCCCAGGTGTGACAGATGATTATCTTTCCCTTCATGTTACGGTGAGTGAGAGAGCTGTTCATGGCCACTGACTTCTTATATATCTTAGGCTCGCTTGCTCCAGCAGAGCCCCAATCAATATCTACAGACGTGGAGCGAGAGGAGCGACACAGAAGAAAAGTTGTCTCGAGAGAAGCACAGAAACAGTGAGAGAGCAGATTGTGGGGATTTATTTGTGCTGTCTGTCGGTTTGTGGCCACACGCAGGGAGACAAATGGTTACGGGAAGCTTCAGGAATCTCCTCTGTGATTACTGAGCACGACAATTGACTTTGTAATGATTTTCATCTCTGTAGTATATCGAGTAGACGTATATTAGAGTCAAGAGTAATCTTAGTTTATGGTGACACTTTCGGATGGTTGCCCTCAGAAAACAGAGCAATAGCAGGTTTGCGGTTATTGTGATGCTTTTTTTCCTGTATTGGTTTCTAAAACATAACTTTTTGATTTCATATGATGTGTGTGGAGGCCGGTAAAATACTTGGGTGCAGGTTGTGCCTTGTAACCAAGCAGCAAGCTTTGAAAAATGCTGATGAATGAAGCCTCGAATGGCCACTTCAGAGCGGCTCCAAAAATAAATAGAATAGAAGCCCATTTCTAACTTTACAGCAGGAATAAACTTACAGCCTGGTTGAAAAAAAGAAAGAAAAATGAGAGCAATTGGATATTTCTGACGTCCGCCAAAGGTTGACAAGGACTCAAAATCAAAAGTATGTGATTCACATTGTAACCCAGACTTTACCTGGATCCGGATTCCACAACACAATGCAATACTTGCATACTGATCCAGAATAATCCGACTGATCAAGATGTTGCAATCTGATTTTTAATTCACAAGCTGAAACAAAATCTTCCTGATGTTGGTTTTACATCATGATTTCGTATGTTTCTGCTGCAGAACCTGCATATTCATCTGGATCACTCCCAACATCCAACACTAACAGCGTCTTCGTTGGTACAATAGCCACATGTGATTTCAATTTTGTCAAGGTCAACCGGATTTGAGATGATCCTCGAAATGCTGAAAATTTAAGAAATAATCCAGAATTGAGATCTTGACCCTGAGCCACTCCAAAATTTAATGGAGTCTTTATGGTCTAATATTTATCGGTGGTGAAAATTTTTTTTTGTCAAAATCTGTGCAGTAGTTTTGAGGTAATCCTTAAAGCCTATAACATGAAATCCTGAGCCAGAATCCAGATCTAGATCACCTCTAAAATTCAGTGGAGTCTTCCAAGCTCTAATATCTATCTGTGGTGCAAATTTGGTGAGAATCCGTGAAGTAGTTTTGACCTAATCCTTCAAAGCCTATATAAAGTGAAATCTTGATCGTTCTGGCCAGGTCATGCCAGTCTTGCCCAGGCCTCCCCTCTTTACCCATTTATGGTTGGCTGGAAATTAAGTGGAGTCAGGTTAAGGTGGCGGGATTTTGTGCCGCCACATTTGAGCTTCAGGCCTACTCTCCATAGAACCTACTGGTAACATGACAGAGGGTTTGGCCAGTATATATATATATATATATACAATATATGCATTCAACCCCTTCTACCTCTAAAAATAGAAGAAGTAAGTCCTATTCGTCCTATTGAGGTTTCAAATCCCGCAAAACCTTGGAGAGTTCGCTGCTCTGTGAGATGTCAGTAACACTGAGAAATGCATTGAGACGCTCTGATCAGGCTGCACATTAACCGCTGCACACGGTCAACAGCATTAACATCACAACATAAAACTCTTCGTATATTGTGCCTAAAACTCTTGTGAATATATAATCTGGATTTTTAGACCCTGATAATGTTTGTTTTGTGTAAACATGTGAGAAGCTCATGTTGTTTCACCGTTATTTTCTATGGGAATCACCGTGAGCTGCAATCGCTTCCTGTTCATGTCATTCTGGGGGAAAGTGAAGTTTGCTCTTTAATGTCCTGCTTATTGTCCTTTACAACACTGTTCCAGAGTAATACATATATAAAATGTCTGAAATTCAGTTTGTGTTTATGAAGATCCACACAGATTAAACGTAGCAAACACGGATTATTTGCAAAATTTGTTAAAGCAAGTTTTCAGGGTCTCGTGCATGCAGTCTCTTATTAACGTGATGAAAAGCATAAAAACTTACATTTTGATAGTGTAATGTTCATTTGCAATTGCCGTCGTGGTTTCTCTATGTTGTTTTGACTGCAGTGACACTCTGGTGTGCAAGGGATTATGGGATATCTCAATAAGGCGAATATAACCCTTGAGGCCCATTGGTTCTCTCCAGATTCCATAGCATCAAGCTGAAGAGAGTCTACATTACACTGTTAAACTGAACACTCCATTTTAATACAATAACTAAGTTAATGTAACTCAAACTTTGAAAAAAGTTAGTCACTCATTTCCATTAATTAAACTAACTCAAAAATGAATTGTTGTCATAACAACTCAGTTCCTTTAAGTGCATTTAAGGTTTTTGGGGCATTTAAGTGTTGGTGATGTATTTCCAGTGCATTCCATTTAGCATTTTTTTTACATTCTGTTGTAGCCCTTTTTTTTTTTTTTTTTTTTTTTTTAGAAAGCAGATTATTGTCAACAAAGTAAACCAAAGAATGCATAAAAAAATTAACCTAAATATAATGCAGATTTTTTTAGGCAGAAATTTGTCACTTTTTTATTGAAAAACATAAACTAGATTTACATACGTTTAATTAACTATAAGTTGTTAAGTTACTAAAACTTTAACAATTAAGTTTTTGAAAATTATTTTATTTAAGTTGGCAAACTCAAATGGTTTAAGGCAATCGGTTTCCTCAAATGGTTTGAGTTCAGCTAACTCATTGAGTTTTACAGTGTACTGCCGGATGGGATGCCAGTTCAACAAAGGTTACTGAGACAAAGTAGATTAAGTGTATTGCCCAAGTACATAGACAGGTAGCGCAAATGGGATTTGAACCCAGGTCTATACATTGGCAGGCTGTCTCCTCAGCCTCTCAGCTACCTGCTCTATGGCTATCGTTAAAATAAGTCATCTGCAAATCTTGATACAGTAATACAAGGCCGTACCAACAGGGCACAAGCTGCTGACTCGTCTCTTTCCCGTAGATGCACATTGTTGTTATGCCGACAACCTAACCAAAAAGTAATGTGAAAGGGGAAAAAAGGTGACAAAACAAGAGGCTCTGAAAAGACTGATGCTCAAAACTTTGCTGTGCACTCATTGGAGCAGTACCTTTAAAAATCAGTAAACCAGCCACCTCTCAGATTGTGCACAATTCTCAGGCGTGGAAGAGTTGAGAACCGCATCAGGACGAAGGACATACTGAGTTGCCTGAGGATGAAAGCGAGAATGACAAAACCTGTAGAAGTAGTGCTTGACACTTTGCAAACGAGACTAAGAAGGAAAGATCTGGCATGAAACTGGAGGCGAGAGAGGGATTTCATGCACTGGTTTCACAAAGCTTTTCCTGTTCGCTACAAGGAATCTGAAGAACTCTGCACGGCTACTTCAAAATGCTCATGATTTATGCCTGTCGGTGTTGTCTCCACACGTGTGGAATATCTAATCAGCTCCACTGATGGACCCGCTGGGAGAAGGATAGAAAACAGGGGGAGAGAGAGGGAATGATAAAAACAGGGCACATAGAGTACAACTAGACAAACGTAGGAGGGATGAGAGAAAGAACAAGACTGAAGGTAACAATTGAAAAGAGGCTCACAAATGCAAAAAAAAAAAAAAAAAGAAAGAAAAGAGGGAGAATGAAGGACAAGCAGAGGATGAGTGAGTCTGAGTGGTTTTGGGTATTGTGGAAGGCGCTGACCACTCTAATTAGACTTGAATTTCTTCAAACACAGGCGAGGCATTGTGATTTGGTCCCCTTGGGACACAACCCACTCCTCATTTTCTCTGAGATTCAATTCCACTCTGTCCTCCTCTGTCTTTTACATATAAAACACTTTCTTCAATTATCCCTCCAACAGTCATATCTGTATTATTTGATGCCTTTGACTACTCAGACTGACTGCTCATTTTGCCCCACGCTAGGGTGACCAGAATCAATCCCGAGCTCATTTCAGCATAGGGCAAGAAGTGTGTGTGTGTTAAAGTGCATTTTTGTGTGCACACCCGAGGAAGCTGCAGTGTTGGCTGTAATGAAGGCGTTTCTACTGTAGATTATCCTCGGCTTTGCAGTCTCTCGTGAGTAAGACAACATTGTTTATTATTTGTGATCAAATGAGTCTGCAATTACATGGTGGATGCCTTTCTTTCTCGATCGATTTCAAACAAAAAGGAATTCCATCAGTAAGAAAAGCTAAGACTGCATGCATTGGTGTCAGTAGATTACTGGTTTGCCTTTGTTTGAGAAGTATTTGACCAGAAATGGGGCATGACTTTAACAGCAAAAGGAGAGGATTTCAATGAGGAACTAGTCTCAGTCTCTAAAGGTGGTCTCCCTTTGTCGATTTTTGACCCTGATTGCCTTCCCAATTGTAAAAATTAGGAAATTGGGTCAATTTTCTTTATAACAGCTGTTAAAATTCATGTTTCATACAATTATATAAAGATGGTTAGTGGCTGGTTAGTGCCAACTACACCTGAATACAGATGCGGCCCAATGCACAAGTGCTTGTGGGTATCCAGAGCTACCCCATAGCCTCTGAGCTAACTTTTCCACATCACTAGACTGTGAACATCGCAAAATTGTCTTCTGTTGAAGAGCTTGCCATGATTTTCATGGGATTTTTTTTTAATATAGATTTATGCAGAGGAGAATCAGATTAAGACTTCAGAGAACGTAGGTTTCTCTCACTGCATGTGCATCATCATTAGGGTTGGGTACCGAAATGCGGTGCCAATAGAGCACCGGTTCTGACGTAAATGGTAGTAACAAGACCGAATAAGAATGAAAATTTCGGTGCCTCATTTTGGTGCCTGACTTTTTTTTTCATGAGCTGAAAGGGGGCGACCGACCACAGTGTTCCGGCGTCAACCTGCGTGACATCAGCGCCGCATTAGCTGATGAGAACTGATAGCAAAAGGATCAATAAAAATGCCGAAGGCGAAACGCTCCAAAGTTTGGCTTCATTTTACACCCAAGGGCAACAACTCTGCGACGTGCCACAGATGTCAGAAAACAATTGCATGTAAGGGAGGTAACACATCAAATTTGATGAAACATCTGGCCAGTCACGGAGTTTATTTGAAAGCTGAACAATGCACGGTGTTTGATAAACTGCGCGACGTTTCACGGCCCAGCACTTCGGCAGCAGGAGCTGCAGGGCAAATTGAAGAAAGTCCCAATCCCAGCCCTGCTAGTGTGGCGTTGCACATCACCGATGATGACGATGACAGCAGCCGTTCCTCTTCAGGTAAGTTTAGTTTAATGCCAACCGCAAATCTTGATTATTAAGTGTCTTAGGTTAGCATTAGCAAGTACTGTTGCATTTTAACAGCGTGTGTCTAACGCCTGGCTATGTATAGTTCCACTTAGTGTCTGCTGACGTTATGCTTAACATGAACCTCATAACAAGTACTGTATGTATGCAAAATGTACGAGATTGAATGCGCATTTTGCACAAGATTGAATGCGCAATTTTGCAATTGCATAGGAACAACAAATAGGTAAGCTATAGCTAAAGACTGTAGGCCAGTTGTACGTGACCTGTCTCGATATACCTGTCTCGAGGCTACACTATTAAATATTTCTGCTCAGTCTGCTTAAAGCAAAAGTCTGAATATATGTAAACAAAATGTTGAACTTTCAGTATATTTACATCAGTATCAGTTTTCGTTTAATGAGTAACAGGTGTATATTATTAACTATTTTGATAGTAATGTTTTTATTTCTGGCTTTCAAGTAACCACAGTGACTCCTTTCACCCTGGCTAAGAAGAATGCACTACCCAAGGAGAAGGTGGAGGAAATCCACAGGGCAGTCACCAAATTTGTGGTGATGGGGCTTCATCCATTTTCCACGGTGGAATCACTATCTTTTAGGTGAAAATGTGGTAGATATTAAAATAGACTAAAAAAATAAAATAAAAAAAAAATATATATATATATATACACATACATATTGTTTTTTGTTTTGTTTTGTTTTTGAAGGGAGATGAGCATTGCCCTGAACCCTAAATATCAACCACCATCCAGGGATGACCTATCCAACACCTTAATACCTGCATGGTATTCTGTTGTGAAACAGAATGTCATCCAACAGCTTGCACACGTCAGCAAAACTGCAATTACTTGCGATGGATGGACCAGCGTGGCACAGGACCACTATCTGACAGTGACTGTTCACTACATTTACAAGGGCAGCATCCAGCAGAAAGTTCTGAGCACTGAAGCAGTTTATGAGGCTCAGACAGGGCTAGTGGTGGCAGAGGAAATCCACAAAATTCTTGAGGAGTTCAAGTTGACTGGAAAAGTCCTTGCTGCCACAGTTGACAATGCAAGCAACTTGGATGTTGCACTGAAAAATTTAAAATTTTTAAAAGTTGGATGCTTTGCCCACACACTCAACCTGGCAGCACAGAAGGTGTATGGCATCCAAGCTGTGACCAGGTGGTGTGCAAAGATCCGTGCAGTGGTGGTGTGGTTGAAGCGCTCCACCATGAGCAAAACTGTTTTGAGAGAGAAGCAACGACTCCTCAGTAAATAGCATTAATATAATCATGATACATTTAAATATAAGAAGTTGTTTATTGTAATTCAAATGTCTGTGTTTTAGATTTGCCAGAGCATAATGTTATCCTTGATGTGAGGACTCGCTGGAATTCTCTGTACATCATGGTTGAGCGGTTTGTGGAGCAGTTCCCTGCAATCCAGGCAGCTTGCCTCGATCACAGGCTGAGGAAGCCAATGGAGAGGGACAGGTGAGGTGATAGACAGGAGGGTCCCTTGTAATAATGTCAGTTTAACTTTTGTAATTATTTTCATTCATTTTTTTATTATTGTTTATATTCCATAGACTAGAGCGGCTCACTGACAGTGATTTTGAGAATGCAGAGGAATTCATGAAATGCATGAAAGTCCTGTACACCTCAACCCTCTGCGTGTCAAGTGACAAGTCCCCCACATGCAGCCAAATCATCCCAATCCGCACAAAGCTGGAGGCACGATATTTACCCACAGATGATGACAGTATGTTTGTGGCTGCTATAAAAGAGAAGGTCTGGGGAGATCTCGAAAAAAGATACCAGGTACTATCTATTTGCAGCCAATCTCTATGTTCACAAAGAGAGAAGCCAAACTACACAATTTTTACTACTGGACACTAAATCATGTTTTCATTACAGGATAAAGAAATTCAGAACTTCCTTCAGGAGGCCACATTGATGGACCCTCGCTTTAAAGGCAAGCTGGGAGTTGGTGTTACAGAAGCTTGGGATAGGCTTGAGAAAGCAACGATTGACAGTGTCACGGCAACTCAGGTATTTTACAGCATATTTGTCAGAGACAGTGGGCTAATTGCTCATCTTTTTCATATGCTCTATGTCTATGTTACAGTTTCTTTAACTAAGTATTTCTGTTTTGTGGGTAATCGGTTTGTGTCTGCAGCTTCCACTAGAGGACCATCATCAGAGTGAGGCAGAAGTAGGTGGTGATAGTGATGATGAGGTGGAGGTGGAGCAAGAGGACACACATGTAAGTGCAGTCATATACTATTTATCTTGTCTACAATGATGACGAATAGTTGTTTTTTGTGTTATACTAAACTTGTTTGTATTTTGCAGCAAAGAGGAGCTCACAGGATGTCAGCCTTGGAGCAGTTATTTGCGGATGAAGACCGGGAACTTCTCCACACAACTATGAGCACAAGCAGTGCCCTCTCTATCACGGAGCAGGTCAAGAAAGAGATTGAGCTCTACAAAGGCATGCCAGCAATCACATCTGGACAAGACCCTGTGGCTTGGTGGTGGGGTAAGAGGGATACCCTCCCTAATTTGTCTGCCTTGTCAGAGGTGTATTTGTGCGTGCAGGCCTCCTCAACCCCCTCTGAGAGGGTTTTCTCCTGTGCTGGACATGCAGTTAGCCAGGAAAGATGCCGTATATTGCCAGAAAAGGCCAATATGCTGATATTCCTGCAGAAGAACTGCAATTGAAGAATTGAAGTTATTTATATGTGCAATAACTGTTTTATAATATTTTGTTCCATATTTGTGTTATATTTATATTAAAGTGATTGTTCGGGTTATTGTTCTATTTGATATTATGGACATTTTATTTTATATTTATTATTATCATATGTTATATTTATATTGTTTAAAGATTTACAACAAGTTAATATTATGTTTCAATTTTATTTAGGAATAAAAGGGTATTGTTTTTTTTGACAAAGTGTGTGCAGTTCATTTTTTTTTAAGTACCGGTTCGAGAACCGTTTAAGCACCGGTATCGTTTAAAAAATACCGAGTAGGCATCGGTATCGGATAAAACCCAACCGATACCCAACCCTAATCATCATCTACTTTTGCCATATAGATATTCATACACATGGATGATATCTATGTTTTTGACAGAGTGATGAGCAGAGCACATGCTGCACTGTGGAGAGCTGCTGCAGACCAAGCACACAAGATCACAGTTAGTTTTCACCCCCTCCAATGAAATCTCTCACTCCAAAACAGAAAACAATCTGCTTTGAATTTTAATTTTAGCCTTTAATTGTAGCCTGGCATCAAAATACCTGAGCAGCCAAATCCACATTCAAGCAGAAATGATGGTAAATGGACTGCATTTATATCACGCTTTTCCATCTGCATCAGATGCTCAAAGCGCTTTACAATTATGCCTCACATTCACTCATTCACACAGACACACTCACACACTGATGTCAGGGTGCTGCCATGCAAGGTGCTCACTACACACCGGGAGAAACTTGGGGATTAAGGACCTTGCCCAAGGGCCCTTAGTGATTTTCCGGTCAGGCTGGGGTTTGAACCGAGGATCCTCTGGTCTCAAACCCAACACTTAACCACTAGACCATCATCTCCCCTGATGTGTTTCAAGATGCACAAATGAAATAAATTCCAACACCATCTGTAAAATTGAACTTAAAGATGCACATCTGCACAAATTACATTTACATTTTCTGGATCATGGTGTGTCCCGACATAAAAAAAATTTATTTAATGTTTGAAACTTTACAAATTGCTCACAAAGTTTGACAACACTAGTTTTACCAGAAATTATACCTGCTTTCAAGCCTCAATTTAATCTCAGAACATTTTATTTTCACCAGAAACATATGCAATTGGGTGTCAAAGAACAGCAAGGGGAGACCAGCTCAAAGGTTAAAAACAAATATATACTTTAATTCCCGGTTCCTTCCTTGCTGGGGAAGGAACCTGCAATGAACTAGTATCTTATCCAGAGGGAGCCTCTTATACTTCACAATACTGTATCCATGAATGAGCACCAGGCTGATGATCCAGTATTTGGCCTATACAGGACTTACTTGATATAGATAGCAATATGTGTACATGTACAAGAGAACTCTGAAAAGTTCTCAACATAGCCAAAAACATCACAAGATAAAATTCTTTGTCATCAAAAAGGGCAGGGGTACATTCCACTTAAGAGCCAAGAAATGCGTGAATTGAAGGTTCAGTTAGCATACTTTCCTCATGAAAAACCAATAGTGAAATGTACAAAAGTTATGCACAAAAACTCATACATATGTCCCGTGCAATCATCTGACAGGAGGTGGTGATGTCAGTGTAAACAAGATGGCTGATTTTTCATCTCCCCCCACCCCCCGCACTCAAAAAAAAAAAAAAAAAATAGAGGCAGAAATGCATCTTATAATAGGTATTTTTTTCCCACCTACTGCCACCTGAAAACCTTCAAGCCATTCCACGTGTATCCTCTGCATCAGGTGGGAAAACTACCGTGCCAGCTTCAGCGTTCTGGCTGAGACCAAGTATGTCATCATCAAGAACCTGCTTTGGTGAGTGTGTCACATCTTTAGGATGGATGATAGCTCACGTGTGTGGAAATTTGTAGGAATATGCATGAAATAATAAGTATGATACCCTACAAAACGTGTCATGACAACATGTTGCGAGACAAGGGGAAGGTTGCGATGGCAGCATCTTGTCATGGCACCCACATTCTCATTACACACAAGAAATTACCTGGACAAAGACGCAGCTTCACAGCTCACATAATAAGGCGCAATTTCAGAGCAAAAACTTTATCCCATTTTCCTGACTTTGCTTCCATTGAGCCTGATGACAGGTGTTAGTGTGGATTGCATTGCTTTCAAAGTAGCCTCATTGTTCCACCTGGATAGCTCAGCTGTAGAAATTGTCACACAGTAAAATGAGTAAAATAAAGCTGTGACCTGGAATGCATATCAGTGAAAGTAAGAACTGGATTTTAGAACTAGCTTTTGTTGGGTCTGGATTATTATTGTGTTCATTGCGATTTGGCTCTGTTTGGAAATGCAGATCTTGTCAGATTAGCATCAAAGAAAAGGGTGAATTTGTATAGCATTTTACATCTGTTGCAGATGCTCAAAGTACTTTACAATGATGTCTCACATTCATCCATTCACATACTGATATCAGCGTGCTGCCACTGCAAACCGGGAGCATTTTAAGGATTAAAGACCCTGCTCAATGGCGCATTCCTGAGGTTCCTCTCTGACTCGGGAATCAAATTGAGGATCCTCCCAACCCCGCCTCTCAACCACAAGCCTAGCACCTCCCATCTCCCCCACAGAGATCTTCATGAAATGGGGAAAAAAACACTAATTGTGAAATTTCATTTAAATAAATGTTCACGCTTCAGTTGTGAATGTAATCTCATTAATTATAACATTTTAAAAGATTATGACTAATAATCCTTTGTTCGCAGGATAATAGGGTTAGATGCACATTATATAGAATTTAAAGTAAAATGCGTCTACAGTCTGTAGTTAGAACTAAGACTGCAGAACAATTCCAAGTAGGCTGTTTTAAAATAGTACTGCATTGCTGTAGAAACTGATCCAGTATCACTTTTATGTGTGTGACAAACCTGCATGTTTTTCCTAGAAGCCTCTGAGGCTGCACCCCTGCGGTGCAACACAATGGTCTCATAGAAAAGAAGAACATGTCCCCCACAGTTTTTTCACCTTCAGTATATACCTTTTCAAGAACTTTCTAAACTCAGTCATGCCATAAGTTTGAAGCTCCTGCCACAAACCTGTCTGCTGTTCCTCTTTTACAAATCACGTAACTCTCACTCAAAGCTTGTGTCTAACACCCTGTAAAAGCTGCAGTCCCATGTCTGTGCGGGAAAGCGTCGGACCGATGAGTCACCTGGCCGGCGTGGAGTTATAAATCCTATTAATCACACTATGAAAGCGGTGGTGATGACACAATCGTTGAAATACATGGTTGTGTAACCCTCTAATGGATGTGCATTAAATATGCTTTGCTGTCTGGTATCCAAATGCACATTACTTAGCAACTTTGCCAGAAAGATGATTCTTTAAGAGGAAACAGTGAGTTGGTTCCAGAAAACATATACAGGTTATGTGCACATATTTGATTTGACACATTTTCGATGGTAAAAATGGAAGAAAACCATTTTTTATATGCTTCGCAAAAATTATCATACATTGTGACATTGTGTAAAATGTAAATAAAACAAAATTGTTGTGAAAGTGTAGGTACACGGACCCACAACAGGGGGCGCAAATGAACGGACAATGGAGGAAGTCAAATCACAAAGCTTTACTGTTGTGAACACGCACAACAAACACAACAGATTACAATTATAGCAGTAAGCCGAATTCCAATGGTGTCGTGTGGGCAGGCTCGACGATAGGAGACGTCTGTCCGAGTCGAACCGGAACCACCCGATTTCCTCTGCCACCGAACCCCGGGAATACTGGAGCCGCCAAGTCCCGAACTCCCAGGTGGCCACTGCCTCCGCTCGTCGGATCCGGTACTGCTGGCAAGGAACAGAAACAGTCAGGTGTGGGTGCGGCCGCACCCAGCAACACACAGGGTGGAACACCACCTCCACCTCTACTCAAAAATAGCACTGTAGGATTGGAATGTGAGTACTTATCCAACCACGTCCAATACGGTCTTCAGCTGACCTAAGCACAAGCAACAAAGTATTACTTCTCTGAATAACACAACTGGCTGAGTTCGTTACCTCCTTAGTAGAGCGATATCTCGGCAATGAGGTGGAGATGCCGTCCTGCTGATATACCTCCCTGGTGATTGATATCAGCTGTCTCAGGTGATGGGTGACAGCTGTCACCCTGGCTGCTCCTGTGAGGCGGCAGCGCCCTCCGATGTCTGGAGCCCGCACTCCAGGCAGGGCGCCCTCTGGTGGTGGTGGGCCAGCAGTACCTCCTCTTCAGCGGCACACACAACAAAAATACAATGATTTGCAAATCCTCTTCAACCTATTCAATTGAATACACCACAAAGACAAGATATTTAATGTTCAAACTGATAAACTTTATGGTTTTTGTGCAAATATTTGCTCATTTTGAAATGGATGCCTGCAACATGTTTCAAAAAAGCTGGGACAGTGGTATGTTTACCACTGTATTACATCACCTATCCTTCTAACAACACTCAGTAAGCGTTTGGGAACTGAGGACACTCATGATTGGGTATACGAGGTCTATTAGAAAAATATCCGACCTTATTATTTTTTTCAAAAACCATATGGATTTGAATCACGTGTGATTGCGTCAGAAGCTTGAACCCTCGTGCGCATGCGTGAGTTTTCCACGCCTGTCGGTTGCGTCATTCGCCTGTGAGCAGGCTTTGAGTGAGGAGTGGTCCACCCCCTCGGCGGATTTTCATTGTCAGGAAATGACGGAATGATTTGGGCTTTTTTTCCATCAGAATTTTTTCAGAAACTGTTAGAGACTGGCAGCTGGAAACTGTTCGAAAAATTTATCTGGCTTTCGGTGAAAATTTTACGAGCTTCACAGAGAATAAGGACTGTTACTACAGCTTTAAGGACGGCTTTAAGGACGCTCGGTACGCCACGCTCCGTGCCATCCTTAAAGCTGTAGTAACAGTCCTTATTCTCTGTGAAGCCCATAAAATTTTCACCGAAAGCCAGATAAATTTTTCTAATGGTTTCCAGCTGCCAGTCTCTAACAGTTTCTGAAAAAATTCTGATTGGAAAAAAAGCCCAAATCATTCTGCCATTCCTGACAATGAAAATCCGCTGAGGGGGCTGGACCACTCCTCACTCAAAGCCTGCTCACAGGCGAATGACGCAACCGACAGGCGTGGAAAAACTCACACATGCGCACGAGGGTTCAAGCTTGTCTGACGCAATCACACGTGATTCAAATCCATATGGTTTTTGAAAAAAATAATAAGGTCGGATACTTTTCTAATAGACCTCGTAAAAGGAGCATCCCCAAAAGTCTCAGCCGTTCACAAGCAAAGATGTGGCGAGGATCATCACTTTGTGAACAACTGCATGAAAAAATAGTCCAATAGTTTAAGAACAATGTTTCTCAACGTTCAATTGCAAGGAATTTGGCGATTCCATCATCTACAGTCCATAATATAATCAGAAAATTCAGAGAATCTAGAGAACTTTCTACACGTAAGTAGCAAGGCCAAAACCAACACTGAATGCCCTTGACCTTTGATCCCTCAGGCGGTGCTGCATTAAACATCATTGTGTAAAGGATCTTACCACGTGGGCTCAGGAACACTTCAGAAAACCATTGTCAGTTAACAGTTTGTTGCAAGTGCAAGTTAAAACTCTACCATGCAAAACGAAAGCCATACATCAACAACATCCAGAAACGGCACCGCCTTCTCTGGGCCCAACATTTAAAATGGACAGACGCAAAGTGGAAAAGTGTGCTGTGGTCTGATGAGTCCACATTTCAAATTGTTTTTGGAAATCATGGATGTTGTGTCCGCTGGACAAAAGAGGAAAAAGACCATCCCGACTGATACCAACGCTAAGTTCAAAAGCCAGCATCTGTGATGGTATGGGGGTGTGTAAGTTGCCCATGGCATGGGCAACTTACACATCTGTGATGGCATCATCAATGCTGAACGGTACATCCAGGTTTTGGAGCAACACATGCTGCCATCTTTTTCAGGGACGTCCCTGCTTATTTCAGCAATACAATGCCAAGCCACATTCTGCACGTGTTAGAATAGCGTGGCTTTGTAGTAAAAGAGTGTGGGTACTAGACTGGCCTGCCTGCAGTCCAGACCTGTCGCCCATTGAAAATGTGGCGCATTATGAAGCGCAAAATATGACAACGGAGACCCCGGACTATTGAACAACTGAAGTCATACATCAAGCAGGAATGGGAAAGAATTCCACCTACAAAGCTTCAACAATTAGTGTCCCCAGTTCCCAAATGCTTATTGAGTGTTGTTAGGAGGAAAGGTGATGTAGCACAGTGGTAAACATACCACTGTCCTAACTTTTTTGAAACGTGTTGCAGGCATCAATTTCAAAATGAGCAAATATTTGCACAAAAACAATAAAGTTCATCAGTTTGAACATTAAATATCTTGTCTTTGTGGTGTATTCAACTGAATATAGGTTGAAAAAGATTTGCAAGTCATTGTATTCTGTTTTTATTTACATTTTACACAACGTCCCAACTTCATTGGAATTGGGGTTGTATATTGCCTTAGCTCAGGTTCCAACATTGCAACATTGTAGGCTTTGTGGTGAATCCACGGTTTTGCCAGTGTGATTTCTGGAAGTAAAAAATGAGTTTTTGCAGTATCACTTAATGTGATGTCATTTCAGAGTTTTTGCTAATTTTTTGCAGAACATTTTACGTGCCACAGGATAAAAAAAATACAGACCTGTACTATGTATCTGGTCACCATGAGTTAAAACGAGGCAGATTTTAAATACTGTGCACAACTTGGTAACTCATAAGAAGCACCCCAAGAAGGTATTTGGATTGTTTGGGCAATTCCATGAAAAATGAGACATGACCAGACAAAAATTATTTTCAGTGATAGATCCTGAAACTTATTTATAAAACACCCAACTTTACAATACAAGTTGAATTCATTAGTAAATATCCCTTTCCCACATGAATTGTGATTGCCAAGTGACTAGTTAAATTGATTGTTTTTCAGTTTTTGCATGTATCTCATGCAAAAAACATGTTATTATATGGATGTGTCTCTAGAAAGGTAAGGCATGTAGGGGGCATTTTCTCAGATTTCCTAAAACCTTTTAAACCCAGAAATGCATAAAAGGGTGTAAAGTGATGTAAAATAACCAATAATTGGATTGTTTCATCTTTTCCAAAGCAAATCAGTGATATATTTAAGAAAACCTGTCTTTTTATCGACAAGTCATGTTAATGAATCAAATGTAACGTCCGTTACATGGAATTTTTCAAAACCCTGAAGCCGGTGCTGCCATGTGCCTCACTATTTGTTCTCTACTTCAGTCAGTATATTAGTGAGTCTACTCCACCTATATACCTGGAGTTCCCAATCATGAATCACTGTTAGTTTTTGGAGAATTTAGAAATAGGTTTGAGCAAATTTTCATGTGTCCTTTTCTTGTAACGTCTGTCACACTCATATTTTTGTTTTCATGAAAAACAAACAAACAGAAGCATCACTGGATATCTTTTGTTCCCTGCCTAAATACAGCAATACCACACACAAGATTAGGAATTCACGACTTCAACTTTAAGTGTGAGACTGGTTGAAATGGCTCAGACTACTTAAAAATGCAACATCCGTCACTGTGTAATTGCTCACATAGTCTTGGATTGGGTGTTGTATTATTAGCAATAATAGAAAGAGGTGTGTTTAAAAAAAATCAATTCAGAATCTATTTTTTTATCCTTAAATGTCATGATTGTGTCTGTGGGGAGTGGTGGTGTATTATTTTTTCTCTATTATGTTTGCTTGGTGTTTTGGTGGAGGGACCTTTCTTGTCTGGTGTTTGGTGCTTGGTGTTGGGCGTATCCCTCCTGTCTTCTTTCCTGCTTGCCACGCCCTGTTTCAGACCCTTCCTCACACACCTGTCATGCATTTCCTCCTAATCACTCTATTTAAGTCACACCCTTTTTCTAACCCGTTTGTGAGATTGTTGTGCCTTGGGCCTCTTTTAAAGCTTTTTATTGTCTTCAGAGTATTTTTCCAGTTTCTACTTACCTGTGTTCTGATCTGTCTGTGTGATTTTTGGATTTTGTCTCTGCCTCATGTTCCAGACACTGTTTACATCTGCCTACCTACTGAGCCCCACCTGACCTGTTATTAAACTCTGAAGCTTTACCATTTGAATCCAGCATTTGTGTCCTACCACCTGGAACCATTGTTTCTGACATTAAAGGTGTACAGCCATGTTTTTTTTGTTTTTGTTTTCAGATTTAAGTCCTAAAATGATCTTTTTTGGGGGGCACTATAATTTTATTGCTCAGCATTTAGATGAGATATTCACAATATGATATTTCCAATATGATCAAAATGTGTACTGTCTGGAAACAAGAATTTCTGTGCCTGAAAGGGAGAAATTCAAGCGATCAGATGCCATGACCTACAAGTTTTAAAAATGTCAGTTCATGTGGTGACTTCCCATGGAGCATCAACAAATTAAACACACTCTGTCAATGTTAAAAGCATTTGGGATTAATTGCTCATTTTGGATTCCAATGTGCGTATGTCACCTTCTGGAGGGCAAAGCCCTCCCCACACACCCCAACTACAGCCTGCTTAACCACCTGCCATTTTAAGGATTTTTTTATGTGCCTCTCACATGCCTGGAAGGTCCTCACCATCTTATTTAGGTCCTTCAGACTTTTTTCTTTTTCAGTAAATGGTTCTGGGGAGCATTAGCATGGCTAAAAACCTTCTTCATGTAATTTACACGCTAAATAGTCACTTGCTGACCTCGTGAGCTGTTAAGGAGCACACTGCCTCTCATTTTGGGGTTCCCAATTTCAGTGTCAACTCAACATTTGGCATTTCCTGTTTCAGTGTCAAATGTCCACTGAATTCCCACAAGATCTCCTCTATTCACATGAGATCTCCGCTTTGTCTATTTTTTTTTTTTTTTTAATTGAGACAAAAAGTAACACAAAAACCTTACAGAGGATGAACATATTGCGGCAAAAACAATGTACTGAAAAACAGGTTAATCTCCTGTACTTTTTTCCAGGAAGTGCTCAACATTTGACATTTCCTGTTTGGGCCTCCCTGTATTGCTTCACTCATATAATATTCCAGGTAAGAAGGAGCTTCTTATGACCAACTCATTGTGAAACCTGTGCAAAATGAAGGTCAAGCATTTCAAAAACACAACAAATGCTCATCATCACCCTGCGTTGAAAGAAGTCAAACAACCACAGTGGCAACACCAGGAGGCGGCCAGCACACATTTAGAATTACAATCAAAAACTGATTTTGAATCGAATCAGTTTTTTATTGAATGGTGACCCCAACTCAGGCACATGGGATGTGCAGCCAGTACATTCTGAGTGCCGGTCCCAAGCCTGGATAAATGTGGAGGGTAGAAGGAGGAAGGGCGTTAACCTTAAAATTTGACAAATCTAAGGGCCCTGTCCCACTGGCGTTTAGGAGGATTTGCGTATGGATTGCGCACAAAATTGGCTCATATTCGCTTAACATCGGCAATATGCGTGAAACATGCTTGTATGAGTCGGCCGACACCCGCACACGTCCTCAGTTATCTGCAGAGGCACGTTTTTCCGTTGCCAGGATTTTTGAGCTGCACAAAATTTGGCTGTGGATGACATCTGCCTTACATACTCCATACATACTCAATACATACTCACTCTATGCGCTGTATATCTGCCATTAACTGCTGATATCCGCAACTGACGGGGATTTGCGGCTTGGCAGCGGACCGGGACAGTGTGTAAAACAGATATATATATATATATATATATAAAACAGATATATCGCGCCCATCATGTCCACATCACAAACTAAAATATGTTGTAGCGACTGCATACAGATTGGCCATGAATAAAGCCTTTTTATTACGTCTGCTTTGCCTCTGATTTGCAGACAATCTGTGAATGCACAACAAACACGTCACGTAAACCCAAAGTACTATATGTGGCAGAAAGCGACATACCTGCCAGTCAGTGCCGGTCCGGCTGTGTAAATCCACAAAGACGTAGCTGCTGCAATCGCGTCTCCTCCAGGACTTTTATTTAACACCAACAAAAGGAAGAGTTTGTTGTATGGTTGGGGGTGCCTGGCTGCTTTTTGTTTCTGTCTTCTGTTTCTGTCTTTTGTTTTTCCTTCCAGGTGGTACGCGTTTAGGACTGAGTGGCTGTGTGGCTGAGTTACCAGGACCTCACCCTGATCACCTGAGGCTGATCATGTGCAGCTCGTCAGGACTCACAGCTGTGGTGCATCTACACGGATTGGAGCATGGTGGCATTTAAGTCTGGAGTACACAGTGTGTATTTGCCAGAGACTCGACCTTGTGACCAGACGGGTGAGATCGTCGTCTTGAGAGCCATCTCATCATTATGGATGCAGAGAACGTCCAGGTTTGATGCCATGGTCTGTGAAAGAGGAGGGGGTGAGGTCTCACGCTCGTCAGCACACTTCTTGAGGTACGTTAGGTTTTGTGACTAACATTTTTACAGTCAGTAAATGTGGTGTCCCTCACACCTTATTATATTGAGCTGTTATGTTAGTTGTTTGTTCAGCTTCCACTGTAGTGATAATGTGACCTGGGTCTTCCATGCCTGCAGGGTGGGAAGCTGATTAAGTGATTAAGCCAGGAAGTGTTTGCTGTTTATGTACACCTTTGAGTGGTCTCTCTGTGTGTGGAGTGTGGACTCACATGATGGTTTCTTCTTTCACAGACTCGGTTTGTCGCGGCCACCTGGGGGGTGTCGGCGGGGTCCTTGGGTCCGAACTGTTTCTGGCTGCGGACCGTTTGTGCAGCTGGGAGCGCACCGTAATCCACCTCGCAGACCGTGCACTTATTTGTTTGTACTTTCTTCACGTCACTGTTATGTTTATTAAATTCAGTTATCCTTTGTACCGTGCTCTGCTTATTTCATACTGGGTCCTTCAAACGCTGGTCGGTTCTCCGGGCTGCGTCCGACACATAACAAAGTTGCTGTTTAGCCACAACTCATGCTGAAGTCTGTCTTCTGTGACACTCTTAAAAAAAACAAAACAAAAAAAAACACACACATCTCACACCCTGAGTGGCTTCCCCCTCCCGCTCCCCAAACTCATGAACAGTTAACCCTCGCATGACAACAAGAAAATTAACTCTGTGATCAACTTGTAAAGTCCAGCAAATGCTCCAGAGGCTGTATTGTTGTTGTGAATAGTGATACCGAAAGGAGCGAGTGCGCTTCTTTTATGACCGCAATGCAGATGCTGTGCACGTGCAACCCGTGCGCAATGCATTCATAATACACTCGTAATACTGCCATGATAATCTCAATGTGTCGGATCAGTTTCGTCACTACATGCGTTATATAACCGTGATTGTTCATCATATATTTGCTATATATTATTAATATATCCATAATTCGTACTCGGACATTTGTCATTTTTGGCCATTTTTGTTGCGGACGACAACGAACGCCCATACTTTGTATACTCAATTCATGTGCAATTAATCCTCTCCCCAGTGGGACAGGGCCCTAAGCTACATGGGGTGTGCAGCCAGTACATTCTGAGTGCCAGTCCCAAGCCTGGATAAAGGAGCAGGGTTGTGTCAGGAGGAGGATACAGCATAAAACAAGCCAAAATATGTATTTGTACTCGGCCAAAAATGCAGATTACAAATTGAATTTCCATACCCAATCAGTTGAGGCTCGGGTTAACGACCACCACTGGTGCCGTTACCCAACAAGAAAACTGGGCTACTGCTGGGCGAAGAAGGAGAATATGTCCAGAGACGGCGTGAGAAGAGGAACACTAGGAGGGTGGAAATGAGAGTCGGAACTTTGAATGTTGGCAGTATGACTGTTTGTTTGTTTTTTTGTTTAAGGGAGACAGCTATTTGACATGACAGAGAGGAGAATGGTAGACATTGTGTGTGTGTGTGTGTGTGTGTGTGTGTGTGTGTGTGTGTGTGTGTGTGTGTGTGTGTGTGTGTGTGTGTGTGTGTGTGTGTGTGTGCAAAAGACCAAGTGGAAGGGAAGTAAGAGCAAGAGCATAGGCGATGGGTTCAAGTTGTATCATGGTGAAGATAGGAATGGTGTTGGGGTCATTTTAAAAGAAGAGTATGTTAAAAGTGTGTTAGAGGTTAAGCAAGGGTCCGACAGGGTGATGACTGTGAAGTTGGAAATTGAAGGGGTGATTATGAATATCATCAGTGCATATGCCCCACAGGCAGGTTGCAAGACAAAGAAGAAAGAAGATTTTTGGAGTGAGTTAGATGAGGTGGTGGAGAGTGTGCCCAAACAAGAAAGAGTGGCGATAGGAGTGGACTTCAATGGGCATGTTGGCAGAGGGAACAGAGGTGATGAGGAAGTAATAGTATCAAGGACAGGAATGTGGAAGGGCAGATGTAGTTGATTTTGCAAAAAGGATGGGAATGTCTATGGTGAACACCTACTTTAATAAAAGGGAGAAGCAGAGGGTGACATAAGAGTGGAGGAAGGTGCACACAGGTGGACAACATTCTGTGTAGGAGATGCAAGCTAAAAGAAATTGGAGACTGTAAGGTGGTGGCAGGAGAGCGTGTAGCTAGACAGCAAAGGATGATGGTTTGTAGGATGACTTTAGAGGTAAAGAAGAGGAAGAGAGTGAGAGCTCAACAAAGGATCAGATGGAGAGAGGCACTGGATTGAGGGGAAGCACTTTTGGGCAACTGGAAAAGTATTGCAGATGTGTTGAGGGAAACTTTAGGAAGGTACTGGACAGCGGAAGGAAGACATGGAGACAGTGGTGGAACAAAAATGTTCAGGAAAGCAGAAGGAGAAAAAGGTTGGCAAAAAATAATTGGGATAGTCGGAGAGATGAAGAAAGTAGACAGGAGTACAAGGCAAAAAGAGAAGTGGCAAATAATAAACTATCTCATGGGTTCATATACTTTTTCTTGCTATTGTATATGTTCAGAGTCCTTTGCTGAAACTTACCCTATAAGGCCAAATCTGGGGTTGACCTTCCCCCATGGAATCCATTTGTTGGAAATCAGATAAAGGACCTGGGGGGAGTATTGATGAACAAACAGATTATAGTATCATACTTCATTTGTCATCCTTTATTTCTGAGGACAAATTCAGTTCATCAGCATGGCAGATAGCAGTTTTCACAAATTTATGGAGACATGTTCGATCATTCTTCAGGAACAAGGGGTTTTTTATATTGCTGCTCTTTGCTGGAGGGGACATGTCACTCTGTCGTTCTTTTTCCTTAAAGCTGGTCTATTGGATTGGAAGTCCGGCAGCATGGTTAGCGAGGTCATAGTTTTCTCTTTTTTTCCCCCTGAGACCCTCTTATGTGATTTTGGCAGTGTTCTTTAGACCATTATCATGCTGGAATATTCCTCTTCATCTTGTCAGCCAGTGTTTTAACTTATCTGCAAGAATTCATGGTGTCATTTTATGAACCTGACCATTCATTTTCAGCAGCTATGTCTGGGTCACGGTTGCAGCAGAGCAAACAGCTCATCCCACACTTCCCTATCCTCAGCCAAGTCCCTATAACTCTTCCCAGCGATCCTAAGACAGCTGGGAAATATAATTTATCCAGTATATCCTGGGTCTTCCTCAGGGCCTCCTCCAGGTTGAAAGACCTCAGCTGGCTCCTTTCCATTCAGTACTTTAACGTTTCCCCTAATCCGAGATGTTGTCTTATTGTCTGTATTTCACAAGGTTTTTTTACACTGTGAGTGCTGAGCTCCTGAAACTGGAACTCTGATGAAACCGACTTCTTGCATGACTCACAGACCGCGAGATGGCGCGAGATTCACAACTGCGAAACAGCAAATGCCAAGAAGTAGCGGCTCGACTCAGAGTGCCTCCCCAATAGTCGAGATACCCGGATAACCTGCGGAGGAATCTCATTTCTGCCGGTTATATCTACCATCTCGTTCTTTCAGTCATTACCCAAAGCTCATGACATGACCATGGTTGAGGAGAGGAGTGTAAATCGACTGGTAAACTGAGAGTCTCGCCTCCTGGCTAAGGTCCTTCTGTACCACGACAGTTTGGTACAATGTCCAGAAAATTTCAGAAGCCTCCCCAATCTGTCCATTGATCTCCCGCTCGAACTTGACTTTAAATCCTACAAATAACCCTCTTTACAGAGCTTCATCTTTAGACAATTAGTAGTCTTATGCCTCATTCTATAACTTCTAAGAGTGTTTTGTCTGATTTTTAGTTGGCAGCCATGTTTCTGTCTCCTTTTCCATCTTTGTGAAGAATCACAATCAGATTTTTAAGTTCCTCTGGCAGTTCTTTTTCCCGCAGTCCCATGTTGCAGCCCTTCTGTCGACCACATGAAGCTCATTACAAATTACAAGTGTATTTCCATTTTTCATACTGAGTTTCTATTTGGGGTCCTATATTTTTAATATGATATTTTAAAAAGTGTTTTTGATCATTTGTAAAAGGAAAAACTTACAGGAGGTGATGCAGTTTTGAATTATTTGACATTTAAAGCGATACAGTCTTGCACAGTGTTGTACTCACATCTGTTATAGTATTTACTTATTTATATCCAGGCTTGTGTGTATTGATGTGCAGGTGGGTGCAAACATAGGGGGAAGGGCTGCTGTTCCAGTCTGCTGGCTACCAGACAGTTTCTTGGTTAATGAACAGCTGTCGGCCATCACTATTCATGAGTCCTGTCACTCACCTGCTCTCTGCAGCCACCTGCACCTGAACGCCTCAAACCCCAAGTCTCTCATTAGCACTGCCGCAAAATCAACACTCCATCCCTTTAATATGCTCATTTTACAACATGAGCACAACACGTGTACACCGAGGCGCTCAGAAAGACCTGCACATCTTCAGCAGAATTCAGATTGAAGCGACGCAGTTTAAACAGGTTGGGGTTATTCCAGTGGCAGCGCATTCCATTACTCCATCGCAGCGCTTTCATCTGATGCTGAAAGAGGAGTGCATGTGGGACTAGACTAGAAACGGTTGTTTGATGTGTCCTGGAGGGACAGCTGGGGTTTAATGAAGGACCTCTGTTTGTCAGTGTGGGGGAACATTTCAAGCAAACAGAAGCATGGAGGGCTTTTTTTTAAAATGACAATGACTTTATGTTAACACGATTCTGCTTTCTCTGCGAGCCTGCTGCATTCTAGAGAAATGGGTCAGAGCTGGTCGGAAGCACAGAAATGCTGATCTACATCATTGCATGTGGGTGGGGTAATAGTTATAGGCAGTTCTTAAAGGTTATATAGTGAGGGAAGCCACCAAGACACCCATGGCAACTCTAACAGACTTTAGTCATAGGATTCTATGGGTGAGATTGTGAAACTGTGCGTAGTGCAACTTTCTCTTAGAGGACATGACATTTCAGCCACAGTTTGCCATCAGGCACATTAGAGACTGTGTTCTTGTGTTCTCGTCCCTTTCTGCTCCAGTCCACTATGAAGCTGTGACTGGTGATGCAACAGACAAAAGCTACACCCTATCCACTTTTTGCAATCACAGCCACAGAAGACTATACCTCCTTCAGCATTATCATGGGTGTTTTGGTGGCTTCCCTCACTAGTTTCCTTCTTGCACATGTCCAAAATGTCATGCATATATTTTATGTCTGTAAGTTGCATTTAAAATAATAACCTTATTATTTTTGTGGCACATTCTGGTGCAGATTATACAAAGATTATTTAAAGTGTTTTTAATGTTAAACAGCAGCATATCCATGAGTAACGGTAAAGAAAACTAAATATGGATTCAACATTTAAAATCAACCACTATCACTTTATAACATCCAAGTCCAAAAATTTAATGACAGAATATGTCTGTCTTATCTCAGCTGTTCAACAAAACAGGTGCTTGAACAGAGGAAGCACTTTGGCCGTTACTTCTTCTTTACCTATGGAAACATAGTAATACTGCTTTCAGAGAATGCAGAACGTGAGTCAGTACCAAAGGTCTTACAAGATTTACCAGGTGTCATTGTTCATGGTTCTGGTGGTTCTCCATGTGGTCTGCAGTAGTTATTGTTCAAGCACTATTAGTGGAATTCTCATTTCTGCTGGTTATTCCCCATACTCGCTAATAATTATGACATCTGCTGTCACTATGTTTCCTTAGGGCTCCTTCACACATAGTACGAATAAGTATAAATCACGTCGAAAAAGCTCGTATGAGTGAATCACGAAAACATCGAGCCGATGTCAGGAGGGACACGTGATTGGGCAGGCAAGAATGATCCTGTTGAAACGGTTTCGTGCACATGCTCCAGTGCGAGCAGCTGGAGCATGTGTAACCACATTGTGCAGCTGCTGTGGAAAAAATAAAATACATGCCACCCATGGGATTCGAACCTGCAGTTTACAAAAGCTCTGATTGCCAGCCAGAAACTTTACTACTGTACTACCATGGCTGTCCTATAAAAGGTGTGTTAAATGCCTGAAATCAACAAGGAGATAAACATTTAAAAATAAATAAATAAAACCACACACCATTAAAAAAAACATTGCATTTTATTGAATCCCTCTTATTGAGTGAACAATACAAGTATGAACCATCTGTTCCTCTGTAGATGACCCATGAACACAGATGTACAGTCATGAAATGACATGAATGGCGCAGTGTGCTCTAATTATGTCCACATCTGCTGGCTCGGTGTGTGCAGCCGGCTCTGCGTGTGTCCGGCCCAACACGCATGTCCTGTGGATGGCACGCCGCAGGACAGACACTGCGTCATTTGGAACAGAGCTCATGTGGGTGATGTGACATTGAGATCTCCCCCTGCATGTTATGATCGGACAGTCCATTTCACCTGGGGCAGCCTGTCAATGTGCACGCTGTAAACTCGCTCACTGTAGCCCGTGGTTTTTTGAAAATACTGATAGAATAACTCCATTAATGTCAATTCTGTCATTTGTACAAAGTTAAAATATAACATATATCTTTTAATGTTGAATACGTGTGTGTGTGTGTGTGTGTCGTGTGTTACATACATACAAGCATTTTATGCAAGTATGCCCCCCCCCACACACACGCCACATGTAGGGGGGAGCGTGGTGGGGCACGAAACACACATACGCCATGTGTTTTGGTGGGGGGGGCGCGACACATGCACCACATGTGTTGCTTTTTGCAATGCCACACTCATGGGGGCACTTGGACAAATTTCACATCCAGCTCAAAAGTGATTGTCTGCTGACTGTTTTCGTGCTAATAGCGCGAATGGCCACACATTTTCTAAGTCCCAAGTGAGCGGTGTTAGATGTTCATGTGTGTCACCTGGAATTTGGCTGACACCTGCCACGAGAGGGATCGAATGAGCTCTCACAGGGCACTCTCTGTCTTTCAGCCAATAGTGTGCATGAATAGTTGTAGCGACAGGTGTATGAGGCATTGGAGGCAGCTCAGATTTTCAATGAATGGCATGCAATTCCTCCTTTGTGTGCTAGTCGACTTCAATCATGTTATGTGTGAAGGGGCCCTAAGATTAGCCTGCCGTCTTCAAACCTGTTGCATTGGTATGCGTGCTAGCTGTGGTTTGACCATCTGCTTGTTTGACTGAACAACTTGTTTAACACCTTTCCCATACAACAAAATTGTCAGTCTTAACACTAGAAAGTGGCAATATGTGCCCATTCTTTTTAGTGTTAAACTAACAGTATGAAGTATTAATTAGTGTTAAATTTAACGCTATAAAACCCTTAATTTAACACTGACGAGTGGGCACATATAGACACTTTCTAGTGTTAACACTGGCAAATTTGTTGTGCAAGGACAATTTTGCTGGATGAACTATATAAGCTTCAAATACACCTTGCAGGGTGGGTTGATTTCCTGTGTCCCACTTCCTGGCCTGTGTCCTCAACTATTCCCTTTGTCTGATGCCACCTGGACATCATTGTAGCACGGACATGCTTGTGCTGCTGGCTGTGACTGTTAACACTGAAGAGTCTGTGAGAAATAAAACCACCTTTTATCTACCTTTAATGTTGTTCTCTGCATAGGGGTCATTGGTCTTAAGTACGAGGGTGCTAGTCCATTTTATAAGTTGTCGACAATGACAAGAAGAATGGCAGCAACGACAATAAAAGCAGCAATGGTAACACTAATAACAGCAACAGTAGCAGCAGCAATAACAGTAATAGCCATAGTAATATTTGTAATATGAAAGCACTTTGTTTTGCTGTTCACTAATTTTTGAGTATTTAAGCATTCTAATAACAAAACTTTCTTTCACATTTATTTCTGAACATATCTTAAATTCTGTGTTACTTGGGTGTCAGTAAAACTAGGACGATAGATAGACAGCCAGACATATGTGTGGATGGACAATAAAATGGCATTAAAAATGAAGAAAGACTGTCTGAGGGACTAAGAGTCTAAAAACAGATGGCATTCAGAATAATTTCAGATTCAGCACAATGCTCCATGTTTCAGGTTGGCCATGAATTATTGACGAACAGCAGATTCCAGTCTAA
Source organism: Thalassophryne amazonica (assembly GCF_902500255.1). NCBI lineage: Eukaryota > Metazoa > Chordata > Actinopteri > Batrachoidiformes > Batrachoididae > Thalassophryne > Thalassophryne amazonica. The sequence continues at coordinate 19,031,641 of NC_047118.1, forward strand.
TTATGAAAACATCATTCCAGCAGTTGCACTGTCAGGATGGGAGAAAAATATGCGTACCATGACACCATGTACTGAGTAGTAAATCATATTTGTTTCGTAAACACTGAGGTTTCGCGGTGCTGGCAGTCCCATTCAGGCGCCTGGCAACAATTTGCTATGTCGGATCACTATATGAGTGCCAGCAGCCTCACATCTCAAAGCACTTTGTCTGCAGTGCACATTAGTCCAAACGAGACTCTTAAGCACCTGATCTTTTTCCAGGTCTGCCCCACAAATAGCGCTGCTTCCCCTGAAGTTCACTTTTGTGTTGCAAGATTTATGAACGTGTCCATGAAATGTTGCTGCTTCTGCTTTCGGGTGATAGAAAAACAGCTGTGTCACCCAGACACAGATACAGGAGAGGTGAATTGATCATGTGCAGAGGAAGATTGGAGGGAGGAGAAAGGTTAGCGGGTGTGCGGAGAAGGAGAGCTGGAGAGGAGATGGGGGGGGGCATTCAGGACCACACACTGGAGCAGCCAGACTCCAAGAGGTGAATAGAAACAATTAGTGTCCTCGTCTTTTCAACTGAGGTTTCACTCCATGTGCTCCTCAGCTGATTCACTGTGTGTCTCTCACCTGCTCTTCACTTCCTGTCTTGTCTGATTTATGGGGTAAAAATCTTCTTTGTTGAGTGATGGACTCAGGCATTTATACTTCTCCTCAGTAAGAAATCAGAAATATGCACAATTCCCACTGCAGATTCTTTCTGCACGCTGGTGTTTTTCACTTGAAGTCACTGATCCCATGAACTGTTGTTCAGCCTCTATGTTTTAGTTTTGAGTTGAGGTGCATCAATACAATACTTGGGATTGGTATCGGTTTGATATTGAGTCATATATCATATTTGTATTTTTTTTTTTTATCCGATCTCCTCCGAGTGTTGTGTGGGCCGCTGAAGAGGAGGTACTGCTGGCCCACTACCACCAGAGGGCGCCCTGCTTGGAGTGCGGGCTCCAAGCACGAGAGGGCGCCAGACCCAGAGGAAGTGACAGCTGTCACTCATTACTCCAGCTGTCACTCATCTACACCACCATATAAGCCGGACTGCAACTCCACCTCCCCGCCGAGAAATCGACTACCAGTACTAAGGTAATTTCTCTGCTGAATTTAAACTGTGACTTACGTCTGATCTGTTTGCAGCCGTTGTCCTGTGGTGCCCTTTCAACTGGGTTGGCGGTCAGTGAGAGAAGCGACGTCTTCGCCTCTCACTCCATCCAGATAAGTGGTTCCAGGAGCTGCTAGTGTGTTCCTAGGTTGGAGGTGGAGGTGCTTCCTCCCAACTGTGTTTGGACTGTTAATTACTGAGTGTGCGGACTCACACTCACACATCATCTTTCTGTTTTCTGCCAGCAGTACCAGGGTCGACAGCCGAAGACAGAGGCCACCTGGGGACTCGGGACTTGGCGGCTCCGGTGTTCTTCAGGCCGTTGGTGGTGGAGGCCGTGTGGGACGCGGCTTCTCTCTCGTCGGGCGTCTTCTATCTTCGAGCCTGCCCACACGTCACCTGGTGTTTATTGACTGTGAATATTAAGACACGTTTCGTTGTGTAATATCACAACATTAAATTGTTACCTTTTGGCTTACTCATTGTCCGTTCATTTGCGCCCCCTGTTGTGGGTCCGTGTTATGACACCTTCCCAACACCGAGTCTTCTATTACACATCTGAGTTAGGTTCTGATCTGTGGTTGTTTGTTTCAAAATGTTGTTAGATGGCTAGGTTAGCAAAGTACATCCTTTCATTCATTTTCTGAACCCATATAGTCCTGTTCAGGGTCACAGGGCAGCTGGAGCCTATCCCAGTGATCCTTGGGTGAGAGCCAGGGTACACCCTGGACAGGTCACCAATCTAGTGCAGTGCCGACACAAGAGATTTGCACAAAATTTAAGAGACACTGTCACAATGTCCACAAGACACTATAGTGAAATGATAGCATTTCTATTAGTGGATAGAATGCAACTGTTGGGTTTTGTCATCTTGTGATAATTGCCACACATGAGCAATGATGCCGGTAACGTGTTACTTAGTAACGTGTTACTCTACTTTTTTAGTAACGAGTAATCTAACGCAGTAATCTTTCCAAATCAGTAATGAGATTAATGTTACTTCTCCAAGTCACTGTGCGTTACTATTATTTTTGCATTGTGGGTCGATAGCAGCATTAAACTTGGTCCGTAGGCAGGGGGTCGGGGTTCGACTGAACTGCCCACTTTAAGCGAGCTGTGAGCTTTTCATCCGCAGTTTTCTGCAGCAGCTACGACTTGTCCTCACCTCTTAAAGCACGGTGACAACAGCACACCTGCACTGAGCTTTACAAAGACATTTTATGCTTTTTTTCTCCTTTATTTAGAATTCTGAGCTGAGCCGCTCCGTATCTGCTCGTTAAAAACGGCTGATCTGCCTCTGTGACGCATCAACAAATAACACTATTTTCCACTCAAATGCCCTAAACTCTCTTTCTGAGGACCACATGATGTGAAAACACAATAAAACTTTCTTACCTGTAAATCTGGTCCTGTTTTCTGCATAAATAAATGTTATCCATTCTTTGTGCTCAAACGCCAAAGCAGGGGTGAATCCAGATGGAATGGGGGCGTGGGGCAGGGATGATGTGCCCCACCCACAACACCCCTAGATTAAAGGTCCAGTTTTGAAGCCTTTTTTTACTACAACTACTAATACTACTTATAATACTTGTTTTTATAAAACAAGTTTTTATTTTCATTGAAGTCAAGAAAGGGTGACTATAAAGTGAGTTTTGGCAAAACAGGTAACATTGTCATGTTGAGTTGGCAGAGGGTTGTTGTCGGCAGCTGGGGAAAGTAACTAAAAAAGTAACTAGTAATCTAACTTAGTTACTTTTACAATTGAGTAATCAGTAAAGTAACTAAGTTACTTTTTCAAGGAGTAATCAGTAATTGGATTACTTTTTCAAAGTAACTGGCAACACTGCTCATGAGTACTGCAGTTTTAGTAGTCATGGGGACTGACATTTAACTCTTGTTTTATATTGACATTTTATTGTTTTTGTTTGTTTTTTTCAAAACTGCCATAAAGTTATGTTTTAAGAGGTTTAACAAGCTCTCTGTCTCTTACCCACACGTGCCATCCATCCATCCATTTTCTACACCCGCTCACGCCAATTAAGGATCTCGGGCAGTTGGAGCCTATCCCAGCAGTAATAGGGCACGAGGCGGGGTGCACCCTGGACAGGACGCCAGTCTGTCACAGGGCCACATATAGACCAACACATTCACACCCACATGCACACCTACGGACAGTTTAAAGTTACCAATTCACCAAACCTGCATGTCTTTGGATGTGGTAGGAAGCTGGAACACCTGGAGAGAACCGACACAAAAACAGGGAGAACATGAGCAGAAGGGCTAACCACTAAGCCCCGTGCTGCCCAATCCAGACAAATGCATTTATGAATTTATTAGGATGAGTATCGCCAGATACTGAAGGTTCCAATATCGTATCATATTGAACATGAGACAGTGGTATCGTACCACCGCTAGTTTCAACACAGCTACTGAGTAATGAGGACAGGCTATAGTAAACCCCCAAGCAGCTGTTTCTTGTCAGAACTGGTATGAAGAGGTATTTTCACACAGTTTCCATAATAAAAGGAATTGACAGAATAATAGTGGTTGTGCATCACTCGCAAAAAACAGAAAACACATCGACGGCTTGTGTCATTTCACACATGGTTTGTGATTCCTTTGCTAATATTCATAAAGATCAATTCTGCAAATCTAATCATTCAATACTTTGATGTGTCATCTTGTTTTTTATGGTGGCAGCATACATAATCCAGTCACACTGGGATTGGTATCTTATGTGGAGTAGTGAGCCACTGTGATATTTGCATTAATTTACATAGTTATGAACACTCACTCGAGATCAATATGTTAGATACTTATTAGTAACAACATAGGGAGCTTTTTGGAAGGAGATGAGCTGATTAGGTTTTTGAGGGAGTTCTGTGCATGATTTTTGCATACTAATGAAGGGAACATGACCTTTTTGAAACCAGTATGGGCTCTATCTTGGTGATCTTGGGAAGAGTCTAAAGCACATTTGGGTCATGTCCAACTCTACTTTATTTATATGGCACATAAACTGAACACAAAGTAAAGCGCAGGATACACTGGGGTTGTATTTAGTCACAGTTTTTGGTGTAACATGAATTCCACCAATCATATGTTCATTCATCATGTTTTTGCAACATGCAAAAGGAATGATCGATCCCAAGACCTTCTTGCTTCTTGTGTGCTGTGCAACAGTGCTACCCATTAAGGCACCGTGCTGCTCAAGATGGACAGTTAAATGAACAAATGACATTAAACACTCGTCTTCATTCAACATATCGTGTATTCATGGTACAGAAAGTTTTTTTTAAAAAATATTAAGAAACAAAAACACAAATGGGAAATCATTTAAGTCTAATTAATGCATTTACTTAGGTTTGACCTGCTGCTCCTCCAAATCCTCGAGGTGATTCCTTTTCTGGCTATATAGTTAGTATTTTTCTTTCGTCCTTTCTGTCTTCCTCCATGTCCCTTTTCCCCCTTGGAAATAAGATGCCTCTGATTACCGCGGCTTTATGAGAGCTTGGAGACAACTCAGTCTTCCTCTTGCAGAGGACTACGTTAAGTGAGCATGGCACGTCAGAGTTACTGTTGTGGCATCGAATGCTGAGAACTGTTGCAGATGGTAAATTGGGCGTGTGTGTGTGTCTGCCAGATAATCGTCTGACACTTGCAGACACGCAGGGCTTTGAGCTTCTGAACTGTCACCGAGATCTTTGTCCACTCACCCAAAGATTTCTGCTGCCCTCCCGTTTTTCCAAACTGTTTTACTAATGTTAGCTTTGTCGATAAGCACATTTGATTTAAAAAGGCATCTGCAGAAATGATTTCTCCTGCCTTCCCGAGATAAAGCAACTGAAGACGGGTCCTGGAAAAGGAGGTGCCGGGATGCACACTAATGACACCAATCCTGCACAGCCGCTCAGACTCACACGAGCACATAAATTGGCCCTCACGGCGAGCAGCACTCGCAATGCCGACCAAAGACTATCTGTTATTTCCAACCACTTTCACAGTACAAGATGCTAAACTGAGTGTTAGCATGCACACATCATTGGTGTGGAAAATAGTGCCTGCTGTTATCTGCTGAGGTAGATCCAACAGAGTTTTTCATGTTGGAACCAAAGAAACCTCCCCTGTACCAATGTCGTTATTCTAGCGGTCTACCTCTCATTAAAGTCAGCAGCTGTGGAATTATAGTTTATTTCTCACTCAGGAGAGAGTTTTGTGGAGGGATAACTACACAGTAAGATGGGGAGGCCAAAGAGTGACAGTCCAACAAACAACCAAGGATATTTTCAATCCAAAATAACAAGAAAGGATAACAGAGGGGACCAAAGCAGTGAAGAACAGAGAATGATAGTAACGATAAAACCTCAGAGTTCCGGAGCGCATCCTAATCCTAAAAGCAGACGAAGATGAAGAATGCACATTTGTGTGCTGAGCATCCCCCACCGATCATTTGTACCATTGCATTCAGGTGGTTTAGTCTTGGCTTGATGTTTTTGGTAGTCAAATTAGAAGATTCTTACTGATGTGTGTCTTTTATCTTCTAGTGGTGTATTTGGAAATAAAAACAATCAACTACATTGCTGACCTAAACACAATATTGCCTGTTGTATTTTTGCAATTTAAAGCTGGAAGGTTTATATTTATGTACACCAAATGTGCATCCACCCCCACACCAATAAAAAATGGTCAGGATTGCTTGGTCAGGACACAAATATAAAAAAAGAGTCAACCAATAATTAATACTCTATTAAGTAAAGTCGACTGATGTTACAGAGTCTTGCTGAAACCCAACCATGGTACAATTGAACTTTGCCCAAGATACGCTCATATAGAGTGTTCGTTTATTTATTTATTTATTTATTTGATGGTTGTTGCTTAAGTTCCAGTCACACTGTGACCGATCAAGGAAATGTATGAGGAGCTGATTTGTTTTGGTCCAACAAAACTCCTTTTCCCATCCGCAAAATGAGCTTCTTGTCAGCTGATGTCCATCAAGTTTGTCACAAAGTTTTGCGCATGTTCAAAACTTAGGCAGAAAGCTTTCCCACTGACTGCATGCTTGTTTATTGTTTTGTCCTCTGCTTGTTTTTTACTTATCCTGCAGCTGTCCGGTGGTTCATCCTGGGCTTCTGACTAGCTAAAGCTCCGGTGTCAGTTCATCACAAATGAAGAAAGGACTGATACAGCAACAACTGCACATTAGTGTCCTGAGAAAAAAAAAAACTTAAACCCCAATCTCAAATTGCTCCCAAACCATTTAAGTGCTTGGCAGCACATAAACATGAGTTTATTTGCTGAATTCATGCTTTATAACTATGTGTTCATGGTTATAAAGCCCTTGTCAAAAATGTACAATGCACATTGACCTCTGAAGTCTTCATGGCTATTCCAACCCCCATAATGTGAAAATTAACATTTTTACAGAGTTTATATCATGCGCACATGTCATGAAATAAAGCTGCACTTTCTGTCAAAAACATTTAACTCTTTTCTACTAGTGTTGACTTTTGATCACTTGATGTTACTTTATGAACGCTCAATTTTAATAATCCAAAAATATTTTATAAATTGATTTTTCTTCATCAAAAAATTTTAGATGCTTGAATGCTTTTAATTTGTTCTCAAAAGATCATCGGGCCACTCCTGGATCTCAGCCACCCAGGCAGGGCAACAGGTCTTTTCCCACCTTTTCAAAGTAACATGTAGCTGCTGCAGCCATGGGACACATGGCCGCCCCCTTGTCCCTCATAATGCAAGTGATACTTCTTATCGGAGTCTCCCAGAGTAACCATTTGTTTCATACAAAGTAATTCTAGCAGTATCAAAGGATTGTCCAAAGAGAGCTAGTACCAAAGACATTTAGTGATCGTCTTAGGCTTCTGGTTAGTGTGCAGGTCTCTCAATCATAAAGTAAGACAGCAAGCACCGGGATCCAAAAGACTTGGATCTCAGTTTCATGCATAGTTATCAGCATCGGCCAACACTTCTGACTAGGAGGTGTTGGCCGATGCTGGATGGATTAATATAATAATCACCAAAAACAAAAGAAAAGGCTTAATTATTAGTCTTTGCCTTTAATTTCTGCAGGATGTTGAGCTGTCAGGGCAGACAGTAACCATGCATCAGTGTGTAGGCACATCATGTTGCAAAGGTTTGTCTTCCAGCCAAAGACTTTGGAGACATGAGCTCGCAACAGCAGCAGTGGACACTCCATGGCAGAATGTGAGGGAGCGAAAAGGGCATCGAACTGTGGATATATCAGCCTGGCAGTCACAGCTGTACTTTTACTTGATCATTATTCTGAAATAGTAGCTATTAGATGACCTTTCCAGGTCAAGAGCTTAGTGTGGTTAAAATTCAATTGAGTGGAAGAGAGCAGAAAGGAGAAAAATAACATGTAACCTTTATTCTGCCTTTGGTGTTCACCTTGAGCAGTGAGCCCCGAAGGGGATGAGCGCCTTGTGCTTTACTGTGTGGGGGAGAGCGCGAAAGAGAGTGCATATGTGTTTGGAGTGTGTGTGCATGGGAGAAACACAATTACACAGCCTGTGTGTGTGTGTGTGTGGCGGCAACATCGATGTGCTTGCAGACACAGAATGAAAATGGAGAAGCATGCACATCAGGATGTTACATTAAACCAATACACAGAAATGGGATTATCTATCGGATGTTTTTTCTGTCAGTCAACGCCCATAACTGCAAATGCCACAGAACATGCCCAAATCTCCACGGGAGCATTTCCTGTCATCAGCCATTTCATTACTGTCCTCTTCTTCTTGCCATCCATCCTTTCATTCTTCCCTCGCCTCCATTTCATCTCATCTCTCGTCTTCCTTTCCCTCTTGAGGACTGAAACACGGGCTAATTGAAATAAATTAACTGGGGAGTAAATCAGAGTTGATTACATCGGCTGTGTATGTGAATGGTGAATGGTGTTGAGTGAATGTTGCCGAACTAGTTAGCAACGAAGAGCCTTGTTTATGTGTTACACTTCAGACTGCCTCCTACACCCCTCATTTTAAAATATACTCTGAAACAAGAGCAATCTGAGATTTCTAACGTTTGCCAATCCGGATATGGATCACCTCTAAAATTCAGTGGAGTCTTCCGTGGCCTAATATCTATCTGTGGTGCAAATTTGGTGAGACTCCGTGAAGTATTTTTGATGTAATCCTTCAAAGCCTATATAATTAGAAACTTCATCCAGAATCAGGTTGTTGCTGACCGAACACCCCCCCTCCCCCCAAAAAAACAGGTCGCCCTGCCTTCACTGCGCATGGGTCATTATCCGCTGTTCACGGATTATCACCTCTTTTTTGCTTAAATTATTTTTAAATTATTATAATTATTTAAACAAAATTAGGCAGGTGCATAAATTTGGGCACCCCAACAGAAAAAATACAATATTTAGTAGATCCTCCTCTTGCAGAAATAACAGCCTCTAAACTCTTTCTATAGCTTCCAATGAGAGTCTGGATTCTGGTTGAAGGTATTTTGGACCGTTCTTTACAAAACATCTCACGTTTGTTGGGTTCTGAGCATGGACAGCCCGCTTAAAATCACACCACAGATTTTCAATAATATTCAGGTCTGGGGACTGAGATGGCCATTCCAGAACATTGTACTTGTTCCTCTGCATGAATGCCTTAGTAGATTTTGAGCAGAGTTTAGGGTCATTGTATTGTTGAAAGATCCAGCCTCGGCACAACTTCAACTTTGTCACTAATTCTTGAGCATTGTTCTCAAGAATCTGCTGATATTGACTGGAATCCATGTGACCCTCAACTTTAACAAGATTCCCAGTACCTGCACTGGCCACACAGCCACACAGCATGATGGAACCATCTCCAAATTTTACTATAGGTAGCAAGCATTTTTCTTGGAATGCTGTTCTTTTTCACTCATGCATACTGCCCCTTGTTATGTACAAATAACTCAGTTTTAGTTTCATCAGTCCATAGCACGTTATTCCAAAATGAAGCTGGCTTGTCCAAATGTGCTTTAGCATACCTCAAGCGACTCTTTGTAGTGTGTACGCAGAAAAGGCTTCCTCTGCATTACAGCATCATACAGCATCTCTTTGTGCAAAGGGCGCTGTATAGTTGAACGATGCACAGAGACACTATCTGCAGCAAGATCATGTTGTAGATCTTTGGAGCAGGTCTGTGGGTTGACTATGACTGTTCTCACCATCCTTCACTTCAGCTTAAGGTGCGTTTACACATGAGCAAGATGCGTTACGAATGTCATTTTTCTGTCATTCGTGACACATTCCTGACATTCTTAACGTGACTTAACGCATCTGTATACAACCCCTGGCAAAAATTATGGAATCACCGCCTCGGAGGATGTTCATTCAGTTGTTTAATTTTGTAGAAAAAAAGCAGATCACAGACATGACACAAAACTAAAGTCATTTCAAATGGCAACTTTCTGGCTTTAAGAAACACTATAAGAAATCAAGAAAAAAGATTGTGGCAGTCAGTAACAGTTACTTTTTTAGACCAAGCAGAGGAAGAAAATATGGAATCACTCAATTCTGAGGAAAAAATTATGGAATCACCCTGTAAATTTTCATCCCCAAAACTAACACCTGCATCATATCAGATCTGCTCGTTAGTCTGCATCTAAAAAGGAGTGAACACACCTTGGAGAGCTGTTGCACCAAGTGGACTGACATGAATCATGGCTCCAACATGAGAGATGTCAATTGAAACAAAGGAGAGGATTATCAAACTCTTAAAAGAGGGTAAATCATCATGCAATGTTGCAGAAGATGTAGGTTGTTCACAGTCAGCTGTGTCTAAACTCTGGACCAAATACAAACAACATGGGAAGGTTGTTAAAGGCAAACATACTGGTAGACCAAGGAAGACATCAAAGCGTCAAGACAGAAAACTTAAAGCAATATGTCTCAAAAATCGAAAAATGTACAACAAAACAAATGAGGAACGAATGGGAGGAAACTGGAGTCAACGTCTGTGACCGAACTGTAAGCAACCGCCTAAAGGAAATGGGATTTACATACAGAAAAGCTAAACAAAAGCCATCATTAACACCTAAACAGAAAAAAACAAGGTTACAATGGGCTAAGGAAAAGCAATTGTGGACTGTGGATGACTGGATGAAAGTCATATTCAGTGATGAATCTCGAATCTGCATTGGGCAAGGTGATGATGCTGGAACTTTTGTTTGGTGCCGTTCCAATGAGATTTATAAAGATGACTGCCTGAAGAGAACATGTAAATTTCCACAGTCATTGATGGTATGGGGCTGCATGTCAGGTAAAGGCACTGGGGAGATGGCTGTCATTACATCATCAATAAATGCATAAGTTTACGTTGATATTTTGGACAATTGAAAGGATGTTTGGGGATGATGAAATCATTTTTCAAGATGATAATGCATCTTCCCATAGAGCAAAAACTGTGAAAACATTCCTTGCAAAACGACACATAGGGTCAATGTCATGGCATAGGGTCAATGTCAACGAGCAGATCTGATTTGATGCAGGTGTTAGTTTGGAGGATGAAAATTTACAGGGTGATTCCATAATTTATTCCTCAGAATTGAATGATTCCATATTTTTTTCCTCTGCTTGGTCTAAAAAAGTAACCATTACTGACTGTCACAATCTTTTTTCCTTGATTTCTTATAGTGTTTCTTAAAGCCAGAAAGTTGCCATTTGAAATGACTTTAGTTTTGTGTCATGTCTGTGATCTGCTTTTTTTCTACAAAATTAAACAACTGAATGAACATCATCCGAGGCCGGTGATTCCATAATTTTTGCCAGGGGTTGTAGGTTTCTTAATAGTGCGTGTTGGTGCGTGATATTCTTGATATTCGTGAAGCATGTTTTTGGCTGTCAAAAAATCTTACACGAATGTCACACATCACCCTCATTTCGTCTCATGTCGTGGAGGTCGCAACTGAGCGTATTGATCCGTCTTGATGAGTAGTGACAACTGTCACGCGTTATTACAAAGTGATACGGAAACTATCAAGTTTTGACATGAGTTGTAATGTGGTGTCACATTTCACTGCGCGCCACAACAAATCAGTTTTTTGTCACGTGCACACAATTAAACTCGGCTCCACAGCGTTCAGTTTGATGCAGTATGCCGAAGAGGAACAGTGATGCGAAGTCAGCCAAGTGTCGTTCCATAGTTCCTGCTGAAGCTCCTCAGGACGCTCCGGCAGGTGTTCCACCTACTGTTGTAACCGATGAGCGGGAGAACGAGTCTGAGCCAGAGGAACCAGAGGAGTGACAGGAAACTCGCGTGCAGCCAGACATCTCTGTACCTCCTCCAGTCCGGCGGAGGAAGAAGCGCGTGCACAATTAAACCCTGCTGCACCACATTCAGTTTGATTGCTGACACCAAGTCGGCTAAAAGTCTCATTTCAGTGCTCTTTAGTGTGCTCCTGCAAGTGTTCCACCTGCTGCATGTGCCTGATGTTTGGGAAAACACGCGAGACGAGAGCCGCATGAAGCCACACATCTGGCTCTGTCCGTCTCCTCCTCCTCCTCTCTGCACCACTCCATGGCACAGAGCCCAACTACGCATGTAGTCACAAAGTTCTGAAAAACTGGAGCGATCTGAATTCGGTTGGATGAATATGGGTGTGTGTGTGTGGACACAATTCACCTCGTTCACAATGTGACAGAACTTAACGATGCGCTGTTACGCACAATAGCGCGCAACAAAGCGGAACATTATTCTTGACCGTGCGTAATGGTTCCTGATAATTCTCCAGCAACACGTGCCATTAATCGTAATGTGTGGTAACAGGTTGCAGCAGTTCCTGAGGACACCTGACGCTTCTGCCCTGAATCATCACATTCGTGATCAGTGGCCAAGAATGTGTACTTCGTAGCATTTGTGACTTGTCGTCATTTTGTGTAAACGCAGCATTATCTGAGATATTTCTTGGCCTGCCACTTTGGGCCTTAAGTAGTACTGTGCCTGCGGTCTTCCATTTCCTCACTATGTTCCTCACAGTGGAATCTGACAGCTGAAATCTCTGAGATAGTTTTTTGTGTCCTTCCCCTAAACCATGATATTGAACAATCTTTGTTTTCAGGTCATTTGAGAGTTGTTTAGAGGCTCCCATGTTGCCACTCATTAGAAGAGATGCAAAGAGGAGAAACATTTGCAAAGGGCCACCTTATATACCCTTTCTCATGATTGGATTCACCTGTGTAAGGAGGTCAAGGGTCAATGAGCTTACCAAACCAATTTTGTGTTCCAATAATTAGTGCTAAATGTATTCAAATTAAAAAAAATGACAAGGGTACACCTGACTAATTTTGTTTAAATAATTATTGCACACTTTCTGTAAATACTAGAAACTTCATTTCACTTCTCAAATATCTGTGTGTTCGTCTGCTATATGATATATTTGACTGAAATTGCTGATAATTGCTGATCCAAACAACCAATGATTTATAAAGGAAAATCATGAAAATTATCAGGGGTGCCCAAACTTTTGCATGAAACTGTATCTGAAGCTTTTGTACAACAATCATTTCCACATAAAAGACGGAGAAGGCGATTAGAGCGCCGCAGCTGCACGGGCTTCTAACTGATGCCTTAACTGCATGTCGGTCATTTCAAAGCATCACAGAGTGTCACCTCGTTTCTGCTTAAGACTGACTTTAGAATGATTTAAGAGGTTTTATCTTGTCATCTGATGGTTAATAATCACATTAATTCATTTGATCGCTTTGGGTGAAGAGACTGTCTCAGAAGAGCGGCTGAGCTATGAATTGACGCATGCACAGTGGAGACAGGGCGCACCAATTTTTAGGGGGGGGACCGTTCGGCCTGCAACACCTGATCTTTTGTCAGATCACTTCCAAAATTTAATCGAGTCTTCCATCGCCTAATATGTATCTGTGTTGAAAAATTTTGTCAAAATCCATGCAGTTTTGGTGTAATCCTGCTAAGAGTAATCCACCAAAGCCTGTATAAAGTGAAACTTGATCCAGAATTCAGATCCGATCCAGATCGCCTCCAAAATTTAATGGGTTCTTCCATGGCCTAATATGTATTTGTGGTGAAAATTATGTCAAAATCCGTGCTGTAGTTTTGATGTTATCCTGCTAACAGACAGACAAGTAAATGCAGATGATTTTATTATGTCCTTGGCGGACGTAATAAATGCAATCAGTTTTGTATCATATTCTCTACACTTAACAGCACAGGGCACGGGCATGAGTGAGTAAGTCTATCTCAGCCAACGTGTATAGACAATAACTCAAAATCAGTCAGTGATATGATCTGTCTTGTAACTCACTATATTAAAACAACATAGAGGGCAAACACTTAGCATGTTGTTCACATGACCTTTGACAGTGAGTAACCCAAAATATACACCATTCTGCGTGATTCTGGCTATGTGTGACAGGGGTGTAACTAACTAACATATGTAGGGTTGACATAATGATACATTATGTGCGTAAATTCATGACAAACTATACAACAGAACAAGAAAGTAAAACTGGCATCAAGCAATAGCTAGAACATGTCATAGTTAGACTTTTTGTCTGTGCTGCAAATTAGTGATGGCTAATTCAAAACACTGCTCCAGAATGTTTCGAAATCTATTTCAAACTTTATTTTGGAGGTTTTATTTATTTATTTATTTATTTATTATCAAAAGGAAGGCATAAGGAGCTCTCCTAAATGAGGCCTCAATACATAGTCCAGTGATTGGAAACAAGTTCTTTAGAAGGTTCCATTTGATTTCTTCCCTCCTGTTGTTAAAACATATTAAAACACAAGTGAATGAACTGGGATTGCACTGTTTTTGAATTTTATATTTAAAGGCTATAGTTACTGCAGGCTCTGTATGTACACATATGTTGCTTTTTTGTTAAAATGTACATTTTAAATTTTGAGTTGGATCCACATGAATGGATTTAGAATATAAAACACCAACTTATATATATATATATATATATATATATATATATATATATATATATATATATATATATATATATATACTCAACAAAAATATAAACGCAACACTTTTGGTTTTGCTCCCATTTTGTATGAGATGAACTCAAAGATCTAAAACCTTTTCCACATACACAATATCACCATTTCCCTCAAATATTGTTCACAAACCAGTCGAAATCTGTGATAGTGAGCACTTCTCCTTTGCTGAGATAATCCATCCCACCTCACAGGTGTGTCATATCAAGATGCTGATTAGACACCATGATTAGTGCACAGGTGTGCCTTAGACTGCCCACAATAAAAGGCCACTCTGAAAGGTGCAGTTTTGTGTCATTGGGGGGATACCAGTCAGTATCTGGTGTGACCACCATATGCCTCATGCAGTGCAACACATCTCCTTCGCATCATCCGTGAAGAGAACACCTCTCCAACGTGCCAAACGCCAGCGAATGTGAGCATTTGCCCACTCAAGTCGGTTACGACGACGAACTGGAGTCAGGTCGAGACCCCGATGAGGACCACGAGCATGCAGATGAGCTTCCCTGAGACGGTTTTTGACAGTTTGTGCAGAAATTCTTTGGTTATGCAAACCGATTGTTTCAGCCGCTGTCCGAGTGGCTGGTCTCAGACGATCTTGGAGGTGAACATGCTGGATGTGGAGGTCCTGGGCTGGTGTGGTTACACGTGGTCTGCGGTTGTGAGGCTGGTTGGATGTACTGCCAAATTCTCTGAAATGCCTTTGGAGACGGCTTATGGTAGAGAAATGAACATTCAATACACGAGCAACAGCTCTGGTTGACATTCCTGCTGTCAGCATGCCAATTGCACGCTCCCTCAAATCTTGCGACATCTGTGGCATTGTGCTGTGTGATAAAACTGCACCTTTCAGAGTGGCCTTTTATTGTGGGCAGTCTAAGGCACACCTGTGCACTAATCATGGTGTCTAATCAGCATCTTGGTATGGCACACCTGTGACGTGGGATGGATTATCTCAGCAAAGGAGAAGTGCTCACTGTCACAGATTTAGACTGGTTTGTGAACAATATTTGAGGGAAATGGTGATATTGTGTATGTGGAAAAAGTTTTAGATCTTTGAGTTCATCTCATACAAAATGGGAGCAAAACCAAAAGTGTTGCGTTTATATTTTTGTTGAGTGTATATATATATATATATATAACTCAGCCACATGGGGTGTGCAGCCAGTACATTCTGAGTGCCGGTCCCAAGCCCGGATAAATGAGGAGGGTTGTGTCAGGAAGGGCATCCAGCGTAAAACAAGCCAACCCAACTATGCAGACTCAGAATCGAATTCCCATACCGGATCGGTCGCGGCCCGGGTTAACAACGTCCGCCACCGGTGCTATTGCCCAACAGGGTGCCGGTGGAAATTGGGCTACTGCTGGGCGAAGACGACGAAGAAGAGGAGGAAAACGTTGCCACGAACAGCGGGAGAAGAAGAAAACTAGAAGGGTGGAAATGAGAGTGGGGACTTTGAATGTTACATGTGCTGAGGAGGGACCCAGGGTATATAGGGAGAAGGATGCTGAGGATGGAGCCACCAGGCAGGAGGAGAAGAGGGAGGCCAAAGAGGAGGTTCATGGATGTGCTGAGAGAGGACATGCAGGTGGTTGGTGTGACAGAGGAAGATACAGAGGACAGCCAAAACAAGGACATTTTGAGATTTGGCAGTAGTATGCATTCTAATGAGCGCCCCTTTTATGATATTTTTTTTTCTTTTGCAGATTCTATTCCAAGTCTGTATGAAAACAAAAATAGTATTTCTTTGGTTTTATTTGCACATCAACTGACAAGTACATTTTTTTTTTCATTCTGGCAACAGGTTGCTGTTACTCATTAAGTCCTCAGAATAACTGTACAGTCTATAAGATTAGTACAACAAACCATTTACACAAAGGAGCGGTGCAGGATGGGACAAAGGGAGACGAGTTAATTACTGCAATGTTCAAATATGAAGAAATAATTTGAACATCACAGTCTATACTTCTTAATCGCTCATGCTGCAGACATAGACTTGAAGGACAGAAAAGGAAACCAACCAAAAAAATGCATCACATGTATTTCACAGCTCAGTTTTAATTTGTTAATATAAAACTTTCTGCCTGAAAACTAGGTAAACAGTAGTAGTTATGTCACTTAAAACTGAGTTGCTCCTCGGAGAGCGAGCACTTGAACAACTCGAGAAAAGCACCCATAGTAACATTAATACGACACAAGGACATTTTAAGATTTACAGCCCTCCAAAAATTAAAATAAAATAAACTAGAATAAAAGAAAATAGATGCCACATTTTAGAAGAAACCTAAAATTTTCATTATGCAATAGTCAGTGTGCCTAAATATCATTAAATGAAGAAAAGAATAAAGAAATAATTTTGAATTGTAAAGAAGTATAAATGAAACATTAAGAAGAATATCATTGGAATGGTGAAATATGAAGAGGAATAAACAAATATAATTGGGGAAGCATAAAAAAATTTAAGAGTATAAAAAATAAGAGCATTTCATTTTATTTTCACATTTCAATTCACTTATTTCTATATACATTAATTTCCATATATTTTAAATATATATTTATCATTTTATATGCATTTTTGTGTTTTTAATATATTTTGAAATATACTTAATGCATTTATTATTTTTAAATATATGTATTTTCATTTTCTTTTTTCTTTTCCATATTAACAATTTGGCTTACAGGGGACAAGCAATGACAACTGAATGGTTGTGGGGGCGGCTTCCTGCCAGGCTGGGGAGTTAACAAAATTCCTTTAATCATAGACTTTATTATGTAAAATTATAAAACCATGTAAACAGATTCAGTTATGTGACTGAGAGCTGCACGACAGAGTGAATCGATACTCTACCTGTGGGCAGCTTCAGAAATGTCATGTTTTTAAATAATTAATCCAAAGTTTTAATCAGGTTTTACTCATGTTTTACTTCTGTGGGAAGCCAACAATATTTTTGTTCCCCAAGCAGCCGGCAGTCTGTTTTGTGGCAGCACTCCAGCTTTAAACACAATGATCATTTTTAGAAAGGCACCATGCAAAATATGTCAAGTGACTGTGGCTCAGTACAGAAAAACACAACAAACCTTTTTGACCAGACACAAACGTAAAGCGTTTAAACAAAAAAAATTGCAAACAAAGTTAAATTGAAGACCATAGTGTCTTGAGCTGGGTGCATTTTGATAGTGCGCTGTTCAAATCATATTGTGGCACTGACCAATCAGCTACTCAGTCTGTACAGTAAGCCCCGCCCACAAGTGCATGATCATCTTACTGTCAGTGTGTGTGTGAGGGGGCAGAGAAAATTCAAGGGAAAAAACATAAAAATAAATATATGAAATCATATAAATTGAAAATTCTATCTATTTAAATATAACACAAAAAATACAGAAATAACAGGACAAATAAATGTGAAAATAAAAAATGCTGAATTATTCTTTCATGTATTTTTTCTTTTTATATTTCAGATTTATTGTTTATGTATTTTTGTGTTTCCATAATTATTTCTGTTTTTTTTTTTACTGTTTTTCTTTACCTTTTTTGGCATTATGCCTTTTCTACACATCATGTGCTTGTCCATAATAAAATATCAATGATTTGTCATGTGAGGACAACAACTGCAGGCTTAACACTCCAATTTAAGTAGATGGAACCCGTTGTCTTTACTTGTACATATTGGATTTACTGTCCAAAGACATTAGAATAAACCCAGTGAGTTTCCCTCTGAAGTAATCAAATATACTGTCTCTAACCACCTTTCACTGGCTTTGTGAAATTGGCACGATCAGCCAGAAGACGTGCAAAAAACAAACGAACAGCAGGCTAGTCTCCAGGCTCTGGGGGTGCAGCTGATAGACCAATAAATCTCTGCCTCACTAGCCCTTTAATCCTGCAGACAGAGAGATGCAAACACTTTGGCATACATAAAAACAACATAATCACGTTTTAGCACCACTGAAAATGAACATGTGTCAAGTGAACAGCAATGCATGTAGTCCAAGAGCCAGACCCTGAAATATCAGCCATCGGTACCAGTGAGGCCAGTAATCCTCAGTGATTTTTGGCAAGACATATATCCCTAGTTTATGATAAGGGATAATAGCAATGTAGCAGTGGCATCTTTTTTGTGTGTTGTCATCAAGTTTTTACACTCACTGCACAAGCCACATTCACAAAATGTGGTCTTGCAATGAAAATGTACAGGGTACCCTATTTCAAATTAATACATATTAACAACAAATTGAGCTATAGATTTGAATTTTTTCCTACTCATTTGTTATGTGTCGACGCGAGTTGAGGAGCGGACCTGCGTCAGACAGAACCCAGCGCTAAAAATAACCAGAAAGCGGTTCCAACAACAGAAACAATTTATTTTTCACCTGTGCATAATAATGTGTACAAAACTGAAACAACGTCCTTCTGGTGGAGTGACTGTTGGCACGCTCTTAAGCGCCCAAAAGGATAGAAGCCCGGCGTTTCTGGACCCACTACCACCAGACAAACACCCCCCAGGTGGACACGACAAACTGACTCTCTGTGAAGCAAAGAAGAGGTGAGGTAAGTCAGCAGTTACAACAATATCTTTCAAAAGACACACGCTATCAGCAACACATTCAGGTCTGTATTTTTTAACTTTATGCAAATGAGCAGCTTCTCACAACAAGTGGAGGATCACTTATCCGCACGCCACAGCAGTGAGAAGCAAACTGCACAATTCTCATCACAATTCCAGTATACTGCGTAACAAAACACCAAGTTACTATCAACAATTAGTCAAACACTTAATCACCTTTGATGTGTGCTGACAGCATGTGTCCTCACCCTTCCTTGCTTCACGGGCTCGATGTGTCAAACCCAGGCGCGGTCCTCAGCGTCTCACAAACGGACATCACAAGGTCGAGTTCCCGGCAGTTCTGCTTGAATCACACATGACTTAAATGCAGAACGCCATCCAATTATCTGCTTCAGCTGAAAGTCTTTAAGGTTGCATGTGAGCACCAGTCACAGGTGCTACACATGATGTTGATGAGGGTGAGGACTCTTCAGCCAGCACCTTCTCCACAGACAAATCAGTTTCCATGCCAGGCGGCACAGGAAAAACACCTCCGTGTTGATAACCATTTGTAAAATCCAGGCGGCTTTTGATGGCTTTCAGTGGAGTGAGTATATGAGAAATTGTTTAACAGGCAGGACATGTTCCAACTTGTCCTTAAGGCTTTCAACAGAGGTGTTTTTCCTGTGGCGGAGCGTCGCGGCGGCTGCGTCCCGACGCGCGGACCTGTCCGCACGTCTTTCATTAAAAAAATCTCCTTTAACAGTGCAATATCTGGATAAAATGCTGAAACCGACTTCTTCTGAAACTTCTCTGTTCTCTCACGACGTCCTAGATCAATAGAGCCTGAAATGTGGAGGTTTTCAGCTTGAAACAGGCTGATGACGCCGCCTGAGAGCGCTGCGCGACATCTCGCACCGTGAAAAGTCCTTAAAGCGACAGTCTCACCTCAAAATCTCTCATCAGCCGTTAAAATTTTCACTGAAAACCAGCTTAATTTTTCGAACCGTGTCCACTTCGATGTGTCTCACAGGTTTAGAAAAAATTTTGATCAAACAACGCGCCAGTCTCTCAGCAACTTCTCAGACAAAGGAATTCCGACGAGGGGCTGGACGACTCCTCACACAAGGAGTGCTCACAGGTGAATGACGTCACCGACAGGCGTGGAAAAACTCACGCATGCGCACGAGGGTTCAAGCATGTCTGACGTAAAAACATATGAATGAAATCCATATAGTTTTTGAAAAAAATAAAAAGGACCGTTACTTTATTGACAGCCCTCGTATATATATATATATATATATATATATATATATATATATATATATATATATATATATATATATATAAAATCACAAGAAGAATTATTGTTTTATTTCTGAAAATATCACGATTGACCCCCCAGCTAATGGACTAATACTTAACCTTTTAAACATAAAAACGTCTGAATAGAGAAGAAACAAGGATGTGATTACATCTACGATAAAACTGCAGGAAATGTTCATTTTAATCAACATCCTCTAATTCCATTGATGCCTTTTAAACTTTGTAACATATGCACAGGTACAGTATATATCGCAGTAGACACTTAAGAGCACCCGCCTGTGGAAACACTGGGCTGCAAAAGCCTATTATCAAGCCTGTGGAGGGAAGCACTCCAATAAAGAAAACAGCCTTATCCCTTCAAGTAAGTGTAGCGTTCAATAAGTAGCTATGTCTGTTGAATAGCAATCAAGTTAATTCACTGAGCAAACTACAGTTGAAGGGTAAAAAGGACAATTTATCACTCCTGGACACAGGAAATTAATTTTGGTGCTTGTGTGGAATTAATGTGCTACACTAGTTTCCAATGCAGTTGTCATTATAGTGAAACTGGAGCATGCAAAATGAGAAAGACAGACAGTTTCTTTTTTCTCTCCATCTCTCTGTTTTTGGCCTGAGCCACGATAAATGACCTTGTTAAATGAGGTTGCAAATACTTTTCAGGCAAGTTGCACTCAGCTGATTGATGACAGACTCCATTCCTGAACCATCTGGTATGTTTAAGTGGTATGCTCTTCATACTTGTAGAACAGCACGCTGGAGCAGGAAGAAAAGGAAGCAAACCTTCTTCAAATTAAATATATCAAACTGGAATATTTCCTTTTGGTTATTCCTCTTATGGTTTTAAAGTCATAGAATCAATTTAATTGGCTGCTGAAGAGTTTTAAAAGACCACAAACCCACCACATACAGGAATATAATAAATATCAGTTTGGGCAGTGATAAAAAAGTCAATTTTTTTTGGTTTAAAAAAAACCTTGATGTCACAGGTCTTTGTTTGTATTTGGCTCAATGTTAACCGTTGAAGCACACACGTCCAACTTGGAATCCAAACTTTTGGTTGTTGTTGCCAAAGTCTACTGGAGCCACATCTATGAGAGGAAGCAACTCCGCTGAAGGGGGCTCGATTTCTAGGACAGTCCTTTCCTGACCGCTCCGTGACTGCAAAAGAAGAATAAGGGTGTTATTACAGAGTTTGCTGGCGAAGCAGGGTGGTGTGTGTGTGTGTGTGTGTGTGTGTGTGTGCATCTGTGGACAAGATAATTCAAAAATCTGTTGGGATCGATTTCCTTCAAAGTTGGTGGGAATATTACTTGGGTAGAAATTTGGAGCTGATTAGATTTTGGGGTTGTTGGGTCGTGTCTGAAACCCCCTTTCTCACACACACACACACACACACACACATACATACATACATACATATATATGGGGGGGGGGGGGGGGGGGGGGCAGTGTTGTATAAAGTACCGGAAAATCACACTTAAGTAAAAGTACAGATACCCATTAAAAAATGACTTTGGTAGAAGTTCAAGTAACCGATTGAAATGCTACTCAATTAAAAGTCTTAAAGTATCTAGTATTTATTGTACTTAAGTATGACAAGTAATGTACAACTAAATGTACTCAAGTATTGAAAGTAAAAGTACAAGTAAATGTTAATAATCAAAAAACGGACTGGTTTTTTTTAATAAAAGTTTATCTAGGCTTGTAAATGACTGGTAGTACTTGTATTAGTCAAAATACTGAAAATTGTACACATCACACAAAAACACTTCAAAAACAAGGTTTCAAAACCTAAACGAGAGTAGGCTACTCACTAGGTGTTCACAGGAAACAGTTATTTATTTCTATATGTATTTATTTATTTTCATTGTTACGTGGTTTTATCTTTTCTGTTGTTTTGTTTCATTAGGTTCTTTTTGTCTCTTTCTCTAAAATTGTATTGTAACATTATTAGTCTAATATTATTGACTATTATTGTCTATTATGTAGACTATTATTGTTGTTGCTATAATATATGAATAAAAATAAATTAAAAAAATTACAATTTGACTCTTTTACGACAACGAATGCTGAGCCATTAATTATACAGAAAACAAATCAACACAAACGTACTGATGCGAACAGCTTAATGCTAACTTTAACATTGAAAACGCCATAGACATGCTAGCGCGTTAGCATCAGTCCCATTTTTAAGTTATAAAATACATCTATCAACTGTTTCAGAAGACCATAACAGGTCGGTTTAACATAAAAATATTAAATATTACTCAGACATATACTCTTCAGGGTTTTAGCGGGAAAAAAATTACGATAAAGCGAAATAAAAAAAGCAAAGGTTCAAAGCAAAGCTGCGCTGCAGAAAAGTTGATTACAGACCCGCTGCAGGTCTGTAATCAATGTAGAGAAATTATCATTTTCCTGACAAACACCCCCCAAGTGCACAACTGCAAAAAAGCCTACCTATCATGCCTTGTGACAAATCGGCCTGAGTTCATTGCAGTCACTAGTAATGAGTGGTGTCTCTGGGTGAAAACATGACTTTTTTCGTGTGTGTTTGTGTTTTTTGTTTTTTTTGTAACGAGTAACAGCATGGTGCATAGAAAATGTATTGGAGTAGAAGTATGCAATTAAGGTCGGAAATGTAGTGAAGTAAAAGTGAAAGTAATCTGAATTTAAAAAACTCAAGTAAATTACAAAGTCTCCCAAAACGTACTTAAGTACAGTAGTGAAGTATTTTTACTTCGTTACTATACAACACAACAGGGGGTATTACTTGGATAGATATGTAGAGATGATTACATTTTGAAGTAGTCTGGTCAATGGCCAAAGGAAAACGTGGTCCAAAAACCTCCTTTATTGTATATTTCAACAACAAAAAAGCCTGGATGGATGATCTAAAGCATATACTGATCAGCAAAATATTTGTGAATGACTGTGATGAATGGCTTCAAAATGAAATCACACAGTCATATTATTATTTTGTATATAAAAACAGCATTACAGTCATATGTATATTTACTTGTACATTTATATTGTGTGGTTGAGAGTGTGAATGCCTTTCATTAGCGTATGTTTTGCCAAATTCATGTCTTCATGAATTCAAAGACACCGAGACTATTTCCTTTTTGTCCAAATAGTTGTCCACTGACCTGGCATCCATCGTGCACTGCTGTAATGAAGGGGCTTTTGGCTTGTGTCAGCTCCTCGTCATTGCTGCCTCTGAAGCGCAGGGCGTGTTGGTAGGAGTTTGACGTGTTGTCAAACCAACCTGCAGAGTTTTGGCAGGTGTAGGTGAAGCTCTGCTTGGCCGTGGCACTGAGAAGTTTCAGAAAGGTCAGCTGTACCACGTGCACAGGGTTCCCATCCCTGTCATTGTAGGAGAACTGGATGACACAAATACGCAAGGTTAGCCATTAGCCAGAGAATCCTAACACACGAAAAACATCTTCTTACCTTTCATCAAAGTCCACAGTACAAACTTAGATAACATGACAGAATTTAAAAGAGTTGAATAGAAAATACTGGAAAGAAAAATTTGCTGCAGCTAAAACATTCTACCTGCTGTCTTGATCCTTTATTAACTTTTTTAAGACCCATTTTCATGCCATGCATGAGATTTCCTATGGATAATCTCCTCTATCAGGCTATTTTCCACAGTCCTTGAAAACTGCAATTCTCAAGCTTCTCCTAAAGAAGACCATTAGCAATTATAGATCACAATTATAAACACTATTCCTTGGTAAAATATGTACACTGGGCCTCCGGTTAAAATTATTTGCACTCATAGGTTTGTTTGAAATTGGTGTGGACTAGAAACTTACAAGAACTTTCCACATAGACAGGTGACATGGTGAGTTCGTGGTTAACACTGTTGCCTCACATCAAGAAGTTCCTGGGTTCACTTCCCACCTGGACCTTTCTGTGTGGAGTTTGCATGTTGTCCCTGTGTTCGTGTCAGCTCCCTATGGGTGCTTCCCCTTCCAAAGATATGTAGGTGAATTCTAAAACTTTAACACTGTCTGTGTGAAGGTGTTTATCTATATGTGGCCCTGTAACAGATTGGCATTCTGTCCAGTTGTTTCTCTGCCTCTTACCCTATGACTGCTTGGATAGGCTCCAGCCCCCGTCTGTCAGGTTCTGCCCCGGCCCAGGGTTCATGTCTGGGTTTATCCCCTGCCCATATCCAGACTTTCTCTGAGGATTCTGTTTTATTTTTCATATGATTATACTTGATCATTTAAGTCTCAGTTTGGTTCTGTTTATTTCTTTGATGATTTGGTCACAGGTTTCAATCTCTGGTTATCATTTATTTTTTGAGTAGTCATTCATTGCATTGTCTGTATTCTGTAGTCTCTGGTTTTGTTTTCTGTTCATTTATTTTCTGTTTAGTCTGTTGTTTGTGTTGCCATTTTATTATCATTTTTTGTATGTACTGTATTATAATGGTTGCCCCTTTGTTTTGTTCACGTCACTTATTGTTGGTCTTTGGGCATGTCATGTTTTGCACTGTTGGTTTTTTCTGCCACCTGTTTCTCTTGCTTTGGTCTGCTTTGTTTTTTTGTGTCACTTCACACTCTTGCACTTGCCTTTGCACTGTTCCTGAGTCACCCCTCTTCCAGAACCTTCCTTACACCCGTTCCTCATTTCACACCCTGATTACCCTGCCCATTATATAAGCCCTCATAGTCCCACAGTTCCTTGCCAGATTGTTGAATTTATTTCACATTCCAGCCTCATGTCCAAGTCCTGGTTGTTTTGTAATTTTTGACCTTGCTTGTTTGTTCCGACCTCTGCTTTGCCGTACCCTGAACTCTGCTTGTTTTTGACCCTGCCTCTGTCTCTGCCTTTGGTACGCCTCAACACCATGTGTTTCACGCCTCAGCTTGTACCTTGCCTGATACCTCTGCCTCACTGACTGTAATCCTGTGTACCGAATCTCCTGCTAGTTTACAAGATAAAGCCTTTAATTCACTCCAAACCTTCATGTCTGTGAGTCTGCATTGGCATCCTACTGTTTTTAGTGCCAAGCAGTGTTGCCAGATAGGAAATATGCAACTATCGTACCAAAACCTCAAAATTATCGTATTTTATGAGAAATTATCGTACACAAACAAAACGCATACAACATAGCTATTTTAGCGGGGGGGTTTTTTAATTTCCAAAGAATATTATGTCACATTTTTAAACAGTAATTCACAATATCGAAACTATGGCACAAAAAGAACGCAAATGCACTACCAGACTAGAAAGATTTTTTTTTTTCTGTGAAGGGACACAAACATGTTAATTACCAGACTAGCTGCTAGGCTCAAAAGTTGTGTGTGTGTGTGTGTGTGTGTGTGTGTGTGTGTGTGTGTGTGTGTGTGTGTGTGTGTGTGTGTGTGTGTGTGTGTGTGTGTGTGTGTAGTGATGGTGACGGGGGTGGGGGTGGGCTAAGCTACGTATGTGCAGCCAAAACAGTCTACATTACAGGTCAGTTGTCTCGGGCCCAGGGAGGGAGGGGCAGGGCAGAGAATTGGGAACTCATTACTTTGTATGGAGAGGGGGTGGGCTTTCAAATGACTTTGTCCTGGGCCGGCCAAAGCTAGCAGCAGCCCTGTGTGTGGTGTGTCTTTGATGCCGCCTGAGTGCATGGGCAACCAACTGAAATTATCATACATTTTGGATTTTTTCCCATTATTGATCGTACATCATACAGAGGGCAAAGCTATCGTACAAATACGATAATTATCGTACATCTGGTAACACTGGTGCCAAGCCACCTCTTACCATGACACTGTGACCCTTAATTGGAGTAAGCTGAGATAGAAAATGAATGAATGCTGCATTTTCTTAGAGTTTGAGGGTTTTGTTTGTTTGTTTGTTTGTTTTTTGGTAGGTACAAACAAAATCTACAGGAGCGGAAGCACATATAGATTTCTGCAATTTGCGTCACGGAAGTCTAAAAGAAGCTGTTTTAGACCACTTTTTCAGGCAACTTTTTTTTTGGCAGGGGTGATGACCAAGCAGTTAGTCTGCTTATTTCTAGTGCGGAAGGTTGAAACACCACCCTTGCCTGTTCTCCACGTAATGTAACTAGGTTACATTACTAGCGCTGTAACTAGGTTTAAGGATATGATTCCTTCTTTATGTTCTCTAATGTCATATACCAACACAGAGCAGAGTAGCTACCTAAACTCTGTAAGGGAGTTAGAGTATCTTGTCAATAGTTTTACATCCTCATTGAAGACAACTTTGGATGCTGTAGCTCCTCTGAAAAAGAGAGCTTTAAATCAGAAGTGTCTGACTCCGTGGTATAACTCACAAACTCGTAGCTTAAAGCAGATAACCCGTAAGTTGGAGAGGAAATGGCGTCTCACTAATTTAGAAGATCTTCACTTAGCCTGGAAAAAGAGTTTGTTGCTCTATAAGAAAGCCCTTCGTGAAGCTAGGACATCTTTCTACTCATC
Organism: Thalassophryne amazonica; assembly: GCF_902500255.1. Classification (NCBI taxonomy): domain Eukaryota; kingdom Metazoa; phylum Chordata; class Actinopteri; order Batrachoidiformes; family Batrachoididae; genus Thalassophryne; species Thalassophryne amazonica. The sequence goes on from NC_047118.1 coordinate 19,058,109, forward strand.
ACTAATTGAAGAAAATAAGAACAACCCCAGGTTTCTTTTCAGCACTGTAGCCAGGCTGACAAAGAGTCAGAGCTCTATTGAGCCGAGTATTCCTTTAACTTTAACTAGTAATGACTTCATGACTTTCTTTGCTAACAAAATTTTGACTATTAGAGAAAAAATTACTCATAACCATCCCAAAGATGTATCGTTATCTTTGGCTGCTTTCAGTGATGCCGGTATTTGGTTAGACTCTTTCTCTCCGATTGTTCTGTCTGAGTTATTTTCATTAGTTACTTCATCCAAACCATCAACATGCTTATTAGACCCCATTCCTGCCAGGCTGCTCAAGGAAGTCCTACCATTATTTAATGCTTTAATCTTAAATATGATCAATCTATCTTTGTTAGTTGGTTATGTACCACAGGCCTTTAAGGTGGCAGTAATTAAACCATTACTTAAAAAGCCATCACTTGACCCAGCTATCTTAGCTAATTATAGGCCAATCTCCAACCTTCCTTTTCTCTCAAAGATTCTTGAGAGGGTAGTTGTAAAACAGCTAACTGATCACCTGCAGAGGAATGGTCTATTTGAAGAGTTTCAGTCAGGTTTTAGAATTCATCATAGTACAGAAACAGCATTAGTGAAGGTTACAAATGATCTTCTTATGGCTTCGGACAGTGGACTTATCTCTGTGCTTGTTCTGTTGGACCTCAGTGCTGCTTTTGATGCTGTTGACCATAAAATTTTATTACAGAGATTAGAGCATGTCATAGGTATTAAAGGCATTGCGCTGCAGTGGTTTGAATCATATTTGTCTAATAGATTACAGTTTGTTCATGTAAATGGGGAATCTTCTTCACAGACTAAAGTTAATTATGGAGTTCCACAAGGTTCTGTGCTAGGACCAATTTTATTCACTTTATACATGCTTCCCTTGGGCAGTATTATTAGACGGTATTGCTTAAATTTTCATTGTTACGCAGATGATACCCAGCTTTATCTATCCATGAAGCCAGAGGATACGCACCAATTAGCTAAACTGCAGGATTGTCTTACAGACATAAAGACATGGATGACCTCTAATTTCCTGCTTTTAAACTCAGATAAAACTGAAGTTATTGTACTTGGCCCCACAAATCTTAGAAGCATGGTGTCTAACCAGATCGTTACTCTGGATGGCATTTCCCTGATCTCTAGTAATACTGTGAGAAATCTTGGAGTTATTTTTGATCAGGATATGTCATTCAAAGCGCATATTAAACAAATATGTAGGACTGCCTTTTTGCATTTACGCAATATCTCTAAAATCAGAAAGGTCTTGTCTCAGAGTGATGCTGAAAAACTAATTCATGCATTTATTTCCTCTAGGCTGGACTATTGTAATTCATTATTATCAGGTTGTCCTAAAAGTTCCCTAAAAAGCCTTCAGTTGGTTCAGAATGCTGCAGCTAGAGTACTGACGGGGACTAGCAGGAGAGAGCATATCTCACCCGTGTTGGCCTCCCTTCATTGGCTTCCTGTTAATGCTAGAATAGAATTTAAAATTCTTCTTCTTACTTATAAGGTTTTGAATAATCAGGTCCCATCTTATCTTAGGGACCTCGTAGTACCATATTACCCCATTAGAGCGCTTCGCTCTCAGACTGCGGGCTTACTTGTAGTTCCTAGGGTTTGTAAGAGTAGAATGGGAGGCAGAGCCTTCAGCTTTCAGGCTCCTCTCCTGTGGAACCAGCTCCCAATTCAGATCAGGGAGACAGATACCCTCTCTACTTTTAAGATTAGGCTTAAAACTTTCCTTTTCGCTAAGGCTTATAGTTAGGGCTGGATCGGGTGACCCTGGACCATCCCTTGGTTATGTTGCTTTAGACGTAGACTGTGTTTCATAATTATTGTATGGCCTTGCCTTGCAATGTGGAGCGCCTTGGGGCAACTGTTTGTTGTGATTTGGCGCTATACAAGAAAAAAGTTGATTGATTGATGTGGAGTTGCACATCATTTCTGCTTGAACATGGATTTGGCTGTTCAGGTATTTTGATGCCAGGCTACAATTAAAGACTAAAATTAAAATACAAAGCAGATTGTATTCTGTTTTGGCGGGGGTGGCCAAGTGTTTAGTACACTTGGTTTCAGTGCGGAAGATTCCTGGTTTAAACACCACCCTGCCTCTTCTCCATGTAATGTGAAGTTGCATCAGGGAGGGCATACAGTGTAAAACATGCCAAATCAGCATGCAGATCCACCTCAGATCAATGTGTCAAATGGTAACACCTGAATGAATCAAGTTCTTTGAAATTAATTGAATTAACACGTTAATTTAACTTATCTTAATTTCAAAGAACTTGATTCATTCAGGTATTACCAAATTAAAAAATTCAATTAAGTTGGTTATTTATTCAGTGTACTATACTGAGATATTTAAAAATGATTTTGCACAACATAGCTCCTTTGAAAGCACAGAAACATGTACACAAATATTTTAAGGTGTCTTGCATTTATGTGAAAGGATTTTGCCAAAGCCAAGGTGAAAAGTAACAACTGTGTAACAGACTTTTAATGACAAAGTGAGGAGAAGAAAGTGCAATAAAGTGACCAAAGCCAAGTACTTTGAAAGAGCCAGTGATTTACACATGTGGCGGCATGACTGCGATTTTCTGAGAGGGTCACGAGACCTATGATCATGTGCACTTTAAAGGCCATGGCTGCGGATGTGCTGCTCTGAACTTTGTAAATGAACTTTGCATGAGTCATAGTGACTGCTGAGAGCAGCTGCTGACAGGGCCGAGTCATCGTACAAGGACTAGAACACTTAATTATCCTGCAAGCACATTCACATAAATCCACATGCAAAAAAAAAAAATTAATAAAGTCTATACATTTATGTGAGCCTATAAATGCAATGAGGTTGCGCCGCAATCTTATGCATGAGTAATATTCAAACACTCTCAAGCCAGATCAGCAATTTAGCTGAAAAAATGTGTCTGGAATTTGCAGCCCGCTGTGACTAATTGCAGGAGATCAGCTCTGATTTTGATACCTGCTTCCCTTTCCTGTACTGGCTGAACCAGCTGCCAGGCTTCTCTTTGCTCCATGCTGCTAATTTCACCTAGGCACACAGAGAGAAAGAGAAATGGTGTTGACTAAAATTTCAGGTTCAAGGGATATAAGAAGCGATTTGTTCTCTGATGAAATATGACGAGGTCAGCTTTGTGCAAGCTGACAGCAAGAGATTGGAGACTTACCATCTCAATCCTGCTGTCTGGGTAGAGACAGGTCTCTCCGTCAGCAGTGAAGTTACAGTAGACTTTGATGGAGTCCCGGTTACAACCTTGGTTAGGATCAATCCAGTAGTCTCCTGGAATGTGCAGCGAGGAAAGATGGCGATAAAGAAGTCAATGGAATCCATGTATCTTGCACTGAATGTACTTGCAGAGGTACGTCTTTGCCCAAGTGAAGAGTTGCAGAGCTGTAAGCATTGTTTTGTTTTGTTTTAAATAAATAAATAAAATGTAAGCACGTTGTTGGAATCAGCACATCGACGCTGTGGTTTTCGGCTACAAATAAACTACAGCACTCAGTGTTCTTGTCCAGTCTTTTAAACGTACTGTATGATTGTGCTAAAACTGTCAAACTTGTGCTGTTTCCTAATAGTTTTAAGATATTTAGTTTTGATTATTTTATTTTATTTTTTATTTTATTGTTTTGGGGCAGCACAGTAGCTTAGTGGTTAACACTGTTGCGTCATAACAACAGGTCGTGGGATCACTTCCCACCTGGTGCCTAAATGCAATAGACTGGTTTCCTGTCCAGGGTGTATTCTGCCTCATGCCCTATGGCTGAAGGAATAGGCTCCAGCTACCCCCCTCTCCGCTTCCCCCATGACCATTAGTATAAAGGATGGATGGATTTTATTGTTTCACGTTCTGTATTGTATTAACTTAGAATGATTAATGACATGATTCCACGCACTCCAATACAGTAAGTGGAGACGTGTACCTCAAAAGCTGGTTTGCAGTCAGCACCTGAATGCAAAGAAGAAGTTTTATTTTTATTAATAATTGATAAGTAAGATTAGGGGCGGTGGCCGAGTGGTTAGTGTGCTTGGTTTCAGTGCGGAAGTTTCTGGGTTCAAACCCCATTCCTGCCACATTTCCACATGTAATGTGGAGTTGCGTCAGAAAAAAACATCTGGCATATAACCTGCAGGGTAGCATGTTGGATTAGTGGTTAGCACTGTTGCCTCACAGCATGAAGGTCGTGGGATCAATTCCCACCTGTGGCCTTTCTGTGTGGAGTTTGCATGTTCTCCCCATGTTTGTGTGGGTTCCCTCCAGGTGCTCTGGTTTCCTCCCACATTTAAAGACATGCAGGTTAGGTGGATTGGAAACTTTAAATTGTCCATACGTGTGCATGTGAATGTGGCGTCCTGTCCAGGGTGTACCCCACCTCATGCCCTATGACTGCTGGGATAGGCTCCAGCCCCCCGCGACCCTTAATTGGAGTAAATGGTTGAAGGTGAGTGAGAGCGAGTGAATAAGTACGTTTCTTTTCACACTGTGGCTGATGACGTGACCAAGGTGATTCATGATGGATTTAATCTTTCACGTGTGTTGTAAGTAAGGTCATATTTTACACAGCATAATGCTAACAGCTAACATTAGTATGAGGGAATGACTCCTCTGTAAGCATTTTATGACAAATATCTGTAATAATATGGGTGCTTGTGTGGTCAATTTTTTTAAAGGTTGTTTTAAGGTAGGATTTAATCATTTTAACTGCATTTTTTTTATCTGTCTTTTGCTTTTGTATTGTATCTGTCACTTTGCTTTGCTCTGCTGAATCACTTTTTGCCAGAGAAAAATTTGCCTGCAGGGGCAATAAAATATATTTGATTTGATCTGATTGATTAATGTCCTAATGGATCACTCAAAGAAGTGAATGTTGCACTTTTTCCATTAAGTGAGGTACTGGCTCATGCAGACAGAAAGCCACGCCTCTGCTGCAGACACACATACAGTGTCACAGAACCACACACATAAAGTGCTTTGATATATAGGATATTGCAAAACATGAGCATGTCACCATCTTTGTAGTCAGGCTGGACCATCAGGAGCTCTTTGCAGGTGCGTGCAGGGCTCTCAAAGGTTCCCAGTGGCCTCCTCATCAGCTCCACCTCAGTTTTCATTGAAATAAGTGAAGCAAAGACTTCTTCCATTCCTTCTGGATCTTCTAGAGGTTGGTCTGCCTGACCAAACTCTTCCATGTCCAGTTCCAAATCTTGCTCCCTGGTTGGTGCTGCTTCTTCATCCCTATCAGAGTGCCCCCTCCTCTTCCTCCTGCCCTCTCTGATGGGCAGTGGCTGGATGAATGTTGCAGGAAGTCCCTGTGAGTAACAGAGATGTGAGCAAGAACAGAAAGGCATTCAGGGCCCTATTTTCAAAAATCTATAGAAAAGGGCCAAAAGCACATTGCGCTAACACATTTGGGGCAAGTCCAGCCTGTTTTGTGATGTATAATATGAGGACACATTAGGTTGCTGTAGGCAACACAGAGATGTGAGAAAGAAGAAAAAGGGCATTTTGGACCACATCTTCATGATTAGTGGCAGACGACGTGAAGCACATCGTGACACTGCATTTGGGGCATGTCCAACATGGCATTAATGTGTACAAATGTAGGGCACAGGTGCAAGAGTTGTATTTATTCTCTTAATTAGTCATGGGTGTGTTGATGCACAACATGAAATAAACCAATCGGAGTGTCATCTGTCATCCTCTTTAAGAGCTACTACTCCTATTTAGACAGTAGACTCAAGTGAGATTATTTCTGCAGAGTTAGTCACAGTGGACAGCAGCCACCAAAGCTCCCTGAGGTGAAACAGTGAAGCAGCAACATGAAGCTTTTTTTTAAATTTGCAAGAATATTTACTTTTATTTTAGCGGTTGTTTTCATTTGTGAACCTGCTGATGCAAGGCTCATATTGTAAGAATATTGTGCCATAACCTGAACACTGATTCGATCTGTGCTGAAATTGCCTTCGGCATCCTCTTGATAGTGTTCCACCAGTACTGCACCTGATCACACTTCATTTTAAGATCAGCATGCTCATCGGTGCACAGAAAAGTCTGCAATTTGCAAATCACAATGTGTGCGGTGAAACGTGGTGTTGGATGAAATCTGGGGGAGGGGCTGTACTTTGCACATCCTCTATATGATGCTCTTTAATATGCTTCCTCATAAATTAATTACTATTTACTAATGCTAATTTGCATGCAAATAAGATCCTTTGGTTTCTTCCTTTTTGCTCGAGGTTGCTAAAGTGGATCAGCGTGGACGTGGAGAACAGACACGGATGGTCTTGAACTGGGAAATTTCTGTTTTGGAAGCGACTTCACTAATCACTTAGCCACCACAGTGCCTATTAATCTTAATTCACTAATTTAACAGTTTACTGTACTGGGCTGAGTAACAGCACAGTTCAGCTGATTTTCCCAAGCAGCTGTCACCTGCATTCAGAGCGGCTTAATCCTCCTCAACATCCAGCAAAAGTGAGGCAAAGTTTCTTTACTTTTTTATTATTATTAAAGAGGCAGAGCTCCTGGTGCATCCCTATGCAGAGGAGCCGCTCTTGAATTCTCAGATGAATTATTTTTTTGTTAAAATTGATCACTGAGTTGGACATCGTCATGGCCACCAGACAGCACAGTATTTCTTCCCTCATGTAATTCTGCTGGAGCGCCCTCGAACTGCAGGCCTTGTTTCACCCTGTATGCAGTACATCTCAGCTGTTCCACGTACAAATAAAAAAAAAACCCTCATCCTTCACTAGCTGGCACTGCTTAAAGTACATATTCATCAGTGCTCGATTTGATCTCTGGGGAATCCCAGAGACAAACAAATATTCAGATTACAGCAGGGGGAATTCAGAACTCATGTGTAGTGTGTGTAGTAGGGTAGCACAGGTGAGCCCCTTTACTCACACGAGTTGGGGTCCACAAAATTGGACTGCGAGTTAAAGAAGTTGACCAAAAGAACTTAAAATCAGCTTACCTTGCCATATTATAATAGTTTTGACTATTTGAAACATGATTCCTTCCTGGATAGTGATGATTTCTTCATCTGGAGTGGGTTTGGGATCATTTCCTTCCTCCTTCGGCTGCTCCAGGTCAGCGATGACGGCTTCGTCAGCGTGGAAGATTCTGGACGATGATTTCTTCATCTGGAGTGGGTTTGGAACATGTGGCGGGAGTGTGTGTAGCATGTGTATATATTCCAGCCCAATCTGAACCGGCAGTAAGGATCTAAAAAGAGTCAAAACTCTTTCTGAATCGTCAGGTATCTTCCGCACAGAATCGTCCGCTCTATTTGCTGACCTGCAGCAGCCGGAGGACGAAGAAGAAATCATCGTGCAGAATTGTCCACACTGATGATCCCTCCCAAAAATGGTCAAATCAATATTGACTTTCATAGGTAGTCTAAATTGTCGGGCTCCACAACTTGACCGCAAGTAAAGCCGAATTGAGACTTAGCGTGTGCGAGTTAACGGTTCTCACCTGTAGTCGGGGGGGTCATGATGCTGGTGCCACATTGTGATGCCACTCAGTGATCAGTAATATACCACTGCCCAACCTCACCTGATTTGCTTTGTGCTGGGTAGAAGATAAGGCACTTTAACTTTCTCAAACTTTGATGTAAACTGATCAAAGTACTCACTGGTGGTCCAGGGGGGCCAGCGGGACCTGGATCTCCTTTGGGACCAATGATACCCTGGTAGAAAGGAAACGTTATTTTAAAGAGAGTTCTGGATTTGCCATACAGGAAATGGGGATCAAGAAGGCATGTGCTAAAGTTCTTGGTTTGGGGTAGAAGGAATAAGGTTGGCTATCTAAACCCTGGCCTACCAGTGCATCCCCAAGAGAACAAAACTTTGTATCAATCATCTCTCACCTGGAGCATCTCTCACACAACTTGGCTAAATCCAGGCTTTATCCAAGAGATATGGCTGCTGCTTGATAGGATTACCCAGCTATGTGCATCAGCACTCTCTGGTCAAAGCCTTGGCTCACAAGACACACTGTAGTGGTTTTTAAAATATTGCAGACACCAGAACCAAATCCTATTAAAAGAGCCCAAAGGAACACACACACACAGCTGTGCAGAAGGCCTTTAGCTCCAAAGAAACACAGTAAACACAGTGTCTCATTCTGCATAAGTGTGTCTCAGCAAACAAACGCACTTTTCCTACGGCATATGTTCGAACAGCTGCTAACCAAGCTCTGTTGTGCAGGAATGGCAAAGTGGTATAATAAGACATATGACTGGACTTACTGGGTCTCCCTTGGATCCTTTCTCACCAACTGCACCCTACGACCACAGAGGAGGAATAAAGTGAGCAGAAAGATCTGGATGAGTTCTCAGAGACCGTATGCTTCTGCCACATCCGAACAATTCTGGAATTTTGCATGGGGAATAACAACACTATTGTCTCAGATAAGGATGCAGATAATGTAACCGCCCCTGTTTGATGTTTATTTGCTGAGGCTGAAAATGTCAAAGGGGTTTAGTTCTTATAGCACAGAGATAAGTTTTATTTTTTTTATTAAAATGTTCATGTCATCACAAAGCTCTGATGAAGATTAACAAAATTAAGTTTTATTTTTTATCAAAATGTTCATTATTGCCTTATGACATCACAAAACTCTGACGAAGATTAATAAAATAAATTTATTTTTTTATTAAAATGTTCATATTGCCTTATTACATCACAAAAGCACTGAAGATTAATACAATTTCTAAGTTTTAGTTTTTTATTAAAATGTTCGTTATTGCCTTATTACATCACAAAGCTCTGATGAAGATTAATAACATTTCTAAGTTTTATTTTTTATTAAAATGTTCGTTATTGCCTTATGACATCACAAAGCTCTGATGAAGATTAAAACGTTTTCTGATTGCCTCAATCTTCCAGATAATAAGAGTTAAAAGTGCTTTGACTGCAACTTCAAGTTGAAACTTTAATCACAGCTGAACAAAATTTAACTTATTTATCATCTGTGATGTTTTATGACTGACTGACTGATTTCACCACAATCAGTAATGACAGGGATAAATAGCATCTTTCGCCACAGTCCAACAGTCTGCTTGGTTGTCTGTAGATCCAAGATTCTAGGTTGTTAGAAAAATGGATGAAATGTGGATTTCTAAATATGGAATTCTTCAAAACAACACTATTTTTTAAAGTACTTTCTGTAGTTTTAATAGTACATGATCATTCATCACAAAGTAACACTGCAAGTGTAATAAATTTACAACTATAAAAAAAATGATAAAAATTTTAACACAATAGAAACTGGAGCTTTAATTTGAAAATGGTGAGAATGATATAACCCAAGGAATTAGTTTCATTTTAACACTGTGCAAGTTGAATAAACACTAAGCAACTTTTTGTGTAACACTTGGAGTTATCTGCTCTGTGGGACTTATGCTTAGCTCTTTGTGGATAAACTATTGGGTGAATCCATGAGATCAGAATATTATCCATCCATTTTCTGAATCAGCTTGTTTTATATCTTGACTAAATAAGTATTCATTGTTTAATTACTGAGCAACTTCACATTATATCAAACCAAGTTGAGAGATTGGGATGGGAGACGGTGCATAAAACTCTCCTTCCATTGCTTAACAAGATACTTAGTATCTCTGTTGCTTCTGTTTCTTTTGCACCTTCAGAATCATTGTAAAAGGATGAACTAAAATTGGTTTCTAATAATAACAACAGCTACATACTATGGAGAAAATCCTACATTAACAAAATGCAGTTCATGTGAGGAAGGTGTAAGACTGCCATTCATCGTCAGCAGTGTCACGTACCGTCAGTCCAGGTGGTCCCGGTGGGCCTCTTGGACCAGGAGAGCCAGCCACACCCTGGATAATAGGGGAAAGCATGTTATAACTGACCTATATAGTCTCTAGTAGTGTCGGATGATGTTTGAAGAAGAAAAATCATATTGCAGTATTTCAGGGTTTGGGTTTTTTTTTTTAAGGTAACGTATACAACCCCTGGCAAAAATTATGGAATCATCGGCCTCGGAGGATGTTTAATTTTGTAGAAAAAAAAGCACATCACAGACATGACACAAAACTAAAGTCATTTCAAATGGCAACTTTCTGGCTTTAAGAAACACTATAAGAAATCAGGAAAAAAAAATTGTGGCAGTCAGTAAAGGTTACTTTTTTAGACCAAGCAGAGGGAAAAAAAATATGGACTCACTCAATTCTGAGGAATAAATTATGGAATCACCCTGTAAATTTTCATCCCCAAAACTAACACCTGCATCAAATCAGATCTGCTCGTTAGTCTGCATCTAAAAAGGAGTGATCACACCTTGGAGAGCTGTTGCAATAAGTGGACTGACATGAATCATGGCTCCAACACGAGAGATGTCAATTGAAACAAAGGAGAGGATTATCAAACTCTTAAAAGAGGGTAAATCATCACGCAATGTTGCAAAAGATGTTGGTTGTTCACAGTCAGCTCTGTCTAAACTCTGGACCAAATACAAACAACATGGGAAGGTTGTTACTGTTACTGTGAGTTTCTCTGTGAATTTTCAGACCTTTTGTCTGACTTAGTGCTTAGCTCAGATAAGATAATTATAGTGGGCGATTTTAACATCCACACAGATGCTGAGAATGACAGCCTCAACACTGCATTTAATCTATTATTAGACTCTATTGGCTTTGCTCAAAAAGTAAATGAGTCCACCCACCACTTTAATCATATCTTAGATCTTGTTCTGACTTATGGTATGGAAATAGAAGACTTAACAGTATTCCCTGAAAACTCCCTTCTGTCTGATCATTTCTTAATAACATTTACATTTACTCTGATGGACTACACAGCAGTGGGGAATAAGTTTCATTACACTAGAAGTCTTTCAGAAAGCGCTGTAACTAGGTTTAAGGATATGATTCCTTCTTTATGTTCTCTAATGCCATATACCAACACAGTGCAGAGTAGCTACCTAAACTCTGTAAGGGAGATAGAGTATCTCGTCAATAGTTTTACATCCTCATTGAAGACAACTTTGGATGCTGTAGCTCCTCTGAAAAAGAGAGCTTTAAATCAGAAGTGTCTGACTCCGTGGTATAACTCACAAACTCGTAGCTTAAAGCAGATAACCCGTAAGTTGGAGAGGAAATGGCGTCTCACTAATTTAGAAGATCTTCACTTAGCCTGGAAAAAGAGTCTGTTGCTCTATAAAAAAGCCCTCCGTAAAGCTAGGACATCTTTCTACTCATCACTAATTGAAGAAAATAAGAACAACCCCAGGTTTCTTTTCAGCACTGTAGCCAGGCTGACAAAGAGTCAGAGCTCTATTGAGCTGAGTATTCCATTAACTTTAACTAGTAATGACTTCATGACTTTCTTTGCTAACAAAATTTTAACTATTAGAGATAAAATTACTCATAACCACCCCAAAGACGTATCGTTATCTTTGGCTGCTTTCAGTGATGCCGGTATTTGGTTAGACTCTTTCTCTCCGATTGTTCTGTCTGAGTTATTCTCATTAGTTACTTCATCCAAACCATCAACATGTTTATTAGACCCCATTCCTACCAGGCTGCTCAAGGAAGCCCTACCATTATTTAATGCTTCGATCTTAAATATGATCAATCTATCTTTGTTAGTTGGCTATGTACCACAGGCTTTTAAGGTGGCAGTAATTAAACCATTACTTAAAAAGCCATCACTTGACCCAGCTATCTTAGCTAATTATAGGCCAATCTCCAACCTTCCTTTTCTCTCAAAAATTCTTGAAAGGGTAGTTGTAAAACAGCTAACTGATCATCTGCAGAGGAATGGTCTATTTGAAGAGTTTCAGTCAGGTTTTAGAATTCATCATAGTACAGAAACAGCATTAGTGAAGGTTACAAATGATCTTCTTATGGCCTCGGACAGTGGACTCATCTCTGTGCTTGTTCTGTTAGACCTCAGTGCTGCTTTTGATACTGTTGACCATAAAATTTTATTACAGAGATTAGAGCATGCCATAGGTATTAAAGGCACTGCGCTGCAGTGGTTTGAATCATATTTGTCTAATAGATTACAATTTGTTCATGTAAATGGGGAATCTTCTTCACAGACTAAAGTTAATTATGGAGTTCCACAAGGTTCTGTGCTAGGACCAATTTTATTCACTTTATACATGCTTCCCTTAGGCAGTATTATTAGACGGTATTGCTTAAATTTTCATTGTTACGCAGATGATACCCAGCTTTATCTATCCATGAAGCCAGAGGACACACACCAATTAGCTAAACTGCAGGATTGTCTTACAGACATAAAGACATGGATGACCTCTAATTTCCTGCTTTTAAACTCAGATAAAACTGAAGTTATTGTACTTGGCCCCACAAATCTTAGAAACATGGTGTCTAACCAGATCCTTACTCTGGATGGCATTACCCTGACCTCTAGTAATACTGTGAGAAATCTTGGGGTCATTTTTGATCAGGATATGTCATTCAAAGCGCATATTAAACAAATATGTAGGACTGCCTTTTTGCATTTACGCAATATCTCTAAAATCAGAAAGGTCTTGTCTCAGAGTGATGCTGAAAAACTAATTCATGCATTTATTTCCTCTAGGCTGGACTATTGTAATTCATTATTATCAGGTTGTCCTAAAAGTTCCCTAAAAAGCCTTCAGTTAATTCAAAATGCTGCAGCTAGAGTACTGACGGGGACTAGAAGGAGAGAGCATATCTCACCCATATTGGCCTCTCTTCATTGGCTTCCTGTTAATTCTAGAATAGAATTTAAAATTCTTCTTCTTACTTATAAGGTTTTGAATAATCAGGTCCCATCTTATCTTAGGGACCTCGTAGTACCATATCACCCCAATAGAGCGCTTCGCTCTCAGACTGCAGGCTTACTTGTAGTTCCTAGGGTTTGTAAGAGTAGAATGGGAGGCAGAGCCTTCAGCTTTCAGGCTCCTCTCCTGTGGAACCAGCTCCCAATTCAGATCAGGGAGACAGACACCCTCTCTACTTTTAAGATTAGGCTTAAAACTTTCCTTTTTGCTAAAGCTTATAGTTAGGGCTGGATCAGGTGACCCTGAACCATCCCTTAGTTATGCTGCTATAGACGTAGACTGCTGGGGGGTTCCCATGATGCACTGTTTCTTTCTCTTTTTGCTCTGTATGCACCACTCTGCATTTAATCATTAGTGATCGATCTCTGCTCCCCTCCACAGCATGTCTTTTTCCTGGTTCTCTCCCTCAGCCCCAACCAGTCCCAGCAGAAGACTGCCCCTCCCTGAGCCTGGTTCTGCTGGAGGTTTCTTCCTGTTAAAAGGGAGTTTTTCCTTCCCACTGTAGCCAAGTGCTTGCTCACAGGGGGTCGTTTTGACCGTTGGGGTTTTACATAATTATTGTATGGCCTTGCCTTACAATATAAAGCGCCTTGGGGCAACTGTTTGTTGTGATTTGGCGCTATATAAAAAAATTGATTGATTGATTGATTGATTGTTAAAGGCAAACATACTGGTAGACCAAGGAAGACATCAAAGTGTCAAGACAGAAAACTTAAAGCAATATGTCTCAAAAATCGAAAATGCACAACAAAACAAATGAGGAACGAATGAGAGGAAACTGGAGTCAACGTCTGTGACTGAACTGTAAGAAACTGCCTAAAGGAAATGGGATTTACATACAGAAAAGCTAAACGAAAGCCATCATTAACACCTAAACAGAAAAAAAACAAGGTTACAATGGGCTAAGGAAAAGCAATTGTGGACTGTCGATGACTGGATGAAAGTCATATTCAGTGATGAATCTCGAATCTGCATTGGGCAAGGTGATGATGCTGGAACTTTTGTTTGGTGCCATTCCAATGAGATTTATAAAGATGACTGCCTGAAGAGAACATGTAAATTTCCACAGTCATTGATGATATGGGGCTGCATGTCAGGTAAAGGCACTGGGGAGATGGTTGTCATTACATCATCAATAAATGCACAAGTTTACGTTGATATTTTGGACACTTTTCTTATCCCGTCAATTGAAAGGATGTTTGGGGATGATGAAATCATTTTTCAAGATGATAATGCATCTTGCCATAGAGCAAAAACTGTGAAAACATTCCTTGCAAAATGACACATAGGGTCAATGTCATGGCCTGCAAATAGTCCGGATCTTAATCCAATTGAAAATCTTTGGTGGAAGTTGAAGAAAATGGTCCATGACAAAGCTCCAACCTGCAAAGCTGATCTGGCAACAGCAATCAGAGAAAGTTGGAGCCAGATTGATGAAGAGTACTGTTTGTCACTCATTAAGTCCATGCCTCAGAGACTGCAAGCTGTTATAAAAGCCAGAGGTGGTGCAACAAAATACTAGTGATGTGTTGGAGCGTTCTTTTGTTTTTCATGATTCCATCATTTTTTCCTCAGAATTGAGTGATTCCATATTTTTTTCCCTCTCCTTGGTCTAAAAAAGTAACCGTTACTGACTGCCACAATTTTTTTTACTGATTTCTTATAGTGTTTCTTAAAGCCAGAAAGTTGCCATTTGAAATGACTTTAGTTTTGTGTCATGTCTGTGATCTGCTTTTTTTCTACCAAATTAAACAACTGAATGAACATCCTCCGAGGCCGGTGATTCCATAATTTTTGCCAGGGGTTGTATTGTGATAAGGCAGCACAGTGGCTTAGTGGTTAGCACTGTTGGTTCACAGCAAGCAGGTTGTGGGATTGATTCCCACCTGTGCCCTTTCTGTGTTTTTTTCTGTTGTTTTGTGTGTGTTTGCATGTTCTTGCCGCATTTGCATGGATTCTCTCCAGGTGATCCGACTTCCTCCCACATCCAAAGACATGCAGGTTAGGTGAACTGGAAACTTTAAATTGTCCATAGGTGTGTGTTTGCCAGAGTGATTGTATCTGTCTATATGCGGCGCTGTGACAGACTGCCGTCCTGTCCAGGGTGTACCCCGCCTCACACCCTATGACTGATGAGATAGGCTCCAGCCCCCCATGTGACCCTTAATTAGAGTAAGCGGGTATAGGAAATGGATGCATGGATATATTGTGAGATTGAAAAAAATTGATTATTCACTTAGATGCATCATTACACTCAACTAGAAAACATTTCTGTTACCTTTGGGGAAAAAAGGAACAACTTATTTGTGAAGTTGGCATTATGGATCAAATTGAAAAATTACTGTACACAGATGAAGCTCTCCATATTTGACAGTCATATTTCCCTGACGCATCTCTTTACCCCATAATATTGTTGGACAGGTGGGAAGACCTGTGGAGCATTTAGGAATATTTGATCTCACTTCTGACAACTGAACAAACTGTGAACTGGCAACCCCTCCACCCAGCTCTGGCATGAATTCATTACCTAAATAGTACGGTTATCTGATAACTTTCGAGTGCCTTGGAGCCATGTTTGGTTGTGTCATTTTATTTATTTTTTATTTTTTGTGCTTAGCTCACATAAGATAATTTGCCAAAATATGATTTGGCATTCATAGACCATGTGACCTTATCACCATGCAAATCAGGTCACAATTCTTATGGTGATCAATTTAACCACTGGGATCATCCATGTACCAGCTTTGATTAGTTTGGGCCTAACGTTCTTCAAATCAAATCACTTTTATTTATATAGCGCCAAATCACAACAACAGTTCCCCCAAGGCGCTTTATATTGCAAGGTAAAAGCCATACAGTAATTACAGAAAAACCCCAACGGTCAAAACGACCCCCTGTGAGCAAGCACGTGGCGACAGTGGGAAGGAAAAATTCCCTTTTAACAGGAAGTTCTTGGCAATATCCATCCATCCATCCATTTTCTATACCCGCATACTCCAATCAAAGGCCACAGGGGGGCTCGAGCCTATCCCAGCAGTCACAGAGCATGAGGTGGGGTACACCCTGGGCAGGACGCCACTCTATCTCATGGCCACAAGACAAACATCCACACTCGCACCCACGCCTACCGTCAATTGTAAAGTGTTCGATTCACCTAACCTGCATGGCTTTAGAAGTGGGAGGAAGCTGGATCATCCAGAAAGGAACCTACCTGAACACGGGGAGAGCATGCAAACTCCAAACAGACACAGGCGGTAAGCGAACCCACGACCTCCTCTTTGCTGTGAAGCAACAGCTCTAACCACTAAGCCTCTGTGCTGCCTGCCTCGGAGCTATAATGGCAAATTTCAGTTTGGACAAATGGATGATGCCTACAACTATATCCCCAGTCGATACTTTAACCAAAAAGCAGATATACAGCGGCTGATGTGCACCACTGCATCACCTGTAAGGTGAAAGACTTTTCTGACAGGTACACCCCTCACTGGGATTAAGATGAAGCTATATCCACAGTCCACAACAATATTTCTACCTTTAAATAATTTTAGAATGGTGCCCATTCAGGAAATCACCACCATCTTTATAAGTACGCTGTGCTCCACTGCAGTCAAGAGCAAAACTGTGAAACATTACCTACAGTCAGGGGAAATGTTCCTTCTGTAATTTTTTGATTTGATTAGAACAACACACAGTACTTGGTTTTTCTGCCACCCTCCTTCCCTCTCAGAAAACCGTGCATGGTTCATTTATTTTGCCTAATTTAATACCGCGCACTCTAGGGCTGTTCATGTTCTATAGTGGAAAAAATAAAAGTTGTGAGAGACTCCGGGCCACATGTTTTTTTTCCACTTGGGGTTTTATAGGTGCAGATCAAATTTGAACTCAATCAGATAAGATTTAGAGGTCCCCCAGAGTGACACATTTTCCTCTCCCTCTGCTGGCAAGGCAATGTCACCCTAACGGGAGAAGACTCTGATGCCATTATTTTTCTTTTACAGGTACATGTGATGGCTCCTAATCACAAAAAGTGGTGGTTGATTGGTTACTGGAAGTCATCTCCCCTTTTTGCTTGTTTGGGGAAAATTGTTGCTTTGTGGGGGAGTCTTAAACAATGTCCGATTATAATAATAATAATAATTTGGCACAGATCTTTTATTTTATTAGTGGAACAACATGTGGCCCAAAAGATTTAGTAACATTTGACATTTTAACGCATTCTAATGCACTCTTAGCATATTGCACATCTACAAACCACAATATCAATACTAAAACAATGCATCATGCAGAGCTAATCTGTACCTAATGTCTAAAACCTTTCTAGATAAATCATGTGGCCGCTACGTGTACCTCGTCTCCTTTAGTTCCTTGCAAACCCTGGCTTCCTGGGAGACCTTGGTCTCCCTTCTCCCCAGGTTCTCCTGTTGGGCCAATTAAACCTAGCAAACCACCATGACCCTGCAGAAAAAGAAGTGGCTCATCAAAGTTGATACCTAGGGTTTATACTGATGCTGTATGTTCTCTCAAGGTCTGTCTTGGCTTAAGTACTCACTTTATCGCCCTTATATCCCGGGTCTCCTTTTAGTCCTGGAAGTCCTGGTGGACCCTGTCAGAAAGAAATTGCTCTGATTGCACTAGTAGAATGAGTTGAATTTAGATCTGTAATATCTGTGAGAAGGAAAAATGTGGGACTCCTGCTCCCAATTTGTTAACCCTCAGTATTTGACACATTTAATCTTACCAATGGCCCTGGTGGTCCAGATTGTCCTGGTGGTCCATTTAACCCTTGCTCTCCCTGTAGAATAAACAGATATGACATCAGTTTATAGAATGTCAAACAGTGATTAAATGTGAACCAAAACAGGATGTTGTGCACTTTAATAGCTGGTCTTCATAATGACTCAATATTACATCAAACTCGAAGACCATTTTGCAGTGTGGACTCACCGCGGGGCCCGGGATGCCTGGTAGACCTTCTGGACCAGGCTTCCCTGGCTGTCCTTGAGGTCCCGTTGGGCCTGTCTTTCCGGGCGGGCCATGTGTACCTGTAGTTCCCTTTGGAAAAAAGACAGACAAACTATTGGAAGCCTAAAGAAAGAATAGCTGAAAGACACCACATAACTGAACTCAGTACTGATTCTCATTCTTACCTTGGCTCCCTTTATTCCTTCTTTCCCTTCCTTTCCTGCAGCTCCCGTGTGCCCCTTGTGGAATAAAACACAGTAGGTTATAGGTGAAACTATAAAAGTCAATACCCATATCACATATACAGTATGTGATTCTTTTGGCTGTTCCCATTTTGCTCAGGGTCACAACAGTGGACTCAGTAAGGTTCCGCATGTTGATTTGGCAAAGCTTTATTGCCTGAAGCCCTTCCTGATAGAATTCCAAATGTACAAGGAGACTGGGGTATAAGTCCGCTTTGAAGCTGGAATTGTATTGGTGGGAGGTAAAAGTGCTACAATATGCAAAGTGTTTTCGCTCACCCTTCGCCCAGGGGGGCCTGTGGGGCCTGGTTCCCCAGAAGCTCCCGGTGGCCCCTTCAGAGCACAAAAATGATTGATAAATAAAAGCATTTGCACCAGAACAAAACAAAAAACATAGACCAATGCCTAGTTAATGGCAAAAGACAAAACCTTGTTATGCTAGAAAGGCTACAGAAAAGAGTAAAGAGAGCAACGAGTTAATAGCACTCACAGCTTTGCCAGGTTCACCAATATCTCCTTTAGGCCCTGGTTGACCATCTTCCCCCTGGATTAAAAGGATGTTAGAATTTAAGAGAAATTACAAAATAACATCATTAAATAGGACAAAGTAAACAACGTTACTCACATTGATACCATGTTCTCCAGGGGGTCCTGCATCTCCAGGGAATCCAATGGGCCCCTGTAGTTTAAAATAGTCATATATGTACAAACTGACCTGAAAATCAGAGCAAGGAACAAAACACAGTGACTTTGACTGACTCAGAGAGACTCACAAGGCTGCCTTTGGGTCCATCATCGCCCGGTGTTCCTCGGACTCCTGTAGGACCTGATGCACCAGCAGGTCCCGAGTCACCTTTCTCGCCAACATCGCCTTTAACGCCCTACAAGAAAAAAAATAAAATGACAGCTTCCTGAAAGGTGAAGAGAGGGAAAAACTGGGAAAGGACAACTATGAGTGAGACAGAAGGAAAGTGGGAACAGACATGACTTACAGTGACACCGGTCTTTCCAGCAGGCCCCGGGTCTCCAGCTTCTCCATCCTCACCCTGGATTAGAAGGTGCATTTAAGAAGATGAAAACCCCCTCATGCAATTACACCCTACACGAAATTCTAGCTGCTAATCGGACATGCTGACCTTCTCTCCAACAGGTCCAGGCTGACCGACTCCACCAGGCATTCCAGGAAAGCCCTGTGGCAAGATGAAAACAACCAGATTTAACTCTAAAATATCACAACACACACAAAGGCTTAAGATGTTGGCTTGATTTTTTTTTTTTTTTTTTTTAACTCTCAAGCGACTGAGTGGGGTCATTTATGACCCTAGGCATATATTTTTGTGCACCAATTTTCTAATTTTAATCAGAAAAAAAATCCTACCATGAATTTGTCAATTTATTTGTCCTGCATTTGTTCATAGAATTTTGCAAGGATCGGCTGTTCCGTGTGGCAAGTACAATCCACACTTGTGCTGTGACCCCAGATCTATGAGATTTTCAACATTATAGCTTCAAATGGTATTGTCCCAGCCTGACTGGAAAATCACTAAGGGCCCTTGGGCAAGACCTTTAATCCCCTATTGCTCCCAGTGTGTAGTGAGTGCCTTGTATGGCAGCACCCTGACATCGGGGTGAACGTGAGGCATAATTGTAAAGCGCTTTGGGCGTCTGATGCAGATGGAAAAGCGCTATATAAATGCAGTCCATTTACCATTCCATTTATTGTAATTTGTCAACTCTAATTATTATATTTTACTGTTTTGCAGGGCAGCATGGCCAACAGATTTACAATAACAAGATTTAAAGCTGCACAAGCACTGAGACTGATTCTTGATGCCCAGAGTGAGAATGAAAAGGGTGATAGACAAATATATTAAAGAGTGAAATAAATATGAAGATCCCTAAAACAATCATTTATATAAAAGTATTCCAATATAAAGTCAAAGGGGTCATATTAGTTGCTAAAATAGTTTGGTCGCTTGAGGGTTAAACCTACTTCTTGCTGCAGCATTTTTTGTTTGCTTGTTTGTCAGCAGTGCTGAAACTGGAAAAGAGTTATCACAGCACAATGGGGGGAAAACAGAATGCCAGGTTTGCTCTGAGTCACACAGTCGGGTGGATGTCATTTCCCCTCAGTCACTCTGTTCCAATGTGTGTATGTTCTTGCGCAGGTGCATGCATGACTGTATGCGCTGCTCACTCTCTGGAATGGAACCCAGTAAAAGCCTATTTTCAGCAGAGTGCACAAACATGAGGGATGAGTAGAGCCACGGACTTCCTGCTGTCACACGCCATGCTCAAAATGCCCCAAAATTCACTCTTTTTCCACTTTTCCTGTATTATAGTCTGTTCATGGATGCTGTCATCTTAGCATCACCGTGCATCTTATGAGGGAGCGGCGGCTGTGTGCAGGTCACTGCTGAATAATGGACCAGTGCAGACTGTACAGAGATACCACCATCACAAGGGTTAAATACAACCACCTATAAGGGATGATACCTCTTAATGATTAATAGAGCCGTAAATATAACTCTAGCAGGCATAATAGTCTGATACTGTTAAATAATTCAATTTTCAAAAGCAGTGGAAGTTGTGCAGCAGGAAGATGTTTTCAAGCAAAGGCATTTATGTGAAGAGAAACTAGATGGAAAAGCGTGCACAAACACCACTGTACTCGCAATTACACCTGCAAACTGAGTTTCTGACAGAACTGCAAAATAGTGCGTATTGTCAGTTTAAACTGGTTGCCTTAGTATGCAATTTCAGGTTTGTCCACCCGACTGTGCAAAAAAAAAAAAAAAATTGTAGGAGGAAATATAGAAATGGGTGATGTTTACACATTCAGTACTATTTTATCAAGGTCAAAATGAAATTTATCAGGTGCACGTTTGAAACCTTGGTGTTAAATAATTGTGCTTGACAGATTGCTGTTCCTAAATACACACCCACATATCAGAGTCTGTGTGGGACATTGGGCCCCACACAGACTCTGTGTGCAAAGGATACAGATCACTTGAATACACTCACATGGTGGCTGTTACAATAAACAAACAAACATATAAAATGATCTCTTATTTCAGACATTTAGTTCTTGTTACATCCATGGTATTTTACAAACCAGTGAATAATTACTGTGCATTCTGCCAGTGGACAGAAAACTGTACACAAATCTGTCTGTGTGCATTCTACCGGCAGAATGAATCATAATTATTCACCATAGAAAACAAACGTTTTACACTTTTAATTCTCCTCTGCAGTTTTTACATACATGTATTTTATTGCCAAATAAAACAAATCAAAAGCCAGTTTGCTTAATCATCATGGATGAAACAAAAATGACATGCCTGAAATAGATTTTCTTTTTTGTTTTTAATTGTCAGTGCATGAACTCAGCTATGTTGTAGAGTTCTTGTGTAACAAAGCACAAGGTGTACACTGCAAGAGAATGTACTCCTGATCTACCAGTATCAGAAAATAACAGGGTCACAGCAAGAAATTATTTAAAAGAAGGTCACATCTGCATTTGAGGAAATTCTCATTTCTAAGGAGACTGGAACAGCCTGTCAAAGGACGTAGTAACAGCACTGAGTGCAATCAGCTTTATCAACAGATGAGACAAACACTAGTAAATATAATATAGACAGCATTAGACAAATCAATAAAATATCCTGCTGTTAGGGTACAAAGTTGTCTTCCATGTATATCCCATGTGATTAAAGATGTGCCTTGCACCTGCGTCCAGTAACTTAAGAGGCTGATTTAATTTCATTTTGTGCTTACAGCCATTAACACACTGAAAATCCTGATTTAAATACTGTTGTCTTCATGATATTGCCACTTGCTATCAACTGTGCATCAATTGTGTACCCCTTGATTCTACCAGGTTTGGTTGCACTATGTCACAGCTGTGTCATGATTTTCCTCCATCATTCAGGTGGCTTCATATACCACTGTCAGTTGTTCAGAAAATTTTGTTTACTTATTGATTTTGTAATTTTTTTTTCTTGATTTTTGTGCTTCCGTCATGGAAATGTAAGCTACAGAGTTCCATTGTCTCTCTTTTTGTGTGTGTTTGTGTTTTAATCAAGTTTAATGTCATTATTTCATTGTGTATTACATAATGTTGAATTCATGAAGTGAAATATGATCTATAGTCTGCACAGGTTGTTGTTGTTTTTTTTTAAACAGACCAGATTCACTCTACCACTCATGATTTCCTGAGACTTAGCCATGGCGATGTTGTCACGTGGTTTCAACGTGTAAATATTTTGTTTCACCAGACAACATGAATGGAGTTTATGTTGAATGTCCTGTTTGTGTTTTCCTATGGTTTGACAAAAGCCTAGACAGGTATCCTGTAAAATCCAAAGAAGGAATCATTACATTAATGAAGAAGGGCAATCTTTTATGCCTCCAAATTAAAAGAGCATATAATAAGGATAAATGGTTAAACTAGGTTATTGATGCACCTGTTCAATAGAGAAATAGTTTTGTTATGTAATATACCTACAGTGTTGTATAGTAACGAAGTAAAAATACTTCACTACTGTACTTAAGTACATTTTGGGAGACTTTGTACTTTACTTGAGTTTTTTTTAATTCAGCTTACTTTCACTTTTACTTCACTACATTTACGACCTTAATTGCATACTTCTACTCCGAT
Source organism: Thalassophryne amazonica (assembly GCF_902500255.1). Classification (NCBI taxonomy): domain Eukaryota; kingdom Metazoa; phylum Chordata; class Actinopteri; order Batrachoidiformes; family Batrachoididae; genus Thalassophryne; species Thalassophryne amazonica. The sequence continues at coordinate 19,080,830 of NC_047118.1, forward strand.
ACATTTTCTATGCACCATGCCGTTACTCGTTACAAAAAAAAACAAAAAAAAAAAACCACAAACACACACGAAAAAAGTCATGTCCGGTAGGCTTTTTTTGCAGTTGCGGACTTGGGGGGAGTTTGTCAGGAAAATGATAATTTCTCTACATTGCAGCGGGTCTGTAATCAACTTTTCTGCAGCACGGCTTTGCTTGGAACCTTGAACCAATCGAAGCAGTGATTCGCAGATCGAAGCAGTGCTTCGATCTACGATTCGTGGATTCATTGTTTTATTTCGCTTTATCCTAATTTTTCCCCGCTAAAACCCTGTGAGTAATATTTAATATTTTTATGTTAAACCGACCTGTTATGGTCTTCTGAAACAGTTGATAGATGTATTTTATAACTTAAAAACGGGACCGATGCTAATGCGTTAGCATGTCTATGGAGTTTTCATTGTTAAAGTTAGCATTAAGCTGTTCACATCAGCACGTTTGTGTTGATTTGTTTTCTGTATAATTAATGGCTCAGCATCCGTTGTCATAAAAGAGTCAAATTGTAATTTTTTGTACATTTTTTTACAATACAATTTTAGAGAAAGAGACAAAAAGAACCTAATGAAACAAAACACAACAGAAAAGATAAAACCATGTAACAATGAAAATAAATAAATACATATAGAAATAAATAACTGTTTCCTGTGAACACCTAGTGAGTAGCCTAGATAAACTTTGTAATATATAAAAAAAAATCAGTCCGTTTTTGATTATTAACATTTATTTGTACTTTTACTTTCAATACTTGAGTACATTTAGTTGTACATTACTTGTCATACTTAAGTACAATAAATACTAGATACTTTAAGACTTTTACTTGAGTAGCATTTCAATCGGTTACTTGAACTTTTACCAAAGTCATTTTTTAATGGGTAGCTGTACTTTTACTTAAGTGTGATTTTCCGGTACTTTATACAATACTGTATACCTATACCTGTCTGACTTGCAGAGAGTAGTTCTAATTGTCATACTTTAAAATTTCCTGAGCTTGTTTGTCAGTTTCTTTCGTTCCAAAGCTGAGATCTGGCAGCCACCCATGCCGGCACTGCTTCTTTACAAAATAACCCAAGAGGTAGAGAATAGATTTTATCAAGGAAGGACTTGATCATATTTTGAGAGCAACCCGGATGTAATTCTATATCTTTTCCTTCATTACTTTGTTTGGATTTCAAAAACTAACTTTATGATATTGCAAAGGACTTGACATACAAAGATGTAGGTATAGACACCAATTTAAGATCCTCCTGTTGTTGGGATTAATGGATGAAGTCAGCAGCAGAGACACACGTGGAGGACTAGTCTTGCATTAATACTGTGCAGATCAGTCAGAGAGCTTCAGACTGGAAATGGTCAAAGTTCTGCCAGACAGGAACATCTCAGGTGAGCAGAATCCAAACTGAGGCAGAATTAGATCCAAATGAGCAAACAGTCTACCAATGTACAGGAAGGCTTAGAGTCACAGAGAAGTGAAGCAGATAATTGTAACAATTGTTCATTTCTGGCAACAAGCACCAAAATTGGTACACATACTCCTTAATTACTCTGTTGAAAAAACTGAGTATCCACTTGAATTTTCGATAGGCAGCCAGGTAGGGGTCAATTGAAGAATTGCACAAGGGTCAAAATATAAAAATGTTTCAAAACATATTGAAAGCTACACCACATTATTTGTCTGAACATAAATATTCCAAAAAGGTATAGTTTGAACAGTCTATGATTGAATGTTTTGTAATTATGGGGTAAAAACATTAAGAATTGTGACAAAGGTCATTTTCAGTTTGTACAGGGGTCAGATTTTGGTTAAAAAAAAGTGGTGCAAATTATTGGTTGAACTAATAAGATTAATAAATGGAATAGTTTTGACTGTGTTAAATGCTTGGTCTGCAAGGTAAACATCAAACAACGTTGACATCCATTGGATTCAGTGGCATATGATACCCTGTAACGTGACAACTGAGCATGAAACATGGTGCAAACTTTTTAAAACCCTATTAACTCAACCAATAATTTGCATCACTTTATACAATATTTGGAGCAAATTTAACTTCTGACCCCTGTACAGACTAAAGCTGACCTTTGTTACCATTCTTGCTGTTTTTACCTCATAACTCTTGTTTTTTCTTCTTCTTCAAAAGAATAATGTTTAAGGAGTATTTGTGCCAACTTTGGTGCTGGTATCACCATTTGAAGGAGTCCTCTGTAAATATTCTGTTATCTGCTGCACTACAGGGTGAGAACAGCTGGAAATCAACAAAAGCACAATGATCTGGCAGAAAGCTAGTGCAGCATGCAGGTATTATGCACACAGTATCAAATGATGAGACAAACAGGGGGTAGAATAATCAGATGATTCAGCCCAGTTGTGTCACAGACAGCACGAAGGTGTGGGCTGCAGAGATGGTGGTAAACCAATCAATCAATCAATCAATTTTATTTATATAGCGCCAAATCACAACAAACAGTTGCCCCAAGGCGCCTTATATTGTAAGGCAAGGCCATACAATAATTACGGAAAAACCCCAACGGTCAAAACGACCCCCTGTGAGCAAGCACTTGGCGACAGTGGGAAGGAAAAACTCCCTTTTAACAGGAAGAAACCTCCAGCAGAACCAGGCTCAGGGAGGGGCAGTCTTCTGCTGGGACTGGTTGGGGCTGAGGGAGAGAACCAGGAAAAAGACATGCTGTGGAGGGGAGCAGAGATCGATCACTAATGATTAAATGCAGAGTGGTGCATACAGAGCAAAAAGAGAAAGAAACACTCAGTGCATCATGGGAACCCCCCAGCAGTCTAAGTCTATAGCAGCATAACTAAGGGATGGTTCAGGGTCACCTGATCCAGCCCTAACTATAAGCTTTTTCAAAAAGGAATGTTTTAAGCCTAATCTTAAAAGTAGAGAGGGTGTCTGTCTCCCTGATCTGAATTGGGAGCTGGTTCCAGAGGAGAGGAGCCTGAAAGCTGAAGGCTCTGCCTCCCATTCTACTCTTACAAACCCTAGGAACTACAAGTAAGCCTGCAGTCTGAGAGTGAAGCGCTCTATTGGGGTGATATGGTACTGTGAGGTCCCCAAGATAAGATGGGACCTGATTATTGAAAACCTTATAAGTAAGAAGAAGAATTTTAAATTCTATTCTAGAATTAACAGGAAGCCAATGAAGAGAGGCCAATATGGGTGAGATATGCTATGAGATATGTAAACCAGGATAAAAGAGTACAGGGACAGGATTCCTGAAACCTCTAATGCTTTGCAGAGTTAATAGTTGACCTTTGGGGAAGCGGTGGTTAGAGCAATTAGAACAGAGGCCTTGTAATCAGAGGGATCCACCCAAACAAGGGTTGTTGTTTTTTTTTTTTAAGGAATATTTTATCTGACTAAACAATATTCTTAACACAACAAACACATTGGCAAACAACAAAATCCATTTGTTGATTTTTCTGGCATATGACCAGCTTCTTGTAAATAAGAGTTACACCAGAATATAAACTCCAAAGCCTCCACTAGACTGAATTACCTTTTTTATTTCTGCATGTTTGTGAGCGTGTGCATTTCTTCCAGCCCAATCATCCTCTTCTCTAAACATAATATTAATGTAATTCTAAATACATCATGTGAAAACGGTGATTAAAAAAAAAAAAGAAAAGGTATTGTACCTCTGCACCAGTGGGTCCCGGGGGGCCTCGTGGACCATGCTGTCCTGGAGGGCCCTGAGAGGAAAGTAATGTTTTCATTATTTCATTATGACCTCACTCCAGACAATAAGAATACAAAGCACCAATAAAACACACCAAATATGACGTAAGGGTTCTCTGCTGCCTCCTAAATTAAATGAGATTTAGACATCAGTGGGTTGCTTATGCAATGGCCCCAGTATCTGCGGTCATTACGTTAGTGACATGATGAAGATGTCCAGACAGGTCATTACCCTCAATATGACGCAGGCTCTGAATCTTTCTCTCTTTTGCCACCCCTGTCCCTTATTCTCTTTTATTAATAATAAACCTCTAGCCTGTGATGTGCGAGCTCAATCGACTCTGAGCCGCGTAGCCGATGTGTGATTTGATTCTTCTGTGCGGCTCAAGAGAATGTCAAGCAATTAATCCTAACTAGGCTCGGATACTGTTCCAGCCGAGTAGATAGTGAGCAGCGTGCTGAATCGCTGTGAAGTCTTGCAGTGAGCCTCGTACAGGAATGACAGGAACACAGACAATATGCCCAGAGAGACACCGCGGGATGGGAGGAAACACATCCTTCTGGCACAGTCATACTTGAGCTTTGGAGGGGAGAATGCTGTGATCCACGACAAGTACACATGAACAAAACTTCCCCAATGACTCATGAGCATCTCTCTCTCTCTCTCTCTCTCACTCGCTCTCATATTGCTTCCATTTTGATGCTTCCCCTCCATAATCTGGCTGTGAAAATGAGAGGCTATAGAGAATCTTGTTGAGCACGTGTTCACGGTTGACAGCGTTGCGAGATGACTGTCACAAAGGAGGATGCTCATTAGACAGCCGAGGCTGAGGCTAATCTGATTCGCAGCTGTCACACCATCTTCCTGCTCACAATCAGCGTCATGCCTCTTCCTTCCACTCCGCTGCTTCACTGCCTTCTTTCTGTCACTCTTCTGCTCTTTGTCGTTTTAAAGTCGATGGCTTCCGTTTTACACACAGGACCACCTTGTCTTCCTCTGGGCCTGTCTTTCTTTGGCACCTTGCGTTACTTTGCATTGAAGAAAAGAGTTTGGTTTGTTGAAATCAAAGGATGAGTAGAGTAGATTATATTATGTCATTGTGATTCAAGTAATCCATGAGAAATAGTCAGGGCTGGGAAACCGGATGTAAAAGTGACTATTTGTATTAGCAATAATCCTTATTACTTCTGGCCTCTGGAAATGTAGAAGCTGTGTATGTATATGTGTGTATATATGTGTGTGTGTGTGTGTGTGTGTGTGTGTGTATCTCAATCTCAATTTATTTATAAAGCACTTTAAAATGCACCAACATCCAAAGCGCTGTACACAACAAAAACAGGCAAGTTAAAATAATTTAATAAATAAAAAGTTACAGTTAAAAGCAAAAACACACACACACAAAAAAAAAATAAAAAAAAAAAATATATATATATATATATACGAGGGCTGTCAATAAAGTATAGGTCCTTTTTATTTTTTTCAAAAACTATATGGATTTCATTCATATGTTTTTACTTCAGACATGCTTGAACCCTCGTGCGCATGCGTGAGTTTTTCCACGCCTGTCTGTGACGTCATCCACCTGTGAGCACTCCTTGTGGGAGGAGTCGTCCAGCCCCTCGTCGGAATTCCTTTGTCTGAGAAGTTGCTGAGAGACTGGCACTTTGTTTGATCAAAATTTTTTCTAAACCTGTGAGACACATCGAAGTGGACACGGATCGAAAAATTAAGATGGTTTTCGGTGAAAATTTTAACGGCTGATGAGAGATTTTAAGGTGATACTGTCGCTTTAAGGACTTCCCACGGTGCGAGACGTCGCGCAGCACTCCCAGGCGCCGTCGTCAGCCTGTTTCAAGCTGAAAACCTCCACATTTTAGGCTCTATTGGTCCAGGACGTCGTGAGAGAACAGAGAAGTTTCAGAAGAAGTCGGTTTCAGCATTTTATCCGGATATTCCACTGTTAAAGGAGATTTTTTTAATGAAAGACGTGCGGACGGGTCCGCGCATTGGGACGCAGCCGGCGCGGTGCGGCGGCACAGGAAAAACACCTCCGTGTTGATAACCGTTTGTAAAATCCAGGCGGCTTTTGATGGCTTTCAGTGGAGTGAGTATATGAGAAATTGTTTAACAGCTGGACATGTTCCAACTTGTCCTTAAGGCTTCCAATGGAGGTGTTTTTCCTGTGGCGGAGCGTCGCGGCGGCTGCGAGCCGACGCTGCAATCCGTCTGCACGTCTTTCATTAAAAAAATCTCCTTTAACAGTGGAATATACGGATAAAATGCTGAAACCGACTTCTTCTGAAACTTCTCTGTTCTCTCACGACGTCCTGGATCAATAGAGCCTGAAATGTGGAGGTTTTCAGCTTGAAACAGGCTGACGACGGCGCCTGAGAGCACTGCGTGACGTCCCACTGCGTGGGAAGTCCTTAAAGCGACAGTATCACCTCAAAATCTCTCATCAGCCGTTAAAATTTTCACTGAAAACCAGCTTCATTTTTCGATCCGTGTCCACTTCGATGTGTCTCACAGGTTTAGAAAAAATTTTGATCAAACAAAGCGCCAGTCTCTCAGCAACTTCTCAGACAAAGGAATTCCGACGAGGGGCTGGACGACTCCTCCCACAAGGAGTGCTCACAGGCGAATGACGTCACCGACAGGCGTGGAAAAACTCACGCATGCGCATGAGGGTTCAAGCATGTCTGACGTAAAAACATATGAATGAAATCCATATAGTTTTTGAAAAAAATAAAAAGGACCTATACTTTATGGACAGACCTGGTATATGTGTGTGTGTGTATATATATATATATATATATATATATATATATATATATATATATATATATATATATATATATATATATATATATATATATATATATATATATATATATATATATATATATATATTAATGCGTCTATATACGTATATAGTGTATTACGTATTACTGTATTACATATGTATATATGTAGTTAGTGTATATATGTCTGCAGTTCATGTTAATGTAATATTTTTGTTAAATCCCATTGAATTGAAACTGAAAATATGCACTAAAATCACATCTTGTTTCATTTGAGCTGGTCCAAAGCAGTGATGCCGGTAACGCGTTACTTACTCTAATCTGACCACTTTTTTTAGTAACGAGTAATCTAACGCGTTAATCTTTCCAAATCAGTAATCAGATTAAAGTTACTTCTTCATGTCACTGTGCGTTACTATTATTTTTCATTGTGGGTCGATAGCAGCATTAAACTTGGTCTGTGGGCAGGAGGTCGGGGTTCGACTGAACTGCCCACTTTAAGCGAGCTGTGAGCTTTTAATCCGCGGTTTTTTGCAGCTGCTCGACTCGTCCTCACCTCTTAAAGCGCGGTGATCAGCACACCTGCACTGAACTTTACAAAGACATTTTTATACTTTTTTTCCTCCTTTATTTAGAATTCTGAGCTGAGCCGCTCTGTATCTGGTCGTTAAAAACAGCTGATCCTCCGCGACGCGTCAACAACTAACACTATTTTCCACTCAAATGCACCTAAACTCTCTTTCTGAGGACCACATGATGTGAAAACGCAATAAAACTTTCTTACCTGTAAATCTGGTCATGTTTTCTGCATAAATAAATGTTATCCATTCTTTGTGCTCAAACACCAAAGCAGGGGCGAATCTAGATGGAATGGGGGCGTGGGGCAAGGATGTGCCCCCTCCCCCACAACACCCTTAGATTAAAGGTACAGTTTTGAAGCCGTTTTTTACTACAACTAATATTGCTTAAAATAATAATAATTTCGACAAGTAAAATGTTTAGAGAGAATTTAAATGTTAGAAAAATGTTAGAATTTAATAGTTACCTTTATAAACAATGTAGGCTCGAAATTGCAAGTTTAACTGTTACAGTGCTGTCAACAGTTAAATATGACGTCAAGAAAGAGGTCTTTATTTTACTTTTTATAAAACAAGTATTTATTTTCATTGAAGTCAAGAAAGGGTGACTATAAAGTGAGTTTTGGCAAAACAGGTATCATTGTCATGTTGAGGTGGCAGAGGGTTGTTGTCGGCAGCTGGGAAAAGTAACTAAAAAAGTAACTAGTAATCTAACTTAGTTACTTTTACAATTGAGTAATCAGTAAAGTAACTAAGTTACTTTTACAATTGAGTAATCAGTAAAGTAACTAAGTTACTTTTTCAAAGTAACTGTGGCAACACTGGTCCAAAGTGCAAAATTACCAAAAATAATAATAATAATAAAAAAAATCATTGTCCAGATATTTATGAGCCCATATGTACATTTGTTAACTCATATCTGAAAAGACTGTGTTGGTGCAGTCAAAGCAATATTTTTTTTGCTTAGAGACAAAAAAAAACACTGCACCCATAGAGCACAAACCTCCGCCAACAGTAGTTTCCAATTCCACCAATTTTTTCCTTGGAAAAAAGTTTCAAGGTCAAAGTCCTGTTAGAAGTGAGTTTTCATATGCTAATTAGAAGTGATCAAATGTGAAGAGTATGTATTTAGTTCATGCACTTGAATCAAAGCTTTTATTGTGGTGTTGCCAGGGTTTTTTTTTTTTTGTTGTTTTTTGTTTTTTTTACTTTTTCAGTTTCTGAATTCTTTTTCAGATAATTTTCACAGAACATTGGTTGTCATTGCTTTTTAGCACTTGGTTTCTGACTGATAATTGGAAAATAGACCAACAGGTAGAAAATTGGAAGCTTCACCCAATTTTGGTGGTGTAGTTAAATCCATAACAGAAAAATGAGAGTGACTGAGACTCTTTTGGTCGTGATATAATGCAAAATGTACACCAAATGGACTTTTCAATGTTACATTCAAATGTCCACAAAATCCACAGTCCCAATCAGATTCGGATCAAACTTTGTCAGGCGATAGTGAGGGTCAAGTCTGCACCTTACTTTCAAATATGAGAGTGATTGGGGTACGGTTGATTGAAATATAATGTAAAATATCCATTAAATGGGGTTTTCAATGTTAAATTTAAATGGCAACAAAATCTGTAATCTGGATCAGATCCGGATCAAACTTTGTCAGTTGATAAACGATACGATCCTACATAACACTGTCATATATGAAAGAAATAATGTTTTTGTTTTGTTTTTTGACAAAGTAATGAATTTTTGAGAATTCGTTCAATACGAGGTCTGTTAGAAAAGTATCCGACCTTTTTATTTTTTTCAAAAACCTGATGGATTTGAATCACATGTGCTTGCATGAGCCAACCTTGAACCTTCGTGCGCATGCGTGAATTTTTTCACGCCTGTCGATTGCGTCATTTGCTGGTTAGCAGCCTTTGTGTGAGGATGGGTGGCGTCTCTTGTCGTATTTTCTTTGCAAGGAAAATGGCGGAACGACTGGAGCAGCGTGACTGCATAAAATTTTGCCAGAAACTGGGTGACAGCCAGGTGGAAACCATTCGGATTATTCAGATGGCTTTCGGTGACGATCCTATGGGCATCACACAGATTAAGGAGCAGTACAGCCGGTTTAAAGATGGCCGCACAACGGCGGCCATCAACATGCTGAAATGACCAGATCATTCCAAAGTGAACTCTGTGGTGATGTGGGACCATCGTGTGACTATCCGAGAAATTGCGGAAGAGGTGGACATCAGCACTTTTTCGGCACATTCCACTGTGACAGAAGATTTTGCCATGAAAAGAGTTGCAGCGAAATTCATCGGCACGAAGCTGATGGTGGAACAAAAGCGCCTCCGTGTTGAAGACTTACAGGACATGTTGTGACATGCCCAGCTCTTCCACAATTTCTCGGATAGTCCTTTAACAGTGGAATATACGGATAAAATGCTGAAACCGACTTCTTCTGAAACTTCTCTGTTCTCTCACGACGTCCTGGATCAATAGAGCCTGAAATGTGGAGGTTTTCAGCTTGAAACAGGCTGACGACGGCGCCTGAGAGCACTGCGTGACGTCCCACTGCGTGGGAAGTCCTTAAAGCGACAGTATCACCTCAAAATCTCTCATCAGCCGTTAAAATTTTCACTGAAAACCAGCTTCATTTTTCGATCCGTGTCCACTTCGATGTGTCTCACAGGTTTAGAAAAAATTTTGATCAAACAAAGCGCCAGTCTCTCAGCAACTTCTCAGACAAAGGAATTCCGACGAGGGGCTGGACGACTCCTCCCACAAGGAGTGCTCACAGGCGAATGACGTCACCGACAGGCGTGGAAAAACTCACGCATGCGCATGAGGGTTCAAGCATGTCTGACGTAAAAACATATGAATGAAATCCATATAGTTTTTGAAAAAAATAAAAAGGACCTATACTTTATGGACAGACCTGGTATATGTGTGTGTGTGTATATATATATATTAATGCGTCTATATACGTATATAGTGTATTACGTATTACTGTATTACATATGTATATATGTAGTTAGTGTATATATGTCTGCAGTTCATGTTAATGTAATATTTTTGTTAAATCCCATTGAATTGAAACTGAAAATATGCACTAAAATCACATCTTGTTTCATTTGAGCTGGTCCAAAGCAGTGATGCCGGTAACGCGTTACTTACTCTAATCTGACCACTTTTTTTAGTAACGAGTAATCTAACGCGTTAATCTTTCCAAATCAGTAATCAGATTAAAGTTACTTCTTCATGTCACTGTGCGTTACTATTATTTTTCATTGTGGGTCGATAGCAGCATTAAACTTGGTCTGTGGGCAGGAGGTCGGGGTTCGACTGAACTGCCCACTTTAAGCGAGCTGTGAGCTTTTAATCCGCGGTTTTTTTGCAGCTGCTCGACTCGTCCTCACCTCTTAAAGCGCGGTGATCAGCACACCTGCACTGAACTTTACAAAGACATTTTTATACTTTTTTTCCTCCTTTATTTAGAATTCTGAGCTGAGCCGCTCTGTATCTGGTCGTTAAAAACAGCTGATCCTCCGCGACGCGTCAACAACTAACACTATTTTCCACTCAAATGCACCTAAACTCTCTTTCTGAGGACCACATGATGTGAAAACGCAATAAAACTTTCTTACCTGTAAATCTGGTCATGTTTTCTGCATAAATAAATGTTATCCATTCTTTGTGCTCAAACACCAAAGCAGGGGCGAATCTAGATGGAATGGGGGCGTGGGGCAAGGATGTGCCCCCTCCCCCACAACACCCTTAGATTAAAGGTACAGTTTTGAAGCTGTTTTTTACTACAACTAATATTGCTTAAAATAATAATAATTTCGACAAGTAAAATGTTTAGAGAGAATTTAAATGTTAGAAAAATGTTAGAATTTAATAGTTACCTTTATAAACAATGTAGGCTCGAAATTGCAAGTTTAACTGTTACAGTGCTGTCAACAGTTAAATATGACGTCAAGAAAGAGGTCTTTATTTTACTTTTTATAAAACAAGTATTTATTTTCATTGAAGTCAAGAAAGGGTGACTATAAAGTGAGTTTTGGCAAAACAGGTATCATTGTCATGTTGAGGTGGCAGAGGGTTGTTGTCGGCAGCTGGGAAAAGTAACTAAAAAAGTAACTAGTAATCTAACTTAGTTACTTTTACAATTGAGTAATCAGTAAAGTAACTAAGTTACTTTTACAATTGAGTAATCAGTAAAGTAACTAAGTTACTTTTTCAAAGTAACTGTGGCAACACTGGTCCAAAGTGCAAAATTACCAAAAATAATAATAATAATAAAAAAAATCATTGTCCAGATATTTATGAGCCCATATGTACATTTGTTAACTCATATCTGAAAAAAAACTCATATCTGTTGGTGCAGTCAAAGCAATATTTTTTTTGCTTAGAGACAAAAAAAAAACACTGCACCCATAGAGCACAAACCTCCGCCAACAGTAGTTTCCAATTCCACCAATTTTTTCCTTGGAAAAAAGTTTCAAGGTCAAAGTCCTGTTAGAAGTGAGTTTTCATATGCTAATTAGAAGTGATCAAATGTGAAGAGTATGTATTTAGTTCATGCACTTGAATCAAAGCTTTTATTGTGGTGTTGCCAGGGTTTTTTTTTTTTTGTTGTTTTTTGTTTTTTTTACTTTTTCAGTTTCTGAATTCTTTTTCAGATAATTTTCACAGAACATTGGTTGTCATTGCTTTTTAGCACTTGGTTTCTGACTGATAATTGGAAAATAGACCAACAGGTAGAAAATTGGAAGCTTCACCCAATTTTGGTGGTGTAGTTAAATCCATAACAGAAAAATGAGAGTGACTGAGACTCTTTTGGTCGTGATATAATGCAAAATGTACACCAAATGGACTTTTCAATGTTACATTCAAATGTCCACAAAATCCACAGTCCCAATCAGATTCGGATCAAACTTTGTCAGGCGATAGTGAGGGTCAAGTCTGCACCTTACTTTCAAATATGAGAGTGATTGGGGTACGGTTGATTGAAATATAATGTAAAATATCCATTAAATGGGGTTTTCAATGTTAAATTTAAATGGCAACAAAATCTGTAATCTGGATCAGATCCGGATCAAACTTTGTCAGTTGATAAACGATACGATCCTACATAACACTGTCATATATGAAAGAAATAATGTTTTTGTTTTGTTTTTTGACAAAGTAATGAATTTTTGAGAATTCGTTCAATACGAGGTCTGTTAGAAAAGTATCCGACCTTTTTATTTTTTTCAAAAACATGATGGATTTGAATCACATGTGCTTGCATGAGCCAACCTTGAACCTTCGTGCGCATGCGTGAATTTTTTCACGCCTGTCGATTGCGTCATTTGCTGGTTAGCAGCCTTTGTGTGAGGATGGGTGGCGTCTCTTGTCGGATTTTCTTTGCAAGGAAAATGGCGGAACGACTGGAGCAGCGTGACTGCATTAAATTTTGCCAGAAACTGGGTGACAGCCAGGTGGAAACCATTCGGATTATTCAGATGGCTTTCGGTGACGATCCTATGGGCATCACACAGATTAAGGAGCAGTACAGCCGGTTTAAAGATGGCCGCACAACGGCGGCCATCAACATGCTGAAATGACCAGATCATTCCAAAGTGAACTCTGTGGTGATGTGGGACCATCGTGTGACTATCCGAGAAATTGCGGAAGAGGTGGACATCAGCACTTTTTCGGCACATTCCACTGTGACAGAAGATTTTGCCATGAAAAGAGTTGCAGCAAAATTCATCGGCACGAAGCTGATGGCGGAACAAAAGCGCCTCCGTGTTGAAGACTTACAGGACATGTTGTGACATGCCCAGCTCTTCCACAATTTCTCGGATAGTCACACGACTGAAAAGCCACTGAAAGCCATCTGAATCTTCCGAATGGTGGAAGAGCTGGGCATGTCCCAGCATGTCCTGTGAGGCTTCAACACGGAGGCACTTTTGCTGCGCCATCAGCTTCGTGCCGATGAATTTTGCTGCAACTCTTTTCATGGCAAAATCTTCTGTCACAGTGGAATGTGCCGAAAAAGTGCTGATGTCCACCTCTTCCGCAATTTCTCGGATAGTCACATGATGGTCCCACATTATCACAGCGTTCACTTTGGAAATGATCCGGTCATTTCAGCGTGTTTATGGCCGACTGGAGCGCGAGCACGCTCTCCACCATTGTGCATTGTGCGGCTGTCTTTAAACCGGTTGTACCGCTCCTTAATCTGTGTGATGCTCATAGGATCGTCACCGAAAGCTGTCTGAATAATCCGAATGGTTTCCACCTGGCTGTCACCCAGTTTCTGGCAAAATTTGATGCAGTCGCGCTTGCTCCAGTCGTTCCGCCATTTCCTTGCAAAGAAAAAACGACGAGAGACTCCACCCATCCTCACACAAAGGCTGCTTACAAGCAAATGACGCAACCGACAGGCGTGAAAAAAATCACGCATGCGCACAAAGGTTCAAGGTTGGCTCATGCAAGCACACGTGATTCAAATCCATCAGGTTTTTGAAAAAATAAAAAAGGTCGGATACTTTTCTAACAGACCTCATATAGATAGATATAGATACAGCAGTGCTCACTAATGGAATGGGAATTTGTGTAACTAATATGTGTCAAGTGAAATTACATTCGGGGTTTTCACGTATCCCATAATCCCTTGCATGCGAGAGAGTCGCTGCAGTCAGAACAACATAGAGAATCTACACGATGACAGTTGTAAATGAATCTTATACTACGAAAATGTAATTTTTTTTATGCTTTTTGTCACGTTAATAAGAGACTGCTGCATGATACCCTGAAAACTTGCTAAAACAATTATAACAAATAATCCATGTCTGTTACGTTTAATCTGCGTGGACTTTAATAATCGCAAACCGAATTTCAGACATATTATATATATATTAGTCTGGAACAAAGAGGACAATAAAGAACAGTAATCAAGACGTTAAAGAGCAAACTTCACTTTCTCCCAGAACGACATGAACAGGAAGCGATTGTAGCTCACAGTAGCTCCTATTGAAAATAACGGAGAGACAGTCTGTGATTCTCGCATGTTTACATAAAACAAATGCAATAACAACATCTATAAACCCAGAGAATATATTCACGAGAGTTTTAGGCACAATATAAGAATAGTTTTATGTTGCGATGTAAATGGTGTGGTCCGTGCGCAGCGGTTAAAATACAGCGTGATCAGAGCGTCTCAGTGCAGTTCTCAATGTTACTGAGATTTCACAGCGCGGCGAACTCTCCGAGATTTTGCGGGATTTGAAACCTGAAAAGCCTCAATTGAAGAGTTCTAGTTCATAATTCTTTAGCCCAGTCCATCATCATTCTAAATCCACACATGAATAAATATTAGCTATATTTCTCCAACAGTCCTCTGTGATAAATGTAATTACAGTAACAACCAACTGAAATTGTAATTATTCCCATTGCTATTGTTAGCAATGTTGCCAGAGGCATGCGCTTGTGATCATCTTGGTCCCTATGTAACTCTGTTTTTATGTTTGTTAGCAAGATATCTAAAGAACACCTATTCTGTTTTTTCTTATCATTGTTGCCTAAGTGCTTGCTGATTGGTGGGTAGGGTTTAGATGTTACTTGTGTGTAGCTCTTTGAGATGACGTATGATTTGGTGCTGTATAAATAAACTGATGTTAATTGAGTTGAATCAAATAGTAATATTTTATATCAGAGTCAAGGCCTGGACATGCCAACTTGGCCTAGAATGGTACACATAAAGTACTGATTTGTGCCTGAAGTCATATTTGTTATTCAAGACGCCACACGGGCTGTGTTGAAACCCAGTTTGAGAGTGATGCAGGACCATAGCAATGAACTTGAGATCATTTTTGGATGCACTGAGAATACTGAACAGTACTCACCAGTGATCCAACGTGACCACTCTCCCCTTTCTCTCCAGGTAGTCCAGGCATTCCCTACAAATGCAGATGTGTTGAGCAGAAGATTCTCATGCATGGAACAAGTTGCCAACCACATTATACAAATAAGATGAGAATTGAACCTTGGAAATAAAGCTTGTGACAAAAATTCCTACCTGGAGTCCAGTGGGCCCTTCACCACCTTTGAAACCCCTCAAACCTTCATCTCCTTTGGGCCCATGCATGCCCTGCTGTCCACGTGGCCCTGGGTCACCATCTGCACCCTGAAGCACACGCAGGTCAGCATCCACCAAGCTAATGCTACTCTCTTATGAAGATATGACACAATGATAAAGTAGTGTATTCTGAGTTAGTGCAACACACTGGCTGTCCTGGCGGGCCCACAGGTCCTTGACGTCCCACAGGTCCTGGGGGTCCCTGGATGACCAAAGGAACATTCAGTGCAAATTCACCCAAGAAAAACAATGTTAAACCGTTAAAAATGCACCACTCAGATAAATGGCTACTACAGTGAATGTTCCTGAATCAATTATAAGTTTCATTTGTCCTCTACCTCCTGCTGATAAGCGGTAATGATGTCATGTTGGCACAGCTCACTTAAAATTCATACTCACAGCTTCTCCTTTGTCTCCTTTGCTGCCCTTCTGCCCCGTCCCCCCTGTCTCTCCCTATGGCAGCAAACGCACACATACACACAATTTCAATTTTTGACATTGATGATCAAGTGCAAACACCTACATCCACTTATTTGTGTCTACCTTGTCTCCATCCTCTCCTGGAGGCCCAGGAGGTCCTGCAGGACCTGGCAACCCTATAGATCCTGGTTCCCCATCATTCCCAGCCGGCCCTGTAGGGCCCTTATCCCCCTGTGGAGCACATGAGGAGGAAGGCTGCATTAAAAGCACAAGTGATCACATGCACATATTTTCTCTCGAACAGCTCCCCTGCTGTCTGTCCCATAATGACACATACTGAATTCAGAGCATGTGTTGTTTACCGCCCAGTGGTGGGAGACGATGGTACACTGTGTGCTAGCAGACACGGTTGCCTGAGAAACAAATCAGCAACACTCCGAATCTTACCGGCTCGCCCTTTTCTCCCATTGGCCCAGGAGGGCCGGCGACACCAGCTCGTCCAGGCTGACCAATACCACCAGCCGGCCCTGCAGGACCCCTCTCTCCAGTGGCACCCTGGAAATGACAGGGAGATGGAGAGGTGATGCGAGTGTGTCACATGGTTGCCGTTTACATTTGGTACAGTGGTCACGATCAAGGATCACCATGGAAACAGCTTCTTACTTCCTACAGGATGTCCATCAGTGATGCCGGTAACGCGTTACTCTAATCTAACTACTTTTTTAGTAACGAGTAATCTAACGCGTTAATCTTTCCAAATCAGTAATCAGATTGTTACTTCTCCAAGTCACTGTGCGTTACTATTATTTTTGCATTGTGGGTCGATAGCAGCATTAAACTTGGTCCGTGGGCAGGGGGTCGGGGTTCGACTGAACTGCTCACTTTAAGCGAGCTGTGAGCTTTTCATCCGCGGTTTTCTGCAGCAGCTACGACTCGTCCTCACCTCTTAAAGCACGGTGACAACAGCACACCTGCACTGAGCTTCACAAAGACATTTTTATACTTTTTTTCTCCTTTATTTAGAATTCTGAGCTGAGCTGCTCCGTATCTGCTGCTAAAAACAGCTGATCCTCCACGACGCATCAACAACTAACACTATTTTCCACTCAAATGCACCTAAACTCTCTTTCTGAGGACAACATGATGTGAAAATGCAATAAATCTTTCTTACCTGTAAATCTGGTCATGTTTTCTGCATAAATAAACGTTATCCATTCTTTGTGCTCAAACGCCAAAGCAGTGGCAAATCTAGATGGAATAGGGGCGTGGGGCAGGGATGTGCCCCCCCACAACACCCCTAGATTAAAGGTCCAGTTTTTTAAGCCGTTTTTTTTTTTTACTACAATTACTAATACTACTTAAAATAATACTAATTTTGACAATTAAAATGTTTAGAGAGAATTTAAATGTTAGAAAAATGTTACAAAGAATTTAATAGTTACATTTATAAACAATGTAGGTTAGAAACTGCAAGTTTTACTGTTACAGTGCTGTCAACAGTTAAATATGAGGTCAAGAAAGAGGTCTTTATTTTACTTTTTATAAAACAAGTATTTATTATTTATTTTATTATAAATATTATTTTCATATTTATTTTCATTGAAGTCAAGAAAGGGTGACTATAAGGTGAGTTTTGGCAAAACAAGTATCATTGTCATGTTGAGGTGGCAGAGGGTTGTTGTCGACAGCTGGGGAAAGTAACTAAAAAAGTAACTAGTAATCTAAGTTACTTTTACAATTTAGTAATCAGTAAAGTAACTAAGTTACTTTATCAAGGAGTAATCAGTAATTGGATTACTTTTTCAAAGTAACTGTGGCAACACTGATGTCCATGTGTCCAATATAACACTCTAAAGGACGCTCCAGTACAATTTCACAAAGTCAGACTTACAATCAGTCCTGCAACACCACGTAGGCCCTCACCTCCCTTTAGACCCGCAGGACCCTGCACACAATTACCAACAGTACTATACGTTATAACACTTAGCTGGTTTGTGTGCTCTCTATTTTTGATGATGAAACACTCTTGATGACGTTTGCATTACCGTCGGACCAGGAGTGCCTCGACTGCCTCTGAAGCCTTGCAGCCCAGAAGGACCACTCTTCCCAGGAGCACCTGGTGGACCCAGGTCTCCCTGGAAACCACACGTACACACCTGATTAGATATGTAGCAAGTATCCTTCAGGAAGCAGGTGCTGATACTCATAAATCACACAGACTAGCAAATCACACCAAGAAGGAGCATTTATCTTTTATGAGCCATCAGACACTCCACACCGCAAGGCTTCCTCTGTTATTTATTAGCAAATTAGAGGAGAAGGTGATAAGATCGGGTATTCAGGCAGAGTTGAGAGAGTCTTCTTTATCTAATACTATAAAACAACAACACGGTGATGTTGGTAAGTGATTACAGGTCTGACATTATGATTAAGACTTCTCACCTTGGAACCCTCCTTTCCAGTCGTTCCAGGTAAACCATGCTCTCCAGGTGGTCCTGGTGAGCCTGGGTGGCCTCGATCTCCAGGTGGACCAGTCTCGCCAGATTTGCCCTGAAAACAGTTGAAGAGCACAACATCATCAGACTACGTGATCAGATCATATGTGACATCATTAAATCATCAAGTGTGTTCAGTCAGCTAACTTGAGGTAGAATATTTAAATTTTTTATGTCAATGAAGTGTGGGTTTGCAGATCAAGTTCCTGATCTCACCACTCTGAACTGCATACTCCTAGAACTCCTATGACTATATTTTTTTATTGTTATAAATACAGATAATTGAGGTGTTAGGACTTTGGTGGTGTATCCACTTGGACTTTGGTACTTCCAGTCTGTGGTACATCAACAAACCATAAATATAATGCAATGCTAAAATCCTCTCGGCTGTGTAAGCATTGTGTTCTTTATAATTTGCAGTTGTTTAATTAATTATTAAGACCTTATTGTCTTACATACAATTTGTACATGTTCATTAAAGCCCCTCTATCAATCAATTAATCAAAAACAATATTTATGTTTTAACAGCATCTGCAGGAAGCTTTGCGTGTGCATGTACATATGTTTTTGACAAGAGCAGAAGTTGTACAAATCATTGAATATTTGTAGATCACCCTCCGTGCATTTGCTGGTGTTAATGAGACAAATTTAACTCCATAAAAAGTTAGCTTTGAGTTAGCAGAAGTTAGCGTGCAGGCTAATGGCATAAAATGCCTTGTAAAGAGGTGTTATGAGGTTACAAAAACAGTGTTTTCAGTTTTAGAATTGCTTATTTTCCCCCAGCTTTTATATAATATGTGACAAAGAGGATATATTTACACACAAATGAAAGTTTTGTAGCTAGCTATGAGCCTGTGAAGTCACCTTGCTAACACCTGTGAAAAGTCTTGTAAATACATTCAGAGGTGTTATTAGCAGTGGCGGCTGGCCCATAGGAGACACTGGGGCATTGCCCTCCCAGATGTGGAGGGGAAAAATAATAATTTAAAAAAATGGGACCGATTAAAACAGAATGTGACATTTTAACCTCTTAAAATACCTCTGAAAATATGTCAAGGTTAGCCATCTTTAAGCTTGTCCAAAGTCTCTGTCCCAAGAATGTTCCCTGTGAATTTCAAGACCGTGGCAGTAATAGGACTGGACTTATGTTGAGCACAGACGGACACACGGTTGGACGCAGTCTTCACAATACCGAATGACCATATTTGATGGCCTTGGGTAAAAACAAAAAAACAAACTGTGAAGGAGGTGTACCATTGCACCCCTAACATAATACCTAACAGCTAACATTAGCTTATCTAGTCGGCTTTAGCAACGTTCATCGTAGCTTACAAAATAGTTGGTTCCTTTGTGTTTGATAACAATCTTCTCCTGTGATGTCTTATCCTTCTTATGTCTTATTACTTATTGTATTATATATACCTTTTTCTTGAGCTGCTTGGGTGGGTAGGGAGAGTTCCCATGGGATAAAAAAGCTTTTTAACCTACCATCCCTGGTTCTCAAGACCAGGCACCTAAGTGGCTCTACTCTACTCTTTTCTACTCTCCTATTTTACTCTTCCTTTTTAGATATACCTTTGTATACTGGCATAGTTCCACCTTAGAACTGGAATATAATATATAAGATATACCTTACTGAATTTTCATATACTGTACATATATGCATTCTGAAGAGGTTGACAGTATCACTTGTTTGTAAGAATCCGTATATATTATTGACATTTTTTCTCCTACCTGTGGTCCAACGACACCCGGAGGCCCAGGAGGTCCGGTCTTTCCTTGGAAGCCCTGAGGAACAAGACAAGTGATGGATGCACAGAATGTATTTGTGGTCTACATGCATGGTGTTTTAGTCTATTTGGCTTAAACCTCTCAATTTGGTCTTATTATGAAACTTCAATAATTCACTGCTGATGTCATAGCTTTATTTCAAGGTAGTGTTCAAGGGCATACTTTAAAAAAAAAGAGTATACACAGTGTTATTATTAAATTAAATGTGACTCACTGGTTCCCCTCGCTGGCCAGGATGACCTGGTAATCCATCTTTTCCAGTTGGACCCTTAAATGGACACATTTTCTCATATCAGTGCAATAAAGCCAACAAACAGCAAAGGTAAGTAGATACGACAACTTTATTTGGTCTTTTTTGCTGAACAATAATAAACTCCTGTATCTTAATCCACTCACATTAGGCCCTTTAGGTCCTGGTTCACCATTTCTTCCCTGTGGCCCCCTCGGCCCCTAGAAAACAATAATAAAGGACAAGTTATAATACTTGATCATCATCTAGCGCCAACTTATGAGACTGCTCTGTTCACTTCAGTTCAGACCACTTTATTGATTACAAAAAGGGCAATTCATTTGCAGCTTAGAAAGACCGCACAACCACAAAACTGACAGCTAAAGTGGTTATACGTCAAACACAATATATTAGTATCAACAAACAATCAATCAATAAAATAGGAACATTTATGTGCAGGTCATTTAAATAAGAACTAATATAAATTAAAAGACATCTCAGTCCACGGGAGTGTACCAGTCGTCTGAAATTGCTGCTGCTGGCATTTAATAGCCTCATAGCAGAAGGAATGAAATGAAAGACTTGAAGTAGTGATTTGTTCATGTAAGAGGTGCAGTGTAATGCCGGCCTGGGGGCATCACTGAGAATTAAGTGGGCAAAACATGGCCAGGTTGGCTAATAATTCCTTTTGCTTTCACAACCCTCTGTCTCTCCCAAAGGGAACATAAGTTCTCTTTCCTGAACTCCAATTATCTTACAGCAAACTTTCACAATGCTGTTCAAGCTACTCTTGTCCTTCACTGATAACTCAAAAAAAAAAAAAAACAGCAAATAGGTGAAAAAGTTAAAGACTAAATAAATGGTTGATAAAAGTGACATTCTGCATAAAGCACAAGATTTCATTTCCCAGCACTCTTTAACTATTTTATATCATTCATTGCTCATTCCATATATGATCTACTATATCGAAATATGGGGAATTACATATAAAACTAATACAATCCAATATTTTTGTTGCAAAGGAAAAACTGTAAGAATTATCTGTAACAAATCACATTGCGAGCCAACAAATCCATTGTTTGCTTGTTTACATATTCTAATATTCTGGGACTTGGTTGATTACGTTACAATCCAAAGTTAAAATAAACTGCTGCCACAACATGTCCAGGATCTGTTTAAACCAAGGGACCCCCGTTATAATTTGAGGGGAATTTTATTTTTTGAGAAATCAAGGATCCGAACAACTGCAAAATTCATTGTGTTTCTGTTAAAGGTGTTAACATCTGGAACTACTGTCCTGACAATATTAAAGTACTTGGTACTTTAGTAGGCTTTAAAAGGCATTACAAGAATAATAACAAAATTGCTTGCAATAGACCTAGTTGAAGACGTAGGTCTATTGATTTGTTATTACTTTTGGGTTTGTGTGTTGTGTGCCAGTGTTTGTCTTAATTTTGTAAATGTGAGTGTATTGACTAACTTCTAACTTTGCACATTTTTTTTTTCTTTTTGGTACTGTCATCGTGTGTGCGTATGTATGTACATGTATTTATGTATGTAATATATATGTGTGTGTGTGTGTGTGTGTGTGTATATATATATATATAGGTGATTGTGTAGATATGTATTTATGAAATTGTGTTTGTGCATATGTGTATATATTTGTTATATTTTTAGTATAAGGGGTGGGTATTTATAAGCTTTGCTTCTGCTCTCACCCTTTCGGCCACACGGGATCTTTGTAAAGTTGTTTTGTTATGAATTTGTTTTTGTTGTTGTTGTTGAATTGTGTGTCGAATAAACTCATTCATTCATTCATTCACATAAAATCTTATCACAGATGCTAAAGTGAGGCAATCAACTCCACATTGGCATCAAACCTGATCTCAGATTCAAATACTTTTCCTAGATCTGTGATGCCAAAATTGTTTTACAACCAAAATCCTATGAACACACTGTCATGTATTGTCCTAGGGCAGGGTTCACCAATCCTATTCCTGGAGATCACATGCCTTACATGTTTTCTGACTTTTCCCCAGTCCACCCAATGAAGTCAGGTGTGATCACTCAATTAAGAGTGAGGAAACACCAGACATGACTAATCAGCTGTGGTAGCAGTAGGTAGGTATGTTCTACATCCAAATACTCATACTAACTCGGTATGTAGTAGGCAAAAAGCAGAATGTCATAATCCCTAGAGTTACTAACGCCATAGCATGCAAATGGACTAACTCATGAAGCAACTGGTGCCTGGTAATTGAAGAAGAAGGTTCCAGAAGAATGCAAAGAAGATAGTGGGCATACATGACAACGGTAGCAGCATGGTGTACAAATATACATTTATTAAGTAACACAAATTTCAAAAATTTGCCATTTGAAAAATATAAATTTTTATGGCATATGTGGTATACATATGTGTCAGTTATAAACATCCAGGCCAAAGGTCAGGAAATATGGTGGTGATGTAGTACGCCTGAATTGTCTCCGTACTATTTGTTTGCTTATTTCTAGTAAATACTACAATAACAGTTAAGGTTCCTAATAGACATTAGTGCATACTGAGTATTCTAGTGCAGGGATGGAAAACATACAGGGCAGGTAATCTCCAAGAAAAGATTTTATGACCCCAGTCCTCGGGTTGTAAGATTACCTGTTCTCCATGGGAGCCCTGAGGTCCTTCTTGTCCAGCAGAACCCTGAAAAAAGAAGTTACAATAATAAGGCCCCTGTCACATAGTAAGAATGCGCAGGAACCAGGCCAATATGGCAAAAATGGCCATGATCCAGACACAGCCGGGAGGTAAAGAGGTGTGTAAGACTGTGGGTGGATCCCGTCCAGTCTACCTCGTCCACACCTGCATGATCGCATCCAAAGAGTATTTAGACAACAGTTAGACAACACAGACTGCTGTCAGATGACCAGAAAACGGGCTGAAGACTGCCTAATGTCCAAACGTCTGGAGTGGGAGGCAGCACTGTGTCCTCCTTTTGCACAGGCCCTGCCGGTACTGGACACTGGAGTACAACCAGCGTATGGACCGGACTCACGGCATAAGTGTCCAAGCCACCACCGGTGTGGTCACTCACATCTTCAAGTGCCAACCCAGTCTCACAGCGTGTCGTGATTCAGCAGCAAGAAATACGAGGTCTGTTAGAAAAGTATCGGACCTTTTTATTTTTTTCAAAAACCTGATGCATTTGAATCACATGTGCTTGCATGAGCCAACCTTGAACCTTCGTGCGCATGCGTGAATTTTTTCACGCCTGTCGATTGCGACATTTGCTTGTAAGCAGCCCTTGTGTGAGGATGGGTGGAGTCTCTGCATTTTTTCATTCCAAGGAAAAAGACGGATCAACTGGAGCAGCGCCGCATCAAATTTTGCCAGAAACTGGGCGACAGCCAGGTGGAAACCATTCGGATTATTCAGACGGCTTTCGGTGACTATCCTATGGGCATCACACAGATTAAGGAGCGGTACAACTGGTTTAAAGACGTCCGCGCAACCAGGGCTTAATTTGAGGGGGAGCAAACCAGAGCGCGCTCCGGAACCTCGGACACGCGCTCCGGAACCTGACGTTGGCTCCGCCAGCTGTTTATACTGGATCCGTGATCCGCCACCTCTCTTGACTAAATAATAAATAATAACTAATAAAAAATTAAAAAAAATCACCGCCTGCTGTGCGGAATTCCGCCAAATCTGGCAACAGGTCCAGAGGCTACGCTCGCTGTTTTGATCTGGATGTTGACCGCAACCGCAGAGCTCCGTGGCCACCGAGAGAGGACTTGGATTCTTTGCGGGTCCCGCATCCGTACCCCCAGAGGCACTGAGTGAAGGGAGAGCCGCGCATTGTGTTCTGCGTGTGTCTGTTTATAATCTTCTCGCACAGAAGAAAGAGAGTGTTTACACAAGAGAGAAAAGTGAGAAAATGTTAATGCCTGTTTGAGAAAAGTGTGTAGTGAGGGGTTTTACAGCCTTAAAACATCTATAATAAGTGTAAAAAATAGCGCTGACTACGCGGATTTCGTTTATCGCGGGTTATTTTTAGAACATAACTCCCGCGATAAACGAGGGACCACTGTACATCATTAAACAGGAATTTGTACTCTATCCGGATTTGGTGTGACTAGTGTTATTAGGCCTACAATACATGCCCAGTTTATTTTCAGTGTGGAGCACAGCGTTGTTCGCAAGTCCCCCCCCCCGACTTTCTTTTTTTTTCTGCACTGGAGCCACCCATCCTCTGCACTCTGGGACCTCCCACTTTACAAATTAAGCACTGCGCACAACGGTGGAGAGCGAGCTGCGCTCCGGGCGGCCATCAACATGCTGAAATGACCAGATCATTTCCAAAAGCACCTTCGTGTTGAAGTCTCACAAGACATGCCCACCTCTTCCACAATTTCTCGGACAGTCACACGACTGAAAAGCCACCGAAAGCTGTCTGAATCTTCCGAATGGTGGAAGAGGTGGGCATGTCACAACATGTCCTGTGAGACTTCAACACGAAGGCACTTTTGCTCCTCCATCAGCTTTGTGCTGAAGTCATCGGCATGAATTTCGATGCAACTCTTTTCATGGCCAAATTGGAATGTGCCGAAAAAGTGCTGATGTCCACCTCTTCCGCAATTTCTCGGATAGTCACACGATGGTCCTGCATCACCACAGCATTCGCTTTGGAAATGATCTGATCATTTCAGCATGTTGATGGCCACCTGGAGCGTGGCTCGCTCTCCACAGTTGTGCGGCCGTCTTTAAACCGGTTGTACTGCTCCTTAATTTGTGTGATGCCCATAGGATAGTCACTGAAAGCTGTCTAAATAATCAGAATAGTTTCCACCTGGCTGTCACCCAGTTTCTGGCAAAATTTGATGCGGCGCTGCTCCAGTCGTTCCGTCTTTTTCCTTGGAATGAAAAAATGACGAGAGACTACACCCATCCTCACACAAAGGCTGCTTACAAGCAAATGACGCAATCGACAGGCGTGAAAAAATTCATGCATGCGCACGAAGGTTCAAGGTTGGCTCATGCAAGCGCACGCGATTCAAATCCATCAGGTTTTTGAAAAAATAAAAAGGTCAGATACTTTTCTAACAGACCTCGTATTCATTAATCTATTGGTTCATGATATTGTCACGAAAAGCGCCTCATTTTCGTGACGGCAGCACAAATTCATTCTAATACATTCTGTGATGGCTGCACGAAATTAAAAGTGAAGCGGTGGGGTTATGGTTAGGGTTGGGGGTAGGAGTAGGGTTAGTAATAGTGAGTTAAAAAAAATCCCCGTCACAGAAATTTGAATCATTTCATGACGGGAGCACGAAAAAAAAAGTGAGACTGGGCTGGAAATGATGTCATGATCACTCAGTGTGTGTGTGTTCATAACTGCTGAATGAGCCACTACAGGTGCGCACAGGTAGCACGTGCATGTGCATGCACAGCTGTTAGCCACTGGACACCTTTTGCAGCCCTGTCTGCGCCACCTGCAGTGGTACACAATGCTTTCAGTTTGATAGCGAGCTGTTCACATTGATGAATGTGTGCCACACATGTGATTACATATCAGCATTTCCTTTGCCCTCCCTGGCTGGAGTCCAGTTGAGGTGGACATACATGGCACAACATGCTGGCAGGCTTTGCCCTGGTCGATCTATCTCAGAGCTCAATCAACCGCAATCAGATTGTTTCAAATGCTGTTATGATATCGTCAGAATATGTAGATTGCGATCAGATGGAGCACAAACTGCACATAGACCAAGAGTGTTTTGAACTGTGCAACACACTCAGGACAGCCGCGCGAATGGGACCAACTATGCAGACGGCCATCCGTCAGTCTTCAGACTGCACCTCAGTACTTCCCGACTGTGGGCGGAAGTGTCATTCTGACACCATTCGGCCTCAATCGCCCTTTGTGTGACGGGGTCTAACAGCTACTGAATTTTTTTCTCTATTCTTGCATCTTTTTCCAAGATGTTATATGAGCGTGAGTGCAAACTGAAGCCTCCTTTGCTAAACAGTAGCTCCTCACCACACCAGATGGCCTGTCAACGTGCAGATATCAACAACAACCACTTCCAGCAAGGACTGCACATTCATGTCACTTTACGAGTCAGCCAGGCTTATTGTCCTTACATCTGTACACATGCTTGTCTTTGTATTTGTTGGAAAGTGAGTTTATTTGTGCCCAAACACACCTTTTCTCCAGGCTTTCCTGTTGGCCCCTTTGCTCCTCTCCCACCTTTGGGTCCCTTGTGAAAAATAAAAAACAGCTTTATTAGCACATGCACAACACATCTGGAAGTAGAAAATGAATGAGTGATGATGTAAGAACACTTCAGAGACATCACACTGTACTATACTCCGACAACATGAAGCCAATCAATGGGGTAATTAGCTGCTGCAAGCAAATAAAGCTTTAAAAAACAAAAACAAATGATGCATACGTGGTGCGGTTTAATCGTTTTACTTACATTCATGCCTCTCTGACCACTGGGTCCCGGCTGACCAGCTGGACCCTGCATGATAATCATTAATTATTTATCATTCAGGCACTGCACCCTGCATTTTATAACAGACCCAATGTGAAAGCGATGGGGACTAAAATGTCTTGAATCCTCACCCTTCGTCCTTTCTCTCCAGGGACGCCGGCCAGACCTGGAAAGCCGAGTGAACCCTGGCGAAACACGTCGAGGTTAATCAGCCAAAGCCTTCCATTATCACACATCAACCCCCAATGTCTTATTAACGCATAATTAACCACTGTATCGAATTAAAGCAAATCTAATCCATGAGCCCAACACAGTCTTAAATGTGCCATCCATCAACACTTAATGAATCAATGTCACTAATGAACTATTAATAAAATAGCCTCTTTTTTTAAAAGCCATTTATCATACTTTATTTTTAATCAGACAAAAAAAAAAAAACAGCCCAGCCAAAGACATAAATCATTTATGTTCAAACCGTTAAGGGAACAGAAGACGCATTAAGTGGTGTGATTGTTCATCAGTGTTAAGTCACCTTTGGCCCTTGTCTTCCCAGGTATCCTGGCAATCCAGGCACACCAAGGTTACCCTTCAAAAAACAGAGAAAATATAAAAGCAGGACAGATCAGAAAACCAGCTATACCATAATTCTCTGTGGCCCAAACCTGTGTGTCTGTTATGTTTAACTGTCCAGGCAAAAACACACAAAAAACCACACATAGTGAAATTGTAATTTTTTTCAGGCAACATGTAAATTCACCTAAAGATGGGCAGTGTGATTTTTCAAAACAAAATAGCAACTCTAAATATGTTTTTTATAAATGAGCTATAAAGCTCATTGCTCATGATAGAGACATTCAACTCATGCTAATATATGCCTTTTAGCATTGTGTTACGTGATGCTAGTGAGTTTTCATGCTAACATTAGCCACTAGCCTCACACAAGGGTAACACTAGTGGGTTTTCCAGACACATGAATGATTAAATCCATCATGAATGCAAGTGTGTGTGTGTGTGTGTGTGTGTGTGTGTGTGTGTGTGTGTGTGTGTGTGTGTGTGTGTGTGTGTGTGTGTGTGTGTGTGTGTGTGTGTATATGTATTACACTTATGTATGTATGTATATACTAATTCATGCATTTATTTCCTCTAGGCTGGACTATTGTAATTCATTATTATCAGGTTGTCCTAAAAGTTCCCTAAAAAGCCTTCAGTTAATTCAAAATGCTGCAGCTAGAGTACTGACGGGGACTAGAAGGAGAGAGCATATCTCATCCATATTGGCCTCTCTTCATTGGCTTCCTGTTAATTCTAGAATAGAATTTAAAATTCTTCTTCTTACTTATAAGGTTTTGAATAATCAGGTCCCATCTTATCTTAGGGACCTCGTAGTACCATATCACCCCAATAGAGCGCTTCGCTGTCAGACTGCAGGCTTACTTGTAGTTCCTAGGGTTTGTAAGAGTAGAATGTGAGGCTGAGCCTTCAGCTTTCAGGCTCCTCTCCTGTGGAACCAGCTCCCAATTCAGATCAGGGAGACAGACACCCTCTCTACTTTTAAGATTAGGCTTAAAACTTTCCTTTTTGCTAAAGCTTATAGTTAGGGCTGGATCAGGTGACCCTGAACCATCCCTTAGTTATGCTGCTATAGATGTAGACTGCCTGGGGGTTCCCATGATGCACTGTTTCTTTCTCTTTTTGCTCTGTATGCACCACTCTGCATTTAATCATTAGTGATCGATCTCTGCTCCCCTCCACAGCATGTCTTTTTCCTGGTTCTCTCCCTCAGCCCCAACCAGTCCCAGCAGAGGACTGCCCCTCCCTGAGCCTGGTTCTGCTGGAGGTTTCTTCCTGTTAAAAGGGAGTTTTTCCTTCCCACTGTAGCCAAGTGCTTGCTCACAGGGGGTCGTTTTGACCGTTGGGGTTTTACATAATTATTGTATGGCCTTGCCTTACAATATAAAGCGCCTTGGGGCAACTGTTTGTTGTGATTTGGCGCTATATAAAAAAATTGATTGATTGATTGATATGTATATATATATATATATATATATATATATATATATATATATATATACACACAATTTATTTATTATTTTTTTAAGAAGTTGATAGATCCTGTTGCTCACAACAGAGGCGCTCGCCTTGTACCAATGTTAGGTGTGATGTCAGTGCCTTGACATTGCATCTAATGCCAAGCTTGCACCAAGCCAGTTACAAAACATATGATATAAAGACTGTGACTGTGAAATGAAGAAGCAGTACTGCAACACAATGACAACATTTACCAATTATGAACTGCAACTGGATTAAATATATATAATTTAGAAAGGCCTTGAAACATGTTTTTCAGTATTTTCCCAATAATTGCTCTCAGGAAAGACTGATGATTTGACAGATAATAGCCACATTTATTGGCTGTGATCACAACAAAATCTGTTTTATTTATCGACTCATTTCAAAAATATTATGACTAAAGAAACCCACAAATATAGTGAGCTATTGTAATTTGGGATATTTTATATACTTCATGAATTCCTTTTTTTTTTTTTTACAAATATATATTTCAAGTATTTTTATTTTGGAGAATTTTGGTCAGATTTCAGTGGATTTCTCCATGGGATTGTGCTTGTTTAATGTTTCCGTGTTGGTGATATATGCATCAGTACCACAGAGTATATTAATAATCATTATAGTGATGACAGATGATCACATAACTGCATCAGCATGCACAATGGTTGGACAGCAGTGTTGGCATGTGAGCAGGCTGCAACCACATATAAGAAAAATGTGCATTAAATCCCATAAGTTCTGTTTCAAATACTTTGACAAAGTTGTTTATAACAATGGTTTCTTATAACTGAGGTGGCAAAATGTCTGTTTTAATTGGCTTAATTGCTGGAGGTCTTCACAGGTCACCAAGAACCCGATGGCCCGAGACCTGATCAGGTCCAAACATGCAGTCTAAACAATTAAGTCTGGTTCAGATCTCATTATGTTGCACTGGGTCACTCATTTCTGCATGGCTGCTTGAACAGAAGGATTAGATCACATTCCCTGTCAGTGCAAGGACAACGTGAATAGTAGGACACTGAGCTCAAGGTGTTGTTTGTATGAAGTGAACTAAGAGGGACATATTTCAGTGAGGAAGAGACGATTTGGGTGACAACCGAAACCTTGGACAAAGCCAACTTATAGGGTCACAGTGAGAGCAGGGACAGTACAGATAAGAGCCAGGCTAGCACTCAGCAAGTATGTAGAAAAAGTGTAGAATTTGATCAAAGGGTGTGTCTCCTTGTGAGTGGATGGAGAAACAGCTCATCAACCTCGTCAGATATTGTAGAGAAAGAGCAAATTAATCACATGCAGTATGAACTTGTGGCCTGACAAATGTAGTTTTATATTTTGGATGTTCACAGGTAGAGTCGGCAGCCACCAGTCAGGCCAGTACCTCCACTGTTTAATATCTTAACCCTCTGGGGTCCGAGGGCATTTTTTGGATAGTTCACTCGCCTGGCATAAATGTTTTTTTTTATCACTGTTAACAGCTCTCCCTGCATCCCACAATCAAGTTTTATGTCTCTTTTTTTTTTTAGGACAACCTGTTCTTTCATAATATATATGCTTTTGTTGTGTTTTATAAGCGTAATAAAGGTTTACAATCAAAAATAACAAAGGAAAAGTAAAGCGAAAAATAATTTTCCACACACGTTTATTCAAAACACACAGAAAACTATAATAAACAACTGTTTTGACACTTTATAAAGGTAATTTGAGGTCTTGTGTGAAAGACTGTACAGCAAAAAAGTTCAAACAATAAACACAAATGCACATTTTGAACAATATATACAAAATGGTCTATGCGTTTATTCTCCAGTCTGAGGAGCGGCCCCTCCCTCACCTCATTGATATGGTAAACAGTGCTTTATGCCAGAGGGAGAGAGCCACAGAGTAATCCAGTAACATTCAAATGCAAACTAGTGGAGCAATCCTGATAGTTACACACTCTTTGTTTGCACACATGAGATTGTCATGCGAGGCTCTCCATCTGCTTTCACTTTCGCTGTGCGTAATGGAGCAGGGCACATTGGAGGAGTTAGGGGACTATTCAGATGGGCCAACCAGTAAGATATCACTCCTGAAAACAATCTTTGGTTTGTCATGTGAGGTAAATCTGCCCTACGATTGGATTTTGGAAAACCGTGTGACAGTGAACCAATTCCGATTGGACATTCACATTGCGCACGTCATCACACAGCTTCTATGAGAAGTACAAAGATGGCCAACGGTGGATCGAAAGTCCACGGAGTTAACTTTTCAGCAAAAACAAAAGTACGCTTCTATCTAATATCATTAAAAAGTTATTTATAATTTAGTAAAGCTTGGTCCCAGCCATCATATACGACGGCATCGGCCCAAGAGGGTTAAATTTGTTAATGAGCAAAGCATCATTACATATTACCCATACGCCTGTGCGTGTGTGTTCTCTTCAATCAGGCTTTATTCTGGCATTTTAAATTGGTTGCAATTATTCTTGGGCCATTTTAGGTCGGGTCCTATTAACATCAGATGAGGTTTGGAGTTCAATTTATTTTATAAATTAATTTATGCTATTCTGGTTTCAGGTAAGCACTGCATGGGTCAATGTTACCACATTTGGACTCATGATGACCTCTACATTACTATAGCTGCAGCAACTGAATGATAAATACTTTATAATATAAATTCATCTCTCAACATGTGGGTCAAATCCTTTCATGAAATGCAAATAAAACCTGTTATTAGAGTACCTTCTCACCGGCTATCCCAAGGCCTCCAGGTTCTCCCATGAGTCCTGCTTGGCCTTTTAATCCCTCTTGCCCATCCTCTCCACGGGGACCTGGAGGTCCATTATCACCCTAAAGTCAGGAATAAGAGCAGAAGGTGAAATTACAAATGGAGCTTCAGTCCTATAAAGATTCATTCCATATGTTTCAATATATTTTTATTATTACACCCACGTTCAGTGGTGCAGGAGGATTGTATTTGGGTGTTCTTTGGGTCTGTCTCTGTGTAAACAAAATAACTTAGTGTTTTCATGTAATTTAGACCAAACCAAGTAGAATGAATGAGGACCACCAAACGATGAAGTGATTTTATTTTGCATTAAAAGTGGTTAAAATTCAAGGTCACGGGCCAAGATAAAAAAAAAATACACCCATGTGCTGTGGTGCAGGGTTATTGTACTTGGATGTTCTTTGTCTTTTTGTGTGAACAAAATAACAGTGTTTTCATCTGATTTTGACCAAACCAAGTAGAATGAATGTGGATCAACCAACAATAAAAGTGATATTTTTTTGAGACAAAAGTGGTTAAAATTCAAGGTCACAGGCCAAGATTTAAAAAAAAAAAGCAAAATAGCCCAGCGCTTATGTATAGGGGATATTTAGAATGGGTATTTGTAGAATTAGTTAAAGATATGCCAATACTACAACCCCAATTCCAATGAACTTCGGATGTTGTGTAAAATGTAATTAAAAACAGAATACAATGATTTTCAAATCCTCTTCAACCTATATTCAATTGAATACAGCACAAAGACAAGATATTTAATGTTCAAACTAATAAACTTTATTGTTTTTGTGCAAATATTTGTTCATTTTGAAATGGATGCCTGCAACACGTTTAAAAAAAGTTGGGACGAGTCAGCAAAAGACTGGGAAAGTTGATGAATGCTGAAAGAACACTTGTTTGGAAACAGATGAGTGTCATGATTGGGTTTAAAAGGAGCATCCCCAAAAGGCTCAGCCATTCACAAGCAGAGATGGGGTGAGGATCACCACTTTGTTAACTGAGTGAAAAAATAGTCCAACAGTTTAAGAACAATGTTTCTCAATGTTCAATTGCAAGGAATTTAGGGATTCCATCATCTACAGTCCATAATACAACACCTGGCAAAAATTATGGAATCACCGGCGTCGGAGGATGTTCATTCAGTTGTTTAATTTTGTAGAAAAAAAAGCAGATCACAGACATGACACAAAACTAAAGTCATTTCAAATGGCAACTTTCTGGCTTTAAGAAACACTATAAGAAATCAGGAAAAAAAATTGTGGCAGTCAGTAACAGTTACTTTTTAGACCAAGCAGAGGGAAAAAAATATGGAATCACTCAATTCTGAGGAAAAAATGATGGAATCATGAAAAACAAAAGAACGCTCCAACACATCACTAGTATTTTGTTGCACCACCTCTGGCTTTTATAACAGCTTGCAGTCTCTGAGGCATGGACTTAATGAGTGACAAACAGTACTCTTCATCAATCTGGCTCCAACTTTCTCTGATTGCTGTTGCCAGATCAGTTTTGCAGGTTGGAGCCTTGTCATGGACCATTTTCTTCAACTCCACCAAAGATTTTCAATTGGATTAAGATCCGGACTATTTACAGGCCATGACATTGACCCTATGTGTCTTTCTGCAAGGAATGTTTTCACAGTTTTTGCTCTATGGCAAGATGCATTATCATCTTGAAAAATGATTTCATCATCCCCAAACATCCTTTCAATTGATAGGATAAGAAAAGTGTCCAAAATATCAACGTAAACTTGTGCATTTATTGATGATGTAATGACAGCCATCTCCCCAGTGCCTTTACCTGACATGCAGCCCCATATCATCAATGACTGTGGAAATTTACATGTTCTCTTCAGGCAGTCATCTTTATGAATCTCATTGGAACGGCACCAAACAAAAGTTCCAGCATCATCACCTTGCCCAATGCAGATTCGAGATTCATCACTGAATATGACTTTCATCCAGTCATCCACAGTCCACGATTGCTTTTCCTTAGCCCATTGTAGCCTTGTTTTTTTCTGTTTAGGTGTTAATGATGACTTTCATTTAGCTTTTCTGTATGTAAATCCCATTTCGTTTAGGCGGTTTCTTACAGTTTGGTCACAGACGTTGACTCCAGTTTCCTCCCATTCGTTCCTCATTTGTTTTGTTGTGCATTTTCGATTTTTTAGACATATTGCTTTAAGTTTTCTGTCTTGACACTTTGATGTCTTCCTTGGTCTACCAGTATGTTTGCCTTTAACAACCTTCCCATGTTGTTTGTATTTGGTCCAGAGTTTAGACACAGCTGACTGTGAACAACCAACATCTTTTGCAACATTGCATGATGATTTACCCTCTTTTAAGAGTTTGATAATCCTCTCCTTTGTTTCAATTGACATCTCTCGTTTTGGAGCCATGATTCATGTCAGTCCATTTAATGCAACAGCTCTCCAAGGTGTGATCACTCCTTTTTACATGCAGACTAACGAGCAGATCTGACTTGAGGCAGGTGTTAGTTTTGGGGATGAAGATTTACAGGGTGATTCCATAATTTATTCCTCAGAATTGAGTGAGTCCATATTTTTTTCCCTCTGCTTGGTCTAAAAAAGTAACCGTTACTGACTGCCACAATTTTTTTTCTTGATTTTTTTATAGTGTTTCTTAAAGCCAGAAAGTTTGAAAATGACTTTAGTTTTGTGTCATGTCTGTGATCTGCTTTTTTTCTACAAAATTAAACAACTGAATGAACATCCTCCAAGGTCGGTGATTCCATAATTTTTGCCAGGGGTTGTATAATCAGAAGATTCAGAGAATCTGGAGAACTTTCAACACATAAGAGGCAAGGCCGAAAACCAACATTGAATGCCCATGACCTTCGATCCCTCAGGCGGCACTGCATTATAAACCAAAATCATTGTGTAAAGGATCTTAACTTCTCGTCTCGTCTCGTGTGCATTCCCAGGTCTGCTGGGTGCTACCCTACCATTTTGAGGGGGGAGCAGCACATTAGTATTTTAGATTTTCCTCAATTGAAGAGCTTTTGCAGTTTCTCTTAGTTTGGTTGCATCCTCTTCAAAGATATCCTCAGTTGTTACATTCGGGTACTCTTGCCTATTGATTTGCTGGCATTCTTCTAGTATATGTTTTTGGGTTTCCTCCTCAGCATTGCAGAACCTACAGGATACATTGGCATATTTATTCCTATAGTTGCATTTTACTGCCAGCATTCTTGTTCTTGCCATCATGATGCTGTGTGCTTCCATCCTGTTTAGTTTGTCCAGGTAGGGTTTCCTATTTCCAACGTTTTTACGTTTTCAATGTAGTGTTTTACCTTTGATTTGATCTCTCCTTGTTCTTTAATATTCTTCATTAGCTGTTCACCTATTTCCTTTTTAAATCTCCTTTGCTTGTTTGATCCGTTATTTGCGGTTTTTCCCTAATCTTGTTGACTTCCCTTTTCCATGGTTTACTGTTGTTGTTGATTATACTTTTTTGGAAGTTGACCTTGTTTTTTTTTGTATTATATGGTCTATATCCCAGAGCCCTGTTTCTGCATACATGATTTCTCTCGGTGTTGTTGTTGGTAGTATTAGGAGCCATTTTAATATATTGTCCAAGATTTGGTTCCTCATTTTTCCCTCCTTTTTTGTTGTTGCCACTGATTCTCCTGCGTACACAATTATTGGGATTATGCATGATTCCACAAGTTGCCAGATAACTCTCATTTCTATTCCTTTTAGATCCGGGCTTCCTGCTATTTGTAGGATGATTTGTAAGGCTCCTTCTTCTTTCTTTTTTGCTTGTTCTATTTGGTCGGTTTGGTTGTTGTTATTGTTGATTATTTTCCCTAGGTGTTTGTAATTTACAGATTTTTCCAGTTTCTTGGGTCCTATGTAGAAATTTGTATCATCTTTTGGTTTCCCTATTGTCATAACTTTGCTTTTTTCCTTCCCCAAATTCTATGTGGTACCTATTTGCTAGATCGTTTGTTATGTTTAGCATTGTTTGCATTTCCTTGGCTGTCTCTGATATGAGGGCTATGTCGTCCATCCATAGTAGGCATCCTATTTTTTCTTCTGTACCTGTCTCTATGCCAAGGTTGTTATTCAGGATCTCTTTGTCTATTTTGTCTATTAGTAGTGTGTACATTATGACTGACAACACTCCTCCTTGTCTGATGCTGTCTTTGATTTGTATTTGTCTTGTAAGTCCATATCTGGTCATTATTGAGGCTTTCAGGTTTTCGTTGAGCTCCTTTTATTTTTAGCCATATTTTATCTCTTAGTTCGTTATTGTAGAGTGTGTACATCAGGGCATCTGCCCAGGCTTTATCATATGCTTTGGTCACATCCAGGAACATTATGTATCTTAGTTTTTTGTTGTCAATCAGGTGGTTTAATAGTAAAATGTGGTCTGCAGTTCCTATGTTTTCCTTGCCACCTCCCTGTAGTTCACTGATTTGTATCAGGGGTTTTATTCTATGGTGTAGGATTCTTTCATAAAATGTTCCTATGTTCCTGCTGAGGGTAATCCCCCTTTCATTGGCACATTTGCCTTTTTTACCTTTGCCTTTGTATATGCTTATAATATGGCCATTCCTCCATTCATCGGGGATTTTGTTTGTATGTGCCGTTTGGTTAAGCATTGTACAGTATATTTTCATAGTGTCATTTGTTGCATTTATGAATATTTAATTTGGTATGTTATCTGGTCCCATGCCTTTTTCCGTTTTAGTTTCCTCTTTACCTGCACCATCTCTTCGAGGTCTATTTTTGGTATGTTTTGCGGTCTTAGTTGGTTTGTAACTCTCTCAACCTCTGCCGATATTCTATTGGTCCACACCTCATACTCCGGTTTACCTTCTCTTGCTTAATATAGGTCCTCATAGTAGTTTGCTATGTGGGATTTGGTTTCTTCCTCATTAGTGATTTCTCTGTTGTCCTCTGTGATGTAGTTGTATTCTGCCTGTCCCTTCTTGGCTAACTTTTTCCTAATTTTCCATATCTCGTTTCTTGGGTCTCTGCTGGTAATAATTTTGTTCAGGTTTTATATTCCTCATCCGTTGCCTTTCTTAGTTTCCTTTGTGCTTCATAGTAGCTCTCTAATGCTTCCTTTTTTCCTCTTTGCAGGCCTTCTGGAAAATTTTCCTTTTCTCTCACACTTCCTCCCACAGGCCTTTTGTTTCCTGGTCTTTTCATCTTTTTTGTTGGTTTATGCTTATTGTTCTTTGTCCTGTCATCTCTTTTAGGGCTTCCTTTATTGCTCTTTTTTGTTGTATTCCTTCTAACCTTCTTCATTATCTAGGTTCGATCTTTTAATTCTTTTTGTTCTTCAGCTGGTCTCTGGTATTTGGATGCAAGCTGCTATCGTGTTGTGGTCTGTCTCCCCATGTTTGTTTTTGGGTCTGAGGGTTCCTACTTCATCAACTTCTACTCTTGATGTTCTTTGTT
Organism: Thalassophryne amazonica; assembly: GCF_902500255.1. NCBI lineage: Eukaryota > Metazoa > Chordata > Actinopteri > Batrachoidiformes > Batrachoididae > Thalassophryne > Thalassophryne amazonica. The sequence continues at coordinate 19,117,740 of NC_047118.1, forward strand.
CCATTTCTTCACATGCTATTATGTAGTCTATTACAGATTTTTCATCGTTGTGTCTGTTCTCTCTTGTCCACAGGCCTGTTTCAGATTTGAGGTTGATTGCCTTGCAGTCTGCTTCTTTTAGTAGGTTTTTTAGGGTTCTCCTGTTTCTACTTTCTTTTTGTTGGTATTGTCCTGCTCTAATTTCCAGTTTTGCATTGAAGTCTCCTGCCCTGTGGGCTCATGAACACTTCAGAAAACCATTGTCAGTTAACACAGTTTGTCACTACATGTACTAGTGCAAGTTAAAACTCTACCATGCAAAGTGAAAGCCATACATCAACAACATCCAGAAACGCCGCTGCCTTCTTTGGGCCTGAGCTCATTTAAAATGGACAGATGCAAAGTGGAAAAGTGTGCTGTGGTCTGATGAGTCCACATTTCAAACTGTTTTTAGAAATCATGGACGACGTGTCCTCCGGACGAAAGAGGAAAAAGGACCATCCAGATTGTTACCAGCTCAAAGTTCAAAAGCCAGCATCTGTGATGTATGGGGGTGTGTTAGTGCCCATGGCATGGACAACTTACACATCTGTGATGGCACCATCAGTGCTGAAAGGTGCATCCAGGTTTTGGAGCAACACATGCTGCCATCCAAGCAACGTCTTTTTCAGGGACGTGCCTGCTTATTTCAGCAAGACAATGCCAAGCCACATTCTGCACGTGTTACAACAGCGTGGCTTCATAGTAAAAGAGTGCGGGTACTAGACTGGCCTGCCTGCAGTCCAGACCTGTAGCCCATTGAAAATGTGTGTTGAATGAATTCCACCTACAAAGCTTCAACAATTAGAGTCCTCAGTTTCCAAACACTTATTGAGTGTTGTTAGAAGGAAAGGTGATAACACAGTGGTAAACATACCACTGTCCCAGCTTTTTTGAAATGTGTTGCAGGCATCCATTTCAAAATGAGAAAATATTTGCACAAAAACAATAAAGTTTATCAATTTGAACATTAAATGTCTTGTCTTTGTGATGTATTCAATTGAATATAGGTTGAAGAGGATTTGCAAATCATTGTATTCTGTTTTATTTACATTTTACACAACGTCCCAACTTCATTGGAATTGGGGTTGTAGTATGAAGTCATATATCACCTCAAGATTGATTGACCTTATGACCTTGAAAGATCAAACTGTCTACTCTTGATCAAATGCAAAGGAACATTGAATGATATATTATATTATAGCATCACTGAATCACAAAGAATTAAGTTGCATGTGTCACTGATATATGTCTACCCTAATTCCTTGGTCCATGCCTCATCCTTCTATCAAGCTTGACAATAATCATGTAAGGAATTTTTGAGAAATTGGCTCCACCCCTCCCCAACGTTTTGTAAAACCTGCTGCTACCAGTCAAATAAACAGGCCAGAAACACCTTCATGCCCTTCATGGAGGAAATATCTTGCAGCAAATACTGAGGAGGTTTTTCTCTCACCCAGTCTCCCTTGGCACCCATGTCACCTTTGAACCCTGGAAATCCATCTTCACCCTGTAATTCAGAGACAACATGTGAGATTGCTTTGACATGACTTTTTTTCACACTAATACAACAAACTGGAGCTTTAGAAACCTTACCTTCTCCCCTTTGCTGCCTTTGAGTCCTCGAACTCCATCTGCACCCTGTGAAAACAATTCCATTGCAGAAAAATCCAACACCACTCACCCTTAAATAAAGAATATCCATGTTTCACTGAACTGACTCAAGAAACGCAGAAGAAGAAAGTCATAAAAATTCTAGAATGAGTTATATGGTAGGCATGTATTGATTTTTTTCTTGACTGAACATTGCTCTGTTATTGACCAGTTATTGACCTTGCTCACTTTGTACTAATCAAATCCAACAATGCCACGTTTCCCCTAAAGGACGTCGAGCCAATCAATCAACCGACCCCAGAACAAGACTCGTGAACATGACCTCATCAAACAGTGAGCAGAATGACACATCATTACAAAACAGAGTGTTTCTCCATCCCCAAAACACATCCATACAGGTCTGACTGATATTACTCCCGTCCATCAATTCTTCTTCCCTCTCGACATTTTTTGTTTGTTTTTGACACATTGTCAACTGTCAATCAAAGACTCAAACAACTTGTCTGTCACATGTAGACACACTCACACACACACAGAATGAAATGTTTAAGGGAGTAAAGACCTCAGTGGCTGAGAGACATGAGATAATGATGTTGTTATTCCTCACCTTAACTCCGCGGGTCCCTGGGTATCCAACAGGCCCTGGTGCCCCGGGTAAACCCTGAAAAATTAGAACAAAGAACACTATTTCTGAGTCTCTGTTGGGGGGGGACATGAGATGTGGGTGTAATTGGGCAGCGCAGTCTCGTTTGAGGGCGGGTGCTAAAGGGTTAAAATATGGCATAATTACTCAACTTCCGGGGACAGCACTTTCTTTGAGTTTTTGGGCAAATTACACACAAACAAAGTGAAAATACAAAGAAAAAAATGACGATGCGGTGGAAAAGTGGACATGTGTTGGTTTGTTTATGACCCGGAGCTCAAACACGTCGAGGTGGTTTTGCAAGCGAGAGAACGCAGCTACTCTGGTTAGTTGTGTAGGCTAACACTTACTGACACGACCTCTCACATTTGCCTTGTCTTCCATTCTCCACTGGGAACTGAAAAAAAAAACACTTTTCGCAACTGCTTTGGTGATTGCAGCCGAAAACAAAACAGTACAGCATTTTTCCATGTGAAGTTATGCTGTGTATATATTGCACAACGGCAGCGGCTGTCCCCATAAGTGGTCAAATCCCATGGTATCACGCAGGATTCAAACGAGACTGCGCTGCCCTATTGTGATGACATCATAACATTGTGTGATTGAGACAGGGGCAAATTAAAATACCCATGAGCCTTTGGGTTTGACTTCTGTGGGAAAATTAAAATGCCATTATAATCACTTTGTACCTACCTTTTAAACAAAAACGATTCATATTAGTAAACCATATTAGTGTCACTATCCAAATACTTATGGACATTTTTTTTTTTTTTTTTTTTTTGTAATTTTGCCACGACACACCGTCACAATGTAGTTGAAATGAAACAGTCAGGATGTGCTTGTAGTGTAAACTTTTCTTTTTAACATGAGGCAGTTCTTAGAAAATAAATTATTATATTATTTAAGAATTACAGCCATTTTCTAACCTAATCCCTCAGTTTTCAGAGACCACAAATAATTGGACAACTAAAAATATTATTCTTATTGCAAATTGCCACTTTTATAGCCAGTTTCCTTTCAACAAGTCAGAGGATGGATACATGAACATTTCCAAGTCACTGACTGCATTATGGGACTTAATTTTCATTGGTCACGAAGAAATACAACCAGTGTTGTAGTCTGTGATTGTTTGTCATGTAAATGTCACTTATATACATGCTGTCCATATTCTTGAGCCGCTTAGGTGGGTAGGGAGAGTTCCCATGGGATAAAAAAGCTTTTCAACCTACCATCCCTGGTTCTCAAGAACAGGCACCTAAGTGGCTCTACTCTTTTTTTTTTTTCTTTTTTTTTAAGATATTTAGGTGTACCTTAGTATACATATTTTTCATATCAATATGATATACGATATGACTATGATTTGACACAAAGTGCAGCAACAGTAAAAATGAAACATTCTTAAACAAAAAAGTAATAATACCACACTCATTTTACACTCTTCATTTATATAGCGCCAAATCACAACAGAGCAGACCAGACTCAAAGGGGTGACCCTCTGCTTGAGCCATGCTACAGACATAAATTACAGAACAATTCACACAACAATTCACAAAACAAATAAACAGGAAATGCTGTTGGTGCACAGGACAGGAGGGTCACCAGCACAAATACCACACCCATCTCTGGATGGAGCTGCACCTTAAACAGAGAGAAAAACAGAATCAGGCATCAGAAAGACAGCAAATACAGTATAATTTGCCAGCATTAATCAACAAGAAAAACAGAAGAAATACTAAGGTGATCGCTGGCCACTAGCCCTAAGCTTCACTAAAAGACCCAGAAATGAGGTAAGTTGAGGCCGCGGCACACTCCGTTTATTAATAAAATGAATTAAAAGAGTAAAAAGAGTAAAACAAAATTATACCAGTGTACTACCCATATGAAAGGGAAAATAAGTGCGTCTTAAGTCTGGACTTGAAAGTCTCCACAGAATCTGAATGTTTATTGGTGCAGGGAGATCATTCCGCAGAACAGGGGCACGATAAGAGAAAGCTCTATGACCTGCAGACTTCTTATTCACCCTAGGGACACAAATTAGTCCTGCACCCTGAGAACGCAAAGCCCGGGCCGGTATGTAAGGTTTAATTAGGTCAGCTAAGTACAGAGGTGCCAGCCCATGAACAATTTTATAGACTAGTAGCAGAACCTTAAAATCTGATCTCACTGGGACAGGAAGCCAGTGAAGAGACACCAAAATAGGTGTAATGTGGTCAAACTTTCTGCTTCCTGTCAAAGGTCTGGCTGCAGCATTTTGAACCAAGTGGAGACCCTTAATGCAAGACTGCAGTGAGCCAGAAAATAGAACATTGCAGTAGTCCAATCTAGAAGAGATAAACGCATGGATCAGGGTCTCAGCATCAGCCATAGACAGGATGGGACAACTCTTCGCTATATATTGCAGGTGGACGAAGGCAGTCCTCGTAATATTTCTAATGTGGAGGTCAAAGGATCAAAAACTAGCCCAAGGTTCCTCACTTTGTCAGTGTGATGTATGACACATGAGCCTAGGCTGACTGTTAACTGGTAAAATAGATGCCGATGTCTCACTGAACCAGGAACCATCATTTCAGTCGTATCAGGGTTTAAAAGTAGGAAGTTTCTAGACATCCAACTTCTCACTGATGCAAGGCAATCTTCTAAGGATTTTATGTGAACAAGATTACCAGCAGTTATCGGCATGTATAACAGAGTATCATCAGCATAGCAGTGAAAGGTAATCCCAAAACACCACAATATATGCCCAAGGGGTGCTATACAGTATAAAGGGAGAAAAGCAAGGGGCCTAAGATGGACCCCTGTGGAACCCCAAATTTCATCTCACTAAGGTTGGAGGTAGTGTTACTGTACAAAACACAGTGAGAACGACTGGTCAAGTATGACGTCAGCCATGCAAGGGCACTCCCAGTAATCCCAAAATGATTTTCCAGCCTATCAAGTAGAATATGATGATCCACGGTATCAAATACAGCACTGAGATCAAACAGCACCACAACCGTAGTGGTGTCTGAATCCATTGTAAGCAGAAGATCATTCACCACTTTAGTGAGAGCCATCTCAGTGGAATGATATTTTCTAAAAGCAGACTGCAGTGGCTCAAAGAGATTATTCTCAGTAAGATAGTCCACGAGCTGGCGTGACATCTTTGCCATGAGCAAAATGATAGATTTGATATCGGCTGATAGTTTTTCAATACACTATAGGGTCAAGATTAGGTTTTTTAAGTAATGGTTTAATCACTGCAGATTTGAAACATTTAGGAACAGATCCAGAAGTTAAAGGAAGATTAATCATTTCCAACACAGTCGGCCCAAGAGTGGGCCACAGATCCTTGAACAGTTTTGTTGGTATAGAATCAAATAAGCAGGTTGTGCTTTTTGTAGACGCTACAAGTTTCGTCAGCCTTGTGAGATACTATCAAATTCTGAAAATCTAGGAAATACCTCAGTAATGGCACCCACCTCAATAGCAGGGTGTAATGGCTGGGTTAAGGCATGCTGGGATATGTTTAACCTAATGTCTTCTATTTTCTTCTCAAAGTAATCTAGGAAATCTTGTGCTGTAAAAGGAGACTGAACTACAGGTGGTTGTCCATGAATAAGTGTTGCCACCGTGTCGAACAAGAACTTTGAGTTATGTTGTGTTGTTTTTGTTGATCAAATCAGAGTAATAGGTCCACTTTGTAGCCAATAATGCATGCTTATAGTCTAAGATAGCATCACGCCACGCAAGGTAGAATACTTCTAATTTTGAACTACGTCATTTCCGTTCTAGACCTCTTGCCTTATGCTTGAGGTCACGCAGGTAATCATTGAACTAAGGTGACTGTGATTTGGGGGAGCGCGGTTTTAACAAAGGTGGCGCAATCATGTCGAGTGTAGTTTTGAGCACTGAGTTTAAACTATCCACAAGTCTGTCTACTGACTGGGTATTTGTCAAATGTGAAGCTAAGACATCAGGCAGTCTTGCTTCGAGTTCAGTCTTAGTTGAGGAGTTGATGCATTGCCGTAATGATAAATAAGGTTGTTGTTCTACTAAACACGGCAGCGAAACTATAAACTTAATAAGTGAGTGATCAGAGACCACAGATGTAAGAGGCATGATGTCAATATTCGTGACAGCAATATCACGTGTGAGAACCAGAGCCAGGGTATTTCCACTAATGTGCGTCGAGTCCTGAATGCATTGCCAAAATCCTAATGCATCCTAATGCATTTTAATTTGTTTATGCCATTTCAAATACAAGAAATATAAAAAAATAAAGAATAAAAATTTATTATCTTCCTCAAACTGAAACTGAAAACTTGATAAAACCTTTAAATAATAATCAGTTTTATTGCCAGTTTTCTTTAGACAAGTCAGGGGATGGAAACATGAACATTTCTAAGTCACTGTATGTCTTGGACTTTATTTACATCAGTTATGAAGAAATACAAAAGTTTCTTTCACCAAAACATCAAATCTAGGCTTTCATCTCAAATGTACTTTCTGGCAAATTGTAGTTGAATGTTCAGGTCTTCTTTTTAAGAAAATCCTCCTCTACACCACTTCATCAGGAAGCTGGATTTTATATTTTTAATTAATTTATATCAAGTTGTAGAGCTTTGCTTTCAGTTTGAGTTAAGGAAGATAATTTTAGAAAAAAAAATTGTATTTGAAATGGAATAAACAAACTCAAATGTGTGAAATACCGTGTTCCAATACTTTCGAGGGCAATTGAGAATAAACAAAATGTGTGAAATACCGTGTTCCAATACTTTCGAGGGCAACTGAGAAACACTGAGGAGCAGCATCTTACATCTCATATATAGTGCAGCAGATAAGAGAATATTTAGAGTGGAATCCTGCAAATGGTGATACAAGCATCAAATGTGGCACAAATAACCCATAGACATCAAGTCTTAAAAAAAACTGATTGGCCACTTGAATGTTCAATAGGCAGCCAGGTAGGGGTCAATTGAAGAATTACACAGGGGTCAAAATTAAAAGATGCTCCAATCATAGAGAAAACTACACCACATTATTTGCCTGATCATAAATAGGCTGAATCTCAATTCTACCCCTCTGCCCTTCCCCTTACCCCTTACCCTCCTTTTTGTGCGGGCACGAGAGACAGAGGGGTGTCTCAATTCTGTTTTTGAAATGAGGCGGAGGGGTAGGCGGAGGGCTTCAAACCCCTCCAAACGGAATGTGCATCCAGATTCACTCCGTTTGGAGGGGTAGGAGGAGCGTACCGCTGTCTCCAAAGAAACAAACATGGCGCCGAAAGAGCCGCACAAATGTAAGCGGCTTTCATTACAAATTGAGCTGTTTAGAAAGTTATAACTTGACAAAAAACGTTACAGTCAATTGCCTATGACAGCAACGTGTATGCTGCTGGATACATGTTGCGTATATTGTCCTTCTGAAGAATACTGGAACTTGGCTTGTGTGCTGAGGTGTTATAATGCATATAACACACAAACGCTACGATAAGACACTTTTATACCTCACAATGGAGAAAATCATGATAAAAGATGCACGTTAATTTGTATGTTCATAAATCTTTGGATAAAAGCAATCCCTGCTGTTGGATTTCAAGGTCTGTAACGTGTGTGCCCTGAGAACACTCGTCTCCTAATAAGCTTTCAGGCAGAAAATGAGAAGTTTCATCAATGGGAGTAAGTTGGAAAATATATACACACATGTGTATATGTGTAACACGTAACCTGATGTCCTAATAGACTGCTATTATTTTTGTCAAGGAAATTTCTAAAGGAAAAATTGCTGGATGCAAAAAATTTGACAAAGAAATATAAGGTTAACAGAACTAGATGCAGCCCCATAACATACATACGGGTGATGGTCATATAATTAGAATATCATGAAAAAGTTGATTTATTTCAGTAATTCCATTCAAAAAGTGAAACTTGTATAATGTATACATTCATTCCACACACTGATATATTTCAAGTGTTTATTCCTTTTAATTACTAATTAATTACTAATCAATCAATTAATGATTAATCAATTAATATTATTTATTACTATTATTAATGATTAATTATTCTTAGTATTATTAGCATGAATTAATTAATTAATTAATTATTAATGCTATTAATTATTATTATTATTAGAAATTACTAATTAATTCAATTAATTATTAATACCACAACATTCTCCGACATGATTTATTGCGCAGAAAGGCGAGAAAATAAACAAAGCAACAAGTTATGCTTTGGTTGCCATGTTGACAAACAGTGAAGATGGCAGTTTGAGACAGGCAGTGTTTTTTTTTTTCCCTGTAAGGCAGTGGGGTGTCTCAATTCATAGGGCAAAGGCATACCCCTTCACCTTACCCCTTGTTTTAAATGGGGTAGGTGTAGGGGTAGGGCCAAGGGGAAGGGGTACAAAAGAGAATTGAGATTGGGCCAAAGATTCCAAAAAGGTATAGTTTGGACAATCTGTGACTGAATGTTATGAGGTAAAAGCAGCAAGAATGGTGACAAAGGTCAGTTTCAGTTTGTACAGGGGTCAAAAGTTAATGTTGCTCCATTAATTTTGCTCCAGCTGTATTTCTGCTGAATTTGATGCTTGTATCTCCATTTGAAGGATTGTTTCAGTTATCTGCTGCACTAATAAGCCAACACAGCATGAACCAGCTGCTATCTGTTAGTTTAAACGTGTATATTCACCAGTATAAGTTTGGTGTGATTAGAAGTCCATAGTTCAAACGACGTGTTCAGTTCAAATCTGAAGCAAACATTTTTCTTCTTCTACTAAGGTAGATTATAACTTTTTGTGGTACACAGCACTAACTACTGGACAGGAGGAAACTAGCAGTCAGTGTGAATCACTGATTTGAAAATGCAGGTCTTTCAACCAGACGTGTGGTGCCATGACATGTCAATCATCTGTGTCCAATCAGATTTCAATCAATCAATTTTTTTATATAGCGCCAAATCACAACAAACAGTTGCCCCAAGGCGCTTTATATTGTAAGGCAAGGCCATACAATAATTATGTAAAACCCCAACGGTCAAAACGACCCCCTGTGAGCAAGCACTTGGCTACAGTGGGAAGGAAAAACTCCCTTTTAACAGGAAGAAACCTCCAGCAGAACCAGGCTCAGGGAGGGGCAGTCTTCTGCTGGGACTGGTTGGGGCTGAGGGAGAGAACCAGGAAAAAGACATGCTGTGGAGGGGAGCAGAGATCGATCACTAATGATTAAATGCAGAGTGGTGCATACAGAGCAAAAAGAGAAAGAAACAGTGCATCATGGGAACCCCCCAGCAGTCTACGTCTATAGCAGCATAACTAAGGGATGGTTCAGGGTCACCTGATCCAGCCCTAACTATAAGCTTTAGCAAAAAGGAAAGTTTTAAGCCTAATCTTAAAAGTAGAGAGGGTGTCTGTCTCCCTGATCTGAATTGGGAGCTGGTTCCACAGGAGAGGAGCCTGAAAGCTGAAGGCTCTGCCTCCCATTCTACTCTTACAAACCCTAGGAACTACAAGTAAGCCTGCAGTCTGAGAGCGAAGTGCTCTATTGGGGTGATATGGTACTACGAGGTCCCTAAGATAAGATGGGACCTGATTATTCAAAACCTTATAAGTAAGAAGAAGAATTTTAAATTCTATTCTAGAATTAACAGGAAGCCAATGAAGAGAGGCCAATATGGGTGAGATATGCTCTCTCCTTCTAGTCCCCGTCAGTACTCTAGCTGCAGCATTTTGAATTAACTGAAGGCTTTTTAGGGAACTTTTAGGACAACCTGATAATAATGAATTACAATAGTCCAGCCTAGAGGAAATAAATGCATGAGATTTCAGGGGAGTCCAGTGAAACCCCAACCTCCGCTCTAGCTCCACCCATGCCAGGAAGTGTTCAACATTGGACATTTCCTGTTTCACTGTGACTGAGAATTGGCACTTCCTGTTTGAGTGTGAGCTTGCCACTGAGTTCCCGCAAGATTTCATGGGATCTCATCTGTCAATCCAGGAGGTGTTTGACGTTTGGACAGTTGCTGTTTTACTGTGGATATGTATTTTGGCATTTCCTATTTAGAACGCCCTGTACCATGAGTGAGCTTCACACCGCCGTGCAACGCTTCACTCATATATTATTATTATTTTTATTTTGTCATTTGATTTTTAAATGGACCACAATGGAAATAAGTGTTTTCACTTTCTTGTGTCATCCATGTATTCTTAATGTATTTACAACCATTTTATGTACTTACATTGAACTTACTAAATAAACGCACACACGCACTCACACTTTTAATATATTGATGATTTACCACCCCCTGCTGGCATGTGAGTCCAGAATGCAAATATCAATGTCCATTGTTCAATGGTGTTAGCTAATATATGTAGCTTCTTTAAAAATATTAGTCCTATCAATGTTCAGTTTTAGCGCAGTTCATCCTTGACCCAAAACACATAAACATACCAAACAGCAAATGTCAGCTGTCCCCCGTGTGTATGTGTGTGTGTGTGTGTGTGTTCACACACACACACACACACAAACACACACACACACTTGCAGAGCTTTTTGTCTTTTCTGCATTCTGCTGTAAGCAGGTGCTTTTAATTTGACAAACAGAGCCTGTGGCCAAAGACATTAAAAGCACTACACTTTTCATTTATGGTACCGGGAGCATGAGACTTAAGTCACTCATGGTAACAGCAACATAACACTTAACTAAACTGACCAATTGAAGGACAAAAACAAAACAAATTAATAATACTTACAACACTGTTAAATTAACATGAACCACAATAACAACATTTAAAACCCTGAACCCCCATGTTGCATTGCAGCACAATGTCCATTGTTTACTGTTTAGATAAGATCATTAATTTCTCAAAAAATATTTGTCCAATCAACTTTTAATTTTTGCAGGGTTCATCCTTAACTCAAAATACATAAGCACACCAAACGACAAATGTCTCCCCAGTTTCGCCGTGCTGGATGCCATACTTTCGCACACACACAGAGGCCCCTTGGCTATAATTATATCCATACAAAAATTCTCTCAATGTTCAGTTACTTATGCCACTGACTATAATTTTTTTTTCTTTAGTAAGCATTAATATTGTATTGTATACAAAATATTTTGTCCATTCCCATCATGCAAAGAGACAGCGTTCCATTAGCAATCAGTTTTGTGTGTGTGTTATAGGAAGCAGGATGTGGGGCTGCAGTCAAACCTGCTCATTATCCCGCCTGTGGTGTGTTAGTGAATGTACATTGGAAGCAGACGGGTGCTGCTTGAATCACATCCTGCTGTGATTCTTCAGTACATAAGCTGGAAGCAGTTACGCACCTGGTCACCTTTCTCTCCTGCGAGGCCCTCTCTTCCCGGGTGGCCCTGAAGCAGGAAAACAGGAATCAGATGGATTTAAAGCTGCTTTAAATCTAATATTACATCACCCCATGGATGGATATTTTAGAAGACAATCGGTCACCAAGAAAGCAGAAAACTAGCAGCAACCCTTTGCAAAAAATATCATGTTAAAGGTTTTAAGAGAAATGCATTTGTCTGTGATCAAAAACAAGATTAATGCCAGATATCAGAACACTTTCTTTTTTAAATGACAAACTGCTTACTTGTTTATGTCTACATCCTGCATCACTCTATTTGTCACAGCAATGTGGCAGACTTAATTAGAATATACGAATATTATGTATATGATTAAATAATTACTTTGTTTAAATATTTGCATCCACATGAATACCATTCTATAGGGAGTTTTTATTTTTAAATATATCCCCTGAAGGTACGTAGCTTATTGTGATTATAACATATGTCTCATTTATTTAAATGGTCACCCGTTCAGATAAAAAACAATCTTGCAAGTTCCCTTTTACATGAAATACATTTAGGGGCCATATAGAATTATTAGAGCTGAAAGTAAATAATGAATTTCAATTTGTAGTCAGCTTTAATTAAATAATTTATGGAAATTAATTATGGGAGGTGATGGTCTAGATGTTAGAGACATGGCTTGTAAGAAGTAGGTTCTTGGTTCAAATCAGAGGTAAATGTGAGGTTTCTTTTGCAAAGTTCCTAATCCTCAAGTTGCTCCCAGTGTGCAGTAGAGCACCTTCTGTGGCAGCATGCTGATATAAGTGTGTGAGTATGTGTGTGAATTGGTGAATATGATGCATCTTTGTAAAGCGCTATGAGCACCTACACCACATGGAGAAGCACTACGTGAATACAGCTGTGCAGGAATTCTATAACTTTTGTGTGTGCGGTTTTTGTTTTGTTTTTTTTTTTTTGTTTTTTTTTTGGCATAGTATGAAATTTGTTTCTGCAGTGTGTGTGTGTGTGTGTGTGTGTGTGTGTGTGTGTGTGTGTGTGTGTGTGTGTGTGTGTGTGTGTGCAACATTATGCATGGATCTGTGTGTGCGTAATTCTGTCTGGGACATGCATGTGTGTAGGTGTGTACTTACAGGTGGCCCGTCAATACCAGGCAGTCCCTCCATGCCTTGTTTTCCCTGAGGACCCTGAGACACACAAAGGTGATGTTGACATTCACAACATCACAGATCATTCCTTGGAGACCACAATACTGTCCTTACTTTGCCTTTTCCCAACACACTGTGTTTATGAATAAATCCACTTTTTACTTCTTTGAAGCTGTTCCTCTTGTCTGTTAGGCTCCTGTGTGTGTTTCTTGGGTATTGATTTCCTGTCTAACTCTGTCTTGTCTGAATAAGAGTGAGAAGAGTTTGGGTCATACCATCCTACTCAGCCAACCTTCCTTTATCATGTGATGACAGGGGGTCACAAAGTTACAGCTTTAATTCTTAAGTTAAGTGAGGAGCACAATCCCTACCTTCTCTCCTGGCAATCCAATGGGACCCTGAGGTCCAGACAAGCCCTGAAGAAAAAGGAACCATCAGTTTCAGTGTCACAAAGCCAATGGATGAAGCTACAAGCTACGTTTTCTCTATAGCCTGCGTGTGCCTACGTGTGCATGTAGTGTATATGTGTAGGAGTCATGAATGGCTTGCTGTGTGCATGCTGGGTTAATGTGTGCATGATTAATATGTTTTTATGTAATTGGAATTTCTTTGACTACCGTCATGTAGACTGTAATGTATTGTAATGTACCATTAATGCCCTTAATGTCTCTAGATCCTCAGCCTTTGAGATTGAGAGATGTTTGGGAAGAGCTTATGGAGTCATGAGCTCTCTGGACAGAGGTGTTTGGGGATGCTCAAGTCTTCGCAGGAGAACAAAGGTTAAATTCTTTAACCCTCTGGGGTCCGAGGGCATTTTTTGGACAGTTCACTCGCCTGGCATAAATGATTTATTATTGCTGTTAACAGCTCTCTCTGCATCCCACAATCAAGTTTTATGTCTCTTTTTTTTCAGGACAACCTGTGCTTTGAGAATATATATGTTTTTGTTGTGTTTTATAAGTGTAATAAAGGTTTACAATCAAAAATAGTCAAGGAAAAAAATAAAGCGAAAAATAATTTTCCACACACATTTATTCAAAACACACAGCAAACTATAATAAACAACTGTTTTGACACTTTATAAAGGTAATTTGAGGTCTTGTGTGAAAGACTGAACAACAAAAAGGTTCAAACAATAAAACACAAATGCACATTTTGAACAATATATACAAAATGGTCTATGCGTTTTGTTGTCCATTGATATGGTGCTTTACGCAGAGAAAGCAACAGAGTTATCCAGTAACATTCACATGCAAACTAGTGGAGCAATCCTGATAGTTACACACTCTTTGTTTGAGCACGTGAGATTGTCATCAGAGGCTGTCCATCTGCTCCTGCTTTCACTTTCGCTGTGCGTAATGGCGCAGGGCGCACTGAGTATGTACTAATAGTATGTACTCATTAGAGCACCCAGGGGGCTATTCAAATGGGCCAACTAGTAACACATCACTCCTGAAAACAATCTTTGGCTTTTCACGTGAGGTAAATCTGCCCTACGATTGGATTTTTGGAAAACCATGTGACGGTGAACCAATTTCGATTGGACACTCACATTGCGCACGTCATCACACAGCTTCTATGAGGAGTACAAAGATGGCCGATGGCTGGCTCAAAAGTCCGTGGAGTTAACTTTTTTGCATAAAAAGTTTCTATCTCATATCATTCAAAAGTTATTTATAATTTAGTAAAGCTTGGTCTTAGCCATCGTATATGACGGCATCGGCCCCAGAGGGTTAAGGTTCTGATGTTTCCTGTCTTACTGTATAGTTGGGTTTGGTGCTAACCAGTTTGGTGCTAACCAGTGACCCAAGGTGCTGACTGGGTGTACCAGGTGTCTTTGGAGGATCCTTGGGTTACGCTGGAATGACTTTATGTCAAATGAGTGGTTAATTAGGGAGATTAAGATGAGGAGTATAACTTGCTTTGACATTTTGTCTATGTGGTGCATTTCTCAATGCATAATCCACACATCTGTGCCTGAGCATTGAGGACCTCAGTGGCTGGGGTAGGCCAAAGGGATGCCTAACAGATAGATGGCTTATTTTAGAAATGCGGGGATGGATGGAACAACTGTCTCCCTGGGTCTTTGCCATCCAGGACCCAAGGCAGTTCTGTGGAGTCATGATGTGGCGAAGCACAATCTCCCAGACTTGACTTGACTTTCAAAATAACATCCCCCAAAAGAGGTCTGTTCATGAGCTAAGAAAGACATCATTGGCTTGTATTCTCAAACAGGTTTAAAGTCCAAAAAGCCAAAAAATATGAAAATCCTCTGAATCACAAGGACGTGCAACAGAAGACATGTAGATTAAAAAAAAAACAATCCCTGTTGTGGAGTCTGGGGAGAAGTGTCTGGTTGCAGAACATGGGGAAAATGAAGGCCCACATTCTTTCAGACCAAGGAAAAAGGCTGATGCAAAATCGCAGTGTGGTGTGATTCTGATGCTGTCTTTATTCAAATAAAATCTCTCATGATGTAGTTTAACCTATGAATAATGACATGGTCCTCTGATTGAAATAAAATAGTGGAGGGACATTATCAAATTACCCTATATTTTTCAGTGGTTAAGGTGTTGGGCTTGAGACCAGAAGCTCCTTGCTTCAAATCCCAACCTGACTGGAAAATCACTAAGGGCCCTTAGGCAAGGTCTTTAATCCCCTATTGCTTCCAGTATGTAGTGAGTGTGCCTCACATCGGGGAGAACGTGAGGCATTATTTGTAAAGCGCTTTGAGCATCTGATGCAGATGGAAAAGTGCTATATGGATGCAGTCCATTTACCATTTAGATGTGTTTCCAAGGCAGGAAAAAACATACTTGGACCAATGTGATAGTTTGAGTGTCGCCATAGTACCTGTGCTCCTGGATTTCCCTGTTGGCCTGGGGGCCCTATTTCTCCAAGTAAACCCTGGGAAGAATGAACACTGGTGGTCAAACTCTATCAACACATTCATACCCTTCAACGCAAACTGTTTATTTGTGAGA
Organism: Thalassophryne amazonica; assembly: GCF_902500255.1. NCBI lineage: Eukaryota > Metazoa > Chordata > Actinopteri > Batrachoidiformes > Batrachoididae > Thalassophryne > Thalassophryne amazonica. Next base: position 19,133,452 of record NC_047118.1, read on the forward strand.
TTAACAAAGAAACTGATTCATATACATGAAGCAGATAAAGACAAGCAGATCCTTTAATGGTTTAGACAAACCACTTTAAACATGTAAAAAGGAAAACAGTGCTAATTTAAATGTTAATTCCTCATAAAAAGATGATGATACACACTTGGGCATGTTAAAATGTTTATGAGGCAGTTGTATTGCCATATGTCCTACCAGGTTTTAGACACACTAAAATTGTAATGGAATTGTAACGTTTGTATACAGAGCTCTAATATTTATATGCATATACAACATCAGAGCTGCATCAAAATCTTATATACAACCCCTGGCAAAAATTATGGAATCACCGGCCTCGGAGGATGTACATTCAGTTGTTTAATTTTGTAGAAAAAAAGCAGATCACAGACATGACACAAAACTGAAGTCATTTCAAATGGCAACTTTCTGGCTTTAAGAAACACTATAAGAAATCAAGAAAAAAAAGATTGTGGCAGTCAGTAATGGTTACTTTTTTAGACCAAGCAGAGGAAAAAAAAATGGAATCACTCAATTCTGAGGAAAAAATTATAGAATCACCCTGTAAATTTTCATCCCCAAAACTAACACCTGCATCATATCAGATCTGCTCGTTAGTCTGCATCTAAAAAGGAGTGAACACACCTTGGAGAGCTGTTGCACCAAGTGGACTGACATGAATCATGGCTCCAACATGAGAGATGTCAATTGAAACAAAGGAGAGGATTATCAAACTCTTAAAAGAGAGTAAATCATCACGCAGTGTTGCAAAAGATGTTGGTTGTTCACAGTCAGCTGTGTCTAAACTCTGGACCAAATACAAACAACATGGGAAGGTTGTTAAAGGCAAACATACTGGTAGACCAAGGAAGACATCAAAGCATCAAGACAGAAAACGTAAAGCAATATGTCTCAAAAATTGAAAAATGTACAACAAAACAAATGAGGAACGAATTGGAGGAAACTGGAGTCAACGTCTGTGACCGAACTGTAAGAAACTGCCTAAAGGAAATGGGATTTACATACAGAAAAGCTAAACGAAAAGCATCATTAACACCTAAACAGAAAAAAACAAGGTTACAATGGGCTAAGGAAAAGCAATTGTGGACTGTGGATGACTGAATGAAAGTCATAATCAGTGATGAATCTCGAATCTGCATTGGGCAAGGTGATGATGCTGGAACTTTTGTTTGGTGCCTTTCCAATGAGATTTATAAAGATGATTGCCTGAAGAGAACATGTACATTTCCACAGTCATTGATGATATGGGGCTGCATGTCAGGTAAAGGCACTGGGGAGATGGCTGTCATTACATCATCAATAAATGCACAAGTTTATGTTGATATTTTGGACAATTGAAAGGATGTTTGGGGATGATGAAATCATTTTTCAAGATGATAATGCATCTTGCCATAGAGCAAAAACTGCAAAAACATTCCTTGCAAAAAGACACATAGGGTCAATGTCATGGCATAGGGTCAATGTCAATGAGCAGATCTGATTTGATGCAGGTGTTAATTTGGGGGATGAAAATTTACAGGGTGATTCCATAATTTTTTCCTCAGAATTGAGTGATTCCATATTTTTTTCCTCTGCTTGGTCTAAAAAAGTAACCGTTACTGACTGCCACAATCTTTTTTTCTTGATTTCTTATAGTGTTTCTTAAAGCCAGAAAGTTGCCATTTGAAATGACTTTAGTTTTGTGTCATGTCTGTGATCTGCTTTTTTTCTACAAAATTAAACAACTGAATGAACATCCTCTGAGGCCGGTGATTCCATAATTTTTGCCAGGGGTTGTATACATTCTGAATATGAATTCTGCTATTGAGTATTGCTGAGTTATGGCTGTTGGCACAGATTATGCATTTAGTACCCTAATTATCATAACTGCATATGTCAGCATATTTGCATCACCATAATATCCACACATTCTGAATGTAAAACCTGTGTTAGAAGAAATTCCACTTCATCCTCACTGATCTGTATAAGAACCAAACACTACTAAAAACAAATTAGCTCATTACCTCCCAGTGGAGTATCAATCGTCTAATTATACACTCGTTAAATGTATTATTAATGACTTACAGTTAGGTATGTTTTTGTGTAGTGACACAATTTTTCCAATTTTGCATTTGTGCACAATTCCAGTGGAGTTGATGATGCGATCAAGGTAGGTGTTCAGAAAAATATAACGTTATTCCAGCACAACACTGCGATTGCCTTATATACACTGTATGGATAGCGGCTTCCCTCGCCTATAGCAGGGGTCTTCAGCTCCAGTCCTCGAGGGCCGGTGTCCTGCAACTTTTAGATGTCTCGCTGTTTTAACACACCTGAGTCAGTTAATGAGCTCATTAGCAGCACTCTGGAGAACTTCACTACATACTGAGGAGGTAATTAAACCATTTGATTCAGGTGTGTTGGACCAGGGGTACATCTAAAAGTTGCAGGACACCGGCCATCAAGGACTGAAGTTGAACACCCCTGGCCTATAGGATGGCCCTGTCAGGGTATGTCCTGGTTCCTGCCCTGTCTGTCTTTCTAGGTGGCGCTGAGGTGAAGCTGACTGTAGCAGTCTTCTGCTTGGATGGTGGCATCGGCTGTGGGTGACGTCAAGGCTCCACCCGTGCTGTCAAGGCAGCACATGGGATCTGTCAAGAGTGGCGTCCTAACAGCTGATTGTCATCCTGCCTCATCAGCACCAGCATTTAACCTCGGATCTTCTACTGATTCACAGCCAGAATCTCTGGGTTGCTACCAGGTTTCCACCGGGTTCCTGCAGTTGTTGTACAGTGCACCCAGCCAGTAACCTGGTTTTAATGTTGGCTGTTAAGTTATCTTAGTTTGGTGTCCCATCGCCGTTCATGGAGCTAATGTCAAGTTGTTGTGCATTTCCGCTGTGAGCTTCCAGGCTCTAACCAGCCGTGTATTCCTCTGCAAGCTTTCAGGTTCATAATGTTAAAGTTAACCAATCGTGTTTTTCTGCTGTGAGCTCCACCTGGAGTGTCATCACAAGTGGCATTTAGCAATATCAGCTATTATTCAGTTATCAGAGTCTGTGTGCCCCCACGCTGTTCTGGACCAATGTGTGCAGTTAGTTAGTTAGCCAATAGTTTAAAAAAATTAAAATAAAAAATCTGTTATTTAAAGTTGACTTTTCTTGTTGCTAGAGCACTAACCATTAAAAATGTGTAGCTTTATTTGGTAAAAATAAAAACAGATTGAACAATTTACATATATAAAATGTTCACTCAACTCGTCAGTGACTGATTCAACATCCTGCAGCTAAAGGCTGGGCTAAAGTTAGCTGATAAAACTTCAGCAGTGCACTAATCATCAATTGTCATGTTTTATTTTTAGATTACTTTCACCTCAGACAAATTTGGAGAAGTTCCGTTGCTCAAACTGGGTGTGCGCATATATCCAAAAGTGTAGAATTTCAGATTGAGTGTGTCTGTTCAATCACATCAGGTGCTGTGTGTCTCTAACTGGGTCGCTGGCCTGAACACCGGCGGCTTCAGCTCAGCCTCATTCTGAACAGTCACTGAAAAAAGCTTCTCCCAGCAGGGTGATGTCCGTCACTCGTTTCTCTGCTTTTTCTCTTAATATTGTGGTTATGACTCGCAGACTGAGTGTTTCATTTTGTCCTGTCGCCAGCTGTGGTCACCAGCCCTCAAAAAGCCAGATAGTGACATAGAAATAGAGTAAAATATACTCTATTATAGAGTGAAATCAGTTCTACCATCTTGTCAAATCAAGTGTTTCTACTCCAATAAGAGCTGATTTTACACTGTGATAAAGGAGATTTTGCACTGTGATGCAATATATTTAACTCTGTTTGGACTGGGACCAAATGTTATCCTGGCAGAGTAAATTTTACTCTGACAATAGGATATTAATAATTAATTAAACAACTGCAAATTATAAAGAACACAATGCTCACACTGCCGAGGGTATTTTAGCATTGAGTTATATTTTTTTAACATGTACTGGCACAAATTTTGCAGATACAGTCTGACTCACTGACTAACTCCAGTGTGCATATGCTTACCCTAGTAACCACTGCAAATGCATTCATTTATCTACTCATTCTCTCACAGCCTCCACTGGCTAACATCAGAGGCTTTGCAGGGCGCACAACCTCCTCTAGATCCCTTGGGCATAAAGAAATATGTAGAAATGTGGAGGAATATGTAGAACATTTCTCAAAGATGCACCAGCAGCAAGTGATGCAATTGCAGAGTTTCATTACAAACACTGAGTCAGTGATTAGCTCCGCCAAGATGCACTACTACTCAGCAGAGTGCGCTACCAATGCACCTACCCTCCGACAACGAAAGCTGAACTATATTCTATAGTAAGTCAGCGGCCATCGCCCTCCACACAGGAAATTTGGACCCTGGGATTGGGCCTTCGTGGTGTTTCACAGAGATTTTTGAGAATCTGCTGTCGGGCCAGTTCACATCATAGTGTGAAGAGGCCATTACATTTGACCACATAGGGAGGGAATCAGACCTTTAAGAGGAACACACTCTACAAAATGCTTTTCAAGTTTAAAAAAACAGCATAGTCACTTGCAGTTTGTAAAAGTACTGTATCTGGATGAGATAATGTGTAAATAAAAGTTGCAGAACTGACCATGTTGCCCTTTGGCCCTTGTTCTCCATCACTTCCTCGAATGCCCTGCACACATACAACACGTCAGGAAAGCTGCACGAAATGTCAGCGCTTCATTAAAAAGATAAATTGTTGATTAGTTTCCTTATTATTCCACAGCTGCCTATTGATATTTGGCACCAGAGAACCTTTTAATAGACTCAAAGAAGCGGAACGCCTCAGATCTCGTCATCAAGGCCATGTTGACTTACCGTTTGTCCAGGTGGGCCATGTGGCCCCCTCGGCCCAACGAGACCCCGAGGACCCTGGAGACAAAACACAGCAAACAGTCAGCATCTAACCTGCAGTGGTGATGAGGGGGGAGTGAGCGCGGAATACTAAATCATAAATCAGACCAAAGGAGGGGAGCGAGTGAAAACCAGCGGCGACAGATGATAAATTTTACTGCTCACGTGTGTGCTTTTAAACGTGACAGTCTTCAAGACCGTTCAGGATTATGGATGTGTGGCTGTGTCTTTCAAAGCTGCCCTCTTTGTAGGCCGGCCAAGCCACCTGTTCCAAAGCCACATCTGAGATCTCCTGGGAAGTGATTTATATGGAAATATAATCATTCAGGCCAGGAGTTTTATCTAGCCTCTCTCAGCTCGCTTGTTTGTCTTTCCATCTTTTTTTTATCTCTTTAACCACAAACCAAATTTCTGTCTCTCTCTGTCTCTCACTCCCTCTCACTCATCTTAACAGCCGCCTCCTCTCCTTTCCTGGTTCTTCGTAGTTTAACACAGCTTGCCAAACATGCCTCATATTGCACTCGATTTTTTTTTCCTGCACTGGGTGATCCATTTAGAGAGACAGAACCCCACAGTGCCCCAACCTTCGTGCACTGGGAGAAAGACAGAAGGTGACTCATAACCAACCTATCATTCACCAGTGAGACAGACAGAAAATGGTAGATTTTTTTCCAAAACCTACTACGTATGTGCCAATAGGAATGTGTAGGATGGAATTTAAAGACAGGATATATTGTCCGAACATATTACCACATTGCAATGCACATACATGGGTTTCACCTGCACATTAACTGTTTCCAGAGGATGTTTTACATAATTATTCATTTATTTCACATAGTGTGTAGGCAAAGCAGCGATAGCACGGTATTGTTTTGACTGATGTGTGCAGGTCTATGCATCTGTGTACACGCAATAACTCAAAAATTGATGGATTGATTTAATTCACACTTGATGGGAATATTATTTGGATTGGTGACTAGAGGTTACTAGACTTTGGAGCAGTTTGGTTAAAGGTCAAAGTCAAAGAAAACATGGCCCCCCAAAAAATTCTTTTTTTACATATCTCAACAACCAAGAAGCCTAGATGGATAGAACATGGTGGGGATATTACTTGGATAGCTATCAAGAGATGAAAACATTTTGGAGTAGTTTGGTCAAAGGTCAATATTAAGGAAAACATGGCCCAAAAAACACCTCTTTTGTATATTTCAACAACCAAGAAGCCTAGACTGATCAAACTTGTTGGGAATATTTTATATATATATATATATATATATATATATATATATATATATATATATATATATATATATATATATATACACACAACCCCAATTCCAATAAAGTTGGGACATTGTGTAAAATGTAAATAAAAACATAATACAATGATTTGCAAATCCTCTTCAACCTATACTCAATTGAATACACCACAGAGGCAAGATATTTAATGTTCAAACTGATAGACTTTATTGTTTTGTGCAAATATTTGCTCATTTTGAAATGGATGCCTGCAACGTGTTTCAAAAAAGCTGGGACAGTGGTATGTTTACCACTGTGTTACATCACCTTTCCTTATTACAAAGCTCAATAAGCTTTTGGGAACTGAGGACACTAATTGTTGAATCTTTGTAGGTGGAATTCTTTCCCATTCTTGCTTGATGTACGACTTCAGTTGTTCAACAGTCCGGGGTCTCCATTGTCGTATTTTGCGCTCCATAATGCACCACACATTTTCAATGGGCGACAGGTCTGGACTGCAGGCAGGCCAATCTAGCACCTGCACTCTTTTACTACAAAGCCACGCTGTTCTAACACGTGCAGAATGTGGCTTGGCATTGTCTTGCTGAAATAAAAAGGGACGTCCCTAAAAAAGACGTTGCTTGGATGGCACCATGTGTTGCTACAAAACCTGGATGTACCTTTCAGCATTGATGGTGCCATCACAGATGTGTAAGTTGTCCATGCCATGGGCACTAACACACCCCCATACCATCACAGATGCTGGGGTTTGAACTCTGCGCTGGTAACAATCTGGATGTTGTTTTTCCCTTTTTGTCCAGAGGACACAACATCCATGATTTCCAAAAACAATTTGAAATGTGGACTCATCAGACCACATCACACTTTTCCACTTTGCGTCTGTCCATTTCAAATGAGCTTGAGCCCAGACAAGGCGGCGGTGTTTCTGGATGTTGTTGATGTATGGCACTTTGCATGGTAGAGTTTTAACTCGCACTTGTAGATGTAGCGACGAACTGTGTTAACTGACAATGGTTTTCTGAAGTGTTCACACGCGGTAAGATCCTTTACACAGTGTCAGTTTTAATGCAGTGCCACCTGAAGGATCAAAAGTCACAGGCATTCAATGTTGGTTTTTGGCCTTGCCGCTTACGTGTAGAAAGTTCTCCAGATTCTCTGAATCTTCTGATTATATTATGGGCTGTAGATGATGGAATCCCTAAATTCCTTGCAATTGAACATTGAGAAACATTGTTCTTAAACTGTTGGACTATTTTTTTTCATTCAGTTGTTGACAAAGTGGTAATCCTCACCCCATCTTTGCTTGTGAATGGATGAGCCTTTTGGGGATGCTCCTTTTATACCCAATCATGACACTCATAATTAGTGTCCTCAGTTCCTAAATGCTTATTGCATGTTGTTAGAAGGAAGGGTGATGTAACACAGTGGTAAACATACCACTGTCCCAGCTTTTTTGAAACGTGTTGCAGGCATCGATTTCAAAATGAGCAAATATTTGCACAAAAACCTTAAAGTTTATCAGTTTGAACATTAAATATCCTGTCATTGTGGTGTATTCAACTGAATATAGTGCAAATCATTGTATTGTTTTTATTAACATTTTACACAACGTCCCAACTATCAAGAGGTGGTTAGATCTTGGAGTATTTTATTCAAAGGAAAAACACCTTTTTTGTATATCCCAATATCCAAGAAGTCTTTATGGATTATCTAAAGCATATGTTGATCAGCAAAATACTTGTGATTCATTAATAAGTATGAATTCATCATAAAGTTACAGAGAAGTCATATGATGAAGAAATGCATAGTCAAAAACACCATTACAGACACATGCATACAGTAGATACTTGTGTAGTTATAATGTGGTGTGTTGACCACACAGTATGTATACACCAGTCCTCTGATGCTTTTCTTTTGATTTTGGACTTTTTGCTGCATCTTGTAAACTATGATTCCCTCGGTTTGCATTGTTTTTCTATACTGTATATACTGATGAGATTTTTCATGTTTGAAACTTTTCCTTTGAGCTGGTCATTGAAGGTTTTTCAAGCTTGAATGTTGTGAATGTGACTTCAGAATCCAGTAATGGGAGGGCCTTGTTTCAACAGAGAACAGCACGTCCTTCCAACATACCCTTGAGATTTTAATGAAGGGAACCACTGAAGTGGACACATTCTTCAGAATTTCTTTTTTGTCTACCCATGGAAGTAGAATAAGGTTGAAGTTTCACATTAAACATTTACAAAGTCACAAATCTATTGCTGTGCATGTAGAAATTCTCCTGTTACAAGCAAAACTTGATCCTGAAATGGCTAGTTTTAGACTTTTGAGATGTAGTATGTGAATGTGGACAAACTCAGGAGATGCTTTGCTCCGGGTTAGGAATGTGCACTGATGCTGCCTACAGAACCACCTTGGGGCCTGGATGGCAACCACCCAGGAAGACAACCCATCCATCCTTACCTCTCAAAACAGACCATCTTTTTGCTGCAGCTTGGTGAAATGTGAACATCCTCTTTTCCAGCTGCCGTGGTCCTCAGCACTGAGACACCTGGGTGCTGGATCATGTCCCACATAGCCAAAAATTCAAAGTCAATAATTCCTCACAATGGAAGTGATACTCCATTCCAGTCATGCTCATGGATTGTCCAAAGGGAACTAGCACCAAAGACATCATCCTTCACCTTAGGTCACTGGTCTTACAACCAAACAGTAAGATAGGAAGCATCAGGACCACAAAGACTGAGACCTTTGCTCCTACAAACATAGCATCCCCAAACAACCGTGTCCAGTGATCTTATAACTCCATAAGCTCTTCCCAGGCATCACTTCATCTGAAAGATCAACACCCCAAAGAAATGATTGTCACTGCTGAGATAAGCAAATGTCTCTACAAATGCAACACTTTTACTGGCGTTAGATACACAATTTCAGTTTTTCAATTTATTTTCATTTATATAGTGCCAAATCACAAAAGAGTTGCCTCATGGCGCTTTACACAAGTAAGGTCTAACCTTACTAACCCCCAGAGCAGCAGCGGTAAAGAAAAACTCTGAGGAAGAAACCTCAAGCAGACCAGACACAAAGGGGTGACCCTCTGCTTGGGCCATGCTACAGACATAAATTACAGAACAATTCACACAACAATTCACAAAACGAATATACAGGAAATGCTGTTTGTGCACAGGACAGGAGGGTCTCCAGCACAAATACCACACCCATCTCTGGATGGAGCTGCACCTTAAACAAAGAGAAAAAACAGAATCAGACATCAGAAAGACAAGAAATACTGTATAATTTGTCAGCATTAAACAACAAGAAAAACAGGAAATACTAAGGTAATCGCCGGCCACTAGCGCTAAACTTCACTAAAAGACCCAGAATTTAGGTAAAGTTCAGGCCGCGGCACACTCCATTTCCTAATAAAATGAATTAAGAGTAAAAACCATAGAGCTATACTATGCCAGTATACTAGCCATATGAAAGGGAAAACAAGTGCGTCTTAAGTCTGGACTTGAAAGCTCCACAGAATCTGACTGTTTTATTGATGCAGGGAGATCATTCCACAGAACAGGGGCATGATAAGAGAAAGCTCTGTGACCCGCAGACTTTTTATTCACCCTAGGGACACAAAGTAGTCCTGCACTCTGAGAATGCAAAGCCCAGGCCGGTATGTAGGGTTTAATTGGGTCAGCTAGGTAGGGAGGTGCCAGTCTGTGAACAATTTTATGGACTAGTAGCAGAACCTTAAAATCTGATCTCACAGGGATAGGAAGCCAGTGAAGAGATGCCAAAATGGGTGTAATGTGGTCAAACCTTTTGCTTTGTGTCAACTTCTGATAGTTGTGTCCAGGAAGCAATTCAAAGCCTGGACCTTAGGCCTGATGCAAGATAATCACAAACTCAGACATTCCAACTCTCCTCTCATTTTCTGAAGTGCTGCAATCAGGGTATACAATGATTCTGCCAAAATCACAGCATCGTCTGCGAAGGCAAGGTCTGTAAGTCATTGGTGTCCATGATGTCTCAGCTGCTGAGGAAAGCTCGCAAATTCCTTTCTTAGGTTTGAAGTTAGAGTTAAATTTATCTGCATTACATAAAAAGTCTGGAAATTGGAACAATAATTCTGAATCTGTGCAAAAGCTTAGGCACTTCTGGAAGTCTCACATAGTAGTGGAATTTTGATATGGCCTGGTTCACAGTTCTGGATGTTTCTACCTTCTCATATCGAATGGAACACATTTCCAAATGATGTGACAGAAACAGAGATGCTTCCTCTTTTGAAGAGACAGGGGCTGTGGTGAGAAGCAGCAATTTAAACACTGTGCATATTCATAGCAACAGGCACAGAAAAAGGCCACGATACCTTCACTCACATCATTTTCTGGAGGTGGCTTGGTTGTATACTATAGTGTCTCTTTGCTTGTGATGTATGTTACCATATACATGTACACTGTGACTCTTTTAAAGATTATACACAGTGCTCTATGTATGTAGAAATGTACTGTGACATTGATGCCAGTGTGTGTGTGTGTGATCGCTCACAGGTTCTCCTGGTTGCCCTCTTGGACCTTGTGGTCCTACAGGTCCCTACAATAATAATAATAAAAAAAAGGAAACAGATTCAACACATGAATTTCAAACACTCCAGTAAATTTATGTCATTTATAACCCCACAGACATAATCTGTGAAAGGAGCTCATTAAAGAAATTCACTGCCTGACAGATAAAACTCAGCTGTCTTGCAGTAAGGATTAACAGCACACCGTCTCAAACATCACTGCCTGCCTGTGTGGATGTATCCCATCTTGACACAGCCTCAAGACAGTCAGACTTTTGCATTTTAGGTTTTACAGCCTGTTTTAATGATGTTTAGTCTTGTGGTTGAAGCGGTGACCTTGTGACCACAGGATCCCCAGATCACATTCCCTTCAGGCAAAAAGAAATCAAGAACAGCCTATTGGCAAGGTCCTTAATCTCCAAGTTGCTCCCAGTGTGCAATAGAGTGCCTTGTATAGCATAAACCTGATATGTGTGTAAGAGAGAAAGAGAGAGAGAGAATGGGTGAATATAGTGCAGCATTTGATTGCAAAAAAACTAAATGTTATTTAAGAATTCCAATAAAGACATAAATTCAGCTAAATATACAAGGGGTAATCTTAGAGCGTGCCAAAGAAAATAAGTTCTTAGGTGTAATTATTGATGAAAGAATGAATTGGAAAGTTCATATTTAACATATTCAAAAGAAAGTGTCAAAAAGTATTGCAGTACTAAATAAGGTAAGGCATGTACTTGACTGCAAAGCACTTCCTACTCTGTATTGTTCACTGGTTGCTCCCTACTTGGCTTACTGTGCTGAAGTATGGGGCAATAACTATAAAACCACATTGCAATCATCATTCATTCTTCAAAAAAGAGCTTTAAGAATGATTCACAATGTAGGTTATCAAGATCACACCAATTCATTGTTTATTAAATCTAAAATATTAAAACTTCACAATATGATTACGTTTAAGATTGTGCAATTAATGTATGAAGTGAAAAATAAGCAACTGCCCCTCAGAATTCATGAATTTTTCAAGGAGAGAAAGGGAGAATAAAATTTAAGGGGCTTGTATCATTTTAAAATTGCTGGCGCTCGAACGACCAGGAAAGTTTCTTGTTTCTACTTGTGGCCCAAAAATATGGAATAATCTGGCGAAGGAACTCAAGCAATGTCCAAATGTTAATCAGTTTAAACGCCAATATAAGGAACTGATGTTTTCTGAATATGTGAAAATTGTCTAAATTCTCTGAAAATACAATTCATGCTTGAAGGACTATATAACTGTTGGTTAAAGTATGGACAATTATGTTATTGATTTTATATTATATATATATATATATATATATATATATATATATATATATATATATATATATAGATAGATAGATAGATAGATAGATAGATAGATAGATAGATAGATAGATAGATAGATAGATAGATAGATAGATAGATAGATTATGCGATGCGTGCCTGTGATGAGGAATTTGAGTTTATTAATTATTTTAAGATGTCTGTGTTTTGCTGTTCTGCTCACTTTTGTTGGTTTTGTTGGTTTTGTTGTGATAAGTAAAAGTTGCTGATGTAAAAGGGGTAGGTGTATATAAGCTTTGCTTCTAACTACACCCTTTCGGTTGCATGGGTTCATTGGCTAAGAAATCAGTTTTATTTATTTTGTTTTATTTCATTTTGTTGCAAGGTTCTTTTCCTTGAACCGAATAAACTTGAAACTTGAGATAACTGAAACAAGTGGTGATGCAAGCACCAAATGTGGCACAAATACTCCTTAGACACTGCTCTTTTGAAAATACCCACTGGCTACTTGACTTTTCAATAGGCACCCAGGTAGGGGTCAAGTGAGGAATTACACAGGGGTCAAAATTTTAAAATTCTCCAATTATATTGAAAACTATACCACATTATTTGTCTGATCATAAAGATTCCTAAAAGTCACCTGGAATTTGGCCGACACCTGCTGTGAGGGGGATCAAATGGGCTCTCACAGGGCATTCTGTCTTTCAGCCGCTGGTGTGCGTGACTAATTGTAGCAACAGGTGTATGAGGCATTGGAGGCAGTGCCGATTTTTCATGAATATCATGCAGTTTCTCCTTCGTGCGCTATTCGGCTTCAATCGTGTTATGTGTGAAGGGGCCCTAACAATGGTGACAAAGGTCAATTTCAGTTTGTGCAGGGAACAAAAATCGAAGTTGCTCTAATTTGGTAAAAAAAAAAAATTAAAAAGTGATGCAAACTATTGGTTGAAGTAACAGCATTAATAAATTGAATACTTTTGACTGTGCTGAATGTTTGGTTTCCAAAGTAAAGGTTAAAAAATGCTGATTTCCATTGGATTCAATGACATGTCACATATGTTACCCCATAACATGATAACTAAGCATGACACATGATGCAAACTATTCCATTTTAATAATTTGCATCACTTTTTACCAAAATTGAAGCAACTTTATCTTTTGACCCCTGGACAAACTGAAATTGACCTTTGTCACCATTCTTGCTGTTTTTACCCCATAACTCCTTAACATTTAGTTACAGATAGTCCAAATTATACCTTTTTCGAAACTTCATGTTTAGACAAATAATGTGATATAGTTTTCAATATGAATAGAGCATTTTAAAATTTTGACCCCTGTGTAATTCTTCAACTGACTCTTACCTGGCCGCCAATTGAAAATTGAAGTGGCCAGTCAGTTTTTTCAAAAGAGTATTGTCTAAAGAGTACTTGTGCTGAATTTGGTGCTTGTATCACCATTTGTAGGATTCCTCTGCAAATATTGTGTTAGCTGCTGTACTAATTTGAGGCAACATTGTAAAGCACTTTCAGTGTTTCTGATGGGAACACATCCATTTACAAAAATTAATGGATCACGGCACTGTTACCTGACAACAATCGGTCTTAAAAATTAAAACTGTTTTTGAGAAGCAAACATCTTCTTCTGTTTTTTTTAAACATTTTCCAAATATATTAAGCATGGTATGGAGGCCCATGAATGTCATTAAACTAATAATAAACAACTTAATTCATTAAGAACTAAACTGTACAATTAAACAGTCATGAATAAATCTATGTACAAATGAACTGCTTAATCATTAACTCAAAAGAATGAATTACAACTAAACATGGCCACAAGTGTCACTGAAATAGTAATAAAGAATTTTATTAATTAACAGTTGTACAATAAAAACAGGTATTAATAAATTTGATTGCAAAATAAAGTATTTGTTTTGAAACAACTGGAATAAATTACTAATAAATAATTTTCCATTTTAATAAGACAAAAAGAACAGTGCCACAAGTATCATTGAATTAGTAAAACATTTAATTAATTATAACTGTACAATAAAAATAGAGATTAAAAATGTAAAATAGATTAATCTTTTAATGAACAGCATAAATTGTACAGTAATTATATTTTTGACAGTTTAATGGGCAGTTGAAATAGGAAGCGTAAAATAATTTAGAAATTAAATATTAATCCATCAGAAAATATTTCAAGTTTGAAAACAAAAAGGAATTTACATATAATATTACAGATAATATTAGACGATTCATTTGAAAATAGATAAATAATTCAATTCAATTTATTTAATTATATAGCGTCAAATCACTGCATAAGTCACCCCAAGGTGCTTCATGAATGCAATCTAACCTTACCTGATTATTTTAAAATGATGATATTCTGAATAAAATCTGTAATATTAAAAATTTAAACTGTATTAAATAATGTGGTGGTGGTGTTGGAGTTTTAAAAGAGATGTAACTGAATTCACAAACTGAATTAAGAACACAGCAAAAGCACGTGGATGCTCCAGGGTGCTTCTTATGGTGAGCTATCCGTGGTGCTGATTGGAGACTAAATACATATTAAAAAATAACGTTACATACAGTATTTAATTGACTGCCAGAGATTTTTATTTCAACAATGACAAGGCATTGATGAACATTATGATGTTTAATGTACTTTAAATGAAATTGAGCTTCATGAATTTTCAGTTTATTTGTTTTTCGTCTGTCTGTCTGTCTATATGTTTGCAAGATTATTCAAAACTACTGCACAGATTTCAATGAAATTTTCACCATAGACAAAGATTAGGCGATGGAACAATCCATTAAATTTCAGAAGTGATCCGGATCTAGAATCTGGATCAAGATTACTTTTAGCAGCATTACATCAAAACTACTGCATGGATTCTCACCAAATCTGAACCACAGATACATATTAGGCCATGTAAGACTCCATTAAATTTGAGAGGTGATCCAGAACTCGATTCTTGGTCAAATTTTCCATTATATAATTTTTGAAGGATTAAGTCAAAATTACTTCAAATATTCTTAACAAATTTTCACCATATATACATACTGGGCCTGGGAAGACTCCATTAAATTTTCGAGGTGATTCGGATTCTGGATCAAGTTTCACTTTATATAGGCTTTGAAGGATTACGTCAAAACTACTTCACAGATTCTCACCAAATTTGCACCACAGATAGATACAGTATTAGGACATGGAAGACTCATGGCATGTTTTTCTTGACATGTTACTGGCTGTACTGTATGTTCAACATACTGAAGTTTGATCACATCACATCTTGTTCAATTTAAGCTTCACTTCAGTAATATGTAGTTTTTTCTAAGTTTTACAAATGTAGATGTGACAGTTTTTAATCAAACATACACAAATTATCTGTTAAAAGGAAAAAGTCTTTCACATGGATCACTCAGCAAATTATCAGGAAATTTCACCATTTCATTGGATTAAAATTAATGTATTGAGTTGGTGACCTGGAGGTTGAGAGGTAGGCTTTTGACCAGACGATCATTGGTTGAATTGTATATCAGACAGGAAGCTCACTAAGGTGTCCATTAGCAAGGTTAATCCTGATGTGCAAGTGGCATGAGTGAATGTGAGAAAGAGGAAGTCCTACACAGGTCCAGTGGTGTCAGTGCATTTCTCCAGATTCTGTAGCATCATGACTTCCATTCCCCCTGGATGGGATGGCAGTCAGACTGCTGTCCCATCCAGGGGGAATGGTAGCCATGATACCCCAGCCAAAGCTGGTACCCATTTACAGCTAGATGGACTGAAACAATGCTGACTAAGTGTCTTGTTCAAGGACACAGACATACTGCATAGCAGGAGGGCTGATTTGAAAAAATCCATCACCACAGGATTGCTGTCTTCCAACAATGCTTAATCAGTTCCTTTCTGGATGAAGAGCGAAACATTTTCAAGGTAATAAATAAATCCAGTTGACCTGACTCAACCTACCTGAATATGGATTCCTCAGATATTTCTACTGTTAATTTTACCCTGGTCTTTTTTCTTATACTGTCCCTTAGCAAGCAAGCTTCATCAGTTTGTTTCTGGATGAAGAGTGAAACATTTTCAAGGAACTAAACAAGTCCAGTTGATGCTGCTCAACCTACCCGGTGGATTTGTCAGATAATTTATCATGGCAATCACTCAGTGGCGAGGAATATCGTCTCTTGATTGATTCCCGGATGGGATGTTGAATATCAAGAAAATCTACATCCAGGGTCTATCTAGAGACACCTGTACTTGGGTTTGTTGAAGTGGGAATGCCACAGCACCCTGACAAACACATGATCCTTGACAGATCCTTAGCGTGGTCCAATGGGTCACGATTGGGGTCTGAGGACCTGCTGCAGCCTTCATCCGTCTTCACAGCCTTTGGGTAACAAGCCATCACCTCCTCTGCCTGATCCGCCGTTGAGGACTTCTTGTTCC
Source organism: Thalassophryne amazonica (assembly GCF_902500255.1). Classification (NCBI taxonomy): domain Eukaryota; kingdom Metazoa; phylum Chordata; class Actinopteri; order Batrachoidiformes; family Batrachoididae; genus Thalassophryne; species Thalassophryne amazonica. The sequence continues at coordinate 19,149,925 of NC_047118.1, forward strand.
ACCAGAGCTCCGTTAGTCATCTCATGTTCAGAGTTCCTGTTGGGACTTTATTGCTTAGCATGGCGGCCACTGGGTACAAAAGGTCCCCACTGTATTTCACCCCAACAGGAAGTCCCCTAATTGATCCATTAGCCAGTTGTCATGACGCATACGAGGGGTTGGATTTTAAAAGATAATTATACTGTAATGAGCAGATGGTTGACCTAGTTAACTGTGAATCTTCACAATGAATCCATGTATTTTCATAAACTCAGAATGAGCCCTTCATATCGGCATGGGAGGCTGCCATTTTGCTATAGTAGCTGAAAAGGGACACACTTTGCCTTTCATATTTTTGAAGTACGGTTGGAAGACTGAAGAAAAATCAAGAGTAATTAGTGGTTGCTCGCCTATGCACTGTCTACTGGTTACTAATGCAGGCTAACAAGTTTAAGACCCCTCATTTTATGAAATGGAAGATCATATATATTACTAAGCAGAGGGTCACCCCTTTGAGTCTGGTCTGCTTGAGGTTTCTTCCTCAGAGGGAGTTTTTTCCTTACAACTGCTGCTCGTGGGGTCAGTAAGGTTAGACATTACTTGTGTGAAGCACCTTCAGGCGACTCTGTTGTGATTTGGTGCTATATAAATGAAAATAAATTGAAATTGAAAAATTATCACAAGCGAAGCCAAGAGAGCATGAATCCTGGTCACCAATGAAGCAAAGCAAAATTAAGACTGGCAACTGCAAAATGCAATGTGCAACCTCAACACTAGATGACACTAAATCCTACATAATGCAGCTTTAACATGTGTTTAAAAGCAAGGAGAAGGACTCACCTTTTCTCCAGGCTGTCCGTGAGGCCCGTGAACACCGGGCTTCCCTCTGTCCCCCTGTAATACACACATCATCGTGTTCTTAAACACTCTTCTTTCACAACAGTGTAGCACCTCTTTAAATGTTGCATGATGCCATCATAGTAACAAAAATTATAATAATAATAATAATAATCAGAGCAATCACCATGATCATAATATGCAAATTAACACCTGCCATATGATGTGTGACCAATCATGCGTGCCGTGTTACCTTGTTAGTGTCTGACTGGGCAAATAAATACGCTGACAAGGTCAAGTTAGGAAAATGGAACTCACTTTGTCCCCCTTGTTTCCTGAGAGACCTGGCAGGCCGTCAAAGCCCCTGTCACCCTGAGAAGTAATAGAGAAGCAGGCGTTTAAACACTGAGACACACACATATGGTGATGTGCAAACATTAGCAGGATTGTAGTAAAAGTCTCCCCTGGCAGAGCGTCCCATCTGTGTGCTTCCGCTGTACTTCTGCTAAAATGCTGCTCTGACTGATAAAGATTCTGCTGTTCTGTCAGAACCGGCACCAGGGGAACCTGATTTATTAACTAAGCTCTTCCTGCAGCTGCGACGTATTGAGTTGCATTGCTGTCATTACATGTAATAAGCTGCAGACTGATGGGATTCCTAAAGGCTAAAACATGCAAGTGGAAATAGTTTGTTATCCCGACGGAGTGTGTGTGGCGTTGGCGCTTCGCATCAGCGGCTGATGATCCGCATCAGCTGCTTCGTTCATGTTTCTCAGCCACAGGGCTCACAGATCAGCTGCAAGCCCCCGACTGAGTGAGAACACATAATCCTATTCGTTCACTTCTTCACGGCGCTCTTTATGATGTCAGTTTTCGCTATTACAATATTGATACATGCACGCAGTCTGTGCCATCCAAGCCTCGTGCTTATGCGCTAAGCTTTTGGTGTTGCTGACTTTACTCATACTGCCGTCGGTGTACTGCATGTATCAGTGAAGCAGGGTGGATTACTTCTCCCAGCAGAAGCCTCGATGCTTCTCGCATTCTTTAAGAGTGCTTTCAAAGAGCACAATTTGAATTAAAGTGCAAAACGAAATATGGATTTGCTGGTTTTCCTTCATCTATGGCTCAACAGCAACTCAAACAGGACCTCTACAAACATTTACCTTATAATCTGTTTAAAAAAAGTAATCCCTGAACAAATAAAAAATAACAAAAGTTTAAATATATATTTCAAAAACGTTTGTTTCATTTTGTTTTGTTTATTTTGTAGGTGCAAGTTCTTTGCCTGATATAAGACAACACAGAGGCGCCAATGATTAGTCAACAATAAAGCAGCTGTAAAAATGGAATGAAAAACAAAATCATTTTGGTATAAATTACAGGAGACCTCAAAGAATTACAGTTTTAACATTTTATCACCCATGGCCATAGTAGTGCTTTCAAAACAAAAAAATAATAGTGTCATGATGATGATGATGATGAGCATCACAATTCTTCTTTTTATTATTATTATTGTTATTATTATTATTGCTGTTATTGTTATTCATAGTAGTAGTACACATGTGCCACTTTGCCTCATGTGCCACATGTGCCTTTTAAGGTGGCAGTAATTAAACCATTACTTAAAAAGCCATCACTTGACCCAGCTATCTTAGCTAATTATAGGCCAATCTCCAACCTTCCTTTTCTCTCAAAAATTCTTGAAAGGGTAGTTGTAAAACAGCTAACTGATCATCTGCAGAGGAATGGTCTATTTGAAGGGTTTCAGTCAGGTTTTAGAATTCATCATAGTACAGAAACAGCATTAGTGAAGGTTACAAATGATCTTATGGCCTCAGACAGTGGACTCATCTCTGTGCTTGTTCTGTTAGACCTCAGTGCTGCTTTTGATACTGTTGACCATAAAGTTTTATTACAGAGATTAGAGCATGTCATAGGTATTAAAGGCACTGTGCTGGTTTGAATCATATTTATCTAATAGATTACAATTTGTTCATGTAAATGGGGAATCTTCACAGACTAAGGTTAATTATGGAGTTCCACAAGGTTCTGTGCTAGGACCAATTTTATTCACTTTATACATGTTTCCCTTAGGCAGTATTATTAGACGGTATTGCTTAAATTTTCATTGTTACGCAGATGATACCCAGCTTTATCTATCCATGAAGCCAGAGGACACACACCAATTAGCTAAACTGCAGGATTGTCTTACAGACATAAAGACATGGATGACCTCTAATTTCCTGCTTTTAAACTCAGATAAAACTGAAGTTATTGTACTTGGCCCCACAAATCTTAGAAACATGGTGTCTAACCAGATCCTTACTCTGGATGGCATTACCCTGACCTCTAGTAATACTGTGAGAAATCTTGGAGTCATTTTTGATCAGGATATGTCATTCAATGCGCATATTAAACAAATATGTAGGACTGCTTTTTTGCATTTGCGCAATATCTCTAAAATTAGAAAGGTCTTGTCTCAGAGTGATACTGAAAAACTAATTCATGCATTTATTTCCTCTAGGCTGGACTATTGTAATTCATTATTATCAGGTTGTCCTAAAAGTTCCCTGAAAAGCCTTCAGTTAATTCAAAATGCTGCAGCTAGAGTGCTAACAGGGACTAGAAGGAGAGCGCATATCTCACCCATATTGGCCTCTCTTCATTGGCTTCCTGTTAATTCTAGAATAGAATTTAAAATTCTTCTTCTTACTTATAAGGTTTTGAATAATCAGGTCCCATCTTATCTTAGGGACCTCATAGTACCATATCACCCCAATAGAGCGCTTCGCTCTCAGACTGCAGGCTTACTTGTAGTTCCTAGGGTTTGTAAGAGTAGAATGGGAGGCAGAGCCTTCAGCTTTCAGGCTCCTCTCCTGTGGAACCAGCTCCCAATTCAGATCTACTTTTAAGATTAGGCTTAAAACGTTCCTTTTTGCTAAAGCTTATAGTTAGGGCTGGATCAGGTGACCCTGAACCATCCCTTAGTTATGCTGCTATAGACTTAGACTGCTGGGGGGTTCCCATGATGCACTGAGTGTTTCTTTCTCTTTTTGCTCTGTATGCACCACTCTGCATTTAATCATTAGTGATTGATCTCTGCTCCCCTCCACAGCATGTCTTTTTCCTGGTTCTCTCCCTCAGCCCCAACCAGTCCCAGCAGAAGACTGCCCCTCCCTGAGCCTGGTTCTGCTGGAGGTTTCTTCCTGTTAAAAGGGAGTTTTTCCTTCCCACTGTTGCCAAGTGCTTGCTCACAGGGGGTCATTTTGACCGTTGGGGCTTTTCCGTAATTATTGTATGGCCTTGCCTTACAATATAAGGTGCCTTGGGGCAACTGTTTGTTGTGATTTGGCGCTATATAAATAAAATTGATTTGATTTGATGTGCAGCTGTAGTGCATGTGTGGATTTAAATTTTTTGTTTGTTTTCCTTTATTTCCTTATTTATTTAGCTCCTGTGTCTTCCTCCTTATATGAACAAAATCATTTAAAGAGCTTTGACCTGATTTGAACCAAACTTGGTGAAATGATTGAGGTTCAGTCAAGGACAAAGAAAGATGATTTTGATAAAAAAAAAAAAAAACTGGTTAAAGGACAGGGCAGCATGGTGGATTAGTGGTTAGCACTGTAGCCTCACAGTGAGAAGGTCGTGGGTTCAATTCCCGTGGCCTTTCTGTGTGGAGTTTGCATGTTCTATCTGTGTTTGCGTGGGTTTCCTCCGGGTGCTCCGGTTTCCTCCCACATCCAAAGACATGCAGGTTAGGTGGATTGGGATCTTTAAATTGTCGGTAGGTGTGTGTGTGGGTGTGTCTGTGTTTGTGGCCCTGCGACAGACTGGCGTCCTGTCCAGAGTGTATCCCACCTCGTGCTCTATGACTGCTGGGATAGGCTCCAGCCCCCCGCGACCCTTAGTTGGACTAAGCGGTAGAAGATGAATGAATGAATGAATGGTTTGGGGATATTTAGAATTTTCAAGAATTTGACTGAAAAGACACCTATAGTTGCTATTAAACACTAATATGAAGTGATACAGCACTGTTCTATTATTTTTTTGACGTTTGGCCTTGGGTGAACAGTCAACCTTCAAAACAATTTAAAACAGTGTGGAGCTAATATGGATTAAGGATGTGGATGCTATGGATGGAAGGGTTGTGTGCTCGTCAAGGATAAAGTGGCTCAGTTTTGAACAGAACTGATTAAATTTCAAGGCCACACACAAATATATTTTATTGCATCACTGAATCAACATCGGTTAGCATGAATCTGTGTCAAACATGGAAAATAGCTGTACTTCCTAAACAAGCACATCTTAACTGTTTTATACCAACTTCACTGTGATAGTGTTCGGGGGGGGGGCATTATCAAAAAATTTTAAGGACCTGACTATGTGTCCCTGATTCCAAGAAACTCAAAAACTGTTAGTAACAAATTGAGATGCAGCATTTGCAGAAACATCAGCCTCAACTGCAGTGAAAATACGCAGTGAGTGACTGAATGTTTTTTAATGAGATTATTCCTACTGCTGTGCAGTACAGTGAGATCTCAGGGAGCTTACCTTAGGGCCAGTATCACCTGGAGCTCCTCGACCTCCGTCCATTCCTGCATGGCCCTAAGAAAAGCACAGTCCATTAATTTACAGTAGGTATTATGTGGGGGCGCAAGTTAAAAGGGCGATCCAAGGCCCGACGGAACTCAGCATAAAATAACTAGAAGCAGTTCCAAAGAAACAAAATTATTTATCACCCTGTCATGCTGTACATAAACGTCAAAATAAAAATACATCTGGTGGTGGCTAAACAGGCGGCGCGCTCTCTCTGCGCCTGGACTGACCGGAGCCCGAACGTTTAGGACTCAGGATCTCTGCCGACACCCCCCCAGGTGGCCTTTCCCGGACTATACTCTGTGAGGAGGAAACAAAGGTGATATCCTTTAATATAAATATCAGAAAACTATTAGAGGCTTACTTATCAGCAACACGTTCATTTTGATCTCAGCGTTATTTAAAAGAACTGCTGCTCGCAGCCGGTGGAGGATTATCACTCCGCATGCCACCGCCGCGAGGAGCAAACAAGACACTGACTTTTAGTATTTAAATTTAGCTACGCAAAATTGCCACATTATTTTCATAGATAAACATTCCAAGAAAATCACCTCTGACGTGTGCTGACAGCATTTGCCTCTCACCCTCGTCCTCCTTCACAGACGTATGGTCAGGCTCTGGAGCGACCCTCAGCGTCCCCAAACGGTCGACACAACGTTGTTTTGAGCTGTGAAAAGTTGAATTCTCCGGCAGCCAGCACTCATCACCGCTGGCTTAAATGCAGCTCCTCATTTCTCTATTGACACCAGCTGAAAGTCCTTACTCTGCACGTGAATGCCACAGATGCAGCAGATTGTCCTGAGTAAGCGCTGCACGTGAATGCCACAGGTGCAGCAAATCCTTGTATCAGAGGTGAGAAACTCTTCTGCAGCACAATTTACCCAGAGAACAGTCCCAAACCACCTGGGAAGGAAGACAAACAAAAACCACAAAACAGTGTGTCCCCCCCCCCCCCCGTCAACGGGAAGCCTCCCGGCGACCGCACAGACCTGACCCGAAAACCGGCCCTCTCATCGGGGTCAAAAACAGGAGGCAGGCAGTGACGATGCTCCCAGAGTCCACAGCAAGCAACAGGGCCAGGAGATGTGGCTGGAAGGCCGGCTGGCAACAAAACAAAAACACCCCCAAAAAACACCAAAAGAGTCCCAACACAACCCATACATAAAAACAAAAACACAGAAAAAGCCCCCAGCATCCCCCCCCCCAGAGAAAACCACTAACACACCCCAGGGAAGCACACCGGGGAAAAACACAAAAAATAAAAAATAACACCCACCCCAACACCTCCCCAGGGGACCGTCCCATCAAACCCCGGGGAGAAACGAAAAACATACAAGCCCAAAAACCCCAACAAAAACCCCCCAACACATTAGAACACAGATCAAAAGAAAAAAACAACAACACCCTCCCACAACATGTGGAGCCCGACTTCCCCCAGGGGACATCATCGTCAACCCCAGGAGCAACAACCACGGCAGGAGCCATCCAGGAATCCCCAGGAATACACGGGAGCCTTAACGTCCCCCAGAGGACCGTTCCATCAAACCCCAGGAGACACCCCCACAATCCAGGAACCCCACCCCAGCCTAACACGGCCGGTCGGCCCCACAGCCAACCTCCCCCCCAGAGGACCGTCCCATCAAACCCCAGGAGACACCCCCACAACCCAGGAACCCCACCCCAGCCTAACACGGTCGGTCGGCCCCACAGCCAACCTTCCCCCCAGAGGACCGTCCCATCAAACCCCGGGGGGAAACAAGGGGAAACAAAAACCCCAAACCCCCAGGGATTCCCAAAAACCATCCCAGGAACAAACAAAAACAACAGGAAGCCCCGTTGACCTCCCCAGCACCCCAAAAGACCCCGGAACACCCCCAGAGTCTATCGGCAGACACGTCGTGGCAATCGGCTCAGGACTACTGAGCCGGGGAAGACAACAGGAAAAACGCAACCCAGCTCCACCCCCAAGGGCAGGGGAAAACCGGCAAGACGGCCGGCGTCGACCCCCTGACTATACTCCAGCCTACCGGGAGGGGTGGGCAGCGGAAAAGGCGTACAGCACTGATCGGCCCCACCGCTCAGACTGGAGTATATCCCCACTGCCCTACACCTCAGTGACGCCAATGGCGAACGGTCAGAGGCTCACCGAGGCTGGAGTGGAACTGGGAATTAACTAAATCCAAAAAAAAGCCCTGGACCCCCCCAGGTGCAGAGGTCCTCATGGGAATGCCCAGTAACCAACCTGCACCACCCCACAACACTAAAGAGGAACGGTACAGAAGTGTGTGAGGTTGGGGTTAGAGGACAGGGAAATAAAAAAAAACAAAACAAAACGACCCACTGCACTAACAAAAATTAAACAACTATAAATAATAAAAACTCACGCTTACCTGAGTCCAAAAACGTACCCCCGATCAGCCAGCCATTCATTCCACCAGACCACTTCAAGTGCTACAATTTAAACCTTTCACAAACAACAACAACCTAAACAAATTCCCACACTATTCTCCAAAAAACACCTGGACAGTGACCAATCATGTCTCCCGTCGCTCACCTGACCGGGGCACTGTGGCTGCTCTAACTCTGCCTAGTTGCATTAGTTCGTCCACAGGAGGAGCTAGAGGTCTCGTCGGAGGAGATTCAGTGGAACGACGAAAAGGCGGTCCGGACCTGTGTCGGGAAAAGCCCCAAGACACAAAACCCCGCTCAGACCCACGCCCTCTCTCACGTCCACGCTCCCTAATCCGATCATCCAGACGAATAACCAAGGATATTAGATCATCTAACTCCTTGGGTTCGTCACGGACCGCCAGCTCGTCCTTCAGAGATTAATTTAACCCATCTACGAACACCCCTTTTACAGCAATCGCGTTCCAACCGGACTGTGCTGAAAAGATTCGAAAGTCCACGGAATAATCAGCTGCACTTCGTCGCCCCTGTCGGAGATTCAGCAATCGTTGGATCTTGGTTTTCGTTTCAACCGGATGATCAAAAACCAAACGAAACTCACGAGAAAAATCATCAAAAGACTCCAGCAGTGGTGATTTATTGCTCCACAGCGCGGTTACCCACACCAGGGCATCACCACGCAACAAATTTGTAACATATGCGACTCGGCTACTCTCAGACGAGAAAGACGCCGGTCGCTGAGCAAACACTAAAGAACACTGCATAAGAAATGGAGCACAAGCCTCTACGTTTCCTGAATAGGGCTCCGGATGGCAAATAACCGATTCGAGAGCCAAATCGTTGGACGACAATCTTGTCTGCGCAGAACGCGATGGAACCGAAGCTGCAGCCGTGGAAAGCGGAGCAGGTTGCGCTATGAGCTCCGTTACACGAGCGTCAGTTTGCTTAATTTGGATTGAAAGGTGCTGTACCTGCTCCCAGATCATTTCCAGGTGTTTCTGGACCTTTTCTTGAAACGGAACTGCTTCTGTCGCTGGGTCCATACTGGTATGACCGGAGAATTCTATTATGTGGGAGCGCAAGTTAAAAAGGGCGATCCAAGGCCCGACGGAACCCAGCATAAAATAACTAGAAGCAGTTCCAAAGAAACAAATTTATTTATCACCCTGTCGTGCTGTACATAAACGTCAAAATAAAAATACATCTGGTGGTGGCTAAACAGGCGGTGTGCTCTCTCTGCGCCTGGACTGACCGGAGCCCGAACATTTAGGACTCAGGATCTCCGCTGACACCCCCCCAGGTGGCCTTTCCCGGACTATACTCTGTGAGGAGGAAACAAAGGTGATATCCTTTAATATAAATATCAGAAAACTATTAGAGGCTTACTTATCAGCAACACGTTCAGTTTGATCTCAGCGTTATTTAAAAGAACTGCTGCTCGCAGCTGGTGGAGGATTATCACTCCGCACGCCACCGCCGCGAGGAGCAAACAAGACACTGACTTTTAGTATTTAAATTTAGCTACGCAAAATTGCCACATTAGTTTCATAGATAAACATTCCAAGAAAATCACCTCTGACGTGTGCTGACAGCATTTGCCTCTCACCCTCGTCCTCCTTCACAGACGTACAGTCAGGCTCTGGAACGACCCTCAGCGTCCCCAAACGGTCGACACAACGTTGTTTTGAGCTGTGAAAAGTTGAATTCTCCGGCAGCCAGCACTCATCACCGCTGGCTTAAATGCAGCTCCTCATTTCTCTATTGACACCAGCTGAAAGTCCTTACTCTGCACGTGAATGCCACAGGTGCAGCAGATTGTCCTGAGTAAGCGCTGCACGTGAATGCCACAGGTGCAGCAAATCCTTGTATCAGAGGTGAGAGACTCTTCTGCAGCACAATTTACCCAGAGAACAGTCCCAAACCACCTGGGAAGGAAAACAAACACAAAAACCACAAAACAGTGTCCAGCCAAGCCCCCCAACACACAACAGTAGGTCCTGTGGGTGAGCATAAACCTCCTGTACTGAAAAATGATGCCAACGCAAAAATGCCAACACCTGAAATTCCTTGAATTCCCACTTGAGGCTGTATCTAAAAATGATCTCCATAGAAGCCTATGTTAAAATCTCAAACTTTACAACAGAAAGAAAACATTTGCTGCAGCCTGATATGAAAAATAGTTTTGGTCTCCTCACTGGTGACAGCTGTACGGGTGGTGAATTGTTATCTAACTCATCTGTTTAAGATATTTTAAGTTGGAAAGTTATGAATAATTAGGGGGTGTTGTTGCTTTGATTGACAGGTAGTGTGCTGAGTTGAGGATCCTGCTAGAAGACACAGCTAGCTGCTTTGGACTTCACCACATTGTGCTTTCTGAGTATTTTATAATAAATGTCTGAGATAATATGGCAGTCTGTGCAGTTAATTGTACTAACAGACCATCTCAGTACAGTGAAATTTTAGTTAGCACCAGTCACACAAATTAACAGGTATCGATAGCTTGCATGGTAATGTGATAGTGCCACGGTTATACACTCACTGGCCACTTTATTAGATACACCTTGCTAGTACTGGGTTGGACCCCCTTTTGCTTTCAGAACTGCCTTAGTTCTTTGTGGCATAGATTCAACAAGGTGATGGAAACAGTCCTCAGAGATGTTGGTCCATATTGATATGATGACATCATGCAGTTGCCCATTCTCCTCTGACCTCTGACATCAACAAGGCATTTTCGTGCACACGACTGCCGCTCACTGGATATCTTCTCTTTTTTGGACCATTCTCTGTAAATCCTAGAGAAGGTTGCGCGTGAAAATCCCAGCAGATCAACAGTTCCTGAAATACTCAAACCAGCCCGTGACACCAACAACCATGCCACGTTCAAAGTCACATAAATCCCCTTTTCTTACCTGTTCTGATGCTCAGTTTGAACTTCAGCAAGTCGTCTTCACCACATCTAGATGCCTAAGTGCACTGAGTTACCACCATGTGATTGGCTGATTAGCTATTTGTGTCAACAAGCAATGAACAGGTGTTCCTAATAAAGTGGCCAGTGAGCGTAGCAGCAATTGCACGTCACAGTTTTTAACACCCGCACCCAGGCCACCGATGATAAGAATCATTGTTTAGTCCCCCGAAAATATGCATTAATCAGTTTTCTAAATGCAGGTAACCTAGCCTGTTAGCCGTCACTGACTTTGTAAATTTGGGCGGCTTTGGGCTGTATTCATCCCATCTTTTTGGTCATGTCAATCTTGCCTATGCTTCACCCGTTTACCCATTCATGGGAAAACTGAGAGTTAGAGTCTAGCACTGCCAAGATGGTGACATACGCCACCACATTTATCCTTCATATAAACCTACAGGTGGCTCAAAGAGGGTTTGTCCAGTCCATGTTCTTTTTTGAAAGATCTCAATACAGCAACTTTCATTGTATCAACAATCAAAGTGCCTCACCCTCTTCCCAGGCTTTCCGTTAATTCCAGCAGGGCCGGGTAACCCCCGCGGGCCCTGGATAAGAAAGTGATAAAAGGAGAAAATGTGTACAGGAGTAAACTATGGGGGACAAAGAGGAATCAATGATTAGATAGAAGATTAAAATGATAATTTGAGTCCTACAGGAGGGCCCGTCTCGCCTCTGTCCCCTTTTAATCCACTGGTGCCTGGAACACCCTGCAAAACAACAGCAAACGATGCAAAATAATCACTCCCTATTCAACACAAAAACAAAGATACAAATGGGCTAAGAGCAAAATTATGTTAAATAACTGTGCGTCTTTGGAAGCCCACAGTGACTGCTTTCAAAAACAAGAACAGATTGCAGAAGTGATTTGAATATACGGGGCATGCATAATGATGAGGCTGGGAAGCAGACAGCTTGTGCTTGTTCACTGAGCATGTGAGGCTGAGGTTAAAGGTCACAGGTCGCCTTGAGAGTTGATGCAAATTTGTTCAAGGTCAGTGAAGTCCTTTACCACTGGGCCCGCTCGCCCTGCAAGACCCATTGGACCTGAAGGCCCCGTCAGTGACAGCTTGGAGAAAAACACAAATGGACAATATGTGAATCCAAACGGCAAAGTGTCTCTTGAAGTGAGCTGGATATTGTTTTGAATAATAGATAATGAGATCAAAGAAACATTCAGTGTTCGTCCACTGAGTGTCAGTGTTTCTGTGATCTTCACCTTCGCCTGCTGCAGGATCGCGTGCGCCTGAGACTCTTGTGGAGACACCACAGGACCTTTCAGGGAATCCCTTTCACTCTGGAACTGGAAAAAAAGTTAAATGGAAGAGTCACTTCCCACTGCAGGATTCCCCAAATGGAAATTAAGCTGAATTACGCCCCCTTGTGGCCCTTCTACTACACCACACCGGAAAAAAAACCAAAAACATTTTTGGTGTGTGTGTGTGTGTGTGTGTGTGTGTGTGTGTGTGTGTGTGTGTGTGTGTGTGTGTGTGTGTGTGTGTGTGTGTGTGTGTGTGTGTAGTGCTTTGAAAGTCTTACCGGTAGCATCAAAAGTGTGCCTGGAGGACCCGGTATCCCATCAACCCCTGCAAGACCTGGACGTCCTGGAGGACCCTGTAAGAGATAAGATGGACAGTGAGCGTGTGCATGTGAGATAGAGGAACAACAACCATGTATTCCAAAAATCAAATCCACAATCAAGCATTTCCAGACATCCCTTTCCCAGAAAAAAAAGTCTAGAGAAATATATTTGTAATATGACATTTAATTAATTTGAATTAATACAACAATTCAAAACCAGGCACCCCAACCCCCACCTGTCAAAAATAAAAATGTGAAAATTCTGTTAAATGCACAATAAAACTATTTTTAAACAGGTCCATGTGGAGCCTGTGAGCCATAAAATCTGCTGTGTGACATCATCAGTGACATCAGAATATGTGGACTATTCACTTTTCATAGGTTTTTACCACCGGTTTTTCATGACAATAACCTGAAATATGATGTGATTATACACTGCTCAAAAAAATTAAAGGAACCCTTTTTAATCAGTGTACAGCATCAAGTCAATTACACGTCTGGGATATTGATGTGGTCAGTTCAGAAGCAGAGGGAGATATTAGTCAGGTTCAGCTGCTTTGGTGTTAATGAATGCTTTGTTGTTTTCTGACTGATTTTTCACTAGTTTTGCATTTAGTTAGAGTCGGTGTCACTACTGGTAGCATGCTGTGGTACCTGGACCTTACAGAGGGTGCACAGGTAGTCCACCTCCTCCAGGATGGCACGTTAATACGTGCCATTGGCAGAAGGTTTGCTGTGTTTCCCGGCACAGTCAAGAGCATGGAGGAGATTCCAGGAGACAGGCCATTACTCTAGGAGAGTTGGACAGGGCTGTAGAAGGTCCTTAACCCATCAGCAGGATCAGTATCTGCTCCTTTGTGCAAGAACAAACAGGGTGAGCACTACCAGAGCCCTACAAAATGACCTCCAGCAGGCCACTGGTGTGAAGGTCTCTGACCAAACAACCAGAAACAGACTTCATGAGGGTGTCCTGAGGGTCTGACATCCTGTAGAGGGCTCTGTGCTCACTGGCTGGCACTGTGAAGCTCAACTGGCATTTGCCATAGAACTCCAGAATTGGCAGGTCCGCCACTGATGCCCTGTGCTTTTCACAGATGAGAACAGGTTCAATCTGAGCACATGTGACAGACGTCAAAGGGTCTGGCGATACTGTGGAGAATGCTATACTGCCTGCAACATCATTCAGCATGACCCGTTTGGTGGTGGGTCAGTGATGGTCTGGAGAGGTATGACCCTGGAAGGACACACAGACTAATACAAGCTAGACAACATCACCCTGACTGCTGTTAGGTATCAGGATGAAATCCTTAGACCCACTGTCAGACCCTACGCTAGTGCAGTGTGTCCTGGGTTCCTCCTGGTGCAAAACAATGCCAGTTCCTCTAGTTCCTGGAGGATAAAAGGAATTGATACCATTGAGTGGCCCCCACATTCGCCTGACCTAAATCCAATAAAACACCTCTAAGACGTTATAAGATGAACTTTACTGATTTCACAATGGGGAAAATCACTTGTTACAGCAACAAAAATTGTACAATAGTAGGGCAAACCGGGGCACGTGAATCACGAAGCACAGTGAATCAGTCACTATATCTGCAAAACTACATATATATTTGCAGCAGTTGTGCTATATTTTTATGCATAAAGACACCCACCTTGTAAATTAGTGTTTTGTTTTTGGATACACTAAGGGTAAAACTAAGTGGCAAGTGAAGTCAGTTTTTTTTCTATCAAAAGTAAATTTGGTGGATGTAAGTGTCTTTGTATTTATTTCTCACAACGGGTGAAAGGTGGCCCAAAAAATTGTTATTAGTTAGAAGACTACCTCATCCAACTGATGAGCATGTGTTATGTCTTCTCCAGCTATTTGATAACATGACACATGTGTGTCACTTGCACCCGGGGCACAGTGCATCAGTCTAGAAAGTGATTTACTAAGCCCCAGTATCAAGTGGATGACAAATATTACTTGTTGAAGCTTATACATTTATTTTTCCATGATTTATTTCTATAATTTATGTACATAAACAACTGTTTTCACATTTTAACAGAAATTATGACAGTTGTATTTATAATAGTTTCTAAAGGACCTATATCACTACGTATATAAGACACTCACACATAGCTGGTTTGCTGGATTATAGTTTGTATATGCATCATCATATATTTAATAATTTTGAAGAAATCTTTATAATTGTGTTTTTTTCATTATATTCTAAGTTGATTCACTGTGAATTAGTGTCCGGAGAACAGTGAATCAAAAAATTTTAAATCGATTTTAATCACCTGTAAATTATACTTGGGGAGACATAAATAACACAGCCTTATAAACAATAACGCTGTATTAAATCCACAATAGAATGACTTAAACCTATGCATGATATGTTTATGCTGCCACAAAACAACACTTCTGATCCACTGTGCCCCGGCTTCCTCTACAGTAGGATGAACAAGCCTGCTGCATCATTTTTTCACTGTGAGTTTCGGGGTGTCTTTGAATTCAGTCCTCTGTAGGTTGTCAATTTTCATGTGCCTCAAACAATGTGGCATCCTTTCATTCCTAAAATAACAGGAACGTCATTCCCAGTTCATATCAGGAAAGATATCCAGTGTGATTTTTTCACCCATTGAGATCTGATGTGTTTTCCTTTCATTTTTTGGAGCAGTGTATAAGGATAGGAGGCGCTGTGCTGTTTTGCACCTCACATTTAATTTAGACCCTTAAAATGGCCTTCATTTGGGATTGAGATATGCGATGTTGAGGAAAAGGGGCGGCATCTTGTTAATGCAGCTCCTCTAAGAACGGAGAAAGGTCAAAATCTTTGCATCTGACCTTTTTTTTTTAACCTTGGCCCTGAAATGACCCTGACGCAGGACGATGAATAATCAATCAATTCTATTCCATTTATTTATGTAGCGTCTAATCACAGCATAAGTAACCCCGGGGTATTCCATAAAGGCAAAGTTGAAACTTACCGGCCCCCTGAGTAAGCACATGGACATCAGTGGCAAGGACATAGTGGATTATATCTCGAAAAACACGTGAGACCACTTCACCAAACCAAAACTAACATCATCACCCATGAGGAGGGAACATTTCATATCTTCCCAGTGGCAGCCATGTTGGGGGCCATTTTGGAGCTAGATTTCAAGAAAACTGTTGAAATGTATGAAGAAGCATCTTTTGTCTCCTTGAAGAGGAAAAACCAATAATGTTCTGAAGATGGGCTTTTCGAGATACATACAGCCTTCTTCTAATGGAACATCACATATCAGTCTGCAGCAAATCTCACATTCACTCACACACTGGTGTGAGCATGTTGCCATGCAATGTGCCCAACTTCACACCAGGAGGCACTTGCTCCTTGCTCAAGGGCACCTTATTGGTGATCTGTCTGAACCAACAAGTTAGACTAACGTCCTTGTATGAAATCCTTAAAGAAATCATTAAACTCACCTGTTTTACAGCATAAGAATATGTCTGTATTTTCATGTTGTAGTATTAGGTTATGGTGAAGGTTAGGGTTGGGCGTAGGAGTAGGGTTAGTAATAGTGAGTTAAAAAAAAAAACCATCACGAAAATTGACTAATTTCGTGACAGGCGCACAAAAAAAAACAAAAAAAAAAAAACGTGAGACTGGGGTCGAAAAAAATATTTATACCTGTAAATTTCAGCAGATTCTGTTCTGAGCTCTGCTGTCAGGAGATGAGGTCAAACTAAAGTCAAATCAACTCACAGCCAAACACTGGAACTCACCAATTCACCAGGATCTCCTCTGGGCCCCGGAGGGCCCATCGGTCCAGGTGGGCCAGCAGAACCCTGCAAAAAGAAACATGCACAAAAAAGCTGATTGATGTGTTCAAGGGAGGTCAGCCAATCAAGCACCAACACACACCTGACTGAGCCAATCAGCTGTGGGGAGAACAGACAGAGGAAGAAAATGTGCAGGTTTGGGGTCCTTAAGGACCAGGACTGAGCACCACTGATCGAGCCTCGAAGTTGCCACATGCTGAGGGTTATGTTTTATTTCTCTGTGCGAGTCTTTCACAAAGCTGTAACTTGCAAAGATACAGCACTCTAATCACAACCACTGATGGTTGTAACTGCTCCAGTCTTCATGGGTATGGTGGTGGATTCTCTCACTGGCATTGTTTTTGTCATTCAGCATTGGAGGACAATCAGCAGATTTATTAAACTGTGATTTCTTAATTTGCTTCAAATCCACTGAACACCAAACAGATTTCCAGACCAGAAGTGCCCAAATTCTTTCCTTTGAAGGGCCATGAATTAAGGTGGGTGGATTACAGGCCAAAAACAAAAGTTGATGTCATATGAATTACAATCTAAAGTCATTTTTAAATCATCAAAAACACTGCACTTTACTCTGCTTAACAGTTATACAATATAATATGATATAATATAGCAACTGCTTGGTTTACTGGACCTGAACCTGGATAAGCAGAATGAATAATACAGTAGATCATGTGGGCTTCTGTCCGTGCTAACTTCCTGTAGAACAGTGCACCAGATCATTTAGTCTCTCCTTGCGGGTGGTGAGACCACATGGAGGTGACCCTGACTGAGCCCCATGGTTGTAGACCCAGCCATCAGCCCCCCAACCCCCCAGACCTGGCTGCAGGAGGAGGTCCTGGTTTCCCTAATTTGGGTGGAGTGACGCTCTCTTTACTAGTGTTCATCATAAAGGGTCTTCTTGGAACACCCTTTGTCTGTCTCCTCACCTGGGGCTCTAACAGGAGCTAATGCTCCAGTCAACATAGCTCAGAGGCTCATTGGACTCTGTGTCCATCCGCTGGCTCTCTGTTGGGACTGTTTACACAGAGACTGCTACCTGCTGCTTTGGACTTGAACTAACAGTCTTTTTCAAGACTTTTTTACCTTTTTTTAACTTTTTTACTGTGCTCCAACGCCTAAGGAAGACCTCTAACGGTCGAAACATCGCGACGGAGCACTTTTATCAGCTAACTTTCATTAGCGTTGGCAAGCTAACTAGCTTGCTAACGCTTTCGTTTTTATTTTTTTATTTTTTTTTTAATTTTTATTTTATTTTAGCACCGTTGTCGTGCGTTCGCTGTTGTCGTGCGTTGCCTGTGCTGCTTCATGGCCTGTTTGGTGCCTTGATTGGGGCACTCCTTCTGCTGAATCACCTCTGGATTATTTGCACATTATTCACTTTGTGTGTTTTTGGGAATCCGCTAGCTTAGCGCAGCTACTAGCTCTTAGCCGATTTAGCATGGCGGCTTCTCCTGTCTCTCCCGTACTTTTCTGCTCTGGGTGTGAAATGTTTAGTTATTCCTCGGCCTCCTTTAGCAGTAACGGTACTTGTAATAAGTGCAGCTTATTCGTAGCTTTGAAGGCCAGGCTGGGCGAATTGGAGGCTCGGCTCTGCACCGTGGAAAATTCTACAGCTAGCCAGGCCCCTGTAGTCGGTGCGGACCAAGGTAGCTTAGCCGCCGTTAGTTCCCCCCTGGCAGATCCCGTGCAGTCGGGAAAGCAGGCTGACTGGGTGACTGTGAGGAGGAAGCGTAGCCCTAAACAGAAGCCCCGTGTACACCGTCAACCCGTTCACATCTCTAACCATTTTTCCCCACTCGACGATACACTCGCCGAGGATCAAACTCTGGTTATTGGCGACTCTGTTTTGAGAAATGTGAAGTTAGCGACACCAGCAACCATTGTCAATTGTCTTCCGGGGGCCAGAGCAGGCGACATCGAAGGACATTTGAAATTGCTGGCTAAGGCTAAGCGTAAATTTGGTAAGATTGTAATTCACGTCGGCAGTAATGACACTCGGTTACGCCAATCGGAGGTCACTAAAATTAACATTAAATCGGTGTGTAACTTTGCAAAAACAATGTCGGACTCTGTTGTTTTCTCTGGGCCCCTCCCCAATCAGACCGGGAGTGACATGTTTAGCCGCATGTTCTCCTTGAATTGCTGGCTGTCTGAGTGGTGTCCAAAAAATGAGGTGGGCTTCATTGATAATTGGCAAAGCTTTTGGGGAAAACCTGGTCTTGTTAGGAGAGACGGCATCCATCCCACTTTAGAGGGAGCAGCTCTCATTTCTAGAAATCTGGCCAATTTTTTTGGATCCTCCAAACTGTGACTGTCTAGCGTTGGGACCAGGAGGCAGAGCTGTGGTCTTATACACCTCTCTGCAGCTTCTCTCCCCCTGCCATCCCCTCATTACCCCATCCCCGTAGAGACGGTGCCTGCTCCCAGACCACCAATAACCAGCAAAAATCTATTTAAGCATAAAAATTCAAAAAGAAAAAATAATATAGCACCTTCAATTGCACCACAGACTAAAACAGTTAAATGTGGTCTATTAAACATTAGGTCTCTCTCTTCTAAGTCCCTGTTGGTAAATGATATAATAATTGATCAACGTATTGATTTATTCTGCCTAACAGAAACCTGGTTACAGCAGG
The DNA here is from genome assembly GCF_902500255.1 of Thalassophryne amazonica. Taxonomy (NCBI): domain Eukaryota; kingdom Metazoa; phylum Chordata; class Actinopteri; order Batrachoidiformes; family Batrachoididae; genus Thalassophryne; species Thalassophryne amazonica. Next base: position 19,168,745 of record NC_047118.1, read on the forward strand.
ATGAATATGTTAGTTTAAATGAGTCAACACCCCCGAGTCACACTAACTGTCAGAATGCTCGTAGCACGGGCCGGGGCGGAGGATTAGCAGCAATCTTCCATTCCAGCTTATTAATTAATCAAAAACCTAGACAGAGCTTTAATTCATTTGAAAGCTTGTCTCTTAGTCTTGTCCATCCAAATTGGAAGTCCCAAAAACCAGTTTTATTTGTTATTATCTATTGTCCACCTGGTCGTTACTGTGAGTTTCTCTGTGAATTTTCAGACCTTTTGTCTGACTTAGTGCTTAGCTCAGATAAGATAATTATAGTGGGCGATTTTAACATCCACACAGATGTTGAGAATGACAGCCTCAACACTGCATTTAATCTATTATTAGACTCTATCGGCTTTGCTCAAAAAGTAAATGAGTCCACCCACCACTTTAATCATATTTTAGATCTTGTTCTGACTTATGGTATGGAAATAGAAGACTTAACAGTATTCCCTGAAAACTCCCTTCTGTCTGATCATTTTTTAATAATATTTACATTTACCCTGATGGACTACCCTGCAGTGGGGAATAAGTTTCATTACACTAGAAGTCTTTCAGAAAGCGCTGTAACTAGGTTTAAGGATATGATTCCTTCTTTATGTTCTCTAATGTCATATACCAACACAGAGCAGAGTAGCTACCTAAACTCTGTAAGGGAGTTAGAGTATCTCGTCAATAGTTTTACATCCTCATTGAAGACAACTTTGGATGCTGTAGCTCCTCTGAAAAAGAGAGCTTTAAATCAGAAGTGTCTGACTCCGTGGTATAACTCACAAACTCGTAGCTTAAAGCAGATAACCCGTAAGTTGGAGAGGAAATGGCGTCTCACTAATTTAGAAGATCTTCACTTAGCCTGGAAAAAGAGTTTGTTGCTCTATAAAAAAGCCCTCCGTAAAGCTAGGACATCTTTCTACTCATCACTAATTGAAGAAAATAAGAACAACCCCAGGTTTCTTTTCAGCACTCATAACCATCCCAAAGATGTATCGTTATCTTTGGCTGCTTTCAGTGATGCCGGTATTTGGTTAGACTCTTTCTCTCCGATTGTTCTGTCTGAGTTATTTTCATTAGTTACTTCATCCAAACCATCAACATGTTTATTAGACCCCATTCCTGCCAGGCTGCTCAAGGAAGTCCTACCATTATTTAATGCTTCAATCTTAAATATGATCAATCTATCTTTGTTAGTTGGTTATGTACCACAGGCCTTTAAGGTGGCAGTAATTAAACCATTACTTAAAAAGCCATCACTTGACCCAGCTATCTTAGCTAATTATAGGCCAATCTCCAACCTTCCTTTTCTCTCAAAGATTCTTGAGAGGGTAGTTGTAAAACAGCTAACTGATCACCTGCAGAGGAATGGTCTATTTGAAGAGTTTCAGTCAGGTTTTAGAATTCATCATAGTACAGAAACAGCATTAGTGAAGGTTACAAATGATCTTCTTATGGCTTCGGACAGTGGACTTATCTCTGTGCTTGTTCTGTTGGACCTCAGTGCTGCTTTTGATACTGTTGACCATAAAATTTTATTACAGAGATTAGAGCATGTCATAGGTATTAAAGCCACTGCGCTGCGGTGGTTTGAATCATATTTGTCTAATAGATTACAGTTTGTTCATGTAAATGGGGAATCTTCTTCACAGACTAAAGTTAATTATGGAGTTCCACAAGGTTCTGTGCTAGGACCAATTTTATTCACTTTATACATGCTTCCCTTAGGCAGTATTATTAGACGGTATTGCTTAAATTTTCATTGTTACGCAGATGATACCCAGCTTTATCTATCCATGAAGCCAGAGGATACACACCAATTAGCTAAACTGCAGGATTGTCTTACAGACATAAAGACATGGATGACCTCTAATTTCCTGCTTTTAAACTCAGATAAAACTGAAGTTATTGTACTTGGCCCCACAAATCTTAGAAGCATGGTGTCTAACCAGATCGTTACTCTGGATGGCATTCCCTGATCTCTAGTAATACTGTGAGAAATCTTGGAGTCATTTTTGATCAGGATATGTCATTCAAAGCGCATATTAAACAAATATGTAGGACTGCCTTTTTGCATTTACGCAATATCTCTAAAATCAGAAAGGTCTTGTCTCAGAGTGATGCTGAAAAACTAATTCATGCATTCATTTCCTCTAGGCTGGACTATTGTAATTCATTATTATCAGGTTGTCCTAAAAGTTCCCTAAAAAGCCTTCAGTTGGTTCAGAATGCTGCAGCTAGAGTACTGACGTGGACTAGCAGGAGAGAGCATATCTCACCCGTGTTGGCCTCTCTTCATTGGCTTCCTGTTAATTCTAGAATAGAATTTAAAATTCTTCTTCTTACTTATAAGGTTTTGAATAATCAGGTCCCATCTTATCTTAGGGACCTCGTAGTATCATATTACCCCATTAGAGCGCTTCGCTCTCAGACTGCGGGCTTACTTGTAGTTCCTAGGGTTTGTAAGAGTAGAATGGGAGGCAGAGCCTTCAGCTTTCAGGCTCCTCTCCTGTGGAACCAGCTCCCAATTCAGATCAGGGAGACAGATACCCTCTCTACTTTTAAGATTAGGCTTAAAACTTTCCTTTTCGCTAAGGCTTATAGTTAGGGCTGGATCGGGTGACCCTGGACCATCCCTTGGTTATGTTGCTTTAGACGTAGACTGTGGGGGGTTCCCATGATGCACTGTTTCGTTCTCTTTTTGCTCCGTATGCATCACTCTGCATTTAATCATTAGTGATCGATCTCTGCCCCCCTTCTCGGCATGTCTTTTTCCTGGTTCTTTCCCTCAGCCCCAACCAGTCTCAGCAGAAGACTGCCCCTCCCTGAGCCTGGTTCTGCTGGAGGTTTCTTCCTGTTAAAAGGGAGTTTTTCCTTCCCACTGTGGCCAAGTGCTTGCTCATAGGGGGTCGTTTTGACCGTTGGGGTTTTTCATAATTATTGTATGGCCTTGCCTTACAATATGGAGCGCCTTGGGGCAACTGTTTGTTGTGATTTGGCGCTATATAAGAAAAAAGTTGATTGATTGAAAGTTGATTGATTGGAGCACCCAAACCTCTTCACCACAAAAAGGGAGGGAAAAGACCCAGGACACGCTGGATTGATTATATTTCCCAGTTGGCTTGGGAACACCTCGAGATCCTCCGGGAAGAGTTAATGAATGTGGCCAAACTGAGGGAAGTGTAGGATGAGCTACTCCAATTTCTGCCATCGCAACCTGGACCCAGATAAGCGGCAGAAAATGAATGAATGAATAATATAGCAGTGATCTTGTCACTTGCCATGGCGGGCTGAACCAAAGAGGTGGCTTCCAAATGTGGGCCGTGGGCCCTAAACTGGGAAGCCCTGCTCTCTGCTTTTTACGGGCTGGTTTGTCAGTGACATCATGAGGGAATAACACACTCCTGGTTGTGAAATAGTTCAAATCCACACACACACACAGAGTAAAATCACCAGTATAAAACTAACACTGACAGTGTTAAATTAACATATGTACACTGGCGGTGTTACTTTAACACTGGTGAATTTACTGTGCACACACACACATTCTGTAGTCCCTGCAAAGTTTGTCAGATTTGTAAGTAATTGCACTCAAACTGAAGATGACAGTTCAGTCTCAGTGCTCACATCAATCATTTGCTTTCAACTCTAACATGATGTGTTTGACAGCTAAAATTCAAGTTTTGTCAATTTCCAAATATATACACTGAGTATTTTTCCCATGCATCTGATTGGGAAAGTGTGCCAAAATGTTTGACTGGTAGTGTATAAACACAATGTTGAAACTGGTTTTCTCTAAATTAAAGAATATTGCAGTACTACATCTTAGGTTTACAGTAAAATTAACATTATTTTTGAAAGCATCTTAACATCTGAATAAAATGATTGTGCCTTTATGGGGTTGAGTGCACAGTTTGACTGCACATTTTGCAGTCGCATCACAGGTCACGTCAGGAGTACTACGTCAAAACTTTATCCAATAACGCCATTAATTCAAATTTGGTGGCACCCGTCAGAATAATAATCTGCTGCTTGTGTCACATCAAGACAAGGCATTGCCCAAAATTTGATTTTGTTTTACTAGAATAGAAAACTCACCTCTGGTCCCGGCAGACCTGGAGGCCCTGACACTAACATACCCTGGAAATAAGCAGAGATAGACACTGTTTTTAAAAAAGGAGGGAGAGATAATTTAACCAAAAATAATGATTTTTTTTACACTGCTTTCTGTTTTATTTTAACTGTATACACAACAGTGAAACGCAGTCATTACCTGTGAATTAATAAACCAACTGTTACTTTAGGAGTTATAATGACAAATTTATATTTTTCCTAATTTTTAACATAAAAATTACAAAATTAATTACACATTTTCCCCACTTTCTTAAATCATATGTCAAATGACAATAATTATCTGTAATTAATATGCATCTCATTATATCAAGGTTTGTGTCTGTGTTTAACAGTTTAACATTTTTGTTGCACTTTTGAAGTTGTTGAACTTTTAATGCCAAAGGTTTTTGATCATGATCATTTGGGGGAAGAGGAACAGTAAAATAAAAGTGTTTCTGTGTAAAACCTTTAATGAAAATTCATGTAAATTTAAGATTTTTTCTCTTATCGCGTCCTGAATTTCAATGTTTAATTTTAAAGGTTTTGCTCCTTATCATCTGACTTTTTTTTTTAACAGTTCAGCAGAACAACCAGACCATCAGGAGAACACATTCTTAACTGCCACCAAAGCTGCTGCACTTTTTATTGCACAGCGCTGCAGCTCACCGGTTCGATAACAGCCGGCTCTCCCTTCTGGCCTTTCTCTGCTCTGACGCCGACCTGACAAACACGTGAAGAGGTGCGAGTGTGAGAAAACACTTGAAGGCATGGTCACTCACTTGATGCACGAGGTCACCTTGAAATTTACCTCCCTGTGCCACGTCTGTGCTCCTTCTCGTTCGGCAAACCCAAAGTCATCCTCATATGTTTCGTACTCCTCATACTCAAAATTTGTGTCATTTTTCTCATCGTACTGGAGCATCTGTGAAGGAATGAACAATACAAAAAGCCACCTGTCAGTATCACTGTGCTGAGGTGAACCTGTCATTTTTAGTTGCATGTCACCTACCTCATAGTCAGAAACATTTGGTCCGACTGTTACTGTAGAAACTGAGAGATCAGCATAAAGATCGGCGTAAACTTCCGCTCCGTACTCCTCCACCGGCTGTTGCACCGGCGCGTCCTCCTGCAGACAGACACATGAGTTATAGCGCCGCTCGTTTGGTACTTGTCATTAGCGCACAGCATTTACAGGTCAAAGCACACTTTGTAACACAAAGCGTGTGATAAATGTTAGCAGAACAGGTGGATGTTACATGAGCGCTGTGGAAATTTGTGATACAGGCTGACAAATGCGCCATTAATTACAGTGTGTGACAGTAATTCAGTACACGGATGGGTTTATATGGATGAATGGCAGCGAGTACAGTGAATAATTTATAAATTTTAAACACGACGGAGGTGACAGAAGCATTGAAACCTGATGAAGGTAAAACATTGATGTATGTGACACATTCACATCACATCAGTGTGCTTTAAAACATCTGTGCCTCAGTTACCTACATTTATAAATAAATGAATAATATAATAATATAATAATGTTATAATAATATAAATAAATAAATAAAACTATGTATGTAGAAGAAAATAGTTTGTCATCCCAAGTGTAACTATTAACATGATGTACTTTAAATAATTAATTTACCCCTGATCAACCAGGGCCCCATTTCCCAAAAGCATTTTAAGGTTAATATGTTTGAAGAATGGTTCTTAAATTTGAGAGGTATAGAACAAAAGTATGGTAATTTAATAGATTTGTTAATTTGACAGTAGGTTTATGTCAAAACCCCGAAAGGCTCCAGAATTTTCAGGTGGAGCCAAAAACTACATTATTGATCATTTGTCTATGTTCATTTTGGTAGATTTTAGATCTAAAGCTTTGTTAATAACACTAATTCCCTGAGTGGTGGTTTTCAGATATACAGACATACACAAAGTGAGAACAAGAGAGGGACAGATAGTTTGTGTATGTGCACACACTCTAAAATAGCTGCAGTCTCAATGAGAAAAATTGATGTAACAATTTGCATAGATTTTTTAAAAATTGTTTTAACTTAGTTATTTCAACTTTCAACTGAGTTAATGCCACAAGACGTCTCTAGTTAAGCTGAAATAACTTTTAAAAAAATCTATGCAAATTGTTACATCACTTTTTCTTGTTGAGAAAGTGGTTCATTTTTTATTAGAGTGTAGGAGGAATGTGGGGTATATCCAGAGAAGGATGCTGAGGGTGATGCTGCTAGGCAAAAGGAGAAGAGGAAGCAGAAAGAGAAGGTTGACGGATGAGGTGAGGGAGGACTTGCAGGTGATTGGTTGCAGAGAAGAAGATTCAGAGGACAGTGAATTGGATGATTAAAAAAGGAAGACAGACAGAGAGAGAGAGAGATTGTTGCTGTGTTTTACATCTTACAATGCATTCTTGTTCATGGCTGCATTTCCCTTGATCACAGTAAAAACAATAGAGATCAAAGCTCCACCAGAATGAATGTTTATCAGCTTCAGAATTTATAATTTTCTCTCATTCGATTATATTCTATATCGATGCTTGTAAGATGTATTGCAGAGATATTTCCAGTATATTGTATTTATGAACATGACATGCTGCTTTTCTCATTAATCTTTTCTGGATCATTGTCTTTGATTTCTTGTATCCTCATATCCAAACCGACTGCTGCGTTTGCATTATTTTTGTTTTTTTAATATATTAGATAATATTTACATATTTAGATAATATGGAATGAAGATGTAATAACAAAAACAACTGATAGCATATAAAGTTCTGCAGTCATAAATTTATGAACCTTATTATTGTTTGATGTGAAGCTTAATTTTTCCTTAAGGAGACACATCATCAACAACAGCTAAACAATCACATTTAATTCCTTAAAGTTACTTTTAGTGCAAAATAAAAACACAATTAACGCTCCAACTGCATATGGCACATAAAGCTCTATAGAACTGTTATTATTATTATTATTATTATTATTATTATATGCAACATTTATGTTGTGTGCTGTCTTTTTTGTTTGTTTGTCTTGTTTGTTCCACATGTGATCAGCAGCACCAACAGCTGCCCCTGACGAAACTTAACAATGTGCATTTTTTCTTATAGCTGGAAATGTACAAATAAATAAGGCATTTGAAGAAATTATAGAAATCGCTCTTAACTCCTAATTCACCATTAGGAAACAGGGCCCTGACTTATTTCTACTTAATTATGAAAACAAAGTTTTTGATGCTTAAATCATTTGAGGTATTTTAACAATTTAAGGTTTCCTTAAACTGTTCGAGTTTAAGTAACTCAACAGGTTTTCCAGTGCAACAACACAGCAACAAAACATCACAAGTGTGGCTCTGTGGACGAGTTGGGAATGACGGACATTTGACATGTTCTACAGACAATCAAATTAAATGGACTCTCAGATGCAGTTCTCCGTGTGCTTGGGTTGGGGTGCGGTGAAGCTCGTGCTACTGGTTAGTGATGGTGAGAAGCGGCTGGAGGGGAAGGATGTGCTCTCTACGATTAGGAGGTAGGGATCAGTTAATATGAGGGGAGGGGATGGGTATCTACAGGTCAACTTCTCTACCTCCTCGGTAACCTTCAAACCAGTCGACGCACTGGACGTCACAGTGAGGGCCTCAGTTGTGGAGTCAGGTCCATGCGTGGGTGTCTCCATAAGGACTTTGTCGAAAACCTCAATGGGAACAGCTGATGTTTGTCTGCTCTTCATTGCAGTAAGGTCTGTGGACAGTAAATGGTCTTTGGATAGATACTGATCCGGCGTGGAGGACACCCCGAGGAATTCATCCTCCAGATTCTCCTCTTCTGGTTTCTTCTTCCTGGAGCCCTTCTTGCCTTTGCCTTTGCCTTTGCCTTTGCCTTTGGAGCCCCGTTCCCTCTTTTTGTTTTTATTGCCTTTCTTATCCTTACTGGAGCTGCTCTTTGGTTCATCTGGCTCCTCCGTTTGGATCACGGTGTCAGAAGGAAGTTGGAAGCTCTTTTTCAAAAAGAGTGAGCGAGGAGGAAAAAACACAGTTCTGAATGTTGAAAATGGAGTACAGAAATTATTAGACTGTTTAAAAATAACAAAAGTTAAGAAAACTAATCAAATGTGCAGGTGTTGTAACTTTACTCAGTTCAAAGGCAGGCGTTGGGTCATCTTAGGTTAATAATTATTGACAGGGTAAAATGTTCAATTTGACCAAAATAAATTACTTTTCAAATCAGCTCACCATCTCAAGTTCAATGTAAATGAACTAATGATACATGAACTAATAACTTACTAACCATGTAAGGTTTCTATTTGGTTGAGACTTGGATCAATTGAGTGTTGAATTTGCACCAATGTAAAAAAAAAAAAGTGCTTCAATTGTTACCACTCAGAAGAATTAGGTTGATCCAAATCAATTTAACATGTAATATTCATGTCACGTTTTCACTGTAAACTGGATGAAATTCATATATATGCTACCAATTGAAGCATTTTATTTTCTTTTCTGTTGAAACTGCCATTGAAGCATCATTTATTTCCCTTTACTTATTACATTATTTTACCAATTTCCTAAATATGTTCATTGATTTACAGATTTTGTTTTATTCAAAATTGTTCTGTATATTTGCTCTATTGGTTGTGACACATCTTGCTCTTGTTTTTCTTCTATATTGCATTTTGGTCAGGATTGGGACTTTTGATGTGAATGTTGTTTTTCTGTTATTTTTCTGCTTGGTTTTCCTTTCACTGCTTTCTCGTGTCTGTCACTTGGGTGCTTGGTGGTGGGTGTTTCCCTTCTGCTTTCCACTCCCTGCTCTGGATATTTCCTTCACACCTGTTTATCATCCCCTGCTCATTTCAGTCAGTATTTAAGCTTCTCCTCTCTCGCTCTTCACCCACCACATTGTTGTGTTTTATTGCCTTTGCTTCCTTGGACTTCATGCTTGGTTTGTGCTCTGACATGCACTGTCAACTGTGGGATGTAGACAGGTGTGTGCCTTTCCAAATCATGTCCAATCAACTGAATTTACCCCAGGTTGACTCCGATTAAGCTGTAGAAACATCTTAAGGATGATCAGTGAAAACAGGATACACCTGAGCTCAATTTTGAGCTTCATGGCAAAGGTTGTGACTATTTATGTCTGTGTGACTTCTTAGTTTTTTTTTTTATAAATTTGCAAAAATCTCAAAACTTTTTTTCACATTGTCATTATGGGATATTGTGTGTAGAATTTTGAGGAAAAAAATGAATTTCATCCATTTTGGAATAAGGCTGTAACATAAAAAGTGAAGTGTCGTGAATACTTTCCGGATGCACTGTAAATGTTACTCATCATTGTAATGGGCTTGAGCCACTAGTATTCCACTGAGATGGAATACTGATGTATAAACATGTAGTCCATTTACTATTTCAATTTTCAAGACACAACATTGTACACATACACTCAACATTCAAAATGCAACAAATCTCTTTGAATACAAAACCCCACCGCACCTGGTTGCCTTAAATTTTACATTTGTCAATGTAATCTTTGCATCAACCGTTTCCATGAGACAATAGCCGTGCACACATTTACCTCACTAAATGCAAATGAACATTTTAAAATGTCCAATTATACTATATTATGTGAGGTGCATGTAGCACTCACTACACACCTCGCCATTAAATGTCACAAACAAGCCACTGCTTGCAACAAACCCATTACACAACTCAACATGGTTGTGCATGTTCAAAACATTCGCCACACAACTCTACTCCTCACGAGGTTTCCTATTACAGGCCACGTTGTCTCCACACACAAGCCATGCACACACCAATCTATGAGACAGGCTGGAAAGCACCAGGTTGTTCAGAAACTCCAAATCCATGATAAAAATCCAAGAAAATAGAGACAAAGTTGATGAAACACTGGTCAAGAAGCAGCAGACGATGTGCGATGTTAAGCACCACTGAACGCAGCGGTCACACACCACGCACATGTGGACAGTAGTCGGTATTGTTGGTGAGCGCAGGCTTGTGTGAGGTGACAATAGTACACCAGTATTTGCAACTTACATGCCACGCACACACCTTCTGTGTGCGAGTAGCGTTACACTGGAGAGCAGCAACACAGGAAGACCGCTAGGCTAAGGTAAGGCTAACTATATAATTGATCATTTTAAAAAGTTTATTTACATTTTGTGAGGTAAATGTGTGAAGGTTTAGGTCCAGATTGAAGTGGTCTGTGCATCCAGACACTTCTAATGGGATTTTTGCCTCATCGTGGTGGCAAGAAACAGTTTATTCCAAGTTGTTTTTGTCCCTGTCCAAAAGGTTATGCTTACTGTGACAGTGTTTGCATTCTATACATAGTGTGCAGATTATTTATTTTTGTTCTGAGTGAAAAGATGAATCCCAAAGCATCTAAAAATAGAGCCGAAATTGAAAAAAGACAAACTTCTCCTTTAGGTTTTCTCAACGTTTTAAACTGTTGTTTCCAGAAGACACTTATGAGGTCCATGATCTTGTGGAAATGGTCATTCTTAGTGTGCTCAGGCAAAGGCACAAATATGGCTTGCCTCAGCATCCGGACAAATGTGACTCAAATAGCCTGTGCCAGAAAATGATACTTGAGGGGTCAAATCTGTGACAAACACGGGTGACATGATTTAGACCCATGTGTAAACGATGTCAATGTGAAAGAGGGAATAGTGGGAAGTAGGTCAGTGGAGTGACAGATGCTGATGTGTTCTGGATTCGGAATAAATTGCTCAGCTGTTGTTCCACACAGGCCAGTTGGATGTGTCTCAACCTGGCCTGATACGTTATTTAATAAACCCTTCCCAGAGCATCATCACTGACAGACACATGCACGCACGCACACACACACATACGCATTCACAAACATGGCACAGGCATACACAATATTACTGTAGTGTTCTGCAAAACTGCACACAGCCACACAATCACACAGCTCACTGCCTCTGCTCCGCTCACAGCCAAAAAATAGACACTAATTATACTCCTGATTGATTCCATAGAAGCCTGAGGAGATGAGTGCTGTTATATTTGAGTAATCAGCTCTTGGCTCTGTGTGTGTCCTCTGCCAAAAGAAAACATGACCTTAAGTGCGCACCACTGCTGGCTGCATTTGAAAGAAGACTCTTGGACTAATCTCTTTTAATCTCTCAATGTCTTTTACTCACAGTCTACACACACTACATTTGTCTACAGGTGCTGTCTGCTTGTAAATCAAATAATGACGCGGTTTTTGGTGAGCCTAGGGGACACAGAGCTCTATTTTTATGTATGTTTGTGATGCCTTTAATAGTCGGCTGTGAAACATGCATTTCTGCAGGCCTGTTTTATTGGTCAAAGCCGATACAAACGGTGTTGGCAATGCTGCAGGATTTCTAACGGGAATATGCAACTCGTTGAATAGAATATTCTGTCTTTCTCCTCATGAAATATTCTTTCATTGTACAAGTAAAAAAAATTCATTATTTGTTTTATATAACACCTAAAATAGATCCTTGCCATTTGATATTTTATTAATTATAAACAAAAGAAAAGGGACTTACACTCTTCCGAGTCCTGTGGTGTCCGCCAAAGCTCAGTAATAAGACTGAGATGCCCCATCTCACCCGGGTGTCATCTGACAGAACCTGATTTGCCCCAGTGGCCCCCATAAGCTCCAAGCTCCGGCGGAGCCAACCCTGCCTGCGCAGCTCTGCCTCCAGCAAACACTATTTTGTCAGGACCCCCCAACTCACTCTCGAACCCCCTCTGCGCATCCAGGTTTCCTGTTGGCTGCCCACAGTGGTGGCCACAGTTCCGCTAATCCACTAACTGCTAATTAGCAGTGAGGCAGCTGCGTCATTACCCCTTGACAACATACAGCGGTCCAGCCGTGAGGCAGACGTCTTGAAAAGGAAAGCAGATTGGACTTATGGTTTTGATTTATAAATCAAATTCATCTGGATAGAATAACTACATTAACTTCAACTCTTAAAATGTACAAAGTAAAAATATAGCACTAATTCTGAAGATTTGAACATTAACACACTGATGTCCAAAGGGGTTATGGGTACACTGAGCCTCCGCTCATACTGATTGGTTGATTTATTCATTCTATGTAAAAACCAACACAAGTGAATGTAACGTATGTTGGTGTTTACAAATAAATGTGTTCTGTAAAATATGTCATTTTTTTCATTTGTAAAAAAAAAAAAAAGACATTTGCAAAACAGAAAAGTCTGTTAAGTTGTGATTCAGGTCGACAACCATGTGATATAACCGGGGTCAAAATGCGCAGAACACTGCCATCTACTGGCGCCCGGTATGCTGTTAAGGTAAATGACTGTTTAGGTTTGTGATCGCCTTTGATTCTATCAGAAGTGTTGGCGGTGTATAAGCTCAAAATTGACTTGTTAGTAGCTTAGAGTGTACCGGAGACGATACTGAAAGTTAGCGGTTAGCTGTAGCTTCCGATAAATGTTTTGGTGGTTTATCGGTTTTGCGTTATAAAAGATAACTTTTCAGTTAGCTGATTAGCAGTTATCGAAGCTAACTTTTTGGTTAGCTGTGCCCACCACTGGTTACCCAGCAAGTCTGGGCACTGTGTCAGGCCACTGTTTGTTTTTAAGCTAAGCACTGCCACCAGTAGTGTGACCGTGCAGAGTCGCAGCGTGCAATAGCACAAAACATATAGCACCAAAACTGCATGCTAAATAGAACCAAACTTGCACAGTAAATGGAACACAATGGCAAATGGTACGAATGTTCCATATCACATGACATACAAAACACCAATCAAATGACAAGGATCTATTTAGGCATTGTATAAACTGCACTCATAAATTCAGATAAAGGAAAAAATCTTTAAAAACTACATCAGTGGAAGGATGTTTTTAAAAAACAAATCCATCCATTCATCCATCCATTTTCTTCTGCTTTATCCGGAGTCAGGTCGCGGGGGCAGCAGCTCAAGCAAAGCCGCCCAGACCTCCCGATCCACACACACCTCTCCCAGCTCCTCCGGGGGAACCCCAAGGCGTTCCCAAGCCAGCTGAGAGATGTAGTCCCTCCAGCGTGTCCTGGGTCTTCCCCGGGGCCTCCTCCCAATGGGACGTGCCCGGAACACCTCTCCGGCGAGGCGTCCAGGGGGCATCCGGAAAAGATGCCCGAGCCACCTCAACTGACTCCTTTCAACATGGAGGAGCAGCGGCTTGACTCCGAGCTCCTCCCGAGTGACCGAGCTCCTCACCCTATCTCTAAGGGAGTGCCCAGCCACCCTGTGGAGGAAACTCATCTCGGCCGCTTGTACTCGCAATCTCGTTCTTTCGGTCATGAGCCAAATCTCATGACCATAGGTGGGGATCGGAACATAGATCGATCGGTAAATCGAGAGCTTTGCCCCCCTACTCAGCTCTCTCTTCACCACGACAGTCCGATACAGCGACCGCATCACTGCAGATGCTGCACCGATCCGTCTATCGATCTCACGCTCCATCCGTCCCTCACTCGTGAACAAGACCCCGAGATACTTAAATTCCTCCACTTGAGGCAAGGACACTCCACCGACCTGAAGAGGGCAAAGCACTTTTTTCCAGTCGAGAACCATGGCCTCAGATTTGGAGGTGCTGATTTTCATCCCGGACGCTTCACACTCGGCTGCAAACCGCCCCAGTGCACGCTGAAGGTCCTGATTTGATGAAGCCAACAGAACCACATCGTCCGCAAACAGCAGAGATGAGATTCTATGGTTCCCAAACCAGACCCCCTCTACACCCTGGCTGTGCCTAGAAATTCTGTCCATAAAAATAACGAACAGAACCAGTGACAAAGGGCAGCCCTGGCGGAGGCCAACGTGCACTGGAAATGGGTTTGACTTACTACCGGCAATGCGAACCAAGCTCCTGCTGCGGTTGTACAGGGACCGGATAGCCCTTAGCAAAGGACCCCGGACCCCGTACTCCCGGAGCCCCTATAGGGTGCCCTGAGGGACACGGTCAAACGCCTTCTCCAGATCCACAAAACACATGTGGACTGGTTGGGCGAACTCCCATGAACCCTCGAGCACCCGATGGAGCATGTAGAGCTGGTCCAGTGTGCCGCGACCAGGACGAAAACCACACTGCTCCTCCTGAATCCGAGGTTCGACCATCGGTCGAATTCTCCTCTCCAGTACTCTGGAATAGACCTTACCAGGGAGGCTGAGGAGTGTGATCCCCCTATAGTTGGAACACACCCTCCGGTCCCCCTTCTTAAACAGAGGGACCACCACCCCGGTCTGCCAATCCAGAGGCACTGTCCCCAATCGCCACGCGATGTTGCAGAGGCATGTCAGCCAAGACAGTCCCACAACATCCAGAGACTTAAGGTACTCAGGACGGATTTCATCCACCCCAGGAGCCTTGCCACCGAGGAGCTTTCTAACCACCTCGGTGACCTCGATGGTGGTGGTGGTGGTTAAAAAACAAATTTAACTTAAAAAAATTAAATTTGAAATGACATCAAATTCAAAATGAAATCAAATATGTATGTGTTTTCATTGATATTATGCCATATATCAAAACACGCTGGTTGTATGATATTATTTTGATGTCATATTCAGAGCAATGAGTTTTAAATTAAGCTAATCAAAGAAATCAAAGTTTTTGTTATAATGCTTTTGTAATATTCCCAGTATTATAAGCTTTAAATATATATATATAATTTATAGTTTCAGCTTTCTTTGAAATCTAAAATTTGCAACTTCCTGGAAAATTTTGTTTTGTTTTTCTTTTATACCCCTGAATTTTAAAGGCCAGTATCTTTACATTACCTCTGAGTGGCTCAATTATTTTCAAGGTGCAAACTGCAATCGGCTCTTAAGGAACACTGTCAGAAACTGAAGTATTATCATGGAAAAGGCCAAAAGCAACAACAACAGAAATTATCCACTACTCAGAACTCAGTAACTGCTGAGGCTAGGAGGGACATCTTGAGGTTAAATTGGTCTGTAACCCCAAATTTCTATTTGAGCTAGTTAAACATTTGACATTTAACATGATTAAACAAGTTTCTTTTGATCCAACTGAACATTTTTCTTAAAAATGAACTGGAATTCCTGTTGTGACTTTTGACCTCAGTGAAATAGAGCTAAACATACACAAACATAAAGAATTATAGGTGAATACCAAATGTTTATGATAATGTAATTCAGAAGAAAGAAGGTTTTGAGTGTTGGAAAGCATTTAACACCAAAATCATAAAAAAAAAAAAAATAATGCCTCTGGGTTGTCCATCTAAAAGATAATTATAAGTTATGTTACAAGTTATAGTATCATAAGAGTTCATTACAAGTATGAATACAGGCCAATAATGCAGTTTACTGTTATGTCTTATTTCATGTCTTGTCAGTATTATTTCTGTTTCTTCAGGTGTTATCGTTTCCATTTTGGTGTCAGTACTGACCTCTTTGTGGTTCACGTCATAACTGTTGTAGGCCAAAGCAGAGTCGCAGTCTGGTATGTAGTTTACACAGTAGTTAGCTGCTGCCTGGGGGTCCTCCAGAATCAGTAGCTGCTGGATATCTCCCTAAAAAATCAAGCAGTGAGCAAACAGAAAGGCAGATGGATGTCATGTCAAGGAGTCACGCAGAGGAAGCAGAAAGAAAACAGAAACATTCAGCACAGTCAGGACAATGAATCTGGAGAAATGCCCAAAAAGGACAACGGGACCATCAAACATAACTGCTACAGAAGATTAATTTTATTGCTTCCTTGTTATTCTCTCTGAGCTGCTATTACAACCTTTTGCTTCCCATTTATGGGGAATGTCAGCTTATGGCCATGTGGTGCAGTTTGCCAAGCATCATCGAGTCAAGGTGCCTCAGTCTCAAGGACATCAGCAGCTGGCAGAATCCAAGGGGACGCCCGTGTATCACCTGTGGTAGATAGGTGGCTACGTCCTGAAGTGGAGATGGAGTGGTAGCCTGTGTGGGTGGTTGCCAAACAGGACCTAGGGTGGTTCTATGGTGTGCTGGATGAGGCAAGCCATGGAACCAGCAGAGCCATCCAAACCTGACCTGACTTCCCATCCCACCAACACCCAGCTGCCGACCATATAAATCTTCTCTTAGACATCTTAATAATATGCTTTAACGCTAATTTACACTTCACCATTGAAAATAATCATTATAATGTATTATAAATATATATTCTGTATAATGAAACCAAAACAACATCGACAAACTGGCTCCAAGGCATGATGTCTTACAGGGACTACATTACATTACTGATAAAAAATATATGTAAGTGACTGACAGGCCAACATATTGGAGTTATTTGTTTTAAATTAAACAGATTAAGTGTTTGATGTTGTAGTAATTGTCATCCATTATGATCACTTTGATTCAGCTTGAACAAATGTGAAGGAAATCAAATCAAATCATGTCATTTTTACTTTATCCGTCAACAAACGCAGTTCATAAGCAAAGCATATTTGAAGTTGTGAAACTGAGTATGACTGGAATGAAATGATCATTTGTGGTTATTTGTTCTCTAACATGAAAGGAGTTGTTGTTGAGTTGGTGTTCTTTTTCTGCCTGTTTAGGCCAAACGCCAGTGTCAATGCAGAAGTATATATATATATATATATATATATATATATATATATGTCCTGTAGTCAGGAGGATTTGAGATCAAAGGCAGCAAGTTTCACATTTTCCTGGTTTTCTTCTTTGCATGAGTGAAGTCCTGCTCAACATCTAGGGACTTTTCATAGTACTTTATGGCAAAAGTACCTTGAAGGAGTACAACACGTGCCACAAGGAGATTTAGGGTGTGTTCGTCTCCACTTTGCTATTAAATGGATGTGTAATCAGAGTCCAAAATAGGGTACAAGATGTAAGGGGGTTTGATTTATCCTCCAAATTAGTCAAAGAAATGTTGTGAGTAACATGACATAAATGAGAACATTATCTGTAATTACCTGGCATATTAAGGGATGTACATCAACCTGTCAGAGTGCACCAGTTGAAAGCAGCCACCAAAACTCCCTGAGGTGAAGCAATAAGCTGAAGATTTGTGTTTTTTCCATGAGTGTTGGATTGTGTTTAGTGGTTATTTTCATTTCAGTTTCATGTTCTGTGCAAATCAAATCAATTTTATTTATATAGCGCCAAATCACAACAAACAGTCGCCCCAAGGCGCTTTATATTGTAAGGCAAAAGCCATATAATTACAGAAAAACCCCAACGGTCAAAACGACCCCCTATGAGCAAGCACTTGGCAACAGTGGGAAGGAAAACTCCCTTTGCATTGAGTATGTTGTTTACCGGGTTATGTAAGGCATGTCTATGTATTGCACCATTTAAATACCATACGTACTCTGCGCTGGACAAAAGACCAGGTTGATGTTGGTGTAATGGCAGCCAGTAGGTGTTGTGCAGTGAGTAAATCCTACTCCCCGACATGAGAAAGACATCCTAGCAACACTAGCGACACTAGAAGACTTGGGTTTTAGCTTCCTTTTTAGAGCATGTGCCCCTCATGCACAGAGTCATGACTTCAACTCCATCGTGGGGCGTGAATTTGCAAGCAAGTAAGGTGTGACTTGGGGAGAGAGACCCCAAGAAATTTTTGAATTTTTAGGGGCCATTTCTTGCATTTTGGTTCATTTGTTACAACAGAGAAAAGAAACTTTCTAACCTGTTTTTAATTCATTTCAACTTGTATTGTACAATCTTGAATGTGATGCTATGATGTTATGATGACAAGTAACAGAGAACATTTGAAAAGTCTGCGGCTACACCTTACTGAATCATAGTCTGGTATGAATGCATCTAGCTGAGTCACTTGTTGAATAAAGGGTGCAGAATCAGCATTCTGCAGAGATTTTTATTTTTTGGTTCATGAAAGGGAGGGCATTAGATCAACATGTACATGAGTGCACCAATAAACATGGCCGCTTGGCATGAACACCAAATCTGCAACACCTGGAAACTAGAAAAAAAAAAACGCTGTGTACTCTGTGCACTATAATGAAGATACAACCCAAAGTAAATTGTCCTAAATTCTCCATTTAGTACGAGTTATGGACGTCTAGGGAGGACACACGGTTCACAAAATCCCAGCTAACAAGCCTCAGACTTCTCTCTAACTCTTTCTTTATAAATAAAGGTTATCTTCTGTGAGTCTCAGCTGGTGTGGGTGAAAAAGTATCCAAAGGTTGCAAACAGTGCAGGCACATGCTGAGGGTCTTGAACGTAACAGACACTCACCGCTAACCACAAACTCCTGCAAGCTTCCAAAAACTTTAATGTGCTTGTCTGACTCATCTTTAACAACATGAATAAACAGTCAGAACATCAGTATGTTTGTCACAAAGAAGTAAGTCCCATATAGGGCGTGAAGCCCATTGGTGATTGTGCTTATCTGAGGATTCATAGCATGAAATGAATGAGAGTCTATGACCCCCACCCCCAACAGCATGCCAGTCCAATGTAGGTTACTTTTCCCAGCTAAAGTGGTTACCCATGTAAAGTTAGGTGGACTGAACCAATGCAGATTAACTGCCGTGTCCAAGGACACAGACATTTAGCAACAGCAGGATTCGAACCCAGGTTTATACACTGGGAGGACAGCTCCTTATCCACTGAGGTAACTGCTTTACATGTGTATGTCAGCAAGACAACAATATTTGTTACTTCCAGTACTCACGGAGACATAATGTACCTGACTTTCCAAACAAATGCACGCAGTCTTGGCTTTGTCAGGAAGTCAGGGCGTTAGATGCATGTACATAACATACAAAGACCAAGACAGAGCACAGCTGTCCTTGTAGATGGTTTGATGTGTGGTTTAGCACAAATGCAAGCAGATTGTTGAGATTAAACACCAAAAGTCTGCAGGCATCTGTCGGCAATCTGGAAGCAATAGAGGCATTTGTGGCTGACCACAGTCCCAGAGCTCCCACGCTGAGCATGGGAGAACTGCTGGAAAACTGGCCCGGAACAATGGCCCCCACCCCCAGAACCAGGGCCTGGGAACAGAGGCCCAGAGGTCAGTCTGTTCAATCACTCCTCCCCCGGTACCAGCCACACTCCAATGATGTAACACCCATGTTCAAGTGTCTCATGATTTCATATATATATATATATATATATATATATATATATATATATATATATATATATATATATATATATATATATATATATATATATACTAAAATATAAACGCAACACTTTTGGTTTTGCTCCCATTTTGTATGAGATGAACTCAAAGATCTAAAACTTTTTCCACATACACAATATCACCATTTCCCTCAAATATTGTTCACAAACCAGTCTAAATCTGTGATAGTGAGCACTTCTCCTTTGCTGAGATAATCCATCCCACCTCACAGATGTGCCATACCAAGATGCTGATTAGACACCATGATTAGTGCACAGGTGTGCCTTAGACTGTCCACAATAAAAGGCCACTCTGAAAGGTGCAGTTTTATCACACAGCACAATGCCACAGATGTCGCAAGATTTGAGGGAGCGTGCAATTGGCATGCTGACAGCAGGAATGTCAACCAGAGCTGTTGCTCGTGTATTGAATGTTCATTTCTCTACCATAAGCCATCTCCAAAGGTGTTTCAGAGAATTTGGCAGTACATCCAACCAGCCTCACAACCGCAGACCACGTGTAACCACACCAGCCCAGGACCTCCACATCCAGCATGTTCACCTCCAAGATCGTCTGAGACCAGCCACTCGGACAGCTGCTGAAACAATTGGTTTGCATAACCAAAGAATTTCTGCACAAACTGTCAGAAACCGTCTCAGGGAAGCTCATCTGCATGCTCGTCGTCCTCATGGGGGTCTCGACCTGACTCCAGTTCGTCGTCGCAACTTCGCATAGCCATTGAAGAGGAGTGGACCAACATTCCACAGGCCACAATTGACAACCTGATCAACTCTATGCGAAGGAGATGTGTTGCACTGCATGAGGCAAATGGTGGTCACACCACATACTGACTGGTATCCCCCCCCCAATAAAACAAAACTGCACCTTTCAGAGTGGCCTTTTATTGTGGGCAGTCTAAGGCACACCTGTGCACTAATCATGGTGTCTAATCAGCATCTTGGTATGGCACACCTGTGAGGTGGGATGGATTATCTCAGCAAAGGAGAAGTGCTCACTATCACAGATTTTGACTGGTTTGTGAACAATATTTGAGGGAAATGGTGATATTGTGTATGTGGAAAAAGTTTTAGATCTTTGAGTTCATCTCATACAAAATGGGAGCAAAACCAAAAGTGTTGCGTTTATATTTTTGTTGAGACTGACTGATGTAAATAAAGTTTGCTTTGGCAATAAGTCATAGGTTCTGAAAATGGAGGAATTATGTGTACAAATATCTATAATCCAATGTGGCTAATCCAATATTTTTGTTTACTCCGGTAATTAAAGATAACAATCTATGCTACAAGTACATGATGGTGTAGAGCAGGCCTCTCCAACCCTGCTCTTGGAGACCACCTGCCCAGCATGTTTTACAACTCTCTCAACTCCACCCACAGCTAATTACTCAGTCAGGTGTGCTTAGCCAATCAAGAGTTGGGAAACACCTATGTTAACTGGCAAGATGTGACTACAGCAGGTAGACATGGAAAATATGCATGACAGGTGCCCTCCAGGAGCAGGGTTGGAGAGGCTTGGTGAAGAGGCACAATTACAAAAATTGTGCTAATGTCCAATTACGTATGGACCTGACTGTAACCGGTCATTTGATGCAGTTTATTTTCCACTTCACCCAAAGATCCTCCAAAGGGACTGAGAACCAAAGCCATCCAGTCATCCTTGGTTAGTGTCCAAGTGTCACAACTAATACAGTAAGACAGAAAGCACCAGGAATCTACAGACTTGCACCTTCGTCCTACAGCAATAATTCTGATATCACTGAAATTCTCTTCATATGCATCTCTCAATATTAAGCCTGAGGACTCATCTCCACAAATTTGACTCTTTCACCACATACAGATACACTTCTTGGTGACGAGTCCAGGAAGTCATTGAAAGCCTGGACCTTAGTCTTGATAAGGACAATTGCAAAACCAGACACTCTCATTCCTCACTCAGGTTCTCAAGTACAGCAATCACAGTATTAATTGATTCTGCAAAGATCACAGTGTCATCACTGAATTCAAGGTCAGTAAAACGTTCCTCGCCAACAAAAACAACAAAGTAGCTGGTTTCCACAACAATACCCAACACCCAGTCCATGCAATATGTGTATATAAGAGTCTAACAAACAGACTCAACAAGCCCAACAGGAGAGCTGGCTCTGTCCTGGGGGTTGAGCTGGAGTCTGTGGTGCAGGTGTTAGAGAGGAGGATGCTGAGGAAACTGTTCAGCATCCTGGACAACACCTCCCACCCCCTGCATGCCACACTGATGTCCTGTCAGAGGACCTACAGCCGTAGACTGAGACCACCAAGGTGCACCACAGAACACCACAGGAGGTCTTTCCTACTGTTAGATAATACCTGCACTAATTCCTTATTTTATGTTATTGATCATGTGTTTGCTTTGGTTGTCTGTTTGAAAGTGTCTGGAACGTAGTTTAAAGTTTCAGCAAGAGTTGGGTTTCACTTCCACCACGCATGTACGGGTTGCAGATAAAGAGAGGGCTCTCCCTGTTGGTGAGAGACAGTAACATTAGTAATGTGAGACTAAACCACACCCACTGTAAATGCCCACATTGTACACAAAGTCTGTGAGGGTCACCAGGCCTGGTTTTCACATGACCTTCAATAAACTCAAAATGAGTAAAATAATGGTTTGGTTTTTGGTAAGGGGCAGTAAATTACAAAAAGAACTGGGGTAGAAATTACACTACCTATTGCAATCAGACTCTATAATTCCTCCCCCTTCTGTAGGATGAATACATAATGAACAGAGTTATTCAGATACACAGAGTCATGTGCAAAATTATCAAACATCTTATGCAAATGTCTTCGAATCATTTCATATAAATTTGCTGTACTTATTGTTAAAAAAAACCCTTCACTGTTGTCGGTACTCTGGCAAAATATTTTTGGGGGGATAAATAAAGTTGATCTTATCTTAAAGATATAAAGATATTTGGCACGGCCTGCCTTTGACTTGGCTTATCTGTTGCCTATCATGACACGACAGTCTTTTCTGACTCTCTGCGGTTCCATATCTGGCTATAATTTTACATGTACAAATTGTGGGGAGCTGTGGAGTTCATGTGACAGTCAAATGTTTTGTGAATGAACACTGACCCCTGATGGGCTCAGGAAAAAAGAACCACCAAGTCATTCATGAGGCCTGTTTTGCCCTCACTACTTCATTAAAGAATTTTGTGCAATGTCTAGGGCAGGTGATGGTCTAGTGGTTAAGGTGTTGGGCTTGAGTCCAGAAGATCATGGGTTCAAATCCCTGCCTGACTGGAAAATCACTAAGGGCCCTTGGGCGAGGCCTTTAATCCCCTATTGCTCCCGGTGTGTAGTGAGTGCCTTGTATGGCAGCACCTTGACATCGGGGTGAATGTGAGGCATAATTGTAAAGAGCTTTGAGCGTCTGATGCAGATGGAAAAGCGCTATATAAATGCAGTCCATTTACCTGGGGGCATTTTGTGGTCTATAACTTAAATATTGTAAACATAATATCCAGTACTAATTTGCTCCTGTGTGCTGTCATTTTCATAAATTATTAAGCAAATTTTCATTACAAAGGTGAGCATTACAGCTATTTTCAACTTCATTTTCCAAAGCACCTTCCATGCCATTCTGTCTGGAAGGTCTCTCTCCTTTGAAATATGTTGTGTAAAAAGAAGCATATGGATTTTTTTTATGATTTCTGAGCCTGCACATTAATAAAATACTGCAAGGAGATTGTAGAGCAGTATTTTTATTATATTTTTATTATACTGATATTTAGGTTTTTATTTCAAATAACATAACATTGATTTGATAAAACTGATTTGTGTCTCTTGGCCCTAAACCCAGATTCATTTTTGGCCCTTCATAGGAAAGAATTTGGGCACTCCCGATCTAAAACATGAATTATGTCTTGCATTACTCTTCATAGCCCCATCCAAGAAATATCACTCAATCCAGAAACACAGACAACACACAGGCATGTGGCTCATAGTTACCATATGAAGGATATTAGTCATCATCACCACTCTTGCGTAAGATAATAAATAAGGCATGCAAATGGTAGCTTGGAGTGAGGGGAAATATTTTATTTGCTTCAAAAGGGGCATGTTCCTTAAGTGGAGTATAAATGGGTTTAGAATCATTTTAAAAATCCTGCTGAGGACTAGGGGTGGGGAGTAGAATTTGGTTTATAGATATGGAATGTGTAAGCTTGATAATAATTTAAGGACAGTGTGTGGCCACAGTCAGGAGGCTCCTACTGACAATATGCACTTGCTATCTAAGACATCTGTTTTGTGTTTGGTTAAGTGAAGAAAGACGTGCTGTCTCTTTACTACACCAACAGGGAGTGATAACAACCCCCCCAGCTGCATTACTTTAGAGTTTAAAGCATGCTTGTGGAGAATTCTTTGAGCGGTGAGGGAGGGATGGACGGAAAGACTGTCAGGTCACTGTACTTTTGGTTTTTCTTTTCATCTCTTTGCTCCACTGGCTGGCATATAACCTGAGGGGATGGGGCTTCAGATCGTCACTATTTCATGCTGGAAAGTCGATTAATAATACAATAACATGCTTTTGGGGGGTTGTATGCATTTTCAGAGGCACGGCGTCCATGCCCAGTCGCCCAAAATAACCGATATTTGCCGAGGGCATGGACAGAGATTGGGATACCCGCCTGTTACTGCGGGCAGGTACCGACAGATAGCATAAAGGTAAATCTATGCTACCAGCCCAGCAATGCCCCTTGCAAGCGATAATAATATCTAATATTTATCAATAAATATAAATAAGTAAAATGTGTGACCAATTTGTACTTTAAAATATTAATTTTTTCCTCAAGTGATAAAATGAAGTAATAACTTTTTGATTTTTCCTGCTTTTTCTGTGAAAATGGGGTTTGAGTATTTAATTAAATTATGACTGAATGTTCATCAGCAGCTGTCAGTAACAGTCCTTATTCTCTGTGAAGCCCGTAAAATTTTCACCGAAAGCCAGATAAATTTTTCGAATGGTTTCCAGCTGCCAGTCTCTAACAGTTTCTGAAAAAATTCTGATGGAAAAAAAGCCTCAAATCATTCTGCCATTTCCTGACAATGAAAATCCGCCGAGGGGGTGGACCACTCCTCACTCAAAGCCTGCTCACAGGCGAATGACGCAACCGACACGCGTGGAAAAACTCACGCATGCGCAAGAGGGTTCAAGCTTGTCTGATGCAATCACACGTGATTCAAATCCATATGGTTTTTGAAAAAATAATAAGGTCGGATACTTTTCTAATAGACCTCGTAGTTGTTGTTTTATTATTTATTTTTGTTTAATTTTAATTAAGTTGTTTCTTTGTTTCTTGGTAAAAGATGTTTGATTTGGTTATTCAGTAAATGAGAAAAAAAAATCATGTTTGAATTTTGTTGGAATAAATTTTT
Source organism: Thalassophryne amazonica (assembly GCF_902500255.1). NCBI lineage: Eukaryota > Metazoa > Chordata > Actinopteri > Batrachoidiformes > Batrachoididae > Thalassophryne > Thalassophryne amazonica. The sequence continues at coordinate 19,193,445 of NC_047118.1, forward strand.
TTTTGCACATTTCAAATTTGATTTTTTTGTTAACAATTGTTGAGAATTTTTGTTAAAACTTAATTTTGGTTCAAATTCTTGAATTCCTAAAGTTTCCTAAAGTATCAATAACGGAGTGATCTCAACATTGCAGTTAAATTTTTAGTGTTGCTAAATAAGCCACTTTACAATTAATGCATTTTACAACGCTTGATGTTATGCAGTGCACCAGCTTATCCCAGCCCATGCTGGGTTAGGATGGATTCATGTGTGATGAATGTAACATGGTATAGGACAGGAGAACGGCACCATCAGGCAACACCCACAGTCCCTATTTACAGTCCAGCAGCAGCAGAACAGTCCACAGTGCTCCACTGTAGTCGTCCACAGTCCACAAAAGCAAATGAGCAATTTTGATAACAGGTTAGCAGACAAAGTACACAGAGTAACCAATCAACGTGCAAAGGGATCTATGAAGAGTTGAGCAAAGAGGCCAGTCCGGGAAGCTAAGCTAACTCTTCAAAACCCAGTAGAGCAATGCATCCAGCAATGGTGCCCAAAATAGCAGGCACTCAATAACCACAAGGAAAACACACGACGTTAGCTATAAATCAAACACAGAGCACAGAGAAAAATTGCTCGAAGGCCGGCATGAATATTCAACATTCTGGTGAGAAGTGAGACAGCAAGCAGGGTTTAAATGCATGGAAAAGAGTACTTAGAACAGTGAGGAACAGCTCAAAGCCAGGAAGCAAGCTACAGAGACACACTAGGAGCAGCAAATGACCAAAAAATGCAAACCATGACAGCACCACCCTCCACCCAAGGGATGCCACCATTCACAATTAAGGGTGAGATCTAGAATACTGCTGGCCGGAATTCCTCACTGCCATACCCCTCCCACTCAAAGCAGAAATGACGAATCAGACCTCCATGGCCCAGAATAAGGACATACTTGTCTGTGGAGGCCAGGGACCTGTCCACTATCTGGATGGTAGATGGAGAGCTAACCGGGGGCAAAAGGACTGGAATTAAGAGGCTTAGCTGAGGAAACGTAAAATGTGAGGTGCACACAACAAGAATGGGGCAGTGCCAGACATAACAGAAGGATTCAGAACCCTAAAATTTCAGAAGCAAATGATAACCCAAGGATTCAGCTTCAAACATGGTATCCAAAGAAGCAAACTGTGTTGAGAGTCCGACGTGTTGTCCCAGGTCATGGTGAGGGACAACTAAATGGTGACTGTTGGCTGAACTCTGAAATCCCAGTGGGCTTTTTGCCACCTGAGGTGACAATGGTAAATAGGGGCATGGACTGAGGGTGCCACAACCTCATCTTCTAGCTCCAGAATGAGTAGAGGCTGAGAGGAGAAGGACAGGGTACCTGTTCTTACTGCTATGTTACTGATGACTATGACTGTAGAGTCTTGTCCTTGTGCTTTGTCTCTACAAAGAATAATATGGCCTGAACTGGAGGTGATGAAGGATGGATGACACTGAGGCTAGTCTGTTGATGTAATCTTTCAACACCTGAAGCTCAGGAGCAGACAATAAGTAGAAGCGACCCTTGGGAGGCAATGTATTAGGCAGGAAGTCAAGGAAGCAGTTGTTAATGATGACCTTGATGAGCTCCATATACACAGGCAGGATGCTGGAGAGGTCCAGCGGGGGAACTGCTGGCTGCTGGTAAATGGAACTCATAAATGCAAAATCAATTTCAATGCAATTATTAAAACACCTAGTTGACCAGTTAGAGATCCTTCCTGAAGACCATTCTATATATGTGGCACATGAAGTTTAAGCCAAGGGCAAACAAGAACTATAGAATTCTATAGAGTACATGCCATAAACGTATAAATGTTCACTGTGGTTACTTGGCATGGAGAGGCACATAGAAACAGTCCTATGTGTCAAGAGAGATAGTAGCCATCCTTTCACATGGAGAGGTTGCTTCATGATTTCCAAGGTGATGGATAGATGTGGTCAATAAAGCTCTCATCTTTTGCAGAACCATGGTGACAGTTGGGCATGGTGTGGGGGAGATGCCAGATGAGTGGCTCACCAGACACCCTGCATCTACTGGTGAGCCTGGACTTTCAGCAGACACTCTACATAGAAATGGCCAGATGCAGCAGAGTAAATGCAAAAAAAACAAAAAAAACATCATCATCCACTGTTGTTGTTCTTCAAGTGTCAACTGAAAACATCCAACCCGCATAGGTCCTTCTGGAGCAAACAACATTGGACCTGGCAACTTGGTGGAGAAGGTTGGGAAACAACCAGAGGAGGAGCGCATCACCATCGGCCCAGAGCAGCTTGTAGATGTTTGTTCTTCTGGTCATGGAGATGCTGGTCAACTCTGAGGTCAAAAACACAATGTCAAATTTCTTTGAGATTTCCCGGGGACGCCTGATGATCTTTGATGCAAACAGTGAGCCCATTCAAGGTGGTGTCTTGGAGGACAACCATGTTCTAGCCATTGTCTAGTGCAAGAGTCTGGAAACAGATGGAGTAATTCAAGACGCTCTAGTCTGGAAGCACCACGCTGAGAGTCTTTTCTCATTGTCTCCAAAAAATCCTGTGCTAACCTATAGGTAATTACCTGGATTTCCATTGCAAGAATTAGTTGGTAGGAGGCATGGCTTATAGCAGACAGTGGTGTGGGACCTTCCATGAGCTGCCTTTGAGTTCACCATTTGTTCTGGTCAGTCAGCTGTTTTACTTCCTGGGGCTTCCTGAGATGCCTGCAGGTCTTGAATAGCTTATGTTAAGCCAATCAGGAACTGTTCTTAACCACATAGTTATAAGACCGCCCAATCAGTGCATTCCAGACTGTATCATTCTCTGCGGGGTCTGACTTGGGTAGAACACACTGTGATGATTGTAACATGGCAGGGGATTCAAATGCAGAGAACCACGCTATCTTGCAATAGCCAAGTCTTTATTTACAGTCCAGCAGCAGAACAATCCACAGGAATAAATGAACAAATGAGTGGTCAGGGTGCACAGAGTAACCAATCACTGTGCAAAGGTATCCTTGAAGGGTCTAGGAAATCTGGCAAACTAAGTGAATTAAACCAATATGAGAAGCGACAGTGTCCAAAATGGCAAACTAAATTCAGAAACCACCAGGTAAGTAAGAGTCAGCAGCTAGAAATCAAACACAAAACACGGAGAAATAACGCTAGAAGAATGGTGTGAATGCTAGATGTTATGGCGACGAGTGAGAGAGCAATGTACCTACAATGTATCTACCAGAGAGTAGTTAGAACAATGAGGAACAGCTGAGAGGAAACACAGGAAGCAAGCTACAGAAACACACCAGGAGCAGGAACCCCAAAATAACAGCAGCACAGGAAGTGACCCAAAATGTCAACCATGACATTGTGGAAATTGAGATTTGTAATTTGACGCTTGAGTTGTTTCTTTCACCACATTTACAAAATAAAACTCTTAGGTTATACTGTAAAAAGTTTTTACAAAAGAAAAAAGTGCACATTTTAAACTATTCATACTCGAGTAAAAGACTACCTCAAACACTTCCTCGTCCAGCAGCCGTGTTCCAAACACGATGACACCATCTGTGCTGATCACCGCGTTATCCCCTCGCAACAGATCCAGGGTTTGTGTCCTCTGGCAGTCCAAATAGAGCGTCACAGACTTGCCATGTACACTGTAAGCGATCCTGTGCCAGCTGAAAGAACAAACAGATTTTAAGATGATGTTTTTCACAGTAGAACCATGTAGGTGTCGATTGTTTTTTTTGTTTTTTTTAAAAAGCAGTAATAGAATTATTTTATCTGCCGAACAGTATCAGTAATACAAGGAGATTAAAAAAGTTCACTTTTATTGCAACTCAAGCAAACCAGATGTACTTTTAAGCATATAAATGTGATTCATGACCTTCACCAAGGAAGTTATGTTTCATTGCTATTTCTCATTCGTTTGTTTGTTTATTTGTTACCCGTGCACTGGAGGTTATGTTTTCATTGTTGTCAGTCATTCAGCAGTTTGTCTCAAAAGGAACAGATTCCAATTAAATCTGATGGACAGATAAACCTCAGGCCAAGGAAAACCTCATAAAATTTTTGTGCAGATCCTGCCTTTGATCTTAAAGATTTTATCATTGATCCTGAGCCTATGTTTGATCTTTGCTTCTGGCTCCTTTAATCCTGATCAAGAGGCAGAGCTAGTCTTTGATCCTTGAGCTTTGATCTTTCGTCACTATTCATAATCATCCTGCCAGTCTGTCTGTCACTTGCGGGACAGTAGGTAACGGTAGCTAAGAACAGTAACTGTATAACATGAGAGTAACTGTAACACAGTGACACAGAGGAACTGTAGAACTTAAAGTAAAAGTGACTGGACTGGTCACAACAGTTACAACCTGTAACTGAGTAACTTATAATGCTTAATTGATTCTGCTCAAGAGACAGCTCATAGCACTGAACTTTGGGCTCTGTTCTTTGATCCTGGTTCCTTTGGTTCCAGTTACAGGATCAAAGCAAGATAAACAAAGAGTGATAAAACCATAACCCTTTGAGGTTCAAAGATCAGTGATCAAGATCCAAGATCACACATCAAAGGTCAGCAATCAGTATCAAAGATAGGAATCAAAGCACAGCAAGCAGGATCAAAGAACAACAAGTTGGATCTTGTTGGAGTAATCAGGATCAAAGGTCAGGAATTAGATCTTCAAAAGTCCAGAAGAAATACTGTCAGGTTTGACCTCGCCTGGACATACAAGAAATGACACTTGAGACAAGAACTAAGACAGAGTTGAGATATCTTTAGTAAGCTTTGCAAAGGGGAGATGCAGCAGAGCTTACTATGTGCAGTTCTCCAACTGTGACATCCTCCGCGAGGCTCTTTTATTGTATGTAAAAAACAAAGATAAGGGTGGGGGCTACATGAGTCCACAGGCGTGTGGTTACAACATGTGCTATTAGTCGTGCAGATATGTATGCAATCAACTGAAACATTCTGATCTTAGGTACAGAGTGAGTGGTTTTGCTGAAGCTTGCTAAATGTCAAACCGCAAACAGGCTGACCTGCAGCTGTGCTATCTATCTGGGAATATCTGAGAGAAACAGTTTACAGAATTTAAGATACAAAGGAACAGTATAAACAAGCAGATGTAACAAAAGATAATAAATGATAACATGTTTGTACAGTACATTTTATCTAACAAATACCTCTGTCAGAATGTTGATAAAGCTTTATAGAAAGACCTCTGTTAGACCTTAGAACTCACTTTGTGGTTTTCTTGCTTGATCTTTTCATTGGCTGTTAGCAGGAAATCTCAAAAGCAGATTAACAGGTTTCTATAAAATTTAGTAGAGAAGCAGGTAGGTGATTAAATTTTGGTTGGGATCCAAATCAAGGGGCAGAGCTTACCATTGCTATATCTGATCCTGTTATCAGGACTGGTGATTAGCTCAGCAATCAGGATCAAAGGTCAGGATCTGGCTGATAGTTGTGGTTGATGGTTGAAGACTGATGGTTGAAAAAGGGCAACAAAAATCTAATCTCCTTGGAAGGGTTCAAAGATCAAGTTCAGCAGTCAGGATAAGATATATGTATACTCAGCCTTGTTTAGGCTTTTGTTGAAATGGCATAGACCTGAAACCTAGCATTTAGTGGAGCTATTTAGCATTTGTCCCTTTTAATATAAAATAGAGAATGTCGCTGGTAATTGCTGTAATGCATACATGTCAACCTATACGGATTGTCCGTAAATTATATGGATTTTTCCAAGTTTCAAAGTCATACGGACGTACAAATAAAGTCTTACAGATATTCAGGGTTTGGTTTGCAGCAGCTCTGTAATCAACCATTTCTGCAGCGCGACTCCACTTTGATGCGTGAACCAAATGAAGCAATGCTTGGATCCACTAGCTCGTTGGTTCTTTGATTCGCTGCTCTTCAGAAACAGCAAGTCCGCTTCTTAACTCCTCTCAAAGCCATTAAAATATCATGAGTCTTTTGTGTGGATTAAAGTCACTAATTGGTACTCTTGTCTTGTTGTAGTCAAGAAGCGAGAATCGTCCTCCGTTCTGTTGTCTGCTGAGTCCGGTCGGAATTAATAACTTCCAAACGAATTGCCGCTTTAAATAAAATGACACCTCTTTAAAACGTTGTATTACAGACACGAAACTACAATCCACTAAAACGTTTTTTTCTTCCCAAAATGAGACGTCCTGCATTCTTTATGAATTAAACTGAAGCTGAAGTGAAGCACAGCGAGCTCAGACGTATGGAAAGATATTCATGACAATAATGTCTGAAAGGAAATGCTTTTGACAAAAACTACAGATTTTGTTTATTCCTATTTATGTCCAGAGATCAAGGATCCACCATGAAGAGTTTACTATGTCCAAAGTTTAAGGATCCAGTGACCGATTTCATATTTATTTATTTTATTCAATTTATTTTTCATGATTTTATTAATGTATTTCCATTAGTGACAGACAGTTCTTGTTTCTGTAAAAAAATAACTAAATTTGACACATTCAGTTCGATAAAATTCAGCCTGACGCATGAATACTAGATCGCTATTGTTTGAAATTCAACTGTGGAGGAAATACTAATGATCCTGACTTTAATGTCATTGCGGCAACTCATAATTTGTGGATAAAAACTCAGTTATGTGATACTGCTATGCGGTTGTGTGTACTGTAATAAAACTGATTTTGTTGCAATTTGGAGGTTATAAGGATTTTGTGTTGATTTTATGGATTTTCTCACTTGGTTATACAGGTGGACCCTCAAAGGGGTTGACATGTATGATAATGTACTCCACAATGTGGCATAGTCAATAAAATCAGCTCTAATCAAGAGGTATAAGCCATCAGAAGAACCCACTTTCCATCTGCCAGGTTGATCTTGTTGAAAATGGGGTACATTTCTGGTGTGGGGTTTCCCTGCTGGTCCTCATACAGGAAGACAGGAGACCATCCCACCTCAAGCCCAAGCTGCTGCACCCCTTGGTCATTATAGATTGACAGCAGGAAGACCTGGGAATCCTTCTTGGCACGCACTGTCGTCATCAAAGAGAAATCCTCAGGAAAATGTGAATCTGGAAGAAGCAAAGTCAGCAAAAGGAGCAGATCAAAGATGTTAAGCACAGTAGGGAGCATATGATCTTAGAATATTCAGCAACCACCTGTTGGCGATACAAGATGGAAAAAAGAGATATTGCCCATGTAAGCACCGGAATAAGACATAGAAGCAGATTGAAATCTACTTTTGGAATATGAAGAAGGGGGAGGCCACTACCAGGGAAGAGCTGCTTGGTCGGAGCACTAAGTTGGATCTTTTTGTCTATCCTGTAGGCCAGGTCCGCCTCTTCCACACCAATCCTGCTTCTGCAGAGACCAGCCTCCAAGGACACACCCTCCATAACCTCTGACAGCTCCAGCGCTCGCAGAACATCGACGGGGTCCACTGAGGACACAAAGAGAGAGAGAAAACTGAGCCATCTGCACAGAGGAGAACAGAAACCTGATGCTGTATTTAGAAATCCCCAGCGTTCACGGACACTATGCAGTCAGCATGCCTCTGGGCAATATCACTAAAATCACATCATTCACACATCTGTCACTTAGCAACAACTGCATTTTGTCAAGGTTGAGAAGTAGAGTGTTTCATCATGTGAAGTTTAAAAACAAATAATTTAGAGAGACAACATACAAAATACAGACTGCAAAGAAAAAACACAATACAGCCAAATCAGTGCATTTACTGTGCATCCAGAAAGTATTCACAGCGCTTCACTTTTTACACATTTTGTTATGTTACAGCCTTATTTCAAAATGGAGTAAATTATTTTTTCCCCTCAATATTCTACTCACAGCACCCCATAATGACAACATGAAAAAGGATTTTGAAAATTTTTGTAAATGTATTACAAATAAAAAAAACACTAAGGAATCATGCGTAAATAAGTATTCACACCCTTTGCTCAATACTTTGTTGATGCACCTTTGGCATCAATTAAAGCCTCAGGTCTACTTGAATGTGATGCCACAAGCTTGGTGCACCTCTGTTTTGGGCAGTTTTGCCCATTCTTCTTTGCAGCACCTCTCAAGCTCCATCAGGTTGGATGGGGAGCATCAGTGCACAGCCATTTTCAGATCTCTTCAGAGATGTTCAATCAGATTCAGGTCTGGGCTATGGCTGGGCCACTCAAGGACATTCACAGAGTTGTCCTGAAGCCACTCCTTGATATCTTGGCTGTGTGTTTAGGGTCACTGTCCTGCTGAAAGATGAACCGTCACCCCAGTCTGAGGTCAAGAGCGCTCTGGAGCAGGTTTTCATCCAGGATGTCTCTGTACTTTGCTGCATTCATCTTTCCCTCAATCCTGACTAGTCTCCCAGTTTCTGCCACTGAAAAACATCCCCACAGCATGATGCTGCCACCACCATGCTTCACTGTAGGGATGGTGCCTGGTTTCCTCCAAACATGACTCCTGACATTCACACCAAAGAGTTCAATCTTTGTCTCATCGGACCAGAGAATTTTGTTTCTCATGGTCTGACAGTCCTTCAGGTGCCTTCTGCCAATCTCCAAGTGAGCTGCCATGTGCCTTCGAGTGTCTTCCATCTGGCTCTCTACCATACAGGCCTGATTGGTGCAGAGATGGTTGTCCTTCTGCAAGGTTCTCTTCTCTCCACAGACGAATGCTGGAGTTCTGACAGAGTGACCATCGGGTTCTTGGTCACCTCCCTGACTAAGGTCCTTCCCCCCTGATCGCTCAGTTTAGACAGGCGGACCTCACCGCTGGTCAGCAATAAGCCATTTTTCACTCTCCATCTGCAAATGCTGGACTAATCATTAAAAGTGTCAATGAGCCATATAGAAGAATGTCAGCGTTGTACAATCATGTCCTCAGAGAAGCGGTTCTGTGTGTCCAAGACCAACTGGCATGGTTTTTCATGTTTTTTTTATTTAATTTTATTGGACAATGGACAACTCACTCAGCTTTTGTGTACCAAGTTCAACTTTCAGCTATTTTTGTCTTATTTCGTCTGTGTGCTTTTGCAAATATTGCACAACATCAGAAAATCAGAAGCAATTGTCAACAAGAAGCACCTCTTTAGAATCTTAAAGCAGGCTTTGAAGCTTTGAATCAAAATGTTTCACTGGCTATATTCAAAACAAGAAGCTGACTGTTGACCAACTAAGATACAATATTTATACCATTATCAGCTACTGTAGCTTCTCAACTTAGATAACATGTAAGTATTTTTAGGTTATGTGTATTGCACAGTAGCAAACTCAGTCCTGTTCTATAGTACAATTCTGTAGATCAATTACATATTTTCATAAGCAAAACATCCCTTTTATACTCATTCAGATATGAAAGCTATGTGGCCTTTGAGTTTTTTTAAGATTTAAGTCCTAAAAGGAATTTCATTTGGGACCACTATAATTTTATTCCTTAGCATTTAAATAAGGGATTCCTCATATTATAGTACCAATATTATCAAACTTTGCACTGTCTGAAAACAATTTAGGAATTTAACCCCTGATGGGGAGAAATTCAAGCAATCTGGCAACATCATAAATCACGTGGGATGGGCTCCCCCTGATCTGCAAAAGGGGTGCTGGGAAGGACACAGTAACTATCAATTGGAGTAAAGGAAGGCAACGTGAAGTCAGCTGATTGCTCCTTCGAACAAAATAAACCACTTTGGTGGAAAATTATTTCTGTATACATCTAATATGTTTCTCATATATTTTGTAAAGGTTAGTGAGAAAGAAACATTTCTAAATCTCAAAATTTGTTTGTTTTTAAACCACATAACACCTCTGAAGTGATTTACAAGACATCTTACGAATGTTAGCTTGCACACCCCAGGAGCATACAGTACATCAAACAACTGGGTCAGATCAGCTTTTTGTCTTTTCTGCATTCCACTGCAAGCAGGTGTTTCTATTTTTACACACCACCAAATGCACTACACCTTTCACTCATGGTAACGGCAACATGAAACGTAACTAAACTGACTAAACCAATTGAACTACAAAACGCAATAAATCAATAACACTAAAACACCTGTTACCACTAACATGAACCACAAGAAAGCAACATTTAAAACCCAAAAACTCCCATAGTGCATTGCACAATGTCCATTGTTTGCTGGTTAGCTAAAATTGCTAATTTCTCCAAGAATATGGATTCTATCAACTTTCCATTTTCACAATATTCATCCTTGACCAAAAATACATAAGCATACCAAATGGCAAATGTCAGCTCTTCCGAGTTTCTCCATGATTGAAGCCGCATGCACAAACACATACATGCACACAGAGGCCACTTGGCTACTATAATATGGATAATAATGCTTGGATTTCAGTAGAAACTGCATTTGCCTGTTTTGTGAAATTTGAAAGGCCGTACAGTTTTAAATGAGAAGCTATTTTCCCAGAAGACAGCAAAATGATTTTAGCTGTGCTGGTTTTATAAAATCGTGCCAATGTGACAGCGCTTTGTTGTCTGGTTTCTTTAAGTGCCGGTTGTGACCAAGCTGAAGGACAGGGTTTAGAGAGTTTGGAAACTGATCTTCAAGTACATAGGCTTCCTGCTTCCTCATAGTCGGAAGAATCAGCTCCTCTGAGATGCGGTGGCAGGTGGCTTCGGTGCATGTTATTATGGGATAGGGAAGGTACACGAGCTCACCCGTAATCCTGCTGCTGCACATCTGACAGCTGACACCTGCACACGGCTCAGTGTGCACCAGCGACCAACATTCTGTCTGTGTTGTATTTATCAAACTCACAACCTTTCATGCATATTAAAAAAGCCAACATTAGTTACTCAAATATCTTCACAGCTAAAACATTTGTGTGAGCTTGTCTTTTAGTATTCAGCCTTCAAAAACCAATTTCCCAGAAAATAAGACCAAAAAAACGTGCCAATGTTTGACACTTTTGCATCAATTTTCTGAAATGAGTGCAAATATCTGGAAACAAGACAACAAAAGGGAAAATTGCACTCATATCAAGAGTCTTTATTCGTGCACATTTTCTAAACAATTTTATTCCTTTAGTGAACATCACGGGGATGGAGATTTATTTGTAGTGCAAACTCATGCAGCATTGTAATACGCTTTTTGCAGTTAAGTGTAGCAACCGCCCGTCCCTGCAGATACAAGGACTCTCCCCCTGCTGCCTCTCTCTCATTACAATGAGCCTGTGCTTTATTTGCTGTCTGCCGGTTATGTTATTAGATGTTCTGTTGATAAAGTGCTGCCATGAGCATAAGCCAGGATCAGAGCTGTGCGTGCAGCCGGTCTCCCACCAGCTGCTGTTTCGAGGCAACTTGGCACTTAGCATTCCGTGCAACCAAAATGAGGATCCTAAACCCAAATTACCTCCTGCAGCTTTCTGCACACATACAGAGTTCGACTTTTATTCCCCTTGTTAATTAAACATATGGAGACAGTTTAGTGCTGCCCAGACATCACCTTCAGAAATGTACCGTGACATTTTATAATGTAATATATTTAAAGAGCAGAGGTCGTTCATTTCAAGCAGCTGTGAGGTCACCCTCTGGATCCTAAGCACAGTAATAAGATGTACAGATACTGATACTGATATTGTCTCAGTGTTGATACGGTATCATTTGTAGGAATGTCCCAGTCATCTTTTTGTTGTCAGTCTCAATCCAAGCCATTCAACATTGAGTATCTGCCAATGCTGAGTCCTGAACATTGAAAATTGACCAGAGCAGGGACAGATCAAAGTGGCAGTCGCTGTGAGGGGCGGTGCAAGGGGAGTCCTATAGGTGACACGAAAGACACTTTGAAGCAATCAGACTGTTCAAACTGAAATGCATCTGCAGAAATTCGACAGCAATCGAGATTTGAAACCACCTATATATGTGGTCTTGAAGTCAAATTGGGGAAAATCACCTTTCATGTGTTTTTTTTTTGTTTGTTTGTTTGTTTGTTTGTTTGTTTTTGCTGTTCTGACTAACAAAAAATCAATATAGATACAACCTGGATATGCCAACAAATCAGATTGGGGCTGGCAATCAAAATATTCACTTAAAAGAAAGGGGGATGTGATGATTATGATGTTTACTTCAGACCATTAGGTGTCAGTCACAAGGTGTTACTGAAGTAACATCCTGTCAGGTTTAACCCCTTTTTTACCTGCACATACAAAAAATGACTCAAGGGAAACAGACAGAGAAATTTCTTTTTGTGGCTTTGCGCAAAGGGGAAGAGCTCAACAGAACCTGCTGTGCAGCTTATTCTGAAGAGGTCCTCAACTTTGCAGCGTTTTACTGAGACAAGCATGGGCGGTTACAGGGTGAATCATTCATTTACATACGTGTGATCGTATCGGAGAGGAGCCTGAAAGCTGAAGGCTCTGTTGTGAAAGTGAAGGCTCTGTTGTGAAAGTGTAGGTACACGGACCCACACAGGGGGCGCAAATGAACAGACAATGGAGCAGGTCAAATAACAACAATTTACTGTTGCGAATGTGCACAACCAATACAACAGATTACAATACTAGACAGGAGTCAAATCATAAAGGTGTCGTGTGGGCAGGCTCGAAGATAGGAGACACCTGTCCAAAGCAGAACCGGAACCACACGATTTCCTCCGCCACCAGACCCCGGGAATACTGGAGCCGCCAAGTCCCGAACTCCCAGGTGGCCACTGCCTCCGCGTGTCGGATCTGGTACTGCTGGCGAGGAACAAAAAGCAGTTAAATGAGGGCGCGTTTGCACCCAGCAATCCGTATGGCAGGAAAGCTACCTCCACCTCTCGTTGGAAAAGTAGTTCACAATACAACGCTTGAGTAACAAAAGGATACTGTCTCACAGTCAGCTGAGGTACGTTACCTTCAAGGTAGAACGATATCTCGGCAAAGAGGTGGAGATGTCGTCTGGCTGATATACCAACACTGATCCAGATGAATGGTGACAGCTGTCAAAGATGATGAGCGTCAGCTGTCACCCTGGCTGCTCCTGTGAGGCGGCAGCGCCCTCTGGTGCCTGGAGCCCGCACTCCAGGCCGGGTGCCCTCTGGTGGTGGTGGGCCAGCAGTACCTCCTCTTCAGCGGCCCACACAACAGGCTCTGCCTCACATTCTACTCTTACAAACCCTAGGAACTACAAGTAAGCCTGCAGTCTGAGAGCGAAGCACTCTATTGGGGTGATATGGTACTATGAGGTCCCTAAGATAAGATGGGACCTGATTATTCAAAACTTTATAAGTAAGAAGAAGAATTTTAAATTCTATTCTAGAATTAACAGGAAGCCAATGAAGAGAGGCCAATATGGGTGAGATATGCTCTCTCCTTCTAGTCCCTGTTAGCACTCTAGCTGCAGAATTTTGAATTAACTGAAGGCTTTTCAGGGAACTTTTAGGACAACCTGATAATAATGAATTACAATAGTCCAGCCTAGAGGAAATAAATCAATGAATTAGTTTTTCAGCATCACTCTGAGACAAGACCTTTCTAATTTTAGAGATATTGCGCAAATGCAAAAAAGCAGTCCTACATATTTGTTTAATATGCGCATTGAATGACATATCCTGATCATGCGCATTGAATGACATATCCTGATCAAAAATGACTCCAAGATTTCTCACAGTATTACTAGAGGTCAGGGTAATACCATCCAGAGTAAGGATCTGGTTAGACACCATGTTTCTAAGATTTGTGGGGCCAAGTACAATAACTTCAGTTTTATCTGAGTTTAAAAGCAGGAAATTAGAGGTCATCCATGTCTTTATGTCTGTAAGACAATCCTGCAGTTTAGCTAATTGGTGGTGTCCACTGGGCTTCATGGATAGATAAAGCTGGGTATCATCTGCGTACAATGAAAATTTAAGCAATGCCGTCTAATAATACTGCCTAAGGGAAACATGTATAAAGTGAATAAAATTGGTCCTAGCACAGAACCTTGTGGAACTCCATAATTAACCTTAGTCTGTGAAGAAGATTCTCCATTTACATGAACAAATTGTAATCTATTAGATAAATATGATTCAAACCACCGCAGCGCAGTGCCTTTAATACCTATGGCATGCTCTAATCTCTGTAATAAAATTTTATGGTCAACAGTATCAAAAGCAGCACTGAGGTCTAACAGAACAAGCACAGAGATGAGTCCACTGTCTGAGGCCATAAGAAGATCATTTGTAACCTTCACTAATGCTGTTTCTGTACTATGATGAATTCTAAAACCTGACTGAAACTCTTCAAATAGACCATCCTCTGCAGATGATCAGTTAGCTGTTTTACACACTACCCTTTCAAGAATTTTTGAGAGAAAAGGAAGGCTGGAGATTGGCCTATAATTAGCTAAGATAGCTGGGTCAAGTGATGGCTTTTTAAGTAATGGTTTAATTACTGCCACCTTAAAAGCCTGTGGTACATAGCCAACTAATAAAGATAGACTGATCATATTTAAGATCGAAGCATTAATTAATGGTAGGGCTTCCTTGAGCAGCCTGGTAGGAATGGGGTCTAATAGACATGTTGATGGTTTGGAGGACAGAACAATCAGAGAGAAAGAGTCTAACCAAATACCGGCATCACTGAAAGCAGCCAAAGATAACGATACGTCTTTGGGATGGTTATGAGTAATTTTTTCTCTAATAGTTAAAATTTTATTAGCAAAGAAAGTCATGAAGTCATAACTAGTTAAAGTTAAAGGAATACTCGGCTTTCAGAGAATAGATCCCTCAAATAGTGGAACCATTTCTGGAAAGTAAAACTGCAAAACCATTTCCTGTAAATGACCATCCTGCCTTGTGCTTCCTCCATCAGGATATGGTGAGACAGATGCGGAATTTCACTTTAGTGGTGCAAGCATAAATGTCATACCTAAAAATAATTGTGTTACTGGCTCCACTTCAAATCAAGAAGTGATTTGTACTTGAACTATCACACTTATTTGTACCATATTCAGGTCCACTGTGTCAGGCTTACAAGTTTTTATTAAATCATTTTTATTCCCCTGCTGACCGAAGTCCTAAAACGGGATCATGTTGTGGTGATTTCCGTCCATTTGTGTGTGTCCGTCTGTCCATCCCAAAGAGGGTATGAGTGTTCTGAATTCAACTCCTCTCACATTTTCAGGAGGAAATTCCTGAAACATGGTACAAGTCCTTGTGATAGCTTGGTAATACACATATTATCATATCGGTTGAATTGGGCACATTTTACCAGATGGCCCTTGATTAACAAATCTAGACTCCACCAGTTTCATGAGTGGTTGCCTGCATTTTGAAATCAACTCCTCTCACACTTTTACATGGAATTTCATGTAACTTGGTCCAAATCCTTGTTATAGGCTGATAATATACAAACTGTAACATTGTAAAAGTTTGACACATTTTGGGAGAGTTATGGCCCTTGGTTAACAAACCTAGACTCTGCCAATTCCATGAGTTGGTGCCTGCATTCTGAAATCAACTCCTTGTTGTGAAAGTGTAGTGACACGGACCCACAACAGGGGGCGCAAATGACCGGTCAATAGATGAGCCAAAAAGGAACAATTTAATGTTGTGAAATGTGCACAACGAATATACAGACAATCTCAGAATATGATTACAGTCAAATTACAAAGGTGACGTGTGGGCAGGCTTGAGGATAGAAGACATCTGTCCTGAGAAGGGCCGGAACCACACAATTTCCGCCACCACCGAACCTGGTGAATACTGGAGCCGCCAAGTCCCGAATTCCCAGGTGATCACCGTCTCCGACTGTCGGATCTAGTACTGCTGGCGAGAACAAAGACAGTCAAGTGTGGGTGTGTGTACACCCAGCAACAACAACGGTGGGAATGCCACCTCCACCTCTCACTCAATATGTGATGAGTACCGCAGTGATTCCTCAGGGGAAAAGAGTGCCGTCCTGCACTCACTCAGCTTCCACAGAAAGAGGAACCGGTACTCCTGCAAACACTCACAATATACAGATATATTGTAACACAAAACGGCTGAGGATATTACCTTCAATGAAGTACGATATCTCGGCGATGAGGTGGAGATGACGTCTGGGTTTTATGGAGTGAGGTGATGAAGAATGAGTGACAGCTGTCAGGAAGTAATGAGTAACAGCTGTCACTCCCGGCTGTGTCCGTGGCGGCAGCGCCCTCTCGTGCCTGAAGCCCGCACTTCAGGCAGGGCGCCCTCTGGTGGTGGGCCAGCAGTACCTCCTCTTCTGGCGGCCCACACAACAGGACCCCCCCCCTCAACGGGCGCCCCCTGGCGCCCGACCAGGTTTGTCGGGGTGTCGGCGGTAGAAGTCGGCCAGGAGGGCCGGATCCAGGATGAAGCTCCTCTTCACCCAGGAGCGTTCTTCGGGTCCATACCCTTCCCAGTCCACCAGATATTGGAACCCCCGGCCCATTCGACGGACATCCAGGAGCCGGCGCACTGTCCAAGCCGGCTCCCCGTCAATGATCCGGGCAGGAGGCGGCGCCGGACCGGGAGCACAGAGGGGTGAGGTGTGGTGAGGATTGATCCTGGAAACATGGAAGACCGGGTGGATCCGCAGTGAAGCTGGGAGCTGGAGCTTCACCGCGGCAGGGCTGAGGACTTTGAGGATACGGAAGGGGCCGATGAACCTGTCCATCAATTTTGGAGACTGTACTTGCAGGGGATGTCCTTCGTTGACAACCACACCTCCTGCCCGGGCTGGTATGCAGGGGCCGGGGACCGCCGGCGGTCTGCATGGGTCTTGGCCCTCGTCCGGGCTACAACAAGGCAGAACGGGCGGTGCGCCACACCCGACGGCACCTCAGAAGATGGGCCCGGACCGAGGGCACACCGACCTCTCCCTCCACCATGGGAAATAATGGGGGCTGGTAACCCCAAACACACCTCAAATGGGGAGAGGCCGGTGGCAGAAGACACCTGGCTGTTATGCGCATACTCGATCCAGGCCAGATGGTTACTCCAGGCCATCGGGTGCGCGGATGTTACGCAGCGGAGGGTCTGTTCCAGTTCCTGGTTGGCGCGCTCTGCCTGTCCGTTCGTCTGTGGATGGTACCTGGACGAGAGACTCACGGTGGCCCCCAGTTCCCTGCAGAAGCTCCTCCAGACGTGTGAGGAGAACTGGGGACCACGGTCAGAGACGATGTCGGTGGGTATCCCATGCAGACGGATGACGTGGTGGACCAGGAGGTCTGCTGTCTCCTGGGCTGTTGGGAGCTTCGGGAGGGCCACGAAGTGGGCCGCCTTGGAGAATCGGTCCACTATCGTGAAGATGGTGGTGTTGCCCTGGGACGGCGGGAGGGCCGTGACGAAATCCAGGCCGATGTGGGACCAGGGGCGATGAGGCACCGGTAATGGCTGGAGAAGTCCTTGGGACCTTTTATGGTCTGCCTTGCCCCTGGCACAGGTGGTGCAGGCCTGGATATACTCCCGGACATCGGCCTCCATAGACGCCCACCAGAAGCGCTGCCGGACAACTGCCACGGTCCTTCGCACCCCTGGATGACAGGAGAGCTTGGAACCGTGACAGAAGTCCAAGACTGCAGCTGTGGCCTCTGGTGGGACGTATAAACGGTTCTTCGGACCTGTTCCTGGGTCCGGGCTCCGTGCCAGGGCCTCCCGGATGGTCTTCTCCATGTCCCAGGTGAGGGTGGCCACGATAGTGGACTCCGGCAGGATGGGCTCCGGTGGATCCGACAGTGCAGTTTTGACCTCCTCTTCGTGTACCCGGGACAAGGCATCCGACCTCTGGTTCTTGGTCCCGGGGCGATAGGTGATCCGGAAGTCAAAACGCCCGAAGAACAGTGACCAGCGGGCTTGCCTGCGGTTCAGCCGCTTGGCGGTCCTGATATACTCCAGGTTCCGATGGTCAGTGAAAACCGTGAACGGCACAGACGCTCCCTCCAACAGGTGTCTCCACTCCTCAAGAGCCTCCTTCACCGCAAGGAGTTCTCAGCCGGAGTCAACCTGCGAGAAAAGTAGGCACACGGGTGAAGAACCTTATCAGTCTCTCCGCTCTGGGACAGCATGGCTCCTATCCCTGAGTCAGAGGCGTCCACTTCAACCATGAACTGGCGGCTAGGGTCGGGCTGCACCAAAACTGGCGCAGTAGAGAACCGTCATTTCAACTCCTTGAACGTGGCTTTGCACCGATCCGACCAGGTGAAGGGGACTTTTGGAGAGGTCAGGGCTGTCAGGGGGCTAACTACCTGACTGTAGCCCTTAATGAACCTCCTATAGAAATTAGCGAAGCCGAGGAACTGTTGCAGCTTCCTACGGCTTGTTGGTTGGGGCCAATCTCTCACCGCCGCAACCTTGGCCGGATCAGGGGCGACGGAGTTAGAGGAGATGATAAACCCCAGGAAGGACAAAGACGTGCGGTGAAACTCGCACTTCTCGCCCTTCACAAACAGTCGGTTCTCTAACAACCGCTGCAGGACCTGACATACATGCTGGACATGGGTCTCAGGATCCGGAGAAAAGATGAGAATATCGTCCAGATATACGAAGACGAATCGGTGCAGGAAGTCCCGCAAGACGTCATTAACCAAGGCTTGGAACGTCACGGGGGCATTGGTGAGGCCGAACGGCATGACCAGGTACTCAAAGTGACCTAACGGGGTGTTAAATGCCGTCTTCCATTCGTCTCCCTTCCGGATCCGAACCAGGTGATACACATTTCTAAGATCCAGCTTAGTAAAGATTTTGGCTCCATGCAGGGGGGTGAACACGGAATCCAACAATGGCAACGGGTATCGATTGCGAACCGTAATCTCATTCAGCCCCCTGTAATCAATGCATGGACGGAGTCCGCCATCTTTCTTGCCCACAAAGAAGAAACCTGCCCCCATCGGGGAGGTGGAGTTCCGGATCAGCCCGGCAGCTAATGAGCCCCGGATGTAGGTCTCCATTGATTCGCGCTCAGGTCGTGAGAGGTTGTACAGCCTGCTGGATGGGAACTCAGCGCCTGGAACCAAATCAATGGCACAATCGTACGGATGGTGCGGGGGAAGGGTGAGTGCCAGATCCTTGCTGAAGACGTCAGCAAGATCGTGGTACTCAACCGGCACTGCCGTCAGATTGGGAGGGACTTCGGGTCCATACCCTTCCCAGTCCACCAGATATTGGAACCCCCGGCCCATTCGACGGACATCCAGGAGCCGGCGCACTGTCCAAGCCGGCTCCCCATCAATGATCCGGGCAGGAGGCGGCGCCGGACCGGGAGCACAGAGGGGTGAGGTGTGATGAGGTTTGATCCTGGAAACATGGAAGACCGGGTGGATCCGCAGTGAAGCTGGGAGCTGGAGCTTCACCGCGGCAGGGCTGAGGACTTTGAGGATACGGAAGGGGCAGATGAACCTGTCCATCAATTTTGGAGACTGTACTTGCAGGGGGATGTCCTTCGTTGACAACCACACCTCCTGCCCGGGCTGGTATGCAGGGGCCGGGGACCGCCGGCGGTCTGCATGGGTCTTGGCCCTCGTCCGGGCTTACAACAAGGCAGAACGGGCGGTGCGCCACACCCGACGGCACCTCCGAAGATGGGCCCGGACCGAGGGCACACCGACCTCTCCCTCCACCACGGGAAATAATGGGGGCTGGTACCCCAAACACACCTCAAATGGGGAGAGGCCGGTGGCAGAAGACACCTGGCTGTTATGCGCATACTCGATCCAGGCCAGATGGTTACTCCAGGCCATCGGGTGCGCGGATGTTACGCAGCGGAGGGTCTGTTCCAGTTCCTGGTTGGCGCGCTCTGCCTGTCCGTTCGTCTGTGGATGGTACCTGGACGAGAGACTCACGGTGGCCCCCAGTTCCCTGCAGAAGCTCCTCCAGACGTGTGAGGAGAACTGGGGACCACGGTCAGAGACGATGTCGGTGGGTATCCCATGCAGACAGATGACGTGGTGGACCAGGAGGTCTGCTGTCTCCTGGGCTGTTGGGAGCTTCGGGAGGGCCACGAAGTGGGCTGCCTTGGAGAATCGGTCCACTATCGTGAAGATGGTGGTGTTGCCCTGGGACGGCGGGAGGCCCGTGACGAAATCCAGGCCGATGTGGGACCAGGGGCGATGAGGCACCGGTAATGGCTGGAGAAGTCCTTGGGACCTTTTATGGTCTGCCTTGCCCCTGGCACAGGTGGTGCAGGCCTGGATATACTCCCGGACGTCGGCCTCCATAGACGCCCACCAGAAGCGCTGCCGGACAACTGCCACGGTCCTTCGCACCCCTGGATGACAGGAGAGCTTGGAACCGTGACAGAAGTCCAAGACTGCAGCTGTGGCCTCTGGTGGGATGTATAAACGGTTCTTCGGACCTGTTCCTGGGTCCGGGCTCCGTGCCAGGGCCTCCCGGATGGTCTTCTCCATGTCCCAGGTGAGGGTGGCCACGATAGTGGACTCCGGCAGGATGGGCTCCGGTGGATCCGACAGTGCAGTTTTGACCTCCTCTTCGTGTACCCGGGACAAGGCATCCGACCTCTGGTTCTTGGTCCCGGGGCGATAGGTGATCCGGAAGTCAAAACGCCCGAAGAACAGTGACCAGCGGGCTTGCCTGCGGTTCAGCCGCTTGGCGGTCCTGATATACTCCAGGTTCCGATGGTCAGTGAAAACCGTGAACGGCACAGACGCTCCCTCCAACAGGTGTCTCCACTCCTCAAGAGCCTCCTTCACCGCAAGGAGTTCTCAGCCGGAGTCAACCTGCGAGAAAAGTAGGCACACGGGTGAAGAACCTTATCGGTCTCTCCGCTCTGGGACAGCACGGCTCCTATCCCTGAGTCAGAGGCGTCCACTTCAACCATGAACTGGCGGCTAGGGTCGGGCTGCACCAAAACTGGCGCAGTAGAGAACCGTCGTTTCAACTCCTTGAACGCGGCTTCGCACCGATCCGACCAGGTGAAGGGGACTTTTGGAGAGGTCAGGGCTGTCAGGGGGCTAACTACCTGACTGTAGCCCTTAATGAACCTCCTATAGAAATTAGCGAAGCCGTGGAACTGTTGCAGCTTCCTACGGCTTGTTGGTTGGGGCCAATCTCTCACCGCCGCAACCTTGGCCGGATCAGGGGCGACGGAGTTAGAGGAGATGATAAACCCCAGGAAGGACAAAGACGTGCGGTGAAACTCGCACTTCTCGCCCTTCACAAACAGTCGGTTCTCTAACAACCGCTGCAGGACCTGACATACATACTGGACATGGGTCTCAGGATCCGGAGAAAAGATGAGAATATCGTCCAGATATACGAAGACGAATCGGTGCAGGAAGTCCCGCAAGACGTCATTAACCATGGCTTGGAACGTCACGGGGGCATTGGTGAGGCTGAACGGCATGACCAGGTACTCAAAGTGACCTAACGGGGTGTTAAATGCCGTCTTCCATTCGTCTCCCTTCTGGATCCGAACCAGGTGATACGCATTTCTAAGATCCAGCTTAGTAAAGATTTTGGCTCCATGCAGGGGGGTGAACACGGAATCCAACAATGGCAACGGGTATCGATTGCGAACCATAATCTCATTCAGCCCCCTGTAATCAATGCATGGACGGAGTCCGCCATCTTTCTTGCCCACAAAGAAGAAACCTGCCCCCATCGGGGAGGTGGAGTTCCGGATCAGCCCGGCAGCTAATGAGCCCCGGATGTAGGTCTCCATTGATTCGCGCTCAGGTTGTGAGAGGTTGTACAGCCTGCTGGATGGGAACTCAGCGCCTGGAACCAAATCAATGGCACAATCGTACGGACGGTGCGGGGGAAGGGTGAGTGCCAGATCCTTGCTGAAGACGTCAGCAAGATCGTGGTACTCAACCGGCACTGCCGTCAGATTGGGAGGGACTTTGACCTCCTCCTTAGCCTGTAAACTGGGAGGAACCGAGGATCCTAAACACACCCGATGGCAGGTTTCGCTCCACTGAACCACCACCCCAGACGGCCAATCAATCCGGGGATTGTGCTTCAACATCCATGGGATGCCCAAAATCACGCGGGAGGTAGAAGGAGTTACAAAAAACTCAATCTCCTCCCGATGGTTTCCAGACACCACCAGAGTTACTGGTTGTGTCTTGTGTGTGAGTAAAGGGAGGAGGGTGCCATCTAGTGCCTGCACCTGCAATGGCGAAGGAAGCGCCACCAGAGGGAGCCCTACCTCCCTTGCCCATCTGCTGTCTAGCAGATTCCCTTCTGACCCTGTGTCCACTAGTGCTGGGGCTTGAAGGGTTAAATCCCCGCAGTACCTCCTCTTCTGGCGGCCTACACAACACTCCTCTCACATTTTTAGTAGGAATTTTGGAAAACTTGGCACAAGTCCTTGTTATTAGGTGGTGATATGTACATTTTAATATCATTGGAGTTGGGCTCATTTTTACCCGAGTTATGGACCTTGATTTACAAAGCTAGACTCCATCAGGTTCACACTTGAGTGCTTGCATTCAGAAATCTACTCCTCTCACACTTTTAGATGGAATTTCATGTACCTGGTACAAATCCTTATTAAAGGTTGATAATACACATATTGTAATATTGTTCAAGATTTACACATTTTGGGAGAGTTATGGCCCTTGGTTAACAAACCTAGACACTACCAGTTCCATGGGTTGTTGCCTGTGTTCTGAAATCAACTCCAATCACATTTTTAGTAGGAACTTTGGGAAGTATGGTACAAGTCCTTGTTATCAGTTGGTGATATAACCATTTTAATATCATTGGAGTTGGGCTCATTTTTACCAGAATTATGGACCTTGATTTACAAAGCTAGACTCCATCAGGTTCACACTTGAGTGCTTGCATTCAGAAATCTACTCCTCTCACAGTTTTGGATGGCATTTCATGTAACTTGGTTGGTACAAATCCTTATTATAGGTTGATAATACACATATTGTAATATTGTTCAAGATTTACACATTTTGGGAGAGTTATGGCCCTTGATTAACAAACCTAGACACTACCAGTTGTGAGTTGTTGTCTGTGTTCTGAAATCAACTCCAATCACATTTTTAGTAGGAACTTTGGGAAGCATGGTACAAGTCCTTGTTATCAGTTGGTGATATAAACATTTTTGTTGTGTGTTGGGGGGTTGGCTGGACGAGGTTGGGTTGTTTTGTGTTTATTTTCCTTCCCAGGTGATTTGGGGCTGTTCTCTGAGGAAAATGTGCTGCAGAAGAGTCTCTCTCCTCTGTTACGATGATTGGCTGCACCTGTTGCATTCTCGTGCGGCTCTCTATCAGGACAATCCACGACACCTGTGATGTTCACGTGCAGATCTGAGGACTTCCAGCTGGTACCAATGTAGTGATGAAGAACTACAGGGGGCAGGGATACTGGAACGAAAGTGTGGATAACTCACTCACTGACTTGCAGAAGGATGTCCCTGCTGGATCCTTTTGCAGCGCATCTCCACACTCTGGACCAGCCTCTTCTCCATGACCCTGCTATGTCCAGCAGCACATTGGGGATGTGTATCCTATGATTTGATTTGGTTTATTTGGCAATAACACTAAAGGTTTCTTTGTCTGTTCCCATGGATTTTTCACTTGGGGTCTCCATAACAGATCTGAGGTGGATCTTAGTGTTATTTTTTTTCACCTGTTTTATTTTTTATTTTGTCTTAGTTTTTGTCAAATGTCCTTTGTAGTTTTAGTCATATTTAGTCATTCACTTACCATTTTTTATTTACTCATGTTTTAGTCAACTAAACATCTGTTAATTTAGTCAGGTTTTAGTCAAAAGACAACTCAATGTATTTTAGTCTCATTTCAGTTGAGAGATTTTAGTGTTTTTGATAAAACAAAACACATTAGATTATTTCTGACCATTTCAGTCAATATAGTGTTTCACACATTTGAAATAACAAATGTTATCATTACCAGACAAAATACATTTGTTGAATTATTGAAGGTTTGTGGTGTTTTCTCCCAAATTTTTAAATCCTCAAGGCTTCCCATCTCATAAATCCACAGCACTGTAGGAGTACAGCTCTTTTGAAATGAAACATTTGTTGGATGTAGTAATTCTATTTGCACATTCAAAATTGACTGGAAATTTGTTAAAGCAAAGCAGAATAAAATAAAATAAATAATTCAAGACTTGTAATGTTTTTATCTATTGTAGGGACCACAACTTGAGCCAATTTAATTTAAATATGATGTAGACTTCATGTGTCATTATCTTTTTTTAATAGTTCATGTCATTTGTTATATATTAGTCATAAATAATGTTAAAAACAAATTGATATTGGATGGATGTAGTATTTGCTGCTGTGTTAAAAAAATCTACACATAGTATATTTAATCTGAGTCTCAGAGAGCTGATCAGACACTTTAAGTGTAAATGTAAACTGTCATTGGCGTCAGATGAATTTATTCTGCAGTACATTTATTATTTATTTGCTATTCCCCTGATGTGTAATGTAATTTAGTGCCATTGTCTTCTTAAATGCACAGTTATTAAACATAAACATTTTGGCTTTTAGGTTTTGAGTTTGAAAAAAATGTTAGTTAACTGTCTGGATGCTGGTGTCCACCCTAGTGGCCTTTACAGATCTATGCTCAAACACACAGCAGGATGACACTTCCTGCAGACCGGGGGGAGGACAAAATGGAGACAACGCTATTTTAAAAACTTATTTTCGAAATTTTGAATGCGCGGGCATCCCGTGCTTTCGCAAATACACCCACGGTACATCTTATATTTGCATCCAGCCTTAATTCTGCATCAGAAGGACGTCAGCGCGAACTCTGCTGAATGCAACACATTTTGGAAACATTTTCAAAGCGTAAGAGCCTGTTGACAAAAATGGAGAGATTTTATTTCAGTTTTTATTCTATGCAAAACATTTTAGTCTACTCTTTTTCATCAGCAATAATGCATGTAAATTTAGTTTTACGCAACGTTTTAGAATACCGATGTAGTATCTTAATCATCTTCATTGTCCTCTGAGGGCACAGTATCCTCTGTTGCCAAATGCTGCTTTGGTACAAGTGCATTCTGTTAACATTTCAAGGTATGTGATAGTTCATTTCTGAATGCAGGCACCCACTCATGAAACTGACAGAGTCTAGGTTTGTTAATCAAAAGCCATAATGCTGGTAAAATGGGCTCAACAACAACGATATGATAATATGAGTATAACCATCCTATAACAAGGACTTGAGAGGAGTTGATTTCAGAACGTTTATACCCTTTATGGGAAGGATGGATGGACAGACAGAGAGACAGACAGATGGAAATTGCCACGACATAATCCCCCTTCGGGCCCACCACATCACCACATCGTGCCGCTGCTGTGAGGAAAAAAACACACACCAGAAAAAAAAACACTGCATTTTCTAATATTTAATCCCTCTTATCGAATGGACAATACAAGTATGATCCTTCTGTTCCTCTGTATATGACCCATGGTCATAGACGTCAAGTCATGAAATGACATTAATGAAGCAGTGTGCTCTTATCATGTCCACATCTGCTGGCACTGCGTGTCCAGTCGGCCCACGTGTCCAGCGAGCAGCACGCTGAAGGTCACTGTATAATGTGGACGATAGCTGACGTGGGTGACGTGACATTCAGAGTGCCAGCTGAATGTACACAAATCAAATCAAATCAAATTTATTCATTTATATAGCGCCAATTCATGATGAGGTTGCCTCAAGGTGCTCCACACAACACAACTTAAAACAGCAAAACAAAATGAATTAAAAGATTAAAAAACACAGTAAAAGAATTTAAAACATAAATAAGTAAAAAGAATAAAAGAAGACATGCAATAACATAAAATACTAGGAATAAAACAGCGAAAAAAGATGTGGCTTCAATTTAGATTTAAAAATCTAATCCAATCCAGAGTCTGACTGTCATATATGCGTGGGTAG
Organism: Thalassophryne amazonica; assembly: GCF_902500255.1. NCBI lineage: Eukaryota > Metazoa > Chordata > Actinopteri > Batrachoidiformes > Batrachoididae > Thalassophryne > Thalassophryne amazonica. The sequence continues at coordinate 19,219,241 of NC_047118.1, forward strand.
ATCATTCCACAGAGCCGGGGCACAATAGGAAATGGATCTGTGACCTGCCGACTTTTTGTTCACCCTAGGGACACACAACAGTCCTGTACCCTGTGAACACAAGGTCCAAGCCGGTACATAGGGCTCAACCAGGTCGGCCAGGTAGGGAGGTGCCAGTCCGTGAACAATTTTATAGGCCAGTAACAACACCTTAAAGTCTGATCTCAAAGAGACAAGAAACCAGAGATGGGATGTCAAAATGGGTGTAATGTGGTCGAACCTTCTGCTTCGTGTCAAAAGTCTGGCAGCAGAATTTTGAACCAGTTGAAGACCCCTAGTGCTGGACTGTGGTAAACCAGAAAATAAAGCATTGCAATAGTCCAATCTGGAAGAGATAAATGCATGTATCAGAGTCTCAGCATCAGCATCGTCTTGCTGTACCAAGAACCATCATTTCAGTTTTATCAGAGTTGAAAAGTAAGAGGTTACTAGACATCCAACTTCTCATTGATGCAAGGCAATTTTCTAAAGATTTTATGTGAATAAGATTACCAGCAGTTATCGGCATGTACAGTTGAGTATCATCAGCATTGCAATGAAAGGCAATCCCAAAATGCTGCAGTATATTCCCAAGGGGTGCTACATAAAGGGAAAAAAGGAGGGGGCCTAAAACAGATCCCTGCGGAACTCCACACTTCATGTCCCTAAGATCAGAGGTAGTGTTATTGTACAAAACACAATGAGAACGACTGGACAGATATGACATCAAACACGCAAGGGCAGTTTCAGTAATTCCAAAGTGATTCTCCAGCCTATTGAGTCAAATATTGATGATCCACAGTATCAAACGCAGCACTAAGATCTAACAGCACCAAAACTGTAGTGGTGCACATGATCACATGGAGCTTTTCACATGGCACAGCCTCCTGATGTGTGCGCTGATGCGGTAGTTCCAGCCCGTTGCAAAGGTGATATGTGTTTTTATGTATTTCCATGTGAGAACAGCATGTCCATGCACGCACCTCACAGTGGTGTGTTCTCCAGCTGTGACTTACGGATCCACACATCCCAACAGCAGTGGCTGGCATGGACACGCCCACCTTGCCGAACGAACTCAGCTCAAAGACAAAAGTCTCACTCTCTGTTCCTGTGTTCTGTGATTATTTTATGTATTTGCTATGTAATTATGTATGTAGTTATTGTTGTATGTATTGAATTAATTGTCCTGTTCTCTGTGTTTTTAATTTAACACATCATGTGCACTGAGCCGCTGTCAGCTGAAACTGACCACCACGCGATGAGCAAAGTGAAATGAATGAATTCACACCTTTCCCCATGTTGTATTTATTTTCCACTCTTTCTGTCTGTCATGTGAAGTATAGTGTACATGGTGGAAGGTTCATTAGCCTGGGTGGCCAGCTGATAACAAAGTTCACACTGTGCTGTGCACGCTCAGACAGGGCTGGCCAGTCCCCATGTGATATTGTCTGTACGTAATTATCAGCATGTCAGGAGAGCATGAGGGCTCGCCCACACATGTGCATTGCTTGGAGTGTTGTTCATGTTATCGATGGCACGATATATGCCCTCCAGCTGAGTTGCGAGTACACCGCGGGCAGCTGTTCCAGCTGGACATTACAGCTATCCTGATGCACACTGCGCTGGACAGCGATCGTACTCCAGCCACGTCAGCTGCACCTGAAAATGTTGGAACATGGCGTGGGGGGGACATCACATTCCTCACGACATCTGTGTTTGGGGGGGTGTGTCACACTCGCACGCCACATGTGTTGCAGGGGGAGCCTTGTATGATGTGTGTTGCTTGATAATGGCACACTTGTGGGGCATTTAGAACATGTGGTGCTATTCACACAGCCAGGTCAAAAGTGGTCACCTGCTCTTTACTCTCATGCTGGTAGCGCGAATGGCCCCGCCTTTTCTAAGTGCCCCACGAGTGATGTTGGATGCTCATGGGTGGCACCTGGACTCCAGCCAACTCTGGCCAAGAATGGGTTGAATGCATTCGACAACTTTCGGGCGCTGTTGTGAAGGCTGCCCCAATCGTGTCATTCAGCCACGGTTCGATATGCCAATGATTTTGTGCAGCTGCTAAGCCACTGCACAATATATCCATCCTGCGTACGACATGCCATTCAAATACTGCGAACACAATTAGATTGCAGTGTGACCTCATCTTGCCCAACCTGCTCTCAGGGCAAGTCGTGGTTCGGCAGCACGAAATGTACATTAATCTATTCGTTTGTGATATTGTGACGAAAAGTGCCTCATATTCGTCACAGCAGCACGAATTCATTCTAATTCATTCCGTGATGGCTGCACGAAATTAAATGTGAAGCGGGGGGGGGGGGGGGGGGGGGGTCGGTCGGTCGGGGTGGTTATGGTTAGGGTGGGAGGAAAGAGTAAGATTAGGTTATGGTTAAGGTTAGGGTCGGGGGTAGGAGTATGGTTAGGAATAGTGAGTTTAAAAAAAAAAACCATCACAAAAATTTGACTCATTTCATCACAGGAGCACAAAAAAAAACAAAAAAACGTGAGACTGGGCTGTTTTGCCCACTGTTCGAATGGGCTTCTTGCACAACCACCACGCGAATATAGAGTGCATGTTTCATGCCCGAATGAATGCGGTAACTGTTGTACGAAGCGTTCAAGTGCGGCTCAGATTTCCCAGGAGTGCCATTTGACTCCTCCTTCGTGCGCCATTCTGCCTCAATCATGCTATGTGTCAAGGAGCCCTAATGGTTGATACCGTCAGAACTTAGGTAAAAGGATTGTGACATGATTTTATTTACCAAATATCTTCAGTTTGTGACAATTTGATCGAAGGCCACAGGAGCACAGATGGATGCACACACAAATGGAAACCATGTCTATAAGCTCGGGCACAGCCTAATATTCCATGCAATCAGATGCTAAACAAACCCTAGAGCCCAAAGGGAATCTTCTTGATTTTACGATATCTTAAGAAATTCCCATTTTAAGGTACCTTCTTTTAGTATAATGCCCATGTGTTGCATATCAAAATGTTTAGAATGATCTCACCTTTCTGAATGTAAGGCACATATATGTCTCAAACAAAGAGTAAAGATATGATCTATGACTGATGAAAAGTTGACCAGTATGCAGGAGAGCATCATTAGGGCTCTAAGGGTTAAAAACTCCCAGGCGCTGAGCCTGAATTGTACCCCAGCATTCATAGGGCAAGATGGGGGGTACACCCTGGACAGGACACCAGCCTGTGTAATTGTAAATTGTAAAAATTGCTCAGATTTTCATAAAATTAGATGCAAATTGTTCACCTAACATACCCACTGGAAGTTAGATTGTTTGACCCTTCTAGGGTGTTTCATTGCAGAGGTGACAGAGTTGGCAGACATTTTCACCTCTATTTACAATATCTCGCTGTCCTGCGCTCTGGTCCCGGCTTGCTTCAGGACAGCTATAATTGTTCCTCTTCTGAAGCAGTCTAATGTCACATGTCTCAATGATTACAGACCTGTGGCACTTACATCCATTCCTGCCAAATGTCTGGAGAGACTGGTTATCAAATACATTAAAGCTGCAATATCACCGTAAATGGATCCATACCAATTTGCTTACAGAGAGAACCGCTCAACTGAGGATGCCATTGCTATGGTTCTGCACACGTTATTGGAGCACCTGGAGCATAGGAACAGCTATGCACGGCTCCTCATTGTGGACTACAGTTCGGCCTTTAATACTATCCGGCCGTTTAAACTGCAGTCCAAACTCCATCAGCTGGGTCTCAATTCCATCCTGTGCAATTGGATTGTGGACTTTTTAACTAATCGCACACAGAGTGTTAGAGTGGGGAAAAACATCTCCTCTACCCTTGTTACTAACACCGGGGTCCCTCAAGGATGTGTTTTGAGTCCCCTGCTCTATACTCTGTTTACCCATGACTGCTGTGTCACCTCCCTGTTCAATCTCATTGTCAAATTTGCCGATGACACCACAGTGCTCGGACTTATCACCATTGACAATGAGACACACTACAGGTCTGAGGTGCAACATTTGGTGTCTTGGTGCCAGGACAACAATTTAGCGCTAAACACCAAAAAGACTAAAGAAATAGTTGTGGATTTTTGTAAGAAGGGGCATAATGACCATCAACCTCTCTTCATTGGCACTGATGCGGTGGAGAGGGTTAGCAGTTTTAAGTTCTTGGGTGTGACAGAGATTAACACTATTTATCCCACTCACTGTCTTAATAGAGTGCGTAATATTCTGCGAGATCAGCACCATCCTGCTTATCGCTTTTCCATCTGTTGCCTTCAGGAAGAAGGTATAGGGCCGTAAAGGCCAGAACATCTAGACTGGCCAATAGCCTGTATCCGCAAGCTGTCAGATTATTGAACACTGCCCCCCCCCCCCCGCCTCCCTCCCACAGACTATAACTATATCATTTGCATTGAGTTCATAATCAATTGTAGTAGCACTGAACTGGTTTTGCATTGTTGCACATTGTTATTATTATTTATTTATTTGGAAAGTGCCCTCTTCCCCCTATGTCCCTCCTTCTGTGGATTATAGCCATCAATTAATAGTATTGAACTGGTTTCTGCATTGCTGCACAGTGTCACCGTTTTTATATTTATTTATTTGGTCTGTTCTTACTTTTTAATGCATTTTATCAATATCTTGTTTTTTATATTGCTGTTAAATGTCACTGTACAGATGTTATAAATGTTACATGGGGTATTTAGGGGTTAGTTATTGCACTGGTTGCTCTTTTTAACTACACATGTGGATGCTCCAGACGTAATTTCGTTGTACTTTGTGGCAATGACAATAAATGATTGAATCTGAATCTGACAGGATGAAAGGTGTCAGTGCCACCTGGACAAAACTGACTGCGACCTATTTTGCAATGTTTTTTATGTGTAATGAGGTATCATAGATGGTATATATCATTTTACATTTAAGTTGATTTTGCAAGACAATTTGAGATCAGTTTTTACAAATCACAGCAATTTTCAGATCTAAACACTCACAATGACCTTTTAATTTAAAATACAAGAATTATACATTACAGATAGGTCGAACCATGCTTTTCTCATATTTTGTATGGTTTTCAATATGATTTAGGCAATTTCAAATTTCACAGCTATGTAAAGGTCAAAGGTAATCTGAAAAAAATGGCAGCATCAGTTTTCTGGTTAATAGGACTGAATAGACTACATTTGAATGTCACCAAAAATTAACAACCAGCCCCACACCTGACACCATAGTCCCCTCATTTATTTCCAAGGTCTTCTTCACGCTCTTGTGGTCTTGTTTAATGTCAGACAGCAAATCAACCTCCTCTGGGAAGGAGAAGTTGACCGTTTGTATTTAAAACTTTCTCTCTTTTTCACATTCTTGCTCGATGTCGAGCATTTTATCGAGCTATCATTCCTCCAACCCTCTCGCATACATTCTCATGCACCAGGAGATTTAGAGGTCAAAAGGCAGTGATGTTTGGAAGAGTCTGAATAACGTTCCAAATTGAAGCAGCATAGTTGTAATTATTACACTTGAATTCCTGTGAGCACATCCATGTCAGCACCTGACAAAACGGCCTCAAAACACAAGTGACTTTTCAGTAGCCTACAGATGTCTCTATTCTGTTAGATTCCATTTGAAGAATGTCATGATGTGTCGAAGCAACTTGTGAACAGAAGAAGTCCAAATTGTGCTTAATTGACTGTTTCAAAAATAGCTGTTGACCAATCCTATACATGCTCAAAGGCAAGAGAGCACTGACCCCTGACCTTTTCAAGACAGTGGGGGGGGCTAAATATGCAACAGTGCCTCAGAGAGAAATCTGAGTCAAACAGCAGAAATTCCTCCAAAAATAAACTGTTTTCGCAATGAACAGTACAGTGGATCCCACACCCATGTGTGCAAAATAACTGACAACTTGTTACCAAGGCAGGCACTAGGAAACTCTGTACTGGGTTAAAGTATGAAACATTACCTCAAAATCACAAAACTGGGTGGACAGAAAGAAAGAGCCAAATAAAATATTACAATAAAGTAATAAAAAACACTGAATAATGGCAGGTTGCCACATGAAGTATGGAACTATGCAGCAATCAATAAAGAAGATATTTATTTTCTGCTTTGGATTTATTTCCGTCATGTCGAGCAGTGCCAATTTTTGCTGCTTCTTCTGCCTGTCCTGTAGTACTGAGTGTCCTGAGCAGGTTTTGCTTGTATCTCATTAAGCTCTGCCTTAATGTTCACACCTCACCTGTCAAAATATTTTACTTCCAGACAAAAGCGTGAAAGTGGATCAACTTCTTGCTGAAGGCATGTCTCAGAACTTATGGTGTTACTTTGCCAGCATATGTCCTCTGTCCTCTCGAAGGTGAAAGGACATCATATTTGGGATAGCACACAGAATTTCGAAATTGGCAAAAGTTAGTAAAGTCTGGCAAAGCAGTGGTAGAAATATTTAGCACTGATCCTGTAAGGCCATTGAACTGATCTTACAACAATTTTATATATACCATATTTTCCAGAGTATAAGTTGCACCTGTCAAGAAAAAGGGCCTGTTGAAGTGGAAAACCCATATATACAGTTGTATGGAAAAGTTTGGGCACCCCTGATAATTTTCATGATCATGATTTCCTTTATAAATCATTGGTTGTCTGGATCAGAAATTTCAGTTAAATATATCATATAGCAGACAAACACAGTGATATTTGAGAAGTGAAATGATGTTTCTAGTATTTACAGAAAGTGTGCAATAATTATTTAAACAATATTAGGCAGGTGCATACATTTGGGTACCCTTGTCAGTTTATTGATTTGAATACATTTAGCACTAATGATTGGAACACAAAATTGGTTTGGTAAGCTCACTGACCCTTGACCTCCTTACACAGGTGAATCCAATCATGAGAAAAGGTATTTAAGGTGGCCATTTGCATATGTTTCTCCTCTTTTCATTTCTTCTAATGAGTGGCAACATGGGAGCCTTTAAACACTCTCAAATGACCTGAAAACAAAGATTGTTCAACATCATGGTTTAGGGGAAGGATACAAAAAGCTATCTCAGAGATTTCAACTGTCAATTTCCACTGTGAGGAACATAGTGAGGAAATGGAAGACCGCAGGCACAGTACTAGCTAAGGCCCGAAGTGGCAGGCCAAGAAAAATCTCAGATAAGGTGAACCAAAGGATGGTGAGAACAGTCATAGCCAACCCACAGACCTGCTCCAAAGACCTACAACATGATCTTACTGCAGATAGTGTCTCTGTGCATCGTTCAACTATACAACGCACTTTGCACAAGGAGATGCTGTAATGCAGAGGAAGCCTTTTCTGCGTACACGCCACAAACAGAGTCGCTTGAGGTATGCCAAAGCACATTTGGACAAGCCAGCTTCATTTTGAAATAAGGTGCTGTGGACTGATGAAACTAAAATTGAGTTATTTGGACATAACAAGGGGCGGTATGCATGACTGAAAAAGAACACAACATTTCAAGAAAAACGCTTGCTACCGACAGTAAAATTTGGAGGTGGTTCCATCATGTTGTGGGGCTGTGTTGCCAGTGCAGGTACTGGGAATCTTGTTAAAGCTGAGGGTCACATGGATTCCAGTCAATATCAGCAGATTCTTGAGAACAATGTTCAAGAATCAGTGACAAAGTTGAAGTTGCGCCGGGGCTGCATCTTTCAACAAGACAATGACCCAAAACTCTGCTCAAAATCTACTAAGGCATTCATGCAGAGGAACAAGTACAATGTTCTAGAATGGCCATCTCAGTCCCCGACCTGAATATTATTGAAAATCTGTGGCGTGATTTTAAGCGGGCTGTCCATGCGCAGAAACCAACAAACCTGAGATGTTTTGTAAAGAAGAATGGTCCAAAGTACCTTCAACCAGAATCCAGAGTCTCATTGCAAGCTATAGGAAGCTTTTAGAGGCTGTTATTTCTGCAAAAGCAGGATCTACTAAATATTGATGTATTTTTTTCTGTTGGGGTGCCCAAATTTATGCACCTGCCTAATTTTGTTTAAAAAATAATTGCACACTTTCTGTAAATCCTATAAACTTCATTTCACTTCTCAAATATCACTGTTTGTCTGCTATGTGATATATTTAACTGAAATTGTTGATCCAAACAACTAATGATTTATAAAGGAAAATCATGGAAATAATCAGGGGTGCCCAAACTTTTACATACAACTGTAAGTCACACTGGAGTATAAGTCGCACCTTTTCTCTGTATTATCAGCTCAATAATTTGGGATTTTTGTGCATTGTTGCAGTGTACTTTTTATTATTGGAATTTATTCATTTATTATTGGAGTTTATTTTGTTTAGTGCTTTTACTCCTGTGAAAGACCTGTATACATAGTTACTATCATGGTTATTATGAATAACAAATTGGCGATTTTTCAGAATATAAATCACACCTGAGTATAAGTCACAGGGCCTCCCAGACTTGTAAAACTTGAGTTATACTCAGGTGCAACTTATACTCGTATACCAAAAGAATCATGCATTTGTGCAAGTCAACCGTGACTATCCAGGGTTGGGACCAGGAAGCAGAGTTGTAGTCTTACACACCTCTCTGCAGCTCTCCCCCTGCCATCCCCTCATTACCCCATCCCTGTAGAGACGGTGCCTGCTCCCAGACCACCAATAACCAGCAAAAATCTATTGAAGCATAAAAATTAAAAAACAAAAAATAATATAGCACCTTCAACTGCACCACAGACTAAAACAGTTAAATGTGGTCTATTAAACATTAGGTCTCTCTCTTCTAAGTCCCTGTTAGTAAATGATATAATAATTGATCAACATATTTATTTATTCTGCCTTACAGAAACCTGGTTACAGCAGGATGAATATGTTAGTTTAAATGAGTCAACACCCCCGAGTCACACTAACTGCCAGAATGCTCGTAGCACGGGCCGAGGCGGAGGATTAGCAACAATCTTCCATTCCAGCTTATTAATTAATCAAAAACCCAGACAGAGCTTTAATTAATTTGAAAGCTTGACTCTTTGTTGGGAAAGTGTAGTGACACGGACCCACAACAGGGGGCGTAAATGAACGGACAATGGAAGGAGACAAATTATAACACTTTACTGTTGTGAATGTCACAATCAATCAAACACAGCAGATTCAGAATGTGCAACAGTCAATTAATAAAGGTGTCGTGTGGGCAGGCTCGACGATAGGAGACGCCCGTCTGGGAACGAACCGGAACCACACGATTTCCACCGCCACCTGAACCTGAGGAATACTGGAGCCACCAAGTCCCGGAGTCCCCCAGGTGGCCACCTTCCCGGCGTGTCGGATCTGGTACTGCTGGCAGAAAGCAGACAGTCAAAGGGTGGGTGTGTGAGCACCCAGTAACAATGGTGGGAATGCCACCTCCACCTCTCACTCAACACGTTGCAGCGGTCTCAGATGAAAAGGAGCGCCGTCTTGCACAGCCTCCTATTTATCTAATAGATTACAATTTGTTCATGTAAATGGGGAATCTTCTTCACAGACTAAGGTTAATTATGGAGTTCCACAAGGTTCTGTGCTAGGACCAATTTTATTCACTTTATACATGCTTCCCTTAGGCAGTATTATTAGACGGCATTGCTTAAATTTTCATTGTTACGCAGATGATACCCAGCTTTATCTATCCATGAAGCCAGAGGACACACACCAATTAGCTAAACTGCAGGATTGTCTTACAGACATAAAGACATGGATGACCTCTAATTTCCTGCTTTTAAACTCAGATAAAACTGAAGCTATTGTACTTGGCCCCACAAATCTTAGGCTTACTTGTAGTTCCTAGGGTTTGTAAGAGTAGAATGGGAGGCAGAGCCTTCAGCTTTCAGGCTCCTCTCCTGTGGAACCAGCTCCCAATTCAGATCAGGGAGACAGACACCCTCTCTACTTTTAAGATTAGGCTTAAAACTTTCCTTTTTGCTAAAGCTTATAGTTAGGGCTGGATCAGGTGACCCTGAACCATCCCTTAGTTATGCTGCTATAGACTTAGACTGCTGGGGGGTTCCCATGATGCACTGAGTGTTTCTTTCTCTTTTTGCTCTGTATGCACCACTCTGCATTTAATCATTAGTGATTGATCTCTGCTCCCCTCCACAGCATGTCTTTTTCCTGGTTCTCTCCCTCAGCCCCAACCAGTCCCAGCAGAAGACTGCCCCTCCCTGAGCCTGGTTCTGCTGGAGGTTTCTTCCTGTTAAAAGGGAGTTTTTCCTTCCCACTGTCGCCAAGTGCTTGCTCACAGGGGGTCGTTTTGACCGTTGGGGTTTTTACGTAATTATTGTATGGCCTTGCCTTACAATATAAGGCGCCTTGGGGCAACTTTTTGTTGTGATTTGGCACTATATAAATAAAATTGATTGATTGATTGATTCATAATCCAGCGGAAAAAAATAAGTGTTGAACACGTCACCATTTTTCTCAGTAAATATATTTCTAAAGGTACTACTGACATGAAATTTTCACCACTTGTCGGTAACAACCCAAGTAATCCATAGATGCAAACAAAGCAAACTATAGATGTCCATAAATGAATTTATGTGTAATAATGTGAAACGACACAGGAAATAAGTATTGAACACCTGAAGAAAGGGAGGTGCAAAAATATATTGAATGCCAAGACACCAGCTGAAATCTATAAGTAATTAGAAAGCAGTCCTGCCCCTTGTCAGTGAAAATTAATATCAGGTGGTTCAGTCTCAACTGATGGCCTGTAAAAAGGTGTCTCAGGTATTGCATAAGAAACATCTCATGATGGGTAAAAGCAAAGCGCTCTCTTAAGATCTGTGCAACCTTGTTGCCAAACATGCTGATGGCATTTGTTACAGAAGGATTTCTAAACTTGTGAATGTTCCGGTGAGCACTGTTGGGGCCATAATCTGAAAGTGGGAAGAACATCATTTCACTGTAAAGGGCCAGGTGCCACTTGCAAGATTTCTGACAGAGGAGCAAAAACAATCATCAGAACAGTTGTCCAAGAGCCAACGGCCACTTGTGGAGGGCTTCAGAAAGACCTGGAATTAGCAAAGAAATCAATAAGTAATGTGATCACCACCTTGACCTGTATGCACGCTCACCACACAAGACTCCATTGCTGAAGAAAAAGCTTTTTAAAGTTTGCTGCACAACATTTACACAAGCCTGTGAAATACTGGGAAAATATAGTCTAATCAGATGAGACCAAAATTGAACTCTTTGGATGCCATAAAAAAACAGGAGGTCAAATGGCACTCCACGTTCCCTCAAAAACACCATACCAACAGTAAAGTCTGGAGGTGGGAACATCATGGTGTTGGGGGCTGTTTTTCAGCAGTTGTCACTAGCAAATTTCATATGTATTATTGAGACAGGCTGAATGGAAAAATGCACATTCTTGATAAAAATCTGCTGCATCTAACAGGATGATGAAAATGAAATGAGGGAGAACATTTCACCAAGACAATGATCCCAAACACAGCCAAGGAAACTCTCAGGTGGTTTCAGAGAATGAAAACAAAGCTGCTAGAATGTCCCAGCCAATCACCTGACTTGAATCCAACAGAAAATTTATGGAAAGAACTAAAGATCAGAGCTCATACAAGAGGTCCGCAGAACCTTCAAGATTTGAAGACTGTTTGTGTGGAAGAATGGACCAAAATCACACCTGACTAGTTTCTTCACACAAGAGGTGTCTTGAAGCTTCATTACCAACAAAGGCTTTTGTACAAAGAATTAAATAAATTTAAAAAAAGGGGGGGGGGGGGGGGGTTCAATACTTTTCCCTGTGTCATTATTTGTTTTGGTTTCTTGGTAGATGTGGATTAAGTTGGTTGTTACAGACATCTGGTGAAATGTTCATGTCAATAGCATCTTTAGAAATATATTTACTGAGAAAAATGGTGGCATGTTCAGTACTTACTTTACCTGCTGTGTGTGTGTGTGTGTTTGCTTGTACGTGTACAAAATCTGGTTAAGCTGTGTTTAGTACTAAAGTTATATATAAATAGCTAGGGTTTGAGTGACAACATTTGGAGTCCAACGCCATGCTAACAGTGGCTGCTACCTGCTGTGGACTCATCAACGTTTATCCTTTCTGTGTATTTTATTAAAAATATCTAAGATAATATGGCTTATTTTGTGGTTGATTCAACTAATGGATCATCAAAGAAGTCAGTGCTCCAGTATTTCTGTTGAGTGAAATTTTAGCAATATTTACTTTCTATGCTAGCACCGTTTACCACGACTGCACAAATAGGTTAAATTAGCACTACTGTTACTTCACAGGTACTGGGGCAATAGTGTTGTCATAATTTTTAATAGCCAAGCCACCCTGTGTGAAAACCACTACCCAGTCCACAAAAGCATGGGTTCATCAAGACACCCACAGCGAGATTAGCCTGTTAGCTTGAGCGTGTTTGGTATATATGAGATAGAGGCTTGTTCAGGCTGCATTCATCATGCCGGTGTTACCAGCACTCCATCTCTTGACCCATTTATGGGGTGTTTGGGAAGTAGGCAGAGTCAGGCACTGCCAAGGGGACGACATTTGGAACTGCCTCATTTGAGCTTTACAATCGTTCTTCAGAAAACCTATGGATGATGTCATAGAGGGTTTATTCAATGTATTTACAGTTTAAGATTATTGCTCCACCTGTCGATACCATTTTCTTTATTGCTTGTCAACTAGCGTCACCCATAGAAAAGGAATGTAATAGCAAGTGATGTAATTCCCCCAATGGTAAACAAAGCCGGCTTTGGAATGCTGATGATGGACTTCATACAGCGATGGCCTTTGACATTCTTGTTTATGTGTGGGAGCGGGCCCAGGAGATCTCTGTGGCTGACTTTGTTTCCCTCAGAACTACACATATAAACAAATGAGCTATAAACATACACACCATGCATAGATCTGTAACGTTTTTGCAATTTCCTCAGGAAAACAACCACGTCTGCTCCACAGCAGTCCTGTCCACAGTCTCCCTGACAGAAAGGCCATCAGCAGCAGACCACCCCACTCCCAGATTATGTACTATCCAGTGGAAATGCCAGCAAACAGCCTCCATCTGTATTTTCCTGAGCTCTGTGACATGCTGCATGCCCCGCGGCTGTCCCGCGCAGCACCACATCGGTCATCCATGGGCATAATGTGTTCTCTGTTTTTCTACAGCAAATGTCTCTGAAGACCATTTTTATGACTCACACCACCTACACTTCCATTACAGCCTGTAAATACCACACACACACACACACACACACACACACACACACACACACACACACACACACACACACACACACACACACACACACACACACACACACACACACACACACACAATACCACACTGTCAGAAGCTATTATGCATGGGAAACGGGGAATTTTAACAACAAATTAAGCCAAAATGAATCTGGGCAAACAGAATTTCCCATCGTTTTGTGGACCACGCCTGGAGAAGTTTGGAGGAATTCAACTGACATTCAAAAAACTAATCAGATGGCATATCAGTAAATGAGATGAAGATGGATTCGCACATGCTGGCCATGTGTTCATCAAACATACATACATCCAGAAAGCATCTCATCCTTTCTCCATTTCGGAGGAAGCTTTTCCAAAGAATGATGTTTTCTTTTATGCAAATCTGATGAGGCACCACCTGCAGGACATTCTTCTCACTGCGTTTGAGGCACGAGCAGTAGAGGTGGGCAGATCGATCCTATTATCGATAATATCGATACCAACGCTGGTATTGATATTGAACAATCCTCATGTAAAAAGATCGATACTCAAGCTTTTTTTCTCTCCTGCACGCACTGACTGCTGCGCACACAGATTCATCAAAGCCTACTCTCTGTAAGAGCAGCACTGCGCTGTGTCACACAACACGGAGCAGCGTACCCTTGTATTGTGGTTTGTCAGCCCTCTACCTCATTAGATTTTGTTTTAAGTTGTGTTAAGTGATATTTTTTTAAACAAAAATGTTGATTGTGATAAAGTATTTTGTTGTCACGTACAATGTTTGGCGAAATTCTATCCTAGGTCTTTTGGACCCTTTGGATCTAAGAATCTTAAATATAAAAAAGTAGCGGTATCGATATCAGCGACACTGGGCCTGTATTTACTTGGTATACCAAAATTCCTGGTATTGCCCACCTTTAACGAGCAGAAGAGTTGCAGGGGAACACAGGTGCCTTTTGGGAGTCTGTGCTGGTCAGTGGCAGGTCTGAGGGATCCGTCCATCCATCTATCCATTCAAGATCCATCAAGGACTGGGATGAGTTGAGTCTATGTGAGGCTACTGGATTTTCCTGTCAGTGTTGGGCACAGTTCAGCCAACAGCTAATTAGCAAAGCAAACAGTTTGTGGATTAACATTTGAATTTAACATTGGCAGACCAACTAGCTTCCACTAAACTTAGCTACATTAAATAAATGTATATAGAAAATGAATGAATGAAGTTTAAATCAGCTAACAATTTTTTTTTATAAAGTTTAACAATCAACAACACTTTTAAACTATAAATCATACATTTGTTCCTGTTGGAGCTTATATGTTAAGAGAAACTGACACATGGAGTGAAGACAACGAGTACAGTGCATCCATAAAATATTCACAACACTTCACTTTTTTACACATTTTGTTATGTTACAGCCTTATTTACATAGGTATTCACAGCCTTTGCCATGAAGCTCATAATTAAGCTCAGGTGCATCCTGTTTCCACTGATTATCCTAGAGATGTTTCTTCAGCTTAATTGGAGTCCACCTGGGGTAAATTCAGTTGATTGGACATGATTTGGAAAGACACACACATCTGTCTGCATATAAGGTCCCACAGTTGACAGTGCACATCAGAGCACAAACCCTTACTTTGTTGATGCACCTTTGGCAGCAATTACAGCCTCAAGTCTTCTTGAATATCATGCCACAAGCTTGGTGCACCTATCTTGGGGCAGTTTTGTCCATTCCTCTTGCAGCTCTTCTCAAGCTCCATCAGGTTGGATGGGGAGCGTCGTGCAGAGCCATATTTAGATCTCTCTAGAGATGTTCAATCGGATTCAGGTCTGGGTTCTGGGTGGACCACACAAGGACATTGACAGAGTTGTCCTGGAGCCACTCCTTTGATGTCTTGGCTGTGTGTTTAGGGCCATTGTCCTGCTGAAAGATGAACCGTCAGCCCAGTCTGAGGTCAAGAGCGCTCTGGAGCAGGTTTTCATACAGAATGTCTCTATACATTGCTGCATTCATCTTTCCCTCAATCCTGACTAGTCTCCCAGTTCCTGCCACTGAAAAACATCCCCACAGCATGATGCTGCCACCACCATGCTTCACTGTAGGGATGGTGCCTGGTTTCCTCCAAACATGACGCCTGAGATTCACGTCAAAGAGTTCAATCTTTCTCTCATCAGACCAGAGAATTTTGTTTTTCATAGCCTGACAGTCCTTCAGGTGCATTTTGGCAAACTGCAGGCAGAATGACATGTGCCTTTGCAAGCAGTTCAGAAAATCTTTTTCATGTTGACATTATGGAGTGTTGTGAGTAGAATTTAAAGGGGGAGGGGGGAATGAATGTCCTCCATTTTGGATAAAGGCTGTAACATAACAAAATGTGGAAAAAAGTGAAGTGCTGTGAATACTTTCCAGATGCCCTGTATCACATTGAGAAGCAAGAGGTCAAGCTAGAGTAAATGCATGAATACACACACACACACACATCTTCAACCACTTACGCCAACTAAGGGTCATGGGGGGCTGGAGCCTATCCCCACAGTCACAGGGTGTGAGGTGGAGTACACCCCGGACAGGATGTCAGTCTGTCACAGGGCCACATACAGACAAAGAAACACATCCACACCCACGCACACACCTATGGACAATTTAAAGTTTCCAATCCACCTGCGTGTCTTGGATGTGGGAGGAAGCCGGAGCATCCGGACAGAACCCATGCAAACACGAGGAGAACATGCAAGCTCCACACAGAAAGGCCACAGGTGGGAATCGATCTCATGACCTTCTTGCTGTGAGGCAACAGTGCTAACTACTAACCCACCGTGCTGCTCATGTTTATGGTACTACATATTAAATTTTAAGCTCTTTAGTTCTGTTTTTCAGGGTTTTGGAGCCAAAAAACAAGTCAAAACTAATGGTGCATTCAGAAGCTTTGAACATTCAGAATCGTACTTCTGGAAAAAGTGTATTCATGCGATTACTTCATAGAGCTCTGCAAATATGTTTTTATAGTTTGATCAACTGCTTAGGCTATAAAACAATAGAACTTGGCTAACATTATCCATCCATCCATCCATCCATTTTCTTCCGCTTTATCCGGAGTCGGGTCGTGGGGGCCGCAGCTCAAGCAAAGACGCCCAGACCTCCCGATCCACACATACCTCCCCCAGCTCCTCTGGGGGAACCCCAAGGTGTTCCCAAGCCAGCCGAGAGATGTAGTCCCTCCAGCGTGTCCTGGGTCTTCCCCGGGGCCTCCTCCCAATGGGATGTGCCCGGAACACCTCTCCAGCGAGGCGTCCAGGGGGCATCCGGAAAAGATGCCCGAGCCACCTCAACTGACTCCTTTCGACATGGAGGAGCAGCAGCTCGACTCCAAGCTCCTCCCGAGTGACCGACCTCCTCACCCTATCTCGAAGGGAGCACCCAGCCACCCTGCGGAGGAAACTCATCTCGGCCGCTCGTACTCGTGATCTCGTTCTTTCGGTCATGAGCCAAATCTCATGACCATAGGTGAGGATCGGAACGTAGATCGATCGGTAAATCGAGAGCTTTGCCCCCCTACTCAGTTCTCTCTTCACCACGACGGTCTGATACAGCGACCACATCACTGCAGATGCTGCACCGATCCATCTATCGATCTCATGCTCCATCCGTCCCTCACTCGTGAACAAGACCCCGAGATACTTAAACTCCTCCACTTGAGGCAAGGACACTCCACTGACCTGAAGAGGGCAAAGCACCTTTTTCCGGTCGAGAATCATGGCCTCGGATTTGGAGGTGCTGATTTTCATCCCGGATGCTTCACACTCGGCTGCAAACCGCCCCAGTGCACACTGAAGGTCCTGTTTTGACAAAGCCAACAGAACCACATTGTCCGCAAACAGCAGAGACGAGATTCTGTGGTTCCCAAACCAGACCCCCTCTACACCCTGGCTGCACCTAGAAATTCTGTCCATAAAATAATGAACGAAAGAGCAACGTGGGCCCGCCCTCCTGTGGGTTCACCACCTGCAGAGGGGGCCATGGGGGTCAGGTGCAGAGAGGATTGGGTGGCGGTCAAGGGCGGGTGGCCCGGCGGCCCGGTCCATGCTCACAGCCCCTGGCTAACATTATCTTTTAGCCTAAATGAAAAGGTCAATGATGTTTTTCTATTGTGTGGTGCTGATAACTTAACTACTTGTACCGTTAATATGAATATATTACATATACGAGGTCTGTGATAAAAGTAACGGACCTTATTATTTTTTTCAAAAACCATATGGATTTGAATCATGTGTGATTGCATCAGACATGCTTGAACCCTCGTGGGTATGCGAGAGTTTTTTCACGCCTGTCGGTTACGTCATTCGCCTGTGGGCAGTCTTTGAGTGAGGAGTGGCCCACCCTCTCGTTGTTTTTTCATTGTTTAGGAATGGCTCAGAGACTGCTGCTTTGTTTGATAAAAATTTTTTCAAAAACTGTAAGGCACAACTGAGTGGACACCATTCGATAAATTCAGCTGGTTTTCGGTAAAAATTTTAACGGCTGATGAGAGATTTTGGTCTGGTAGTGTCGCCGTAAGGATGGCCCACGGTACCTGACGGCGATCTGCGCTTCGAGGCGGCAGCGTCTCGCCGTTTCAAGTTGAAAACTTTCACATTTCAGGCTCTGTTGACCCAGGAAGTCGTCAGAGAACAGAGAACTTTCAGAAGAAGCTGGCATGAGGAGTTTATTCGGACATTCCATTCTTAACGGACATTTTGTAATGAAAGAACGTGCGGGCAGAGTCGCATGTCGGGCCGGACCCGACCGCGGGGGGTCGCGACAGGAAAAACACCTCCGTTGGAAACCTTAACGGGTAAGTTGGAACATGCCCAAGCTGTTAAACAATTTCTCAGTTACTCACTTGTTGAAAGCCATCAAAAGCCACCTGAATTTTACAAATGGTTTTCAACACGGAGGTGTTTTTCCTGTCGCGGTGCACACAGTCGTTTCCGAGACGACTCGGCGAATTTGCGCGCACATCTTTCATTAAAAAATGTCCTTAAACAGTGGAATGTCCGCATAAAGTCCTCATGCTGGCCTGTTCTGAATCTTCTCTGAAGCGACGTCCCGCTCCGTGGGAAGTCCTTACTGCGACAGAAACACCCCATAATCTCTCATCAGCCGTTAAACTTTTCACCGAAAACCATCTTAATTTATCGAATAGTGTCCACTCGAATAGTGTCCACTCAGAAATTCTTTGGTTATGCAAACCGATTGTTTCAGCAGCTGTCCGAGTGGCTGGTCTCAGACGATCTTGGAGGTGAACATGCTGGATGTGGAGGTCCTGGGCTGGTGTGGTTACACGTGGTCTGCGGTTGTGAGGCTGGTTGGATGTACTGCCAAATTCTCTGAAACGCCTTTGGAGACGGCTTATGGTAGAGACATGAACATTCAATACACGAGCAACAGCTCTGGTTGACATTCCTGCTGTTAGCATGCCAACTGCACGCTCCTTCAAATCTTGCGACATCTGTGGCATTGTGCTGTGTGATAAAACTGCACCTTTCAGAGTGGCCTTTTATTGTGGCCAGTCTAAGGCACACCTGTGCACTAATCATGGTGTCTAATCAGCATCTTGGTATGGCACACCTGTGAGGTGGGATGGATTATCTCAGCAAAGGAGAAGTGCTCACTATCAAAGATTTAGACTGGTTTGTGAACAATATTTGAGGGAAATGGTGATATTGTGTATGTGGAAAAAGATTTAGGTCTTTGAGTTCATCTCATACAAAATGGGAGCAAAACCAAAAGTGTTGCGTTTATATTTTTGTTGAGTGTAGTTGCTTCGTTGTAACATTTGTGTCTCTGCCTTTGAGAATTCCTTATTAGTGCACTGGAAAAGAGAATATTTAGAGGGGAATCCTGCATTTTGGTAAAAGGTGATGCA
The DNA here is from genome assembly GCF_902500255.1 of Thalassophryne amazonica. Classification (NCBI taxonomy): domain Eukaryota; kingdom Metazoa; phylum Chordata; class Actinopteri; order Batrachoidiformes; family Batrachoididae; genus Thalassophryne; species Thalassophryne amazonica. Next base: position 19,238,383 of record NC_047118.1, read on the forward strand.
AATTACTAGTTGAGTTAACACAGTTTTAAAAAGGAATCGTTTGAACCATGTATCATTCTTACTTATCACATTATGGGGTAACATATGTCACATGTCATAGAATCCAATAGATGTAGACCTTGTTTGACCTTTACTTTGGAGACCAAGCATTCAACACTGTCAAAACTATTCCATTTATTAATCCTATTAGCTCAACAAATAATTTGCATCACTTTTTACCAAAATTGGAGCAACTTTAACTTTTGACACCTGTACAAAATGACACTGACCTTTGTCACCATTCTTGCTGTTTTTATCCCGTAACTCCATAGAATTCAGTCACAGATAGTCCAAACTATACCTTTTTGGAATCTTTATGATCAGGCAAATAATGTGGAATATTTTTCAATATGATTGGAGCATCTTTTAATTTTGACCTCTGTGTAATTCTTCAATTGACCCCTACCTGACCACCGACTGAAAAGTCAAGTGGCCAATCGTTTTTTTTTCAAAAGAGGAGTGTCTAAGGAGTATTTCTGCCGAATTTGATGCTTTTATCACCATTTGTGTGATTGTTTCACTTATCTGCTGCACTATATTGTACTTGTGTTTTGTTCTTGTCAGTATAGCCAAAGCAGATGGTCACCTCCCGGAGTCTGGTCATCCTAATATCAATCAAGCCATGATGTGGACCTAGATATGCAGTAGGAAATGAATGAATGATGAATGAATTTACACCTGAGGGAGTTTTTTCTTTAATTAACACTGTTGCCTTTGTGCTGGCTCAGTGGTTTAAACCTGGCTTGTGTGTAGCACCTTGGGGTGACTTACGTTGTGATTTGGCGCTGTACACATAAACGTAAATGAATTAATGATGAGAAACTGATGACAGATTAATTGAAAGTGGCAGAATAAAGCCAGACACAGTCTGGTCCAGGCTTCACAGAGAACAGTTTTAATCCAATTAGTCATAGTGTGAACTTTTGTCTGGGTCATCGCTGTGCATGGAAAAGAAATCAATGAGGTGAGGACTGAACTGACAAGGACAACTAAAATTAATCAGCAATCAAATAAGATAAGCACATGAATACATGCACAGACCCTTAAAACAGGAACTGTAGCTCAGTAATTCTAGCCACAGCACTTTCTGTCTCTGCCTTCTCATTGAATCATTGTATCATTTCATCTGTCAAACAGTGCACTCCCCTACGTTGGAACAGTTTAATAAAACAAAGGAGAAACACACCAGACAGGACTTCAAAAATAAAGTGGAAAAGGGAACAGCGGTATTTGTTGGGCTTGAAGCATTCAAAGTGAGATACAGTATTTAATGTGGTTAGGTCTGCTTTCAGTTGTGTCAAGAATTTAGTCTCTTGTATGAAGAAGCTTCCTAGGAATGACTTTTTAACATATTTTGAAGGACAGAATCTATTTCAGTGAGACAACTCACATTTGAAAGTATTTATTGCAACAGTCAGCAGCACATAGTTTGAGTCAAGAGTCTGGACTCCAGCCTCACTTCCTGGAGATTATTATTCACTATACTGAGGAGTGATGATTAGATTAGATATACACATTTCCCCCAGTCGGAGCCCCACAGGTGGATGTTGGGATGAAGGTGGGGCTGACATCCGGCAGCAATGCTGATGCAACTGTGGTTACTGAAGGACTCTAATTAAAAATTATGGATGTTCCCATTGTCACAAAATGTCCCATGGGGTTCATTTGGTAGTTATTTTCAGTTTTCCCCAGGCCTGGGATATAGACTGCAAGTGTTCATATGTTCTGAACTATTCAACATAGAGAAGCAAACAAACACATTTTTCATGCAATTTTGGCCTGTGAAATTAATCAAAACATTTGCAAATGTACAAATACAAGTTTTACATCATGTGAGGAAAACACCACCCTCAATGCCTTCAACTCTTTCAACAGCTCCTAGGTGTACTGCCATAGGCATTAAAGGCACTGCGCTGCGGTGGTTTGAATCATATTTATCTAATAGATTACAATTTGTTCATGTAAATGGGGAATCTTCTTCTTCACAGACTAAGGTTAATTATGGAGTTCCACAAGGTTCTGTGCTAGGACCAATTTTATTCACTTTATACATGTTTCCCTTAGGCAGTATTATTAGACGGCATTGCTTAAATTTTCATTGTTACGCAGATGATACCCAGCTTTATCTATCCATGAAGCCAGAGGACACACACCAATTAGCTAAACTGCAGGATTGTCTTACAGACATAAAGACATGGATGACCTCTAATTTCCTGCTTTTAAACTCAGATAAAACTGAAGTTATTGTACTTGGCCCCACAAATCTTAGAAACATGGTGTCTAACCAGATCCTTACTCTGGATGGCATTACCCTGACCTCTAGTAATACTGTGAGAAATCTTGGAGTCATTTTTGATCAGGATATGTCATTCAATGCGCATATTAAACAAATATGTAGGACTGCTTTTTTGCATTTGCGCAATATCTCTAAAATTAGAAAGGTCTTGTCTCAGAGTGATGCTGAAAAACTAATTCATGCATTTATTTCCTCTAGGCTGGACTATTGTAATTCATTATTATCAGGTTGTCCTAAAAGTTCCCTGAAAAGCCTTCAGTTAATTCAAAATGCTGCAGCTAGAGTACTGACAGGGACTAGAAGGAGAGAGCATATCTCACCCATATTGGCCTCTCTTCATTGGCTTCCTGTTAATTCTAGAATAGAATTTAAAATTCTTCTTACTTATAAGGTTTTGAATAATCAGGTCCCATCTTATCTTAGGGACCTCATAGTACCATATCACCCCAATAGAGCGCTTCGCTCTCAGACTGCAGGCTTACTTGTAGTTCCTAGGGTTTGTAAGAGTAGAATGGGAGGCAGAGCCTTCAGCTTTCAGGCTCCTCTCCTGTGGAACCAGCTCCCAATTCAGATCAGGGAGACAGACACCCTCTCTACTTTTAAGATTAGGCTTAAAACTTTCCTTTTTGCTAAAGCTTATAGTTAGGGCTGGATCAGGTGACCCTGAACCATCCCTTAGTTATGCTGCTACAGACTTAGACTGCTGGGGGGTTCCCATGATGCACTGAGTGTTTCTTTCTCTTTTTGCTCTGTATGCACCACTCTGTATTTAATCATTAGTGATTGATCTCTGCTCCCCTCCACAGCATGTCTTTTTCCTGGTTCTCTCCCTCAGCCCCAACCAGTCCCAGCAGAAGACTGCCCCTCCCTGAGCCTGGTTCTGCTGGAGGTTTCTTCCTGTTAAAAGGGAGTTTTTCCTTCCCACTGTTGCCAAGTGCTTGCTCACAGGGGGTTGTTTTGACCATTGGGGTTTTTCCGTAATTATTGTATGGCCTTGCCTTACAATATAAAGCGCCTTGGGGCAACTGTTTGTTGTGATTTGGTGCTATATAAATAAAATTGATTTGATTTGATTTGATTTGTACTGTCAGTCTAAAGACAAACTACTACTTTTCTCAATATTCCAGAAGCTCATTATAGTAACTGAAACCCCCTTGAAGCTCTTCCTCATTAGCTCCTCTTCAACAGTTTCTTGATAAGCCATGTCAAGTAAATCTATAATCATAGGGAGTAGAGCTGGTCTACATGACCACAGTGGTGGGCACAGCTAACCAAAAAGTTAGCTTTGATAACAGATAATCAGCTAACTGAAAAGTTATCTTTTATAAAGCTAAACCAATAAACCACCCAAAAATTTATTGGAAGCTACACCTAACCGATAACTTCCAGTATTGTCTCCGGTACACTTGCAACTACTAACAAGCTGATTTTGAGTTTTAACACCACGATCACTTCTGGTAGCATTAAAGGCGACCACATACGCAAACAATGAGCCAACACTTCTGTCTTTGAGTGCTCCTGTTTACTACATAGCTTCCAACGGTGCAGCAACTGAGAGGAGCAGCAAAGCTCAGCTCTCAACTCAATAGCAGTGTCGCTGTGAGGCGGAGGTCTTGGAAAATAAAGCAGTGCTGACCTATGGTTTTGATTTATAAATAAAATTAATACAGCTAGAATAACTCCATTAATGTCAAGTCTGTCATTTGTACAAAGTTACAATATAACATATATCTTTTAATTTTAAATAATGCACTAATTCTGAAGTTTTGTAACAAACACAGACAGATACCAAAGGGATTATGGGTAAAATGTGCCTTCGCTAACACTGATAGGTTGACTCATTCATTCTATGTAAAAACCAACACGTTAATGTGAGGTATGTGTTGGTGTTTACATATAAATGTGCTTTTGTAAAATATGCCCTTTTTATTTGCAAAAAAAAAGCTATTTGAAAAAAGCCAAAAAGTCAAGTTGTTATGTGACAACCTTCTGATATAACTGGGGTCAAAATAAATAGAGCACTGCCATCTACTGGCGTCCAGACGCTCATACTGCCATGAACACTGCCAGCCAGTAGATGGCAGAAGAGGCCGCGAAAACTTGCCAAAACAAAATTCCAGATAATCCGTGTCTGCTACATTTAAGATGCATGGAATTTCGTAAACGCAAACTGAATTTCAGACATCTTATATATATTACTCTGGAACAAAGACGAAAGATAGTGTTTGACATAAGCATAACTCTAAACAGCAAACAGGAATCGACTGCAATGATTCCAATTGAAAATAATGGAGAAGCAACCTGGGCTTCTTCTGGCGTTTTTACATAAAAGAAACACAATAACAATGTCTATAAACCCAGAGAATATATTCACGAGTGTTTTAGGCACAATATACAAGGAGTTTAATGCTGTTGTCCGTGTGGAGCCTGATCAGAGCATCTGAAATGCATTTCTCCTGTCGTGATTGTTGTGAGATTACCCATAATGCACCTGGACGCAGCATGTCCACACTACAACCTTCAAAATTAGTGCATTACTTTAAAACTAAAACACATAGCTGATATTTTCACTTTATAAACCTTCAGACATGATGTTAATTTAAATAACTTGTCCGAAATTAGTTTGATTAAAATTTTAACCATAAATTAAAACGGTATGCCTCTGGATGACTTGGGTGACAAAGTGACAAAGTGACAAAGTTTTTTTTATTCGGCACACAAAATATTCAAATAGAAAAAAATGAACAATTCCACAAACAAACACAGACAAAACTAGTGAGTCCGAAAGGGTGTGGGCTGAAGCAAAGCTTATTAGCGCCCACCCCTGCTAGTACAAGTCCAACAATTCTAAACAGTCATATTTACATAAATACAAATTCACTACTACATGTCGACACACAGACATACACATCAATATACTATTCACTTATAATTATATTTATATAGTACCAGATCACAAGAAAGTCGAATCAAGGCACTTTACGCCAGTAAGGACTAACCTTACCAACCCCCAGAGCAAGCACTAGGCAACTGTGGTGAGGAAAAAACTCCCTATAAGGAAGAAACCTCAAGCAGACCAGGCTCTTGGGGGTGACCCTCTGCTTGGGCTGTGCCATATATACCTATATACATACGTATATACTTTACAAACATAAATATATACATACATATACACAGTCACTTATATACATATACATATACATCTACCCATATCTATATATCTACATACGCATATACATACCCACACATTCAAATATACAATAAGTCCCACTTATAAATTGAACATTCCATATAAATCAAATTATATTTGCTTCTTTATGATACTTAGACATAATGTTCTTTTTGAGTAGTTTCTTAAATCTTACTAAGGTACTACTCATTCTAACCTCTGTTTGTTCCATTTGTTCCATTTCCTCACCCCAATCACAGACACACAAAAACCCTTTACATTTGTTCTTACTGGTGGTTTCATAAAAATTGCACAACCTCTTAAACTATATCTGGATTCCCTCAATCGGAACAGACTCTGGACATGTCTCGGTAAGGCTTGGTTTTTCGCTCGAAATAAAGTTTGAATTGTAATGTAATCGACCAAATCTATGAATTTTAATAAATTTAAAGACACAAATAGAGAATGAGTTGGTTCACGATATTGTTTATTGCAGATGATTCGTATGGCTCGTTTTTGCAAAAGGAATATTGGATTGGTATTTGATTTGTAAGTGTTTCCCCATGACTCAACACAATATGTCATATATGGTACCATCAGAGAATGATATAAAGTAAGTAATCCTTCTTGCGGCAGTAGGTCTTTGGCCTTATACAAAATGGCTATAGTTTTTGACAATTTTGATTTCACATAATTTATATGTGGTTTCCAGCTAAGTTTATTATCAATTATAACACCTAAAAATTTATTCTCTGTTACTAACTCAATTTCCTTATTGTTTATAGTTAAATTTTTACATTTGGGTGCCTGTTTATTTCCAAATATAATACATTTAGTTTTCCCAAGGTTGAGTGACAACTTATTAGCGTCAAACCAAACCTTAAATGTTTCCAGTTCTTTCTCCACTATGTCCAGAAGCTGTTCCAGATATTCACCGCTACAGAACACAGTTGTATCATCCGCAAAAAGGACACATCTCAGTGAACTCGACACCCAACTTATATCATTTATATAGATTATAAACAACAAAGGACCCAGCACTGAGCCCTGCGGCACCCCACATGTGACATCCCTGAGTTCAGAATTTGTATTAATGAATTGAACATACTGAAATCTGCCTTGTAAATAACTAGCTATCCATTCATATGCCAGACCTCTGATTCCATATTTCTGCAGTTTAATGAATAGTATTCCATGGTTAATTGTGTCAAACGCTTTCTGTAAATAAAAAAAAAAACACCTATTGTGTATTGTTTATTGTCAATTGCAGTTGCTATACTTTCCACAAAGTCCATCAAAGCATGTGATGTAGTTTGAGACCTTCTGAATCCATATTGTTCTTCACAAATGATGTTATGCTTCAGTAAATAATCATTTCATCTTTTAGCAAATATTTTTTCCAAAATTTTGGAAAATTGTGGCAGGAGTGATATAGGTCTATAATTAGAAAATGTGTGTTTGTCACCAGTTTTAAACAGAGGAATTACTTTGGCTATTTTCATTTGAGAAGGAAATTTACCAGTACTTAGTGACATATTGCAAATATAATTGAACGGTTTTACTATACAATCAATAACTTTTTTTAATAAAGCCATATCCAAATTATTAAAATCAGTCGATTTCTTACTTTTTGAACCATGAACCAGATCAAGTATTTCCCTTTCATGAGTACCACCAATGAACATTGAAACAGATTTGTTAAACGTTGAATTATTTACCCAGAGGTTATTAGTTGATGAGTCAATTTTACTGGCAAGATTTTTACCCACATTAACGAAGTATTCATTAAAGTGTTCAGCAATAGACTCATCGTTATCAATCATGATGTAGTTGTTACTCTGAAAAAATGAAGGATAATCTCTAGTTAATCTATTCTTTTTTACTATTTCATTTAATATGTTCCATGTGTTTTTGATGTTATTTCTATTTTTGAAAAGTAACTCATTATAATGTATTTTTTACTGAGTCTCATGATATTGATTAACTTATTCTTATATGTTTTATACTTACTTTCAGCTTCCTTAGTTCGTAGTTTTATGAATTGTTTATATAATACATTTTTCTTTTTACATGCCCTCTGAAGCCCCTTAGTTATCCATGGTTTGTTGCTATATTGATTTCTATATATTTTGTCAACAAATGGACAGTGTTTATTATACAAACTGGAAAAAATGGAAATGAAAGCATCATATGACCTGTCAACATCATCAACAAAAACATCTGACCTATTCTGACTTGATAAATCCTCCCTTAAATTATCAATTGTTTCAGGTGTTACTTTTCTACTCATGAATTTGATATTGCTTCGATACATACAACAACCCACCAATGCAAAGACTGAGAAAACTGGCAACTGATCACTGATATCACTGATACTGGCGGAGTTCTAGCCCTAAACAGAAGCCCCGTGTACACCGCCAACCCGTTCACATCTCTAACAGTTTTTCCCCACTCGACGATACACTCGCCGAGGATCAAACTCTGGTTATTGGCGACTCTGTTTTGAGAAATGTGAAGTTAGCGACACCAGCAACCTTTGTCAATTGTCTTCCGGGGGCCAGAGCAGGCGACATCGAAGGACATTTGAAATTGCTGGCTAAGGCTAAGCGTAAATTTGGTAAGATTGTAATTCACGTCGGCAGTAATGACACTCGGTTACGCCAATCGGAGGTCACTAAAATTAACATTAAATCGGTGTGTAACTTTGCAAAAACAATGTCGGACTCTGTTGTTTTCTCTGGGCCCCTCCCCAATCAGACCGGGAGTGACATGTTTAGCCGCATGTTCTCCTTGAATTGCTGGCTGTCTGAGTGGTGTCCAAAAAATGAGGTGGGCTTCATAGATAATTGGCAAAGCTTCTGGGGAAAACCTGGTCTTGTTAGGAGAGACGGCATCCATCCCACTTTGGATGGAGCAGCTCTCATTTCTAGAAATCTGGCCAATTTTCTTGGATCCTCCAAACTGTGACTGTCTAGCGTTGGGACCAGGAGGCAGAGCTGTGGTCTTATACACCTCTCTGCAGCTTCTCTCCCCCTGCCATCCCCTCATTACCCCATCCCCGTAGAGACGGTGCCTGCTCCCAGACCACCAATAACCAGCAAAAATCTATTTAAGTATAAAAATTCAAAAAGAAAAAATAATATAGCTCCTTCAACTGCACCACAGACTAAAACAGTTAAATGTGGTCTATTAAACATTAGGTCTCTCTCTTCTAAGTCCCTGTTGGTAAATGATATAATAATTGATCAACGTATTGATTTATTCTGCCTAACAGAAACCTGGTTACAGCAGGATGAATATGTTAGTTTAAATGAGTCAACACCCCCGAGTCACACTAACTGTCAGAATGCTCGTAGCACGGGCCGGGGCGGAGGATTAGCAGCAATCTTCCATTCCAGCTTATTAATTAATCAAAAACCTAGACAGAGCTTTAATTCATTTGAAAGCTTGTCTCTTAGTCTTGTCCATCCAAATTGGAAGTCCCAAAAACCAGTTTTATTTGTTATTATCTTTCGTCCACCTGGTCGTTACTGTGAGTTTCTCTGTGAATTTTCAGACCTTTTGTCTGACTTAGTGCTTAGCTCAGATAAGATAATTATAGTGGGCGATTTTAACATCCACACAGATGCTGAGAATGACAGCCTCAACACTGCATTTAATCTATTATTAGACTCTATTGGCTTTGCTCAAAAAGTAAATGAGTCCACCCACCACTTTAATCATATCTTAGATCTTGTTCTGACTTATGGTATGGAAATAGAAGACTTAACAGTATTCCCTGAAAACTCCCTTCTGTCTGATCATTTCTTAATAACATTTACATTTACTCTGATGGACTACCCTGCAGTGGGGAATAAGTTTCATTACACTAGAAGTCTTTCAGAAAGCGCTGTAACTAGGTTTAAGGATATGATTCCTTCTTTATGTTCTCTAATGTCATATACCAACACAGAGCAGAGTAGCTACCTAAACTCTGTAAGGGAGTTAGAGTATCTCGTCAATAGTTTTACATCCTCATTGAAGACAACTTTGGATGCTGTAGCTCCTCTGAAAAAGAGAGCTTTAAATCAGAAGTGTCTGACTCCGTGGTATAACTCACAAACTCGTAGCTTAAAGCAGATAACCCGTAAGCTGGAGAGGAAATGGCGTCTCACTAATTTAGAAGATCTTCACTTAGCCTGGAAAAAGAGTTTGTTGCTCTATAAAAAAGCCCTCCGTAAAGCTAGGACATCTTTCTACTCATCACTAATTGAAGAAAATAAGAACAACCCCAGGTTTCTTTTCAGCACTGTAGCCAGGCTGACAAAGAGTCAGAGCTCTATTGAGCTGAGTATTCCATTAACTTTAACTAGTAATGACTTCATGACTTTCTTTGCTAACACAATTTTGACTATTAGAGAAAAAATTACTCATAACCATCCCAAAGATGTATCGTTATCTTTGGCTGCTTTCAGTGATGCCGGTATTTGGTTAGACTCTTTCTCTCCGATTGTTCTGTCTGAGTTATTTTCATTAGTTACTTCATCCAAACTATCAACATGTTTATTAGACCCCATTCCTGCCAGGCTGCTCAAGGAAGTCCTACCATTATTTAATGCTTCAATCTTAAATATGATCAATCTATCTTTGTTAGTTGGCTATGTACCACAGGCTTTTAAGGTGGCAGTAATTAAACCATTACTTAAAAAGCCATCACTTGACCCAGCTATCTTAGCTAATTATAGGCCAATCTCCAACCTTCCTTTTCTCTCAAAGATTCTTGAGAGGGTAGTTGTAAAACAGCTAACTGATCACCTGCAGAGGAATGGTCTATTTGAAGAGTTTCAGTCAGGTTTTAGAATTCATCATAGTACAGAAACAGCATTAGTGAAGGTTACAAATGATCTTCTTATGGCTTTGGACAGTGGACTTATCATATTACCCCATTAGAGCGCTTCGCTCTCAGACTGCAGGCTTACTTGGTACTACGAGGTCCCTAAGATAAGATGGGACCTGATTATTCAAAACCTTATAAGTAAGAAGAAGAATTTTAAATTCTATTCTAGAATTAACAGGAAGCCAATGAAGAGAGGCCAATATGGGTGAGATATGCTCTCTCCTTCTAGTCCCCGTCAGTACTCTAGCTGCAGCATTTTGAATTAACTGAAGGCTTTTTAGGGAACTTTTAGGACAACCTGATAATAATGAATTACAATAGTCCAGCCTAGAGGAAATAAATGCATGAATTAGTTTTTCAGCATCACTCTGAGACAAGACCTTTCTGATTTTAGAGATATTGCGTAAATGCAAAAAAGCAGTCCTACATATTTGTTTAATATGCGCTTTGAATGACATATCCTGATCAAAAATGACTCCAAGATTTCTCACAGTATTACTAGAGGTCAGGGTAATGCCATCCAGAGTAAGGATCTGGTTAGACACCATGTTTCTAAGATTTGTGGGGCCAAGTACAATAACTTCAGTTTTATCTGAGTTTAAAAGCAGGAAATTAGAGGTCATCCATGTCTTTATGTCTGTAAGACAGTCCTGCAGTTTAGCTAATTGGTGTGTGTCCTCTGGCTTCATGGATAGATAAAGCTGGGTATCATCTGCGTAACAATGAAAATTTAAGCAATACCGTCTAATAATACTGCCTAAGGGAAGCATGTATAAAGTGAATAAAATTGGTCCTAGCACAGAACCTTGTGGAACTCCATAATTAACTTTAGTCTGTGAAGAAGATTCCCCATTTACATGAACAAATTGTAATCTATTAGACAAATATGATTCAAACCACCGCAGCACAGTGCCTTTAATACCTATGGCATGCTCTAATCTCTGTAATACAATTTTATGGTCAACAGTATCAAAAGCAGCACTGAGGTCTAACAGAACAAGCACAGAGATGAGTCCACTGTCCGAGGCCATAAGAAGATCATTTGTAACCTTCACTAATGCTGTTTCTGTACTATGATGAATTCTAAAACCTGACTGAAACTCTTCAAATAGACCATTCCTCTGCAGATGATCAGTTAGCTGTTTTACAACTACCCTTTCAAGAATTTTTGAGAGAAAAGGAAGGTTGGAGATTGGCCTATAATTAGCTAAGATAGCTGGGTCAAGTGATGGCTTTTTAAGTAATGGTTTAATTACTGCCACCTTAAAAGCCTGTGGTACATAGCCAACTAACAAAGATAGATTGATCATATTTAAGATCGAAACATTAAATAATGGTAGGGCTTCCTTGAGCAGCCTGGTAGGAATGGGGTCTAATAAACATGTTGATGGTTTGGATGAAGTAACTAATGAGAATAACTCAGACAGAACAATCGGAGAGAAAGAGGCTAACCAAATACCGGCATCACTGAAAGCAGCCAAAGATAACGATACGTCTTTGGGATGGTTATGAGTAATTTTTCCTCTAATAGTTAAAATTTTGTTAGCAAAGAAAGTCATGAAGTCATTACTAGTTAAAGTTAATGGAATACTCAGTTCAATAGAGCTCTGACTCTTTGTCAGCCTGGCTACAGTGCTGAAAAGAAACCTGGGGTTGTTCTTATTTTCTTCAATTAGTGATGAGTAGAAAGATGTCCTAGCTTTACGGAGGGCTTTTTTATAGAGCAACAGACTCTTTTTCCAGGCTAAGTGAAGATCTTCTAAATTAGTGAGACGCCATTTCCTCTCCAACTTACGGGTTATCTGCTTTAAGCTACGAGTTTGTGAGTTATACCACGGAGTCAGACACTTCTGATTTAAAGCTCTCTTTTTCAGAGGAGCTACAGCATCCAAAGTTGTCTTCAATGAGGATGTAAAACTATTGACGAGATACTCTATCTCCCTTACAGAGTTTAGGTAGCTACTCTGCACTGTGTTGGTATAAGGCATTAGAGAACATAAAGAAGGAATCATATCCTTAAACCTAGTTACAGCGCTTTCTGAAAGACTTCTAGTGTAATGAAACTTATTCCCCACTGCTGGGTAGTCCATCAGAGTAAATGTAAATGTTATTAAGAAATGATCAGACAGAAGGGAGTTTTCAGGGAATACTGTTAAGTCTTCTATTTCCATACCATAAGTCAGAACAAGATCTAAGATATGATTAAAGTGGTGGGTGGACTCATTTACTTTTTGAGCAAAGCCAATAGAGTCTAATAATAGATTAAATGAAGTGTTGAGGCTGTCATTCTCAGCATCTGTGTGGATGTTAAAATCGCCCACTATAATTATCTTATCTGAGCTAAGCACTAAGTCAGACAAAAGGTCTGAAAATGCACAGAGAAACTCACAGTAACGACCAGGTGGACGATAGATAATAACAAATAAAACTGGTGTGTGTGTGTTTGAGTCCTCATACCTATTGTTCATATTTGTCCAGCTCCTCGATGTTCCTTATTGCCATGACTTTTGCTTGTTCTGGTGATCCATTCAGTTTGATGAATATTTTACAGTTTGAAGTCCATATGTGCTGGATTTTTCCCTGTTTCTTTAAGAAGCGTGCTTTCCTGGCGATGTCGGCATTCCGTTTGGTGAGATGTTCATTGATGAATATGTTTGTCCCTTTCAGTTTTCTTCCTTGTTTTAACAGTGCTGTCTTGTGTTTTCTGTTGATGAATCTCATGATGACGGTTCGTTTATCACTGTCATTTCTCCGGGGCAGAGGGTGGCACGCTTCAATGTTATTGAAATCCATTTCTATACCTTTAGATAGGAGGAAATCAGTAACCTGTTTTTCCACAGAGCTGACCTCCTGTTCACTGGGCTCCCCTCCGCTCTCATCTTTTACCGCCCGTGCGTAGGACCGTGGTTTGATGTGAAGACCTGTGATGATGACGTCGTTGATTCTGGTGTACTGCTCCAATTCAGCCACTCTATTTTCCAGCTGCACCAGATGCCGGTCTTTCTCGGCGTTCTGGAGCCGTAATGCCTTCACCTCCTCCACCAGATCCATGATTGATTTCTGTTGCTGCTTCACAACAGAAATCTCCTCTGATAGAAAGTCCAGAGATTTTTTAATATCGTCACCTTCCTCCGCTGTCAGAACCTTCTTAGGCCCCATGGTCGGCTTATGAGCAGCTTGACGATCGCCGATGTTAACAGCCTGCGTTGTTTGTCACCAGGATGGATCTGCACTGCGCTGGTGCCGCGCGGCCTCGGTGTTTCCGCGCTGATGGATCCGCGGTGGCTGCACGAGGCCTCGGGGAAGCGGCACTCGTGACGCGCGGCTTTAATGACGCAGCGCGCGGCCTCAGTGAATTCACCACGTTGGGCAGGCCTCGGACGTTGTTGCTGTCCAGTCGCGGGGCTAAGTTGCCGGTTGAGGTGGTATTCCCACTGTCCGGGTTGGCAAACACCGGCGTGGCAGATGGCAACTACAAACACCACCTCAGAAAACTCAGGTACAAACTTTTTGCCACTCGCTCTGACGACACGCAGCTCTACTGACGACACGCAGCTCTACTGAGTGATATTGCCAGTGTATCAGTATGGGGTAAAAAGAAATGATTGTTTGTTTGTTTTTGTTTTCTGTGACCAGTTCTCCTTTGCCTACAGAGAATAGAGCAGCTTCTTCTGGAACCAGCTTTCCTCTGTTTGCAGAGTATAGAACTGCACATCTACTACAAAACATTTAACAGGCTGGTACTCAACTGATTTTAAACTTAATAAATGTTTGTAACTGTAAAGCTTTATTCAATACACCTCCAAAAATATGTTAACAGTCTAAAAATTATTTGACCAAAACTTATTGGAAGATAATTAGTCTGATGATGGTTTCCAAAGTTACCTGAAAAGCTAATCTGATAATGAAAACATTAGCTTCGATGGTTAGCAGATTAGCGGAACTGTGCCCACCACTGCATGACGAATGGGGGCTCTATATGATCTCCTACTTTTCAGCCATCCTTGTTCTTCATAGGGCTTTGGTTTCTCATATATGGGTGTAGCTGCCCTCTATTACAGTGCCACACAATAGTTTACACACTGTACATGTGGTGCGAGAGCATCCTTGCATGGGGTAGATGAAAAACCTCTACTTTGGACATGGATGTCAGTTTTTCAACAGCGTTTTCAATCATACTTGGATAAACACTATGGACCACCCTCTCGTAACACACGTCATGCCAAGGTCATTGGTCCAAAGACAAGGTCAAATCAGAGGCCATTGTCTAAAATACATTAATGTACATATCTCACAAACTAATTCAGATATGGCAGTGTGACATCTTATGACCATCTTATGTATGTCTTTCGCACCTCTTATAATCAACATATGTACAGTACATCTTGTGTACATTTTGTGTGGATCTTGTGAATATGTTATGTACATCTTCTATGCAGCACACCATATGTAATTCTTGTAAACTTCTAATTTACTGCTAATATACATTTTTATGGATATGAACCTCTTGTGCACGTGTTATGTACTTTGCGTGTTCATCTCACATTTTAAGACTTGTACTGATGATCTCATTTCAATTATTTTAGTGTCTGCTATTGAAAAACATTGACAAAGCTGGACCCTGCAGCTGTCAGCATGGCTGAGCATGTCCAGAGTGAAGATGGGTTAGTAGTGGTGTCCTTTTTCATTGGCTTAGGGTCACTGTGACTTATGCTTTTGGTATTGAAGTTCATCCCATCTGCAGGATCTGGTTGGATCTAGTTATGCATTTCTGTCCAGTTCTCACGAGGACCACTTTTTTTTTCCAAGTCTCCACAATTTGTTCTGTTTAAGTTTGTTTACAGCATGATGGATCAACTGGCCAATTGCTGCTTGGCCCTTGGAGGGAACATCTGCCCCTCAAGACGCTGAACTGGGCAGGCAATGCACACTGTTGACTACAATCATTTACAAAAGCCAATCCTCTGTACAACATAGAATTAACCCCACTCTCAAATGTCAGAATTTGATAAGATCGAAGGTTTTTTTTTTTCCTAAACTGGCGTCCTGTCCTGGGTGTACCCTGCCTCATGCTCTATGACTGCTGGGATAGGTTCCAGGCCCCTACGATCCTTAATTGGACTAAGCGGATGATGAGTGTCTGTGTAGTACTATGGAAAAGCATTGCCACCAAAATATTTCAGAACAGTTATATCCGCATTACACATATGCTAATTGAGGCCGAATGGAGTCAGAATGACACATCCGGCCACAATCGGGACGTATTGAGGTGTGGCCTGAAGACCAGCAGACAGCAGTCTCTGAGCAGTCTACATATTTGGTCGGCTGTCCCAAGTGTATTGCACATGTTCAAAACACTCTTGGCGCTATCAAGATGGAACGCACATCTGACAGTGGTCTATGTGCAGTTTTTGCATCATCTGATCGCAGTCTACATATTCTGACGGCATCAAAACAGCATCGGAAATGATCTGAAAATGGTTGATTGAGCTCTGAGATTGATCAGTCACAGCAAAGCCTGCCGACATGGTGTACCACGTATGTTCACATCCAATGGACCCCAGCCAGGGAGGCCAAAGGAAATGTTGATATGTAAAAACATGTATGTGGCATGCATTCATCATGTACAGTGAGTGTGAACAGCATGCAATCAAACCAAAAGCACTGTGTGCCACTGCGCGGTGCACACCGCTGCAAATCTGAACAGGCTGTTATACCCATAATAGACCTTACAGTACAGATAAATGTCCATTCCTTCCCA
The DNA here is from genome assembly GCF_902500255.1 of Thalassophryne amazonica. NCBI lineage: Eukaryota > Metazoa > Chordata > Actinopteri > Batrachoidiformes > Batrachoididae > Thalassophryne > Thalassophryne amazonica. The sequence continues at coordinate 19,254,524 of NC_047118.1, forward strand.
TGGGTGATGCAAATAATGTAAAAAAATCAAAATGAGCTGCACAGCCACAGCGCTCTCAGTCAGAAAAAATTTTATTAAGCAGAAAAAATCAAGTAATGTTTCGGGCAAGTGCCCTTGGTCAGACTGTATATTCGGTGCCACGCACCTGTCTAAATATTGCCAAAATCATTGATTGCTCCCAGCTGAAGACAATCAAGCAAATTAAAAACATCTGGTCCAATTATCTGTTGCAGAAATCCTCACAAGTAAACAAGAGCAATCAGATAAATAAACACAAAACCGATACAGACGAGAAAAAAAATGTGTATTAAAAAAAAAGTTTCACAAAATCGATGCAAATAATGTGACATATTTTGTCCATCATATCTGTATATACCACGGGCAGCTGCACCTGTCCGTGATCTCATACGCAGTAATGCGTCATTGCATGCATCAGGCTTGGAGCTGAATGGATCTCACTGCTGTAATATACATATTATTACTTGATCACCTTCTAACTCTGTAGGAGATATACATGGAACTATTTTGCCAGGCCATGACAACATTAATAAACATGAATCTCACCTCCAACAATGGCCCAGGAGTGTTTGACAGCACAGGGTGGGCATGGACCGGGACCACAACCTGTGGTTAAAATCCTCTCACTCTGGTGCTGTGTGCTGTATCAACCACGCAAAAATAAATCCCATGTGATAATCCAACCATCGCGGTGTACAGAGTTGCATTGTGCTGCTGAGGTGAGCCAAAACACAAAAAAAGAAATTAAAGTTCCCTGGAAAGGCTGCGTCTGACGCATGGGATAGCATGGCTCACTGCCAGCAGTGTCCAGTATAGCTGACAAGGGTGCGCACCACGCACACACGCGCATGCATAGTGGCCAATTAAGCCGTTATGAACACACACACAGCGATCATGTTGTCAGTCCAGCACCTCTGCTCTATGCATGCATGATCAGTACTAGCGCTACTATGATCAGTAGCGCTAGAAAGAAGAGTACGAGCGGAGGTGTGATTGCATGAGTGAGTGACCGCACAGATGCCGGCTTGGACACATATGGTGTGAGTCTGGTCCATACGTTGGTTGTACTCCGATGTTCAGTACTGGCAGGGACTGTGCAAAGGGCATGGCATTCCCTCCCACTCCAGTCCCGTGTTTGCCATCTCGACATTTGGACATCAAGTAGTCTTCAGCACCGTTTATGGCCGTCTGACAGCAGTCTGTGTCATCTACCTGTTGTCTACATACACTTTGGATGCCATCATGCAGATGTGGATGATGTTGTCTGGATGTGTTCTGACACTGCTGACCACGCCTCTTTCCCTCCCGACTGCGTCCGATTATGGCAGTATTTGTCAGGCTGTTTCTTGCACATTCTTGCTATGTGTGATGGGGGCTTTAAGATCGATTAAAACCAAGTCTGTTAGACCTTGACAGAGGTATGTACTCTTAGGACACAAGATAAATTTTAAGTCAAAAAAACATTATAGTGTGTGACACCAGAATGATCAGAATTTAATCAAAGATTTGCTACAGATGTGTAATATGCACATACTAATTGCTCCTTTATGCCTCAAATGGAGACTTTAATCACAATTTGTGTAATCTGTGCAACCTAGTCTCACAGCAAGTCGTGATTCATCAGCATGAAATATACATTAATCTATTGGTTTGTTATATTGTGATGACGAATTCATTCTAATTCATTCTGTGATGACTGCACAAAATTAAAAGTGCAGCGGGGGGGGGGGGGGGTCAGTGGTTATGGTAAGAGTTGGAGGAAGGAGTAGGGTTAGGTTATGGTTAAGGTTAGGGTTGGGGGTAGGAGCAGGGTTAATAATAGTGAATTTAAAAAAAAGACGAAAATTTGACTTATTTCGTGACGGGAGCACAAAAAAAAGTGTTTGTCTGTGCTATCTGTTTGAAAGGTTGTTAGACCTGGTTTAACGTTTCAACAGCTTCAGCTTTCAGGCTCCTCTCCTTTGGAACCAGCTCCCAATTCGGATCAGGGAGACAGACACCCTCTCTACTTTTAAGTAGTAGTCCCTTCAGCTGCTCCCTTGTTTTCACTCGGGGTCACCACAGCAAATCCAAGGTGGATCTGCATGTTGAATTGGCACAGGTTTTACGCCGGATGCCCTTCCTGACGCAACTCCACATTATATGGAGAAATGTGGCAGGGGTGGGATTTGAACCTGGAACCTTCTGCACTGAAACCAAGTGCATTAACCACTTGGCCACCACCACTAGGCTTAAAACTTTCCTTTTTGCTAAAGCTTATAGTTAGGGCTGGATCAGGTGACGCTGAACCATCCCTTAGTTATGCTGCTATAGACTTAGACTGCTGGGGGGTTTCCCATGATGCACCCAGTGTTTCTTTTTATTCACCTCTTTTTGCTCAGTATGCACCACTCTGCTTTTAATCATTAGTGATTGATCTCTGCTCCCCTCCACAGCATGTCTTTTTCCTGGTTCTCTCCCTCAGCCCCAACCAGTCCCAGCAGAAGACTGCCCCTCCCTGAGCCTGGTTCTGCTGGAGGTTTCTTCCTGTTAAAAGGGAGTTTTTCCTTCCCACTGTCGCCAAGTGCTTGCTCATAGGGGGGTCGTTTTGACCGTTGGGGTTTTTCTGTGATTACTGTATGGCTTTTGCCTTGCAATATAAAGCACCTTGGGGCAACTGTTGTGATTTGGCGCTATACAAATAAAATTGAAATTGAAATTGAAATTGAAACAGAGTTAAGTTTCACTTTCAACACGCATGTGCAAGTGTCAGATACAGGGAGAGCTCCCCCTGTTGGTGAGAGCCAGTAACATTAGAAATGTGAGACTAAACCACACCCACTGTGACGTCCACATGGTATAAAAAGTGTTGTATGACTCATTTTAGGGGCCTTTCACAAGATGAACATTGTCTGTGAGGGTCCTGGTCCGGTTTTCATTGTGACCTTTAATAAATCCAAAATGAGGACTACAATGGTTTGGTTCTTGGAAAGAGGCAGTAAATTACATAAAGAGCCGGGAGAAATTACACACTTGATGTACCACAAAACAAAGATCAGTACCTTCTAACTATTAGCCAATTGTTATGAGTGCAAGTGGGCAGAATTACACAATGTGAACAAAGAGAGACAAAAGTTCTGCTGTGCACTGCGGATTTCAACAATGCAGATGTTTTTGGTGGGAAACTAGTTACTGTGTCCTCTTAGCTGTGACTAAAACTTTTCTGAGTGGGATACAATAATAAGTCAGCTCCTCTGATGTCTGCTCATTACAATTCCACAGGAAACATCTCCAACTCCTCCCACACTCAGCTGTTGGAAGCATCCAATGTTCAAAAACACTAATACAGAGAACCCTGAGGGGAAGGGATGGGAAGGAAGGGAGTTCCTGCAAGCCAGATGTGTGCTGCTGAAATAGTACAAGCCTGTGAGCCGGTTCAGGTGAACAACTCAAGCTGCTCTGCGAACACTCACATGCCTCACGCCACATAATTACCACATCATTACAACATACTTCCTACTGTCTACACAATGCACTAAACACTCCCTCCAAATTGGGCGGGCTATTTAAGATGCAAATTTCCCAACTCCCCTTCTTCCTATCAAAGGCTGCCACTGCTGCATCCACATCACTGCTGCTCAGCCCCACCTACACCCCAACATCCACCTGTGGAAATGTATCTATTCATAACTTTCCGATATCGCAAACAAGCATCTGTGGGGAGAGATGACTTCGGATCCGAGACACCGAACTCAAACTATGGTTTGCTGCTGCAGTAAATATTCTTTAAATGTGAGTTGTCTGACTGAACTGTGAAAGCGTTCAAGCATACAGTTCTGCGTATTATAGATTTGGCTTAATCCCCAACATTTTAAATCAACAAATGTGGAGAACACATGATCAGCATTGCCAAGCCAGAGGCCGACATCAAGAGCTCTGGTCCTTAGTGTGAGGACAGAAACTTCAATTCCTGCAACTGAGGAATCTACGAGAGCTGCAATATGCAAAAAAAAAAAAAAAAAAAAAGCCTCTTCTCCTGTTCTATGCCCTGCTAAATTCAGCTCCATTTTTTCATTTACTTACATTTGCCACTAATTTTTTTAGAAGATCAAAGGAGAACAAGACTTTTTGTCATCCGTTGGGAGTCTGGTATAGGACTGGCAAGGAGGCTGGATCAAACGGAACACGGCAAGGGGGCTGAACACACCATTTCCTCAGTCACAGATGAGGTAGAAGGAAGGGGAGGGTGCTGATGTAAATAAAGAGAAAAGATAAATAAAAGACACACACACTCCCCCATTTCTCAACCTTTGATTGAACCAGATAAAGAAGGGGAATTTTAAAAAACTGCTGAAGTAAAAGAATAGAGGAACCCAAACTGAAACTAAAAGTGTAGACGTGTGCAGAAAATATCTCACTTCCTGACAGAAAACATCACGACAAAGTCCTCTCTCATCTCTTCCACATAGACACATAAAAAGCATGTGAGGAAATACTCTGTCAATGGAACACACGCGGCACACATGCACACAAGCCATCGCGGGCTCAGATAAACACATGCTCAAATATCTCTTACTGACGTATTGGCTCCAGCACATTTCAGAGACTATTAAATCATCTCATCTTCACACTTCACATTAGAGAGGTCACTGTGTTTCATCACTTGGGGCAATATATTTCAGGTTTTTGTGAATGACTATACATGCAGCCAATAACCCTTTCATAACCCTTTCATAACCGGAATATTAGCAATAACCAGGTTGCACACGGCCATGTAAACACCCGCAAAAACCCGAATATGCTCATATTCCATTTTTTTTAAAAACCCGAATATGACCCCTGGGTTACTCCTTTTCTAACCCGAATATCAGGTCATATAAACGCGCAACGGAATATCCCCATAGAAAGGAACATTATTTTGTGTTCTTCACATGTCCTATCCGCAAGGAATCTTGGTCTTTTGAGTACGGCAACTACTTGTATGCGGCGTGCGCAACCCACTGGACACCACAGATACAGAGGTAAACAAGCATGGGGAAATCCAGACGCGGCAGCATGGAGCACTTAATTAGTATCGTGAAAGACATGAATATAATGTCTTTTATTGATGGTAGAAAGTACCGAGAGAGTAACATTTACAAGAAGGTGGCCGAAAAGTTACGCGAAGGAGGATTTGCACGAACGCCAGACCAAATCAAGCACCGGTGGAAGACATTCATCACTGTTTAGATGGGGATATTCCAAATGATACCAATGACCATGTACACAGGAGTAACTCTGTCTGCTTAAGCATGTAAACGGGTTATTCCTAATGATTCAGAAACCGGAATATTGACCTTATCCCGAATATTAACGGCATGTAAACATAGCCAATTACACAACAGAATGGAAAATGAGCCCATGACATTTCTTGGTCCTGTTGTTAGAGTACATAATAATAATAATAATTCAGTTATAAATTTCTTTCAAAGTGCTGTACACTGAAAAAAGTGAAACATCAGTGCACTTCATTCAAAGTACATATTTACATTGATCTAACGGAAAATTGTGGTTTCCAGTTTAAATCTGCTAGAATCACTTTACCAAATCATAAATATACATTGTGAAAAACTAAAAAAATTAGCTGTAACAAATTACATCAATTTTTTTAAAGTTGATCCAAAGCATCATTTTTTTTTTCAGTCTACAACACAGCCCATAAAATGTTAAAACCATATAATAATACACAACATAAAAGATAAAAACTTAATGTTGTGGGCTGGGGTGTTTGGCTGGCTTGGTTTTTGTTTTCTGTTTCTCCCACCAGGTGGTACGCATTCAGGACTGAGTGGCTGAGCATTAGGACCTCACCCTGAACACCTGAGGCTTGTTTTCACGTGCAGGTCATCAGGACTCACAGCTGTGGTGTATTCGGTCTTGATCAGAGATTGCTGCATTTAAACCTTGAATGCACAGTGTGTGATTGCCAGAGACTCGACCTTGTGAGCAGACGTGTGAGATCGACGTCAGGAGAACAATCTCACCATCACGGACGCAGAGACCACTCCAGGTTTGACGCCACAGTCTGTGAAGGAGGATTGGGTGAGGTCTCACTCTCTTCAGCACACTTCCTGAGGTAATTTGGTTTTGGTGACTTTTATGAAGTAATGACAGTGGATTTGGTGTCCCTCACACCTTGTTGTATCGAGCTGTCATGTTATGCTAATTGTCTAATCAGCTTCTGCTGCAGTGGAGATTTGAACTGAGTTGTTCCGTGCCTGCAGGGTGAGAAGCTGATGTATAAATTTAAGCCAGGAAGTGTTTGCTGATTGCGTGCACCTTTGAGTTGTGTCTCTTTGTGTGGAGTTGGACTCACCTCCATGTTTTCTTTCTTCACAGACTTGGTTTGTCGCGGCCACCTGGGGGGTGTCGGCGGGGTCCCTGGGTCCGAACTGCTGTGGCTCCGGACCGTTTGCGCTGTTGAGAGCGGCGCCGTGTTTCCACCTCACCAGACCGTGGACTTTTTAGTTGTTTAGCACTTCACTCACTGTTATGTTTATTAAATTCTGTTACCTTTTGAACCGTGCTCTGCTTATTTTATGCTGGGTCCTTTCAAATGCTGGGTCGGTGCTCCGACCGCGTCCGAAACATAACACTTAAGATCAGAAAAATTACAAAGGAGGACACCAAAACATGAAACAAAACATACCTCACAACCCTCAGAGGTGATATAGGTTAGTCTTAAGTTTGCTTTGAAAAGTCTCAACTGGCATGTCAAGGGCATGTCCTCTTCACCATAAGGCAACATGACCTCTTCAAGTATTTTGACACCCAAACTGATCCATGATACCTGGTATGCGATATATAGGCCCAACACCATAGTAGGAGAAACATGCCCATATCATGATGCTTGCACCACCATGCTTCACTGTTTAAGTTAAATTTAAAATTACAGAGCCACTGGGCTGATTTGTACTCTGCGACACACCTTCTGACAGTGCATTTCAAGCAGCAGCTTATTTCCACTTAAAGCAAGAGCGATGAAAAAAACCTGATATATATATATATATATACACTTAAAGCAAGAGCGATGAAAAAAACCTGATATATATATATATATATATATATATACAGGTGGGAATCACTCCCATGACCTTCTTCCTGTGAGGCAACAGTGCTAACCACTAAGCCACCGTGCTGCCAAGTTTGCGGATGTTGAGGATGTTTATTGTGAATCCTCAAATCTGGCAAAAGGGCACCTTCCGTCATTTTAGAGGAACTACATGAGTGTAAAAGAGGAACTTGCAGTACTACCTCCCCTAGTAGGGGAGGTGATGGTCTAGTGGTTAAGGTGTTGGGCTCAAATCCAGAAGATCATGGGTTCAAATCCCCGCCTGACTGGAAAATCACTCAGGGCCCTTGGGCAAGGCCTTTAATCCCCTATTGCTCCCGGTGTGTAGTCGGCGCCTTGTATGGCAGCACCCTGACATCGGGGTGAATGTGAGGCATAATTGTAAAGCACTTTGAGCGTCTGATGCAGATGGAAAAGCGCTATATAAATGCAGTCCATTTACTACCATAAATGAACTAAAATCAAGTGCTTTCAAATCTGAAAATTATTTGGTATAGTTATTAATATGTTCTTGCTTTTGAGATTACATATGGCCCTGATTCCCAACCACAGACTGCAGTTCACAACCTGCTGGCTGAGCTCCCCATCCCCACCCCCACACCACCCCACCCGACGCCTCACCTTGGGGCAGTGCCAAAGCTCACAGGGGGTGCAGGAGGTTTTGTGGACTTTGAAGTTGTCAAAATTAGAGGTTTAATGTGTTAAACAGTCAGAACAACACACTTACTTGACAATCATTTTTTTCCTTTGGATAAGCCAAACAGGAAAAAAGGGGGGGGGGGGGGGGGCATGGAGTATCATGTCCTTTTTTATGTTTCGGAATGAATCACTTTATTCATTGGGGGTTGCTTACGTGCATGTGTTTGAGTGCACTTGAATGAGCAAGCTGTGTGTGGGGGTGGGGGGTGCCCTCAGAAAAAAATGATTAAGAACCACTGACTTATCTTGGCTTTTGCTGGTTACATTAAATTTTTATCAGAACTATTTACTTGGTGTCACATTCGTGGTAAACAAACAGAACGGAGCTAAATTCTAAGACGGCTGCAGTGTTGTTATAAACCTCTATACATGGAAAAAATACATCGAGCTGGCTGGATTTATTAAGATGTTACAAAGCTGGTTGATAACATTATTTTATTGCTATGTTGGAAGTAATTTATTATTGTTGTTGTTGTTGTAACTCCCGTAAAGGGTTCCGTAGGTGGTGGCCAAGTGGTTAAATGTGCTTTTTTCCAATGTGGAAGGTGATTCAAGGCCACCCCAGCCTGTTCTTCATGTAATTTGGAGTTGCATCTGCTGTAAAACTTGTGCCAAATCAACATGTACATCCACTGCGGATCTGCAGCGGCGACTCTGGGTGAAAACAAGAGAACAGCCAAAGGGACTTACTTTTACCAGTGAAGTTTGCCCCATTCGCGGTCATTCATTCCTTCCCTAAAACAAACATTTTTTAAAGGTTTTCTCGCAAAAGATGAGTAACTCAGAGGCTTGGTTGTTAAGTGTTCGAATAAGTGAACTCATCCTGCAATTATGAAAGATATATTGTGCACAATATGACTCCTCATTTATTTTTTTCCAGCATGTTACATTTTTCCACCAGCAGTGCACACTGTTGCCACAAAGTCTTCAAATGACTGCAAAATGTGCTGGAGTGCATTAACTAACAAACAGCTACAAATCCAGCACAAATCAGCATGGCAGGGTCACCAACAGCCTCCAATAAAATAAAACAGGTGCCAACATGATCATGATTTTCTTTAAAAAAAAAAAAAAAAAAAAAAAACAGCACTGGCACTTATGTGTGTGCACAAAAGCGTTGATGTATGACAGGAATTTTAATCTACTAGTTCAGGCGTTCTCAAACCAACATCAAACCACTTCACAGCAAACCGACGCTGCTCACAAGCAAACGCAAGCGTGACGTCACAACCTTCCGAAAGGCTTTGGTGCGTCCTGACGCACGAAGCGCATCCATATAGGGATTAAAAAAAAGTAGGTAAAATGCGATCCGACGCCGGAAACAGTCAATCAAAACGCGTTCCGCGTGCATATAAGGATAATGAATGCGTGTAGGTTACATAAGTGCAGATGTTTTACGCCTGAAGCCACTCGTGGGTGCAAGCAGCGGTATCACAGAAACAAGATTTAACAGAGTTTAAAAAGTGCACTTTCACGATGATCACGACAGATCTGACACTCTGAAGGTGAACATATGAAAAATATAAGCGCATCACTGAAGCTATTTGCGTTTCAGCTTCACAGTCACGCCCCACGCAAATCTTTACTATCATTACTATTATTATTATTATTATTATATGGCAGCATGTGTTCATCTACTTTACCAGCCTGCGTCGTGCTGAAGTGCAACAGCATTAAAAGAAACAGTTGCGTCCTCGTGCACGTCCTGCTCCTTAAACTATCCATCTTTCCACGCGTTTGCGCCTCCGTGTCTCCGTCTGCAGGAACTTTAAGCTGCCATGCTTAGAAAGAAGGAGCAGAACTCAGTCTTTCCTTCCACCAAGTTTAGTGTGAAGGCTCCTCTCATGGTCGCTCCGTCCCCCCTCATTCAATTTCTCCCTCTCACCATCACTCCCTCCCTCTCTCCTCCTCCTCCTCCTCTTCACTCCCATATTGAGGAGGACCGAGTCCTGGAAACCACCCTTATAAATCACCTTTATATCAGGAGTTCCCCAAATCTCACTTCTTTTATTTTAGTCTCAATGAAAATCAATCATTCCTAAATGATCTGTCTTGACCAATGCTTTTGTCAGCATTGGTCACAAACTTGATAAAAATGAGCACTCAGAAACATCTAGTAGAGGGTACACCTCCGCCAAGTCACAAATGTATATATATATATATATATATATATATATATATATATATATATATATATATATATATATATATATATATATATATATATATATATATATATATATATATATATATATATATATATATATACGAGGTCTGTCAATAAAGTATAGGTCCTTTTTATTTTTTTCAAAAACTATATGGATTTCATTCATATGTTTTTACGTCAGACATGCTTGAACCCTCGTGCGCATGCGTGAGTTTTTCCACGCCTGTCGGTGACGTCATTCGCCTGTGAGCACTCCTTGTGGGAGGAGTCGTCCAGCCCCTCGTTGGAATTCCTTTGTCTGAGAAGTTGCTGAGAGACTGGCGCTTTGTTTGATCAAAATTTTTTCTAAACCTGTGAGACACATCGAAGTGGACATGGTTCGAAAAATTAAGCTGGTTTTCGGTGAAAATTGTAACGGCTGATGATAGATTTTGAGGTGATACTGTCGCTTTAAGGACTTCCCACGGTGCAAGACGTCGCGCAGCGCTCTCAGGTGCCGTCGTCAGCCTGTTTCAAGCTGAAAACCTCCACATTTCAGGCTCTATTGATCCAGGACGTTGTGAGAGAACAGAGAAGTTTCAGAAGAAGTCGGTTTCAGCATTTTATCCGGATATTCCAGTGTTAAAGGAGATTTTTTTAATGAAAGACGTGCGGGCGGGTCCGCGCGTTGGGACGCAGCCGGCGCGGTGCGGCGGCACAGGAAAAACACCTCCGTGTTGATAACCATTTGTTAAAATCCAGGCAGCTTTTGATGGCTTTCAGTGGAGTGAGTATATGAGAAATTGTTTAACAGCTGGACATGTTCCAACTTGTCCTTAAGGCTTCCAACAGAGGTGTTTTTCCTGTGGCGGAGCGTCGCAGCGGCTGCGAGCCGACGCTGCAATCCGGCCGCACGTCTTTCATTAAAAAAATCTCCTTTAACAGTGGAATATCCGGATAAAATGCTGAAACCGACTTCTTCTGAAACTTCTCTGTTCTCTCACGACGTCCTGGATCAATAGAGCCTGAAATGTGGAGGTTTTCAACTTGAAACAGGCTGACGACGGCACCTGAGAGCGCTGCGCGACGTCTCGTACCGTGGGAAGTCCTTAAAGCGACAGTATCACCTCAAAATCTCTCATCAGCCGTTAAAATTTTCACCGAAAACCAGCTTAATTTTTCGAACCGTGTCCACTTCGATGTGTCTCACAGGTTGAGAAAAAATTTTGATCAAACAAAGCGCCAGTCTCTCAGCAACTTCTCAGACAAAGGAATTCCGACGAGGGGCTGGACGAGTCCTCCCACAAGGAGTGCTCACAGGCGAATGACGTCACCGACAGGCGTGGAAAAACTCACGCATGCGCACGAGGGTTCAAGCATGTCTGACATAAAAACATATGAATGAAATCCATATAGTTTTTGAAAAAAATTAAAAGGACCTATACTTTATTGACAGACCTCGTATATATATATATATATATATATATATATATATATATATATATATATATATATATATATATATATATAGGGTACAATAAATTATGTAAAGTTTCTATAATGATTTGGAATGGCGTGTGAGTCCAGAATGTAATTATCAATGTCCATTGTTCACTGTTGTTATGTAATATCTGTAGTTTCTACAAAAATATTAATCCTATCAACGTCCTGTTTTAGGGCCGTTCATCCTTGACCCAACATACATAAGCATACCAAACGGTTAATGTCAGCTCTCCCCAGTTTCTCCGTGTTTGAAAGTGCACGCACGCATGCATGCATGCATGCATGCATGCATGCATACACATACATAGAGGCCACATACAGTTCTCTTTGGTGTGGGTTAAAAGTTATAAGCCGCATATTTTGTCAGTGGCCGTGTATTAATGAAGCTTAATGGATGAGGCTACCTACAGCTGCTAAAAGTGCTAACGGCATTAGCATACAACATTAAATCAGACGTGAATTTCACTCAGCTCAAATACTGTAGCAGGGACGTCTTATGAGCTGTTAAGATGTTCACCACACAACAATCCGTATTATTTCAGGTGTTTTTAATAAAATACTGAGCAGACAAACATGGATCTCACATCTAAAAATAAAGCCCAAGGGCTTTTTGGTTTTGTTTTTGTTTTTGACAGGTGCAACTATTCAAGTGTAACTTATAGTGCAGAAAATACAGGGGGTTGTTTGTCTTTTAACTTCATGTTACTGGGCAAAAAACAACTGCCCTGTGATCGTCGAAGAGGACAATATTATGAAAAAATATATTTCTGACACATTCAAATGGCCAAGCAGGCTAAGTCCAAAATAAATAAGGGCAGGATAGACTGTATTTAGCATTTTCCCTTTTGAAAAAGAAAATCTCACAATACAATACATGAAACTGAGTTAAACACTCTTGGGTCCTGGTCCTGTAGCTGAAATGTGAGAGACCTGTATTATAGAAGCTGCAATAGCTCAAAATCTTTGAATGAAACGTTTCACCAAAAAAATAAATAAATAAATCACCAAAATGACAAATTAGTGATGCACAAGAAAACCTACCATCCCTCGTTCTCAAAACCAGGCACCTAAGTGGTTCTACTATCCTTAAAGCTGTAGTAACAGTCCTTATTCTCTGTGAAGCCCGTAAAATTTTCACCGAAAGCCAGATAAATTTTTCGAATGGTTTCCAGCTGCTTGTCTCTAACAGTTTCTGAAAAAATTTTGATGGAAAAAAAGCCCAAATCATTCCGCCATTTCCTCGCAATGAAACAACGACGAGAGGGGTGGACCACTCCTCCCACAAGGCGTGCTCACAGGTGAATGACGCAACCGACAGGCGTGGAAAAACTCACGCATGCGCACGAAGATTCAAGCTTGGCTGACGTAAAAACATATGAATCAAATCCATATAGTTTTTGAAAAAAATAAAAAGGTACGATACTTTTCTCACAGACCTCGTACTCTTTTTTTTTTAAATATTTAGATATACTTTCGTGTACGCTAGTAGAGTTCTACCTTAGAATTGGAATGTATATAGAAGACATACCTCGATGAATTGCACATGTTTTTTAGGTTCTGTTGAATTTTACCCGTCAGGATGGCAGCTTTGGTTGATTTATTTGCACCTGAAGAGGACAAAAAAAAAACAGAGTCTTGAACTTCACAGTGATCGATAGTAAGGCCTCAGACCCGCTCAGTTTCAGGAGTCAGATTACGGGGGGGGGGGGGGTTATCTGTGAGATCAGCCCAGTTTTGCATGCACTTCTTCAAACTGCATCTCATCCACTGAGAGGCTGGAAGCTGAATCACCTCAGGTGAAAGGTCACAGTCTGCTGATAGGACAAGACTAGTTACCGTAGTTAGTTCAGAGATCAGCACACCGGACTAAACCTGTTATTTATCTCTGCACAATTAATTATAAAACAGTTGCCGGGAGCAAAACGGAAACAGCAGAAATTAGAAACAGTCTGCTAATTTGCCGACCTTCATAATATTTTGTTGAACAGCTGTCACAGGTGTTTTGCTTTTTTTTTACTGACTGTCAAATATGCCAAAGTCAAATTTATTCTATGGCAGCTTCCATCTGAGCAACGCTTTTAAATACCACTTGTGAATACTTTGATTAATTGGAGTAATTATCAATGGTTTCTTGAGCAGTGAATCCCAAAGTGTGAGCTGCGGCCCTCTGGTGGCTGATGAATGTACTGCACTTAAGTGGGGTGAGGCCCACTCCACTGTAGTACCCTTTGTGACACGGCTGTGGTTTTCCACAGCTAGTTTCCCTCAATGAAAACTCTGTGTGTGTGTGTGGGGGGGGGGGGGGGGGGGGGGGGGGGTGTTGCAGTTCCTTGACTGGCCAATTGTGGCTATTTCCATAGACGTCCATGTTAAAATGTCCAACTCAGAGCAGAAATAAATGTTTCCAAAAAGGGGTTTTGGTCTCTGTAGATAGTTAATTATCTGTTCTCCAGTATTTCTGTTGAGTATTTCTGTCAAGTGAAATTCTTATGTCATTTAATTTTTATGTTAGCACTGTTAGCGCTGTTAGCAAGTCTTGGTAACTTGGTGACATAAACTTCACACTTGCTGTATGTTTACTGAGGTAATAAGCCAGTTATAGTTTTTACTATCCAAACCCAAGCCACCCGTCATGAAAACCACTGCCCAGTCTGCAAAAACATGTTTTAATAAAACACCTGAACCAATCTTAATCTGTTTTAACTTATTCGGTAACTCTCAGATGGGTAAATGTTGAAGCTTCATTCATCCCGCCCAGGTTACATCAGGTCGTGCCCATGCGCCACCTCTTCACCCATTTTTGTCTTGGCCAGTATGTGGGTGGAGTAAGCAATGCCAACATGGCGAATCCAAGAGCCGCCCTGTTTGAGCTTCAAACCTTCTCTTTAGAAGACCTACAGGTGACGTCACGGAGGCTTCGTCTGATGGATACACAGTCTATGTTTGCAGCACGGCCGGAAGACTAAAATAAAAAGAAGAGGAATCACTGGTTGCTCACTTTACACTGTCTACTGGATGTGAGTGCAGGTTAACAAGTTTTAGAGTCTTCATTTTTTGTGAAATGGAGAATCATATGTACAGTCAACAAAATGACTCATTGGATGAACGCAATTCAATTAAGTGCAGGATTTCCATCTAATAAATATATCTAGCCCCAACTCAAAAAAGCACATCCATGCAAAATAATTTCATTTCATTTAGTTGGAACTACATATATTTATTTGATGAAAATCCAATCTAATGAGTCAGTTTTTTGAGTGATATTGCTTATCAGGAGCTCGAATCCCAGCAGCCAAAGAAGTGAGTATAATGCAATCTGCAACTTCACTACTAAAATGACACTAAATTCTGCACACTGTAGCTTTAAAAATGCTTACTTTTGTTGCATCCACCAAGGATGTAATAAAATCATTGTCTGTTAGCAGGATTACGTCAAAATTACTGTATGAATTTTGACAAAATTTTCACCACACATAGATATTATGTCATGGAAGACACCATAAAATTTTGGAGGTGATCTGGATCCGGATTCCTGATCAAGATTTCACTTTATCAATCAACTTCAATCAACTTTTTTCTTGTATAGCGCCAAATCACAACAAACAGTTGCCCCAAGGCGCTCCACATTGCAAGGCAAGGCCATACAATAATTATGAAACACAGTCTACGTCTAAAGCAACATAACCAAGGGATGGTCCAGGGTCACCCGATCCAGCCCTAACTATAAGCCTTAGCGAAAAGGAAAGTTTTAAGCCTAATCTTAAAAGTAGAGAGGGTATCTGTCTCCCTGATCTGAATTGGGAGCTGGTTCCACAGGAGAGGAGCCTGAAAGCTGAAGGCTCTGCCTCCCATTCTACTCTTACAAACCCTAGGAACTACAAGTAAGCCCGCAGTCTGAGAGCGAAGCGCTCTAATGGGGTAATATGGTACTACGAGGTCCCTAAGATAAGATGGGACCTGATTATTCAAAACCTTATAAGTAAGAAGAAGAATTTTAAATTCTATTCTAGCATTAACAGGAAGCCAATGAAGGGAGGCCAACACGGGTGAGATATGCTCTCTCCTGCTAGTCCCCGTCAGTACTCTAGCTGCAGCATTCTGAACCAACTGAAGGCTTTTTAGGGAACTTTTAGGACAACCTGATAATAATGAATTACAATAGTCCAGCCTAGAGGAAACAAATGCATGAATTAGTTTTTCAGCATCACTCTGAGACAAGACCTTTCTGATTTTAGAGATATTGCGTAAATGCAAAAAAGCAGTCCTACATATTTGTTTAATATGCGCTTTGAATGACATATCCTGATCAAAAATAACTCCAAGATTTCTCACAGTATTACTAGAGATCAGGGAAATGCCATCCAGAGTAACGATTTGGTTAGACACCATGCTTCTAAGATTTGTGGGGCCAAGTACAATAACTTCAGTTTTATCTGAGTTTAAAAGCAGGAAATTAGAGGTCATCCATGTCTTTATGTCTGTAAGACAATCCTGCAGTTTAGCTAATTGGTGCGTATCCTCTGGCTTCATGGATAGATAAAGCTGGGTATCATCTGCGTAACAATGAAAATTTAAGCAATACCGTCTAATAATACTTAATAATAATAATAATAATACTTTATATAAGCTTTGAAGGCCTATATCAAAACTACTTCACAGATTCTCACCAAAGTTTCTCCACAGACAGATATTAGGCCATTGAAGACTCCACTGAATTTTGGAGGTGATCTGGGTCTGGATTCTGGATCAGGATTTCAATTTGTATGCTTCACTGTCAGATTTTTTGATTATTAAAAAAAAAAAAAAACAGACTTAACGGATTTTCACCAAATTTTCACCACACATTGGTGTTAGGCTTGGAAAGACTCCACTAAAATTTGGAGGTGATATGGATCTGGATCTGGATTCTGGATCAGGATTTCACTTTGTAGACTTTTAAGGATTACATCAAAACTACTTCAGTGATACATCATAATGTAAAACCAAAATCAGGAAGACACTATTTTGTTTCAGCTTGTGAATTAAAATATCAGATTGCAACATCTTGCTCAGTCGGATCATTCTGGATCAGTGTGCAATTATTGCATTTTGTTGTGGAATCCGGATCCGGGCAAGCTCCGGATCATGATTTGAATCACATATCTTTTATTTTGAGTTCTTGTCAACGCTTGGCAGATGTCAGAAATCTCAGATCGCTTTTATTTTGTGATGCTTCAGCCATAAAAAAACATGAGCCACAAAAAAAAAAACACGAGCCACAAATGCTTTGAGAACGAATCCTACAAAATAAAAATAAAAAAATCACACTTCCTGCAATAATTTAACCATTCTTGTAAAGATTTTCCAAAGAAAGAAAGGAGATACAGCCAGAAAATGGTTTGACATGAAGCCTGAGATAACTGTACTGTCTGACGTTGATTCTGTAGATAAGCGTTGACCTCCTGACCCCATCTCTGTTCTCAGTACCACCTTAGCCAGCCTGAGTCGGGCCACATTCCTTACAGCTTTTAGCAGCTAGTTGTTAAGAGTCCAGTGAATATTCTGAGCTCTGGGTGAGAAATATTTTCACGTCTATTCACAGAACCTTAAGAAAGTCAATGTTTCATTAATATTTATACCACTCAATTAATATAAAAAAATGTAATTGCATATATTAATGTGGAATGATGGGTTTTCCATCAAGGACAAAAACCTGAAACAATCTACACAGGCACACACTTTGAACAACTCAAGAACATAAATGACATTATGACATTATTTCCACTGAGAACAGATTCCAAAGTCAGTCAGCTCTGATCAGTTTGTCAGCTTTTATTCGGGTTTTCAGGAGATAATGATTATGAGAGGGAATAATCTTTCATGTTATAATGAAGTGCTCAAATGGCAGAATGGAATCCAGAATGTCACTGCAGAGGTGAGTGAGCGTCTCTATAAGTTCAACTCTTTCACCACGTACAGATACACTTCTGATGGCCGAGTCCAGGAAGTCATCAAAAGCCTGGATCTTTGTGTTGATTCGGGATAATCTCAAATCCAGACACTCTGACTCCTCATTCAGCTTCTCAAGTGCTGCAATCAGAGTATCCATCATTTCCACAAAGGTCACAGAATTGTTCGCGAAGTCAAGGACAATAAACCTTTCCTCCACCAACAACAGCACCTCAGTCGCTGGTTTGGCTTTGGGGTCAAGTCTGCAAGCATTTAGTGTGTTTATTTATTAATTTAATCTCACTCGTGGGATATAAATATGACTCCAATCTCATATTGCTTGGAAAATGTCATCCATTTGAGTGTTTCGATAGAAAAAACAAAATGTTTTTGCTGTTCGGGATGAAGACGGCTTAGTTTGTGTTTTTATGGCTTTAATTTCTCATCTCACTCTTATTTATTTATTTATTTACTACTTCCCTGGACTGACATAAATCACACTGATGGTTTCGGAGATTGACGTTTTTTGACAGATATGTTAAATGTTCCAAACTAAGTATCTCGCCGTCCTGCTTCAGGTCAGGCAGGGATTAATGACAGTGGAGAGTTCTTATCGTTTAGCCATAGAAGCAGGAGGAGGCTGAGCGAAGTAATCTGTCATTACCTTATTGTAGGCCCGGTGAAACATAATGAAGCCTTATTAATCTTTAAGAGGACCTGATGAACACAAAGATTTAGAGATGACCTGATCATCTTTTTATGCTGTTAAATATGTCAGGACATGACAACTGATAGGAAATAGGCATCTGATGTTTAGAAAAGAAGATACGACTAACTACAAAATCATAATAATAATAATAATAACTTATGTTTAAAAAAGAAGATACGACTAACTACAAAATCATAATAATAATAATAATAACTTATGTTTAGAAAAGAAGATACGGCTAACTACAAAATCATAATAATAATAATAATAATAACTTATGTTTAAAAAAGAAGATACGACTAACTACAAAATCATAATAATAATAATAACTTATGTTTAGAAAAGAAGATACGACTAACTACAAAATCATCATAATAATAATAATAACTTATGTTTAGAAAAGAAGATACGACTAACTACAAAATCATCATAATAATAATAATAACTTATGTTTAGAAAAGAAGATACGGCTAACTACAAAATCATAATAATAATAATAACTTATGTTTAGAAAAGAAGATACGACTAACTACAAAATCATCATAATAATAATAATAAGTTATGTTTAGAAAAGAAGATATGACTAACTACAAAATAATAATAATAATAATAATAATAATAATAATAACTTGTGTTTAGAAAAGAAGATACGACTAACTACATAATAATAATAATAATAATAATAATAATAATAACTTATGTATGAATTTAAACATTGGTTGAGAAATTTTTTTCATTATTGTCTTCCCACAACTACATGAGCAAAATAATATCCTTTGCCAAGATCCAACAAGCTTGTTTGTCTGTCTGTTACTGCACAAAAGTACCAGCAGGGGCGCTGTGTCACCACCGACTGTGCTTGTCTGTCTCTCTAACTGTCTGTCTGCTTGTATGTCTGTCTGACTGTCTCTCTGACTGTCTGTCCGTACTCCTCCCAGGTCTTTGGCCTGATTTCCACCAAACTTAGTATGTGATTGAAGGACACTTCCTTTAAAGGGTTTATTTTAGCAAAGCTTAAGGTAATTGGGTCAAAGGTCAGACTTAGATTTTTCACTCTGATGTCCAAATGTGGTAAAAACATGGAGACAGGTTCTGAAGCCAAACCTACCAAAAGTCATTGGTGTCAAAGGTCAAAATCTAGGTTTTTCACTCCAGTTTGCGCCAAACTCGGCACACATATGGAGATGGGTTCTGGAAATGCAGCACAGTGAAAATTTTACCAGAAGACTCACATTTCAGTCTCTCGCTCAATCAGCTAATTGTCTCCAGGCAAGCATCTATTCCTAAACAGATGCCACCATTAATTATCACCACAAACCAATAGGATGCATGCATGTCCTTTTAAACCTTCAATGTCTCACTCACTTCTCGCTGTTGTTTTCAGTTCTTTGGCCGATGCTCCCTCCGCCGCCCTGCTGCCACCAATCTCAGCTCATTTCACTGCCACGTCCAGGGACTAACGCCAAACCAAATTTACAACTCTGTACTGACTTTTTTTCCTTAACCCCTTGAGTCTCCTAGCAGAATTGCTTTTGGTGAGATCAAATTTAGCAAAGGTCAAAATTTAAGCGTTTCATTCTGATTTGCACCAAACGTCACATGCATATGGTGTTTAACAAAAACTAAAAATAAAAATTGGAGCCACTATGAATGAACCATGATGGAAGTGTTATGTGACTGTCAAGGATAAGATGGTGTCATTTTGGACACAACTCATCAAATGTCAGAGTCGCGGAAAAACATACACTGAACAAAAATATAAATGCAACACTTTTGTGTTTGTTCCCATTTTTCATGAGCTAAACTCAAAGATCTATATGCACAAGAGACCTATTTCTCTCAAATATTGTTGACAAATCTAAATCTGTGTTAGTGAGCACTTCTCCTTTGCCAAGATAATCCATCCCCAACCCAGTCTCACGGATTGTCGTGATTCAGCAGCACGAAATATACATTAATGAATTGGTTCATCATATAAAAGTGCAAAATGTTTGTCTTGGCAGCACAAATTCATTCTAATTCATTCTGTGACGGCTGCACGTAATTAAAAGTGCGGCGGGGGGGTCGGGGAGGTTATGATTAGGGTTAGGGGAAGGAGTAGGGTTAGTTTATGGTTAAGGTTAGGGTTGGGGGTAGGAGTAGGGCTAGTAATAGTGAGTTTAAAGAAAAAACCCGTCATGAAAATTTGAATAATTTTGTAACAGGAAGACGAAAAAAAAAAACGTGAGACTGGGCTGTCCATCCCACCTCACAGGTGTAGCATGTCAAGATGCTGATTAGGCAGCATGATTATTGCACTGGTGTGCCTTAGGCTGGCCACAATAAAAGGCCACTCTAAAATGTGCAGTTTTGCTTTATTGGGGGGTTTGGGGGGTCAGAAAACCAATCAATTTCTTTCATTTATTGAACATTTGTTATGCTTCTCTGTGTAGTAAATTCACCTAAAGCCTAAAGCAATCTTAAAAATCTAACTATCTTCAGGGTTGTGGAATATGATTAATCTTCTTGAATCACGTGAATCATCCTTCAGTGTCGCAGTTTTCCTCTGCACCACCTCGCCCCACTGACATCCTGATCAACGATACAGTCCTAAAGGGGAAATAAAACAGTCGCTGAAAAAGTGGAGACTTTTGCTTGAGTATCTGCAGACAATACTGTTGTTACACCAATTTAAAATGCATCTTGCAGTATTAGTATTAACATGGTTGCAGAACCATGGAGCTGTTTCATCATCACTTCTCCTCAACATCTCTGTCTTACAAGAATGCATCTGCACATGGATTTACTAAGTCTCTCGTCGTCACTATGTGGTGATGTTTCGATGTAAACAAGCAAATTAGCCCTTAAAACCAGATCTGAGCTGGATGCTGGTGCGTGTCTGTGTGGGTGCATGTTTTATCAAATAGCAACTTGCAGCTGCGGTAATTAAATTTCCTAACTAGGGGCCAGTAAAGCTGGGGCTGCCAGTCTGGTGGTAATTATCATCATTAGAGATGAAGGGGGGCTAAACTAATTAACATCTAAGGCCCACGTCAGGTAAATAAACTGCCTAAATAAGTGAGTAAACACAACCTTTGATCAAACTCACACTTACTCTGCTGTGTGATTTGTCTGCATAATTTCAGCACAAAACACAATTGTATTTTGATCTCTAAGTAGCAGTACAATTAAGTTTATAAATGCTCTTCACAGTGACGTGAAAGCGAAACATATAGATAGATGTTCTGCAGAATAATCAGTGGCGGCTCCACAAGGTTTTCCTTGGTGGGCCTGGGTGAGAATATGGTTATTTTGTGTTGAGTGAAGCCGGCCACTCATTTCATAATGATGCAACATGAATACACGATGGAATAGTGAGGATGCACGAGTAAAGTTGAGTTTAAGAATTTGGGATCAACTGTTCAGAGTAATGGAGAGTGTGGTAGAGAGGTGAAGAAGACAGTGCAGGGTGGGTGGAGAAGAGTGGCAGGATTTGTGATAGAAGGATATCTGCAAGAGTGAAGGGGAAAGTTTACAAGGCAATATTGAGATCATCTATGCTGTATGGCTTCGAGGCAGAGGCACTAACAAAAAGAGAGGAGGTGTAGCTGAAGATCCTGTGATTTTTTTTGTGACAAGGATGGACAGGATTAGGAACAAACATCAGCGGGACAGTGTAAATAGGACAGCTTGGAGAAAAAGTCAGAGAGGTGAGATTGAGATGTTTTGGAGATGTTCAGGGGAGGAACCCAGGGTATACAGGGAGAAGGATGCTGAGGAGGCAGGAAGAAGGAGGCCATAGAGGAGGTTTATGGATGTGGTGAGTCAGGAGAGGCAGGTTGGTGTGAGAGAAATGACGCAGAGGATACGGTAAGATGGAGACAGATGATGACCGCTAATTGAAGCAGCTGAAAGAAGAAATATCACACTTTCATTTTTGCCATGATAAATAATTCACATCGAAACTCATGTACTTAAGCTCTGAAATGCTGCATCGTCATTTTTAACATGTGCAGTTTTAGTCTTCTTTATGAAACAGTGTGTGTGGCCTTCTTGTTGCACAATGTCTCTCACTTACTGTTCTTGTTGTTGTTCTCTCACTTGATGTTCTCTGTTGGCCTCAGAACCCTGCCTCAGCACTTTCCCAGCACACTCCTTGTGTAATGTTCAGATCCATTCTTTCTGATTTTAAGTCTCTCTCACACCTACCGACCTCCAGCTACCCTTTCCCTTCATTCCTTTCTTGGCATCTGTTCTCATGAAGTTTGCATTCCACGCCTTCTTTGCAGACTACACGCAAAAGCGCAGAAAGCACCCCTCCTGTAGCACACATTCAGACATTCACACAGCCTGAGTCCTCCAGTGGCATCAGTCAGATTAGCCCCATGCTGTAGAATTTTACAGTTATTTATTCTAAGTTTAGAATATTTTTCCTTATCTTTAAATGTTTTCTCTTATTTGCTTTTCTTTTTATTATCTGTATCTGCTTTGGGTTAAAATATAATGCAAAAATTGGAAGAATACAATTTAAATGTTTTTAGATTGAAAATATAAAAGGAAAGTTATTCAAATTTACACTGGCATTTATTACATGATCAGATCGAGGTGTATGTGTAGGCCTATGGAAATGACATTTTGGCATTAATTAAATTTGTATTGACTAGGTCGCACATCCGTCTGGGCTCTTAGCAGCGTACTTATCAATGCTGGCTGGCCTGGGGTGTAAGTTGTTGCCAGTTTTTTCATTTTCACTAGTTATTTGTTTTTCTTTAATGCCTGGGCAATGCGAGGCAGTGGATTGTACCAACAAAGCGAAAAAGAAAATTCAAATCCATCACGAGACACCAAAAGGATTATGCATCACATTGATCAGTAGCGTGTTACTTTGGGGAAAATAATCAGCAGCATGGTCCCTCCTGGAGCAGAGCAGCAATTCACAATGCATACATGACATAAATGATATAAAATACAAAAATACCTGGAAGTGTTTATGAGGTAGGAGTAAATACCAGGATATTGAACATCCAGCCATTGTGTAGGATCGTTTTTCCATCATCCATCTTAGAGTTGTTACAGACAAGATCCCAGTCCTGCTGCTGCTAATTTGGTTTTATATCACTCCCAGGTGATATTATCCAAGCCCTCTGAATAGTTGAAGGCCACACTAAGGTCCCAACAACAGAAATATAACTAAATTCAAACAAATAATCACTTAAATCTGGAATTCAAGAGTAAGTACCACTCCCAAATAGACAATGTGTCTCCATGATAAAACACGTCGACAGCCGCGTATTTTCACACCAGACGCAGAAGTAAACTGGCAGTGACGTGGCCGCAACCAAGTCAATGGCTAACTGAATCTAAAAGTACCTGATTATAATGTTATTTGATCATAAAGCTGCATTAACATAAATATAATGGAATATAAAGCTAATATAACATTAACTGATCTAAGATTAAACAACAAATACAAGGCGAACTAAGTCTAAAATGAACTAAATATAATGCTCACTGGGGCAGCACAGTGGTTTAGTGGTTAGCATTGTTGACTCACAGTAAGAAGGTCCCAGGTTTGCTTCCAACCTGGTCCTTTCTGTATGGAGTTTGCATGTTCCCCCTGTGTTTGCGTGGTGTCCTTCCGGGTGCTCCAGCTTCCTCCCAGTTCCAAAGACATGCAGATTATGTAAAGTCTATGGCAGCGTCCAACCTAACACTAACCCCAATGATCAGTGGGACAGGCTCCAGCAAAGTGACCCTTATACGTGTGTGTAGAAAATGAATGAATGACACTAACTGGTTCAATAACTCATATAAAACTAAGTGAATACAACTGGACTAACTGAAGGTAACGTTAGCTAAAACAAATTATTTTAAAATTTAAAGCTAAGTGCCTGTACAACCGAATGTAAAACTCAGAATTCTGCTAACTAAACATAAAACTGTGTAACTGAATATAAAACTAATTCATGCGAGGATTATTTGAGTAAAAAGTTAATAAAGCACAAAGCTAACTTAAAACTGTTAAATGAACATAAACCTAACTGAATATAAAGCTAGCTGAAACTAGCGTCAACTGAATAGAAAATTAATTAAGCATAAAGCTAACCTGATACAAATTGAATATAAAACTAAATATAAAGCTAAATTTTAAAAAGCATCAAGCTAACACTAAATGACTACAAATTCCATTGAGTGTAACGTTATCAGAACATAAACCTAGCTGAACATAAAGCTAAATTAATACTAAAATATCTAAATACAAAGTATCAAGCTAACACTAAATGATTATACAATCCATGAAGTGTAATGTTATTAGAATATAAAACTCACTGAACATAAAGCTGTGTAACTGAATATAAAACTAACTGAACATAAAGCTAAATTAATACTAAAGTAACTAAATATAAAGCATCAAGCTAAAACTAAATGACTTCAAAGTCCATGAAGTGTAAAGGTATCAGAACGTAAAACTAACTGAACATAAAGCTAAATAAATATTAAAATAACGAAATACCAAGTATCAAGCTAACACTAAGTTACTGCAAAGTCCATGAAGTGTAAACCTAGCTTAATATAGTTTACAAAACAGAAAACTAACTGAACTTAAAACTCATTTAATGATTAAATAACTAAATACAATGCATAAAGCTAACATGAAATTACTATAAAAAGTCCATGAAGTGTAAAGTTATCAGAACATAAAACTAAATGAACATAAAGCTAAATAAATATTAAAATAATGAAATACCAAGTATCAAGCTAACACTAAGTTACTGCAAAGTCCATGAAGTGTAAAACTAGCTTAATATAGTTTACAAAACAGAAAACTAACTGAACTTAAAACTAATTTAATGATTAAATAACTAAATACAACGCATAAAGCTAACATGAAATTACTATAAAAAGTCCATGAAGTGTAAAGTTATCAGAACATAAAACTAACTGAACTTAAAGCTAAATAAATACTAAAATAACCAAATACCAAGTATCAAGCTAACACTAAATTACTGCAAAGTCCATGAAGTGTAAAACTACCTTAATATCGCTTACAAAGCATAAAACTAACTGAACGTAAACAAATTTAATGTTTAAATAACTAAATACAATGCATAAAGCTAACATGAAATTACAAAAAAAAGTCCATGAAGTGTAAAGTTATCAGAACATAAAACTAACTGAACATAAAGCTAAATAAATACTAAAATAACCAAATACCAAGTATCAAGCTAACACTAAATTACTGCAGTCCATGAAGTGTAAACCTAGCTTAATATAGTTTACAAAGCATAACACTAACTGAACTTAAAACTGATTTAATGTTTAAATAACTAAGTACAAAGCATAAAGCTAACATGAAATGATTACAAAGTCCATGAAGTGTAAAGTTATCACAACATAAAACTAACTGAACATAAAACTAAATTAATACTAAAATAACTAAATACAAAGTGTCAAGCTAACACTAAATGAATAGAAAGTCCATGAAGTGTAAAGCTAGCTTAATAGTTAACAAAACATAAAACTAACGGAACCTAAAGCTACATTAATATTAAAATTACTAAATACAAAGCATAAAGCTAACACTAAATGACTACAAAGTCCATGAGTATAAAACTAGCTTATAGCAATCTATGGTTTACAGAACATAAAACTAACTGAACTGAATCCAAAACGTACATACAAAGCTAACTGAAGCTAACAAAGTTAACTGAATACATAACTAACACAATATAAAGATAACTGAATTTTAAAAATTATATATTTCAAAGCAATGAGAAATGTGATACAAGCTGTTTGAAACTTTCAACTTTTTTTTTTTTTTGCAATACCAAATAATCTCATGCATGATGTACATCTTGAACAGAATATCTATCAAATTATGTGCTCCATTTTTAATTATAAACACATACCGAATGGTTTAGAAAATCAGGGGGAAAGTTCGACGAGTATCAGTTCATGAATCTTTACAGTAAGTACACGGGAAATTAAGCATTAAGCTGCAGAAGTGCGATGGCGGTGTCAGCTGTCGGTGAGCAGCTTTTGTGAACTTGGTTTTCCATACAGCTTATGGAATGATTTGGAACCAGGACACAGCTGGAGAATGTGATGAGGTGCCAGGGGAAACAGGTGAAAGTTCTGTGGAGGAAGTTCATCAGGGTAAAGGAAGCGTAGAGAAAGCAAAAAAAGAGGAGTATTTACAGCTAAAACATGGCATGAAAAAGCATGCACAGGCTTGTATCCCCTCCTCTCTCTTCATGTCTACTCTTAAGCTTCAATCTTTTGAAATTCCACAGCAGTAGGTGGGAAGCCACATGCCATGACCACTGCCTGACCTGCACTCCGTCTCATTTCTATCCACACTATCCACGTGAAGCACACCAGGAACGGCCTTCACCTTATTCCACTGCACCATATCATCCAGAGATAGAGTGGTTTAGCTGGGGGCCACATTATCATTTGGCTAATAAAATAAATGCAAGATAAGTGCTTAACAAGTTGATCTTGACTAAATTTTATTCTCTTGTAAGATGAACAGATATAACGAAGTTCCATCATGCATTTTGAATATGAAGATGAAAGCCAAAACTGTAAAAAGTTGTATCATAGTGACAATGAAAATTATGACTTTATTTCTCCAGTGAATAAATGGGTCATAGCTGAAGGATGTTCTACACAAGCTAACTATCTTTGATTCTACACTACCTATGTCTTTGAACAAGACACTTAGTCTGTATTGTTTCTTTCCACCCAGCTGTAAATGGATACCAGAATGTGACTGGGGAAGTGACCTGTGATGGGGTGGCATCCCATCCAGTGCAAGTTGTTTACTCTCATCTGGGGACACGCACCAGCCCGATGAGCATCAGGGCCTTCATAGGTACAGCACTGGCCTGTATAGGACTTACTTTGTGCACATGGCAGTGCAGGTGGGGAATATTGTTTTTGGATCTGTATTTAAATGGATTGAATTGAATTGAAGAAGATTTATATTGAACATAACAAAAGAAAAAATAAACAACAGACAACATAAAATTAAAGTTAGTTCAAAAAGGAGTGAGAAGAAGTCGAAACTTAATAATAATAATAATAATAGCAACAACAATAATGCTAATAGTAACAATAATGATACAGTGATACAATTTTAGAAAAAAGACATATCTGTGTAAACAAAATATCTCAAAGCATTCTGATCTGATGTGGCTCAAACTTGGTGAAATGTGGGTCACCAAGGCTAAATCTATCTCTGACACCTTCCTGCTGGCTAAATATTGACCCTTTTTTTTTTTTTTTTACATCATATCGGGGGTCTTCTTAAAATATGTATATCATATCTGCAGAAGAATCTCTTCTTTTAATGTTGTGACAGAGATGAACAGAGATGATGTGACCTCATATCACCCTGAGATGAAGTTTGGGCTAAGGTAAGTTTACAGCTAGAGGCTATCCTCTGACTGCACATTTTCTCTTGTCATGTCCATGCACTGGTTGTCAAAAATTGTAAAATCCAAGCAACTAGATTGAACTTGTTTGTCTAGCACATCCCACAGAAGCTTGATTTTCCTTCCTTGGACCACTTTTGGTAGGTACTGACCACTATAGACCGAGAACATCCCACAAGAGCTGCAGCTTTTGGGGATGCCTTGGCCCAGTCGTCATACCATCACAGTTTGGATCTTGTAAAAATCACTCAATTCCCATTTTTCCCAGTTTCCTTTTTTACTTTTACTTTTGATACTCGGTGCACTTCTTACCCTGTGTGCTGCAATACAGTGCTGCTGGAAACTCAATTTCCCGAGGGAGTCTTCCCAAGGGATCTTTAAAGTTCTAGCTAACTTAATCTAATCTAATCTAAAGTATCCCACTCACAGACCACCACTGTAACGAGATGTTATTTACTTTACCTGTTAGTGGTCACAATGTTATGGCTGATCGGTGTACATCTAATACAAAAACTTTTTCTTTAACCCAAAAAACTAAGTTGGATAATTGCTGTATTTTACTTGATGAAAACACAGTTTAGTATAAAATAATAAATTCCATCTTCTTAAGAATTAAAGGTGTATTTCAACATATTACATGCTAGGTTCTATTTTTAGACATTTTGGGAGTCATCTTTTCACTTGGTATAAAAAGGAAATTAATCAACACATTATTTATTTAGAACGTAGGCGCCGTCACAGGCTAATGAGGTAATTATTATAATGACACATAGCAAGCTAAACACACTCTCAGTGGGCTGCTTTTTGTCATCACTAGACACACAGGAATTTGTTCTGTAAGACCCATCCCCCTCATCGGTATTCGACTTGTTTATTTATGTATTTATTTACACCTTTATTTAACCAGTTTAGCCCCACTGAGATCGAGACCTCTTTTGCAAGGGAGACCTGGACAGTTATAAAGTTTCCAATTCATCTAACCTGCATGTCTTAAAATGTGGGAGGAAACCCACGCAAACACAGGGAGAACATGCAAACTCCACACAGAAAGGCCACAGGTGGGAATCAAACCCATGACCCATAGGAGGCTAATTAAAGAAATTAGCTTACTGTAGAATCTGTCATCTTAATTTTTTTTTTTTTTCATTTATTGAGACAGCCACACCCATGTTTAACTCTGTAGGTATCCTCTCCATGCTACCAGACAGTTCTATTGACATTTTTCACCTGTTCAGTAATAACAAGAAGTAGTATTTTTAGCTTGCCCTGTGACCTTACATTAATTAGCGACTGAGCCCTTGATGTTGTTTGCGTGCCGGATCATCAATAATATGCCCATTAATATCGTTTTTGTCCTGAGTGAAAAGATGAACCCTAAAATGTCGAAAAATACAACCTTGAAAAGTTCCATAGTTCCCCTTTAACTGTGGTGTGACTAGTTGAATGGAATCACATTCCTCAAGCACGTTCAAAAGAATTTTTGAATGTAATTCTCTTTATTTTTTCAGTGTAGGATGTAAGAATCTGACAGGTTTTACTGTAATACGGACTCAAAAATGATAAACGTTAACGGAGATGAGTGTATGTCACAACCCCAACAGATCCTTTAATGATTAACTGTGTTTTAAAGTCATCTGCTGATCGTTTTACAGGCAGAAACGTACAGTCGTCTCATCCACTTTCCAGTTTGGATGTGGTTGCGACACAAATGCAGGTCCTGACACGACACACACTGACTGTAGGACTGTGACCTTTGGCCAAAGAAAAAGAAGCAAGTCAGTTCTGAGATCTTATCAGAGGTACTTTGACCCTTTAGGAACCAGAGCAGGGTTTGTTAATTAACACATGAAGTCATGGAGAAGTCTCGTGTTGACAGCATGCTGGAGACACTAAACAGACACACAAACTCTTTGAATTTACATTTTTAATATGTAGATTTTAAATGTGCAATTTATAGATATGTGTGTGTGTGTGTGTGTGTTTTACAGAAACATTGTAATTGCATTAGTCTTGGTCGTTATGCCTGCTACAATTTTTCTTACCACCAGATGGCGGTATTATGTAGTGTATTAAAGTACTTTTAACATGACGTCATATACAAACTGCCTCAGAAACAATTCAACATCACTTTAACATATAAACACGTTTTTAAACACGTGTTTGGGGACTTGGAAATAGAAAGAACCCATAATAGTCTTGTTCTTTCTCTATTTTAAAGACCTCTGTGTGCAGCTGATGAACCCCAAAGTTGACCATTTTGGGGTAAAGTGCCTTGCTCGACGACTTTTCAGCAATCAGGATATCGTGGATTCAATCCAACAACCTTTCAGTTAATGGACAGCATCAATGCTATTACTCACAATACAATACAATAATAATCATTGTAGTAGTAGTAGCAGCAGCAGTAGTATTAATAAGTATAAGTAAAATCTTTCTATTCAAACAAAAAACTGTGAGAATTAATTAACTGAGGAGTGCACTAATTAGTTGTGACGTTTGAAATTTTACTTTCCAATTAAAACACTTAAATCGATTTTAGTTGCATTGTGGAAAGAGACAGCTAGTGTGTGTGTGTGTGTGTATATATATATATATATATATATACACAGGGTGCCCTGTGTTAAAATTTCTAAAATCATCCTCTTTAAATTCAGACAAAAAGAAATCTTTAGGAAATTATAAAAATGAAATAAAAATATCAAAGCCAAAATAATAGGTTGTAGAATCTACATAGATTTCATAATTTGGTTCCCCAGCTTTTTTTTTTTCAGTGTGCACATGTTATATAACATGATATACTACTTCAACAACATATATAAGCACTGCCCCTTCTGCCACACGCACGTGCGTGCGTGCACGTCGGCACGCATGGTTTTTTGTTTGTTTTATATGCACAGTAAATTTGATTTTGCCGGACTGATCTTTTTTTTCTAATCACGTCTGCAGCGGGTGCCCGCCGTGCCACGTCTTTCGCTTTTTATGGAACATGTGACCGAATTCGACGCTCACATGGCTTTTCGGTTTTAAAGTCTGCTGATCGGTGGGTCCCCTCGGCAGCAGCCACCATCCGCAGCGCAGGAGGACCTCCGAACAGCACAGCGCCATGGCGAACGGCGGGCAGAGAGTCGTGCTGATCACCGGCTGCTCATCCGGGATCGGACTGCGTATCGCCGTCACGCTGGCCAAAGATGAAAAGAAGCGGTACCACGGTAAACTCCACGGTCTCTCCCCTCGTCTCTCGTTCTGTCTGCACTTTGTTTGATCACTCAGGTTCTTTGCGCCTTGTTTACAAAGCGCCGATCGTCCTTTTTTACGCACAAAGTTTGGTTGAGTTTCCTGCGCAGCTCTGCGTGTTTTGGCGCAGTGCGCACTCAAACTGCTAAACGCTACGATAGCGGATCCGTAGCTTGTGTGTGTGTGTGTGTGTGTGTGTGTGTGTGTGTGTGTGTGTGTGTGTGTGTGTGT
Organism: Thalassophryne amazonica; assembly: GCF_902500255.1. Taxonomy (NCBI): domain Eukaryota; kingdom Metazoa; phylum Chordata; class Actinopteri; order Batrachoidiformes; family Batrachoididae; genus Thalassophryne; species Thalassophryne amazonica. Next base: position 19,285,501 of record NC_047118.1, read on the forward strand.
GTGTGTGTGTGTGTGTGTGTGTGTGTGTGTGTGTGTGTGTGTGTGTGTGTGTGTGTGAGAGAGAGAGAGAGAGAGAGAGACGATCGGGATCCAGTCGCTCCTCCAGTTCAGATATTATCATGAAAGCGCTGTTTGCGGGAGAGGATGTCGTTTTGCCTAAAAAGAGCCTCGTCAGTCCTCTTTCAAGTGACTTCTGGAGCACAAAGCGCCTTCTGTTACCCGCCTGCGCCGGTTCAGCGCCGTGTCTAATGCGGCTTTAGTCCCCTCACTGGAGCGAGCACTGAAAGGGGGACAAAGTTTGAGACCTGTACAAGCCGGGGTGTACTCTGAAGCGAGGGCCTTGTTTGGAAGCTTTGTCTGTGCTTAGTAGAGTTTTGGTGTCCAACTCTGACACTGTCTGTCCCCTCTGACATCATTCATGGCACGACTCCGGATTCTCTGTCTCCACATTCTCAACACTCACTCATTCACTTATCAACACTTATTCACACATCTTAGTGAAATTTGTATGACAAACATTCATGTGATGGCACAGATGTGGCTAGAGAGGTGACTTTTGGGTCAGGATTCTCTATAAATTAGTGTTGTTTTTTTTGATACTTTGAACCCAATGTGCCAGTTGCTTGAGAAAATGATTCACTGTTTTGAAACACTTGAAGCACTTAATAAAACACAGTCTGCTCTAACCCACAGTGCCCTGGGCAAACATTGATAAGCTTATGCAGTTGCCACGTGATGCTTTGCAACAGAAGGCTTATACAAAGTACAGTTCAGTGATATTGACCTCAAAATCAGTGTGCTTCTTAGGGTCACCATGCCGAGCACACATAGTAAGTTTAGTGGCATTCAGGCAATAAGAAAATAAGTTATTGCATTTACCAGGTTTTACAAAGGGTTCCAGTGAATTTGGCCTTTTGGCCTCAAAGAAAATGGGCTCCTTAGGAGCACTATGTATTATACCTACACCAAGTTTGGTGATAACCGGATAATCAACTAATGTTATCACTTTAGAAAGTAGAGCCTGACCAATATGGAATTTTGGCGGCCAATACAAAACCAATATTCAGGAGTAAAAATATATTATATATATGAAAATTCAGTAAGGTATATCTTATATATTATACTCCAGTTCTAAGGTGGAACTATGCCAGTATACAAAGGTATATCTAAAAAGGAAGAGTAAAATAGGAGAGTAGAAAAGAGTAGAGTAGAGCCACTTAGGTGCCTGGTCTTGAGAACAAGGAACATTGAAAATATCAATGATTCTTCACATTTCATTATCAACCCCTTGTGACAAAGAATATCATTTTTGTTGTTGTTGTTCTTTTTTTGGAGTCTAAACATAAACTATATTATAAATAACTATAAATATCACCAGCAACTAACCAAAGTGCATCATACTACCGTCACACTGCCTCCACTCAAATTGGCAGTCATCGTGTCTTGATCGCTCAGCATTTACATGAAACAGACTTCTTGCCTGTTTTGGCCCCACCTAACTAACGGCATAATGACCACTTGCCTCTTGTCACTGTAAAATGGCCACTTTGTTTTAAAATGAACAGCAGCTGGTCTCTTTGCCTCTGTCTCTTGTAACTAGTGTGACCAAGGGGTGATGGGGTCCCAGCCATGGTTGAGAGCTTTGTAAGCAATGCTGTTAGAGTGCCCTTTGCTGGGCAAACTAAGTAATGACACCATTTCCAACAGCCCAAGTGCTTTTCTGCTGTGTTTATTTAGTTAAATAAATGTTTTCTTATCAGCAAACGTTACACCATTACCAATATTTTTGTGAAAGGCTCATATTGACTGATATTGTCAGTCAAACAATACTTCAGTTGGGCTGTATTAGAAAGTAATTAATTGTTTTAAATGTTCAAAAAGTATATGAAACAGTTCCTTCGGAAATTTATTCAGTGTTTTGAAATTCTAAATGAACCAATTATTTCAGAAAAATACTGTTTTGAAATGCATGAAAACTAACAACAATTGTTTAAGAAAATGATTCACTGTTTTGAATAAGCTTAAGTGCTTATGGAAAAATGATTTTAAAATGATTTTTTTCATGTTTTTTTTTTAACCTAAATGAAAAGGTTCCTTTTGAAAGCAATTTAGTGTCTTGAAAAGCTTTAAAAAAAAAACCCACTTGTAGAAATCAAGCAACTGTTTTGAATTGTGCAAAGCGGTCAATGAAATAATTCCTTTAGAAAGCAATGCAGTTTTGAAATGCCCAAAAACAAGATTTGCATCATAAATGATTCACTGTTTTGAAACACTACTAACACTAAATGAAACAAGCATATTTTTAAAATGCTTCAGTGCTTCAAAGTACTCAAACCTGCTAAATTAAATTATTGCTTTTGAATATTATTCAGTGTTTTGAAATGTTTAATCCTCCAGAAAAGACAGGAACGCCCACTGTTATGCAATGCTTGAAACATTAAGTGAAACAGTTGCTTCATGAAAATAATTTCATGTTTCAAAAAATATATATTTTTTAAAATGCACAGTTGGGTCTGAAAAAAAATACTGTTTTAAATTGTTTGAAAGGCTAAATAAATAAAATGTTTTGGAAAATAGTTCATTGCTTTGAAATGATAAAACCGCACTGATGGTAAAGTGGCTATTTGTTGGTTTTGAAAACGACAGTCCATTTTGAAACACTCGAAACCCTAAATAACAAAACTGCTTCAAGAAATTATTCATTGTGTGGAAGCATTCATATTTGAATATGAACTGAGTGTGCTGCAAAAAAAAACATTGTGGTGAGGGCATGATTATGAATGCTATTTTCTACTTTGCCAATAAATGACCTTAAATTCTACACACTGTAGCTTTAAATAGGCCTAAATGCAGACTCGGGTTGCTAGCAGTCAGTTGGAAGCTGTTTATTTGAACGTTAAAAAAGCAAAATCATTACTGGTAATGTTTCCGAGGATGCCTTTAAAGCCTTTTGGCACAATGGAATACACGGTGAAGTGGTTCGTTAAAGTGTTCTTTTAGGGGTCAGTGGGATCTGTTGGGAATGTGAAATAGATGAGCAAAACTAAAGTGCTTTTCTGCTCACTTAGCGCCGGTTAACCTGCTTTCAAAGAGGCCAACTGTGAGAAATGGAGCTGATATGCTGTATTTCTGAATACTTAAGGAAATCCAATGGAGACTAATATTGTTTTGTCCTTACATTAGCAGCACTGCAGAAGGAAAAAAAAGAAATAAGCTCAACATTAAAACAAGATCACTGTGTTCTGCAGTGCAGTTCATTCAAGAATGTCTAAGCTGCCCAAGAGTAATTCCTGCAGGAGCCCAAACAACAATGGCTCACTTGTTCCATCCTCTTCCAAAACGTAAATCTCTAAGTTGCTTTGTGGACACGTAGTCTCCAGTCATGAGAGTAAACACAATTAGAATTAATGGCATTTAATTAATGCCATTAATTTGACTGTAGTGAAACAATGTTTCAAACGGCCGGCCTTAGCGGCTTTTTTAATATTCCGTATCCAATGCAGCAGTCAGGTGAACATTTGTCTTTCTTTTTCTGTCAAGCCTGATGTAGATTCAGATGAACGTGTGAATAAGTGTCTGTTTACTGCCATTGTGCAACAGTCGGTTTCTGTTCTGTGGAAGATAACACCACCTCGCCAAATAAACACAACGCACAGTGTAGAAGAACGCAACCAAGACGAGCCAACGATGAGCCGACAGTCGCTATCAGAGGCTCAGGACGTGGGTGGGACGATGTGCGTGCAAGTGCGCGGATCGAAGTCGTGCAAGTGTCAGGGCACTCAGCCCGCACAGTTCAAAGGAAACCAGCTCTGACAGGCGTGGTCATTTGTGTGATTCTGTCACAACTCTGCATTAAGGAAGTTATTCAACAGTTATCTCATAGATCCAGATGAACAGAACAATGCTGTATACTCCATCGGTAGGCATTTTCTTTAAAATAATGTACAGAAAAATGGTCACTGCATTATTTTTTTTAGTTTATGTAGCTCTTCAGGGATGTAACAACCAATATGAATTGAAAATCAGTTTAAAGGTAATATGTACATCTTCATCAATACACAGACCCCTCAACCGATGTACAACCACAAATTTAAAAAAACGTCCTATGACTGCTGGGAGAGGCTCCAGCACCAGTAACCCGGTATAGAAAATGGATGGATAGATATGAAATCCAACAAAAAATAAAAAAGACAGTCTGATTCCAAGATATTTGATGTTTTGTGTGGCCAACTTCATTTAATTTGGAACAAGAGCAAACAGAGATTTCTGATGTCCGCCAAGGATTGACAAGATATGTGATTCACATCGTGACCCGGACTTTACCTGGATCTGGATTCCACAACAGTAATTGCACACTGATCCAGAATAGTCTGATTGATCAAGATGGTGCAATCTGATATGTAATTCACAAGCTGAAACAAGATAGTGTCTTCCTGCTCTTTGTTTTACATTGTGATGTCGTATCAAATCAAATCAAATCAATTTTATTTATATAGCGCCAAATCACAACAAACAGTTGCCCCAACTTGCTCGTAAGTTCTCTATGTGCTCTGTATCTGTTAAAATTTCACTCTTTAAAGCATATTGCACTTCAGTGTACAGTGCCCATTTGTGGCGGCATTTCAAACAAAGCAGTATGCACAAACGTCAGGTTGCATACAATGATGGCATGAGTATACTGCTTAAGGTGCCGAGATGGAGTAGTGCCAGTCAAATGTTTGTAAATGTTAGTGTTCCAACTTGCGCTGCTGTGCTTAGAAACTTCATGTACAGATGTATGTGCAGATTTACAGATTGTGTAAACAGTATCATTCATATCCTGACCAGTCCTGTACAGAGCTCGGTCAGGTTTTCTTCTAGGCTGTGGAAACATTGGCGTATCAGTTTATATGGCCATGGATGAAATTGGTCTTTTTATTGTTGTTGTTTGTTTTTTTTGTATGTTCTTTTGTGTTACTATGGACCTTGTGTCTGAAATAAAGTTTGATGATGATGATGATGAATTACAGAAAAACCCCAACAATCAAAATGACCCCCTATGAGCAAGCACTTGGCGACAGTGGGAAGGAAAAACTCCCTTTTAACAGGAAGAAACCTCCAGCAGAACTAGGCTCAGGGAGGGGCAGTCTTCTGCTGGGACTGGTTGGGGCTGAGGGAGAGAACCAGGAAAAAGACATGCTGTGGAGGGGAGCAGAGATCGATCACTAATGATTAAATGCAGAGTGGTGCATACAGAGCAAAAAGAGGTGAATAAAAAGAAACACTCAGTGCATCATGGGAACCCCCCAGCAGTCTAAGTCTATAGCAGCATAACTAAGGGATGGTTCAGGTGAAGTAGTTTTGGCATAATCTTTAAAAGTCTACAAAGTGAATTCTTCATCCAGAATCCGGTTACGGACCCAGATCACCTCCAAAATTTAATGGAGTCTTCCAAGGCCGGTCACATGGCACACGAAGAAAGCTGAACAAAGGAAAAAAGTTACAAAGTCACAAATCGTCGAGGAAAGGTGGATGAATGATCCTGTACTTTTCTCATCACTGAAAAGCGTGCAAATCAAGAGCAGAAAAAGGAACGTAACAAAACTGAAACTAATAAAAGGAAAATGAAGTGAACGTTGACCTTGATGCTTTAAATGAAATCAAAACCAAACATTTATGAAGATGTGACTGACAGCGCGTTTCAGACTGAGCACAGCCAGCCCTGTCCTCATGTCCACAGCACTTGCAGGTGCGAGGTTTGGTTGGCTTGACAACAAGGTGTGCAGGCCAGCCACAAACAGCTGGAACGGGTGTAAATAGTTCCAGTAGTTGATAAAATGTTGTTACCGCATGCAGATATCATCAGCATTCGTGTAAGACGTCGGACTTGGGAGGTTGGACGAAGTTGGACGACAGTCAAATGGAATGCTGACTTTACGGAAACTACGCAACTGTCAAGGAACCATCAAGACAGAAAGCAAAATGCTAGGATTCGTTCGTATTTTTTAACACTTTAAAAATCCTGAGGAAACGCAGCTACAGGAACAATGCTGGATGACTGTTAAGCGATGTCAACGTAAGTCCAGATTTCTTGTTTTGTTTTGGCTTTGGTGTCCTTCGTTAGTGCCGTGTGACCGGGACTTAACACCAGTGTGTGGTGAAAATTTGGTGAAAATCCATTAAGTAGTTTTGACGTAATACTCAAAATCCGACAAAGGGAAGCGTACAAATTGAAATCGTGATCCAGAATCTGGATCCAGATCACCTCCAAAATTCAGTGGAGTCTTCCATGGCCTATTATCTATCTGTGGTGAAAATTTCATCAAAATCCTTGCAGTAGTTTTGATGCAATCCTGCTAACAGACAGACAGACAAATAAATAAACATGGATGATTTTGTTACATCCTCGGGGGACGTAAATATACATCCATTCCTGCCTTTAAGGCCTGCGACACATTCCCAAAAAAGTTGGGATGGGCAGTTTTCTTGAGACAGTTCAGTGGATGGATACATGAAGATTTCCAAGTCTCACAGAATATAGACTTCATTTACATCAGTCGTTAAGAAATACAAACAATATGGTACTGAACAGTAAATCTGTGATAAGTAGGCAGTTTTCTAAACCTCAGTGACCATGCTGGAAGGAGACTAGTGAACGAAGCCACTAAGACACCCATGAAAGCTGTGAGAGAATTATAGGCTTCTGTGAATCTAGGAATGGTTCAACATTTTCCTGTTGCATCTTCATTAACAAATTCATGTTGGAGTTTAATAGAGAGAGACTGTAAAACAGATCAAATGTAGGCTTGGATTTCCCATTTGCTTTCTGGCAAAGTGCAGCTGAAATTTTGCATTTTCTTATAAAAAACAAATCCTCCCCTGTACTCTCATCTCTCTGTGTTTTCTTTGAGTGTTTTTTTACTTTTTGATAGTTTGTGGAGAAGTAGTTTATATTGCTGCTACAGTGTGTGGCGCCAGGGGGGCTTAAGCTCCCCCAATAATGAGCCAAGGGCCCCCCCCCCCCCCCCCAATAATGTGAATAGCGACTGACGTATTCGTGGATCTCAACTGCAGTTTTGCACTGAGAATGTCTCAATATTGCGTAACTGAGCTGAGTGATGAATGTGTGTGTTCGGTGATCCACCAATGCTGAATCACCCTTCACAAACAGAATTTTCAGTTTTGCAAATAAACATTTATTTGTAAAAACCCACACACAAGTTACAAATCAGAAATTTGTGTTTGTGGATCACAAAGCACGTGTACAAATCAAAGGATATTTGTAAATCACCCTCTGTGCATTTGTAAGTATTAATGACACAAGTTTAACTCCATACTCCAAAAATTTAGGTTTCCTAAATATTTATTACGGCCACTCTTAAAACTTCACTTACCTTTATAATTTTATTAGTGGTAAATTTTAGAATTGATTTAGATGAGATATACTTATTATCTCACAGGAATATATCACAATTATCTGGGAACTACTTTTTGTGCAGGAATTCATCAAGCATGTCGGCCGCAGCCGCGCACTAACACAGAATATACAGAAGCTGTATATCGTTGTTCGGCCAAAACCTCAGTGTTACATTGGCAATAAATCTTTGATATAGATGATTTGTGTAAGGTTGATTCCATGCATTGTCTTGAGCACCATTTCAATGAATTCAGTTTGTACATGAATGTGCAAGATTACTGAACTTGCAATCATTCTAAGTGATGTGTGCATTGATACCACATTTTAGAGGAGCACGGGTGACTAAAACATATACCTTGGTATTTATAAAGCAATTTACTATATATTGTTCATTTCGACAACATTTTGTGGAGCCCCTCCAATGTTTACCTCAGCCCCCCCCAACAAAAATTTCCTGGCGCCGCCACTGTGCTGCTACACAAACCATTGCACTGATGAGTCATTTTGTGAAAGCGATGCTTTTTCACTTCTATTTTTTTTTTTTGTCTTTCTTACCCAACAGTCATTGCCACCATGCGTGACCTGAAGAAGAAGGACAAGCTTGTGGAGGCAGCCGGAGATGCATACGGGAAAACACTGATGTTGCTTCAGCTAGACGTGTGCAGTGACGAGTCGGTGAAGCAGTGTGTCAACAGCGTGAAGGACCGACACATTGATATCCTGAGTGAGTGCGAACCTGAGCCGTCTTCCGTGTGGACAGACATGCTTGAATCCGTACAGGATGTTTGTACCTTTTGATAGTTTTGAAGATTTGGTGGATTGAATCAGATTTACACATAATGTAACTAATGTAAGTAAACTGACTCTGCTGTTCCCTGAACAACATGCTTGTCAGCGTGCACCAAAACATCTTGTAAATGTGATTATTTTCCACAACCAAGCTGATAACATCTAATCTGAATAAACGCGCCGAAGACAATAAACGTGTGCAGCACGTACACTGAGTGCACGCTTGACCAAACTGGACTGACCAAAGCCGCATGCTTTGTGGAAAAATAATTTACCCGATTGACCGCAGTACATCAGCTGCATTGTGTGCATGTGGTAGCTGGGCTGCAGCAGTTTTCAGGCGCATATTGGGGAACATTTGAGCTGAGTTTCTGTTGCATTATTGCTGTTGCCAGCTCAATGTTTCCACATCATTTGTCTTTGATCATAGCTTTCCTCCACAGTCATTCTTCTTTGAAGTGTTTTCTGGAAGTGATTTTAACAGGGTACGAATCGGCTGGGGGGAGGTTGCGTGTGTGTGTGTGTGTGTGTGTGAGGGGGGGTTGTTACCAGCAGTCATCTGACAGCACCTTTCTGAAAGCACATCTCATGCTGAACATAAGGTGCCCTGACACAAGCATGTTTTTGATTCATGCAACAGCACCACCTGTGTCGTGACGATCCCACCCGCTGTGTTCACAGCTAGACGTTGTTCTTTGTTCTACCGGCTGCCACGCACACTGCACTAGACGCTGCATATATAAAATAATTATTTCATGGTGGATTAATCTTTTTTTTTCTGCAAATTGGCCGTTGAAAATGGCTCTAATCACTTCCTGAATCACAGAGGAGGCTGCAGCTGGAGCCGTTTGTGCTTTGCGTTTGTGCTAACAAGCCGCAGAAAGCATTTTGAGCTGTCTCAAAAGGTAATTATTTGACTTGTTTACATTGTCATGGCTTGATAAAACAGTTGCGTGTTCTTTCCTTCTTGTGTGCAGCCAGTCCAAGTCCACTGACATCACCACTCGCTCTTTTCACTTCTTGTTCACTCCACTTGACAAGCTGCACATCGTGCTGGAGATTAGATTGCACCACATAGCACGACAATTGTCAGTGAAAGGTTTCTTTTGAACATTTCAAAATTCTCTCTGCGCAGTAGCACGCACCGGCGCCCCTCTGGCATCCTGTCTGCGCCAGTTAATGATGAGTTTACTCTCCAGCATGACACATCACGACCTGTGTCGTGAATCGAAAACATGCTCGTGTCAGGGTACCTATAGTATACTATCCATCCATCCATTTTCTGAAGCTAGTTATGGGTCACCGGGGTGCTGGAGCCTTTCCCAGCAGTCACTGGGTGAGAGCGACACCCTGGACAGGCTGCCATTCTATCACAGGGCCGACACATATAAAAAGACAGACAAACACATTCACACTCACAGTCAATTTAAAGTCGTCAGTTCACTTAAAAGGGCCCGGTCACAACGATAGCTAGATGAAGGATAAAAAGTCGAAAGATCCTGCATCTTTTCCATCACCGAAAAGCCTACAAATCAATAGCGAAGAAAGGAACAAAACAAAACTGAAACTAACAAAGAAAAATGAAGCGAACGTCAACCTCGACACTTTAAACAAAATCAAAACAAAACATTCGCGATGATGTGACCGAAAGTGAGTAGAAAACCGAGAGCAGCCAACCTTGTCCTCATGTCCGCAGTACTTGCAGGTGCGGGATTTGGTTGTCTTGACAACAGGTGAGCAGTTTTGTTTGTCTTCACATCAACAACGTGTGTGCACATGCGGGCCAGCCACAAATGGCTGGAACATGTGTAAATAGTTAAAGTAGTTGATAAAACTTAACGCTATTGTTTCTCTATGAAAATACTGCTTTTTCATCCCAGACATGGACGATTCATTAGCGATACAAGGATGTTTCATTCAGTTCATCGAAGCTTTAGTTGTTGATTCGTTCAGATATTGTCAACCTTCATTCAGTACGTCGGACTTGAAAGGTTGAACGAAGTTGGACGAAAAACTAAGGAAACTATAAGAAACTGTCAAGAACGAACACAAAAAGAAATACGGGCGAATTGAGGTTGTCATTGGTATTTGTTCAAATTTTTCAACACTTTAAAAATTCTGACGAAGCACAAGCTGCAGGAACGAAGCTGGACGAAAGTTAAATGATGCCTCCAAAGGTGAACGAAAGTCCAGATTTCTTGTTTCGTTTTGGTTTCATTGTCCTTCATTAGTGCTGTGTGACTGGAGGTTAACCTGTACATCTTTGGAAGTGTGAGGGACCCATAACACCTGGAGAGAACCTGTGTGTTAGATATACGAGGTCTGTTAGAAAAGTAACAGACCTTTTTATTTTTTGCAAAAACTATATGAATTTGAATCATGTGCGCTTGCATCAGCCAAGCTTGAACCTTCGTGCGCATGCGTGAGTTTTTTCACGCCTGTCGGTTGCATCATTCGCCTGTGGGCAGGCTTTGAGTGAGCACTGGTCCACCCCTCTCATCGGATTTTCATTGTCAGGAAAATGTCTGAACGGCTGGAGCAGCGCTGCATCACAATTTTTCAAGAAACTGTGTGAGACAGCCAGGTGGAAACCATTTGGAAAATTCAGATGGCTGTCAGTGAAAATCCTATGGGCATCACACAGGTGCCGCGCTTCGAGCGGCCATTGACAGGCTGAAATGACCAGATCATTTCCAAAGTGAAGGCTGTGTTGATCCGGGACGTCGTGTGACTACCAGAGAAATGGCAGAAAAGGTGGACATCAGCCATTTTTCGTCAGATTCCACTGTTACAGGAGCTTTTGTAATGAAAGACATGCAGAGGCATTTGCGCGTCGGGACGAAGCCGCAATGCCGTTAGGTCTACCACCATTCAGAAGATTCAGACGGCTTTTGGTGGCTTTTGGTGGCTTCAGTCGAGTGAGTATCTGAGAAATTGTGGAGAGCTGGGCATGTCACAACATGTCCCGTGAGACTTCCAACACAGACTTGCTTTTGTTCTCCGCCATTGCGGCTTTGTCCCGACGCGCGAATGCCTCCGCACGTCTTTCATTACAAAATCTCCTGTAACAGTGGAATCTGACGAAAAATGGCTGATGTCCACCTTTTCTGCCATTTCTCTGGTAGTCACACGACGTCACGGATCAACACAGCCTTCACTTTGGAAATGATCTGGTCATTTCAGCCTGTTGATGGCTGCCCGGAGCGCGGCATGCCCTCAGCCGCTGTGGGCCATCTTTAATCCGGTTGTAATGCTCCTTCATCTGTGTGATGCCCATAGGATTTTCACTGAAAGCCATCTGAATTTTCCGAATGGTTTCCACCTGGCTGTCTCACACAGTTTCTTGAAAAATTTGAAGCAGCGCTGCTCCAGCCGTTCAGACATTTTCCTGACAATGAAAATCCGAAGACAGGGGTGGACCAGTGGTCACTCAAAGCCTGCCCACAGGCGAATGACGCAACTGACAGGCGTGAAAAAACTCACGCATGTGCACGAAGGTTCAAGCTTGGCTGATGTAAGTGCACATGATTCAAATCCATATAGTTTTTGCAAAAAATAAAAAGGTCTGATACTTTTCTAACAGACCTCGTATTTGTGTGTTCAATTATGCTTTCTTTATTTGTTTTCTGTGCTTGTTTTGGTATTAACGAAGTTATCTTACTTAGGAATGTATTCTTACTTTCCTTTGTTCTCTCTGTTGGTATGTGCATGTCAAACCGAATTTAATGTTTTTTACCATTTAGGGCAAAGAGAGTTAGGTTACATTATAAATCATATATGTTCTGTTACTGCGCGGGTCTCGGGCAGGGGTTTGGACCTCCCTCGAGTGCCCACGGGGGCCAATAAGGAAAGGAATTTCCAAAATAAGGTCTGCCTATGTCACACCTATGAAATGTTTTAAAACTGTTTGTGTCCATTGTTCAGGATTCTGTAAGGGCAGATCTCGTCTGTGAGAGAAGTTCTGCAGAATCCAGGCCTGATATTCTTTTTCACTGTGACTTTGAATAAGTTTAAAAGTGCAGAATAGTTTGAGTTTGTACTTTGTGAAGGGCACTGTTACAGAAAGAACCGGCGGGAAAATAACACTGCAAAATCTTCACTGTCCAAGGTCATAATTCTATACTGATTATTTTAGATTTATCCTTGTTTAATTTATCACCAGTTCTCTGAGCTTAATGCTTCAGATTTCTCCATGTGAAAAAATATTAAAACAAAATATTTAGAATTTTTCATGCCTGTCCTCGAAGCCTTTACACTCACCCAAAAGCTCTTGAGCTCCAGTTAGCTGTAAACTGACATTAAACAGTAATTTCACACATTGACGAAAAGTGCCCGCATTCAGCAGTACATCACATTGTAAAGGGCTGCAATCACGTGGCTCTGCTGCAGCATTGTCCTCCACCGTTTCACATTCTACTCTGATAATGAGTGTAAGTGGGAGAAGAAGATTAGAAAAGTCTTGAAATTCCAACGAGGAGATCATTTGTGCTACAGACAGACTGGAGAGCAAAACAGACGGTGGTTCGCTGAAGCCTGTAGCACTGACACGTTTGTCTGTTTGTTCTATTTGGAGCATAAAGTCGTGGCATTAAACCTGCAGTCTGAAGATAAATTAACAAATCCTCGCAGTTTGATTAAAAAAAAAATTAAATTAAAAAAATAAATGTGTTTTGTAGGTCATGAATCCCAATATATGTTTTATGATCCCCTTTTGCTTCATTTGCATTTGTCACATTTGCAGTGTTGATTTAATAACTCATGAAGAGGTGACTTGTGTATATAAATGTTAAATCTTGATAAATGTTTTTAATCTAAATCCAGCATCACATTCCTCTTCACCATTATGTTCCAGACCCTTTGGTATGTCACACATCTCTATTATTGTCATGTCCTGCCATCTGGTGGCAACAGGAAGTAATACATCTGTACACTTTGACTTCTGTTTGTGTAAAAAAGATTCCAAACAAGTGAGAACAGTGGTTTTCACTTTGTACCATTTTGAGACTGTCATACCCCCCCCCCCCCCCCCGAGTATATAGGAAACATGCTGTCCAACCGTCTGTCTGTTCATGTGTCCACGAGTCTTGTAACTGCCATTCATCCCCAAGTTATTGAGTGGATTTCAGTGGAATTTCACACCATATGAAGATGTGAATGAATGATAATAATTATTTTCTGACATCTTCCTTACTTGTTGGATTTACTTCTTGAAGAGTCAAGGCATCAGTTGGATCAGGCGTTGGGCTACCAACATGTAGCACCGAATTTGAATCCTGGTCATGCTACTCGTCTTTCTTCTTGGATAAGACAGCTTATCTGCTGTAAAATGGTGTCTTGCCTTGACTGGTGAAGTAACCCGCACCAGACTGGCATCACATCTATGTGGAGTCATGCTAAGGAAACCAGAGATAAGCACAGGCACCAATGGGTACCACAACCCATTGGTGCTGGAGCACCAATGAAATCAGACCTTTATCTTTAACTGATGATTTATTTTATTTAATGTAACTGATTTAATTGATAATATAATACTGACGTCATACGCATAACTTCTCCTAAACTGTTTTATGGATATCAGTGAAATGTTACATAATGGTAGCACACCACATAAAGATATGCTTGATAGGCAATGGGCCTGCATGGTCCCATGTGCTACCCCCCACAACCCTATGAATTTGGTATCATTACAAAGTTTAGGATGTCTAGATTACAAAAATAAGTGGTGGCAGTAAATTACTAGGACTCACTATGACATCATTGGATTACTACCCTGTCATTAAGGACCGTATTACAGAATGCAAAACTGTCAAAGGATGCCTGCAAGTAGCAGAAGAGGCCACACATGAAGTAGGTCAAGAGTATGTCATTACAACTTTCAACATGGGGGTTTGTATGAATGCAAACCCTCTGATCTGAACAAGAAAGCTGTGCACATAATTCAAAATGTAGTCAAATCTTTATAAAGACAACTTTCATTTGGTGTCTTATCTGTCCCATTTGCTTAAAACATGATGACGTGGTAACTCTTAATGTTGTGCAGAAAGAAAATAACAAATGTCATAATGGGACATGATCATTTAGTGAGGGTAGGTCAATAAAAGTGCTTATATGTCACAGTGAGGTCCAGTATTTTGACTGTTACCAGTTGTTTTTTTTTTTTAGTTTTTTTTTTTTGTAATCTTGACATCCTAAGCTTTCTAATGATACCAAATTGATAGGGGGGTGGGGGGGTGGGGTGGGTGCATGCAGGACTATGCTGGCCAATGGCCTATGAAGGAAAATAATTCAGGTCCGATCTGTTCAAGGGGAGATAATTGGAGTTTTGTGTTTAATTAATGCACCATATAATTATATTGACATTGTATCTGGAACTCCTCCTAAATCAGTTTGTGAAGTTCAGTTAAATTTCACACAGTGGTAGCACAACATATCAAGGATTTTGATGAAATTTCACACACTAATATCACGCCATGTGACCATGCACATGTGGGAAAATAATTCCAGTCTGATGCCTGAAATAGGAGATAATTAGATTTTTGCTGCATCTTTAACATACATTATATTGTATTTGTAAATTAAGTTTTCTGAGTTTGACCAGTTTGCTAATTCAGGTGTTCCATCACAAATGATTTACTACCGCGGGGGGGGGGGGGTCATTTTGTCAGATTGACGACAGACACCTCATGTTTTTATATAATCATGTTTGTGGTTCTTTAAACAGTGCTGTGTCTCTGCCGCTGTGTTTCAGTCAACAACGCCGGCGTGGGCTTGCTCGGACCTGTGGAAAGCATCACGATAGACGAGATGAAAAGAGTATTTGAAACCAACTTCTTTGGCGTGGTCCGCATGATTAAAGAGGTGATGCCGGACATGAAGAAACGGCGCTCGGGACACATTATCGTCATGAGCAGCGTCATGGGTCTTCAGGGTATGTTGCCAACCTGCAAACTGTATCTAAGCATTTAGACCACTGTTTCTTCGGATTTGGCTCGTGTCACTTCAAAAAAGCAGAGGATTGTACACTCACACAAGTAACAAAGTACAGACTCTCTAAAAACTCTGAAAATCACCACGTGTAAGCTGTAAACCCTGCAGCATGCCTGGTTTTAGCATTTGTAAAATATTAGATTAGATTAGATGGAACTTTATTAATCCCTTGGGAAGACTGTCTCAGGGAAATTGAGGTTCCAACAGCATTGGACAGCAGCACACAGGGTTATAAGCACACAGAGTATCAAAAGTAGAGATAAGAAACAATTTGCAAAAAGTAAATACAAATATAAATACCAGAACTACTGGTCTACTGAATACAACTGCTTCTCTCATTCCTGTCCCCTGTCTTCCTGTTATTCCTCCTCCCCCCAAGTGAGGAGTTGTACAGCCAAAGGAATTTTTCAGTCTGTTGGTTTTTTTTTTTTCAGTTTATTTAATTTATATGGCACCAAATCACAACAAAGTTGCTTCAAGGTGCTTGACACAAGTAAGGTCTAACCCAACCCCTAGAGCAAGCACACAGGTGTCAGTGATAAGGAAAAACTCCCTCTGATGATTTGAGGAAGAAACCTCAAGCAGACCAGACTCAAAGAGGTGACCATCTGCTTGGGCCATGCTACTGACACAATAGACTATACAGGAAATTTTGGGATATTTTGGGAGTCCATACTGGTGCAAAAGACTATGCTAGATCATGGTCTTCGGATGATCGTGTCTTCTCTATATTCTATCATAGTTTACGTCCCTGCCTGTGTTGGAGGTGGTTGTCCTGCAGGTCCAGGCTTTTCACCAATTTTCTACACCAACGAACTACTCTGTTAAATATCATTTACCCGGATGAATGAGATTCTTTACTGATGTTTCTTCCCTGCACTTGGGAAGGAGCAGTCTGTGGCTGAAGATGCTCCTCTGGTTGCTGATGACGGTGTGCAAAGGATGACTGGCATTGTCCATAATGTCCAGCAGTTTGTCCAATGTTCTCTTCTCTTTCACCGTCACCAGAGAGCGTGACATCACAAAGCAGCATTTGTGACACAATGCAAAAATACGGGGTTCTCACCAGGATTTTCTCACAGCATAGGGGGGAACTTAGTGGGGCATAGCTGTGCAAGGAGCATAGCAAGTGTATTGTAGGAGGGTCTGCCCCCCCAGTTTTTTTATTTATTTATTTTTTTTTTTAGGTTTCTTTGAAACACTATTTCCTGCATTTTGAGAAACACTGCGTTGCTAAGTGGGATGTTAAATTATGTGCAACATGTCCTTTAAAAAAAACAAAAACAGAAAAGCCCCCCTATGCTGGTTAAATCACAGCATAGGGCCCCCCTATGCTCAACTGTGCTGATGAGAATAGTATTTCTAATAGTATATGAATAAGACTGATTTTATTTATTTGTTTATTTATTTTTGCAGTCTTCAGCCTACTATATCTGAAGTTACAAAGATTTATGTGTTTGTTTGAAGTGTTAGGTGGGTGGGGCTAAATAGTACAAGTTGAACAGTATTTAATAAGCTAGTCACAGACAGGTCAACTACAGTTTCTGAGGTGAGAGGTAATCTATCTGTTACATGGTATCTTAAACCGTTATGTGTGCAGTAAATCATGCATTGACCAGTTGTTAGTTTATTACAGTTAATTGGTCTTTAACGCAGTGAAATGTTTGCTTTTCTCTTCTTACTTTAGGAGTCGTATTCAATGACGTTTACACTGCATCGAAGTTTGCCATGGAAGGATTCTGTGAGAGTATGGCTGTGCAACTGATGAAATTCAACATCAGGTGGGTTTTCCCTCTGCTGTCGTGTTGCTTGTTTGCTTGGTTGTTTGCAATAAAATTATTGAAAATGTTTCAAATCTAACTAAATAAACATGCAGATGTTGGATTTTTTTTATTTAGAATTTTTTGATAATTTTTAATTAGTTTTTCTAACATTTCAGATTGATTTTGTGACTGGATTTGTGGGCCTTAAGTGTGAAATTGTAAATGTTGGCGGTGCCACTCCAACGGCAGAAAACAACCCCATAAAAATCAACTTTCATCCATTTTTTATGGGACGTTGTTATAAGATATTGCATACTGTCCTGGGTGGGATCTACCCAGGCAGACTACCGGTCCGTCCCAACCACTGATGGGAATAACAGAATTAAAATCAACTGCATCACCAACGGCATTTTTTTTTGTAACAGGTAACTAACTAATTACTGTTTCCATCGTTACAATGCCGTTGGCCCTTACTGACAATAATATGCAGTGCATGACTATACACTATATAATTAAGATCATTGAAGCCGTTTTCATCCGCAGTTTTTTATTTGTTTTGTTTATTTGTTTGTTTGTTCTTTTCTTTGGTGAGGGGGGTGGGGAGGGACGGGGCGAGACAACCACATAAGTGATGGTGATTGGCTAAAGGTCCCCTGACACTTGCACGACTTTGATGCACACACTTGTACGCACTGCCTCGTGCAGGAGAGCATACTCGTCTTTAACGGGTATAGGCTGATCATGAGAGGGGTGCCGGGGTGTGCAATTGCCAAAGAGAATTTTGAAATGTTCAAAAAAAATCTTTCACGCATAAATGTCATGCAACATTGCACCATCTGTTCGCCAACACTACATACAGCTCGCCAAGTTGAGTAAAGAAGAAGTGAACAGTGTGAGTAGTTGCGTCACTGCACCGCATCAGAGCGCAGCTCATCTGAAGGATTATAATGAGATGTTAAATCCATCATAAACATACTTTAACAGCTGCACACAAGAAGGAAAGAACATACAACTGTTTTACCAAGCCATGACAATGTAAACATGACAAATAATTACCTTTTTAGATGGCTCCAAATACTTTCTCCAGCTCATTCAGCATGCGCGTACGAACAGCTGCTGCTGGAGCGGTCCTCTTTGATTCAGGAAGCGATTAGAGCTGTTTTCAACAACCAACTGGCAGAGAAAATGATTAATCCGCTACGGAATAATTATTTTATATATACAGCGTCCAGCGCACTGGAACAAAGCACGGCATCCAACTGGGAACACAGCGGGTGGGATCGTCACGACGACATGCATGCAAGTGCACGGATCAAATTTGTGCAAGTGTCAGGGGGCCTTAAGAAGAGTAACGTTTCATGGTAGCCAACCAGAGGCATAGTTGGGCAAGAGTTCACACACAAATAAAAACACACATGCCGCACAGTCAGTCACATACAAGTGACTGAGACAAATGCACCATGAGCTACCTAACTACTGACATTACTTCCCCTCACTGAGACAAAAGCAAGAATGTACATGTAAACAAGTATAATTTAATTTGATGGCCAGTTGCGGCCTGTGGAGGTGCAATGAATATCAAAAGTCCTAAAACATTTATTGTGTTTGATTGTTCTACTATTATAAACAGAGTAATGATAATATCTACAACAATGTATTAAATTTGATAGATGTCTCATGTTGTCCAACAGCAACATTAAAATAGTGTAGATTAGCATACAATGTTTTGTGTTATTAATTTATTCTACCCTATATGTGACCCTGTATGTGTCATGTTTGAGACATACATTTTGTGGGTCAGGCATTATAGGGTTAATTGCCCGTTTAATTCATTAAACACACAGAGTGACCCCCCCCAATAAAAAAACAGATCCCATAAAAATTGTAATAAATCCTTTGTAGGACTTAAATTTTGTAGGACATAAACTTCAGTCTGTGTACGATCATTTCCCAAAGTTTCAGTTATCTTGGTCATTTTGCATAAAGGTCACGTTCTTTCAAAATTATGCTCCAAATGGTATTATTTGTTGCTGAAATAGGCCTCCAGGTAAAATGTCTTTTCCTTGGTTGACCAAGACATGTTGGGGAAGGCAAATGGATCAATATTTGCCATTACAGCATTACAGTACCTTGTACATCAAATAAATGAAGTGAAGGTGTCTGTTGGACTCAAATATGATATTTTAATAAATTTGAATTTTAACAAAACTTCAAATCCGTGTTTACATTTGATTATTCTCAGTCCTTCTCAGTCCATGTGTCCCCGCCTCTCAGGTTGTCCATGATTGAACCCGGCCCAGTGCACACTGAGTTTGAGACAAAGATGATGGACAATGTGGCTAAGATGGAGTATCCAGGAGCGGACGCAGACACCGTTCGTTATTTCAAAGACGTATACCTGCCATCCTCCATCGACATATTTGAAGCTATGGGACAGACACCGGAGGATATAGCCAAGGTGAATGAATGCTGTCCTAATTAAAGGGGTCATGTTTGGCAAAATCTGTGATCATTTTCCTTTTACGGTTAAATATGATTTATTCATATGGATTTTTAAACATCTTCAAACTTCTCGTCTGCATCTGTGTACACGGAAGCTTCACTGGTTCTGAAAGGTCTCATTTTACAGTCCTGTGATGGGTGATACAGGTCACCCTGTAAGACACACCCACTGACAATGTTTGCAGGAACTCTTAAGCCCCCGTCACACATAGCAAGAATGTGCAGGAACCAGGCCGAAATGGCAAAAATTGCCATAATCGGACACAGTCGGGAGGGAAACAGGCTTGTCATCCGTGTCAGAACGCAGCCGGACTCCATCGTCTACACCTGCACGATGGCATCCAAAGCGTATGTAGACAACAGTTAGATGACACAGACTGCTGTCAGATGGCACTGAAGACTGCCTGATGTCCAAACATCTGGATGGCAAACATGGGACCGGAGTGGGAGGGAGCGCTGTGTTCCTAACTTTGCACAGTCCCTGCCGGTACTGAACATCAGAGTACAGCCAACATATGGCCCGGACTCACGCCATATGTGTCAAAGCTGCGTTTGATACATGGTGTGACTGCTTGGCCCACTGCCCACAAACTTTCAGCAAAGGTGTCCAGTGGCATGCATGCACATACACTCCACACGCACGCTTAGTGGCTCATGCAGCCGCTATGAACACACACACACACAGCTGAGTGATCATTCCAGCACCTGCGTGCGAGTGCACAGCACACGTGTGGACACCTTTGCTGAAAGTTTGCAGCAGTCACACCATGCGTCAGACGCAGCCTTTCCAGCAAACTTTAGTTTCTTTTTTCTTTTGTTGCTTATTTCAGGAGCACAACGCAAGTCTGTACACCGTGATGTCGGTTGGATTATCACATGGGATTTAATTTTTGCGTGGTTATTTGCAGCACACAGCAGCCGGGTGAGAGGCTTTTCACCACAGGCTAGGGTTTGGATCCTGTGCACCGTGCGCTCTGCGCTGTCCTGGTTTCGTGCTGGAGGTGAGTTTCATGTTTAATAATGTTGCCATGGCCTAACAATATAGTGCCACGTCACACCTCCTTCAGAGTTTAGATGGTGATCAGGTAATAATATGTATATTACAGCGGTCAGATCCGTTCAGCTCCGTGCCTGACACACACTGTATGTGATGAATGTGTGCCACATACGATATTACATACCAACATTTCCTTTGCCCTCCCTGGCCGGGGTCCAGTCGAGATGTACATCCGTGGCACAACATGTCGGCAGGCTTTGCTGTGACCGATCAATCTCAGAGCTCAATCAACCGTGATCAGATTATTTCAAATGCTGTTTTGATACTGTCAGAATATGTAGACTGCAATCAGATGACACAAAAACTGCATGTAGACCGCCGTCAGATGTGCGTCATATCTCAGTGGTGCCAAGAGTGTTTTGAACAAGTGCAATACACTCGGGACAGTCGAGCGAATGGGACCAAATATGTAGATGCTCACAGACTGCCGTCTGTTGGCCTTCAAACCGCACCTCAATATTTCCTCATTGTGGCCGGATGTGTCATTCTGAGGCAATTCGGCCTCAATCGGTGTATGTGTGATGGGAGTATTAGTGTCTGATTTACTAAAGGTTTGCATGTGTTAAAACATGCATAAACACCATTGCACTTGCAAATCCACCAATACATTTTGTCAATTTAGTGCATTTGCTGTCATGAATATGCAATTTGGGGTTTGTCCACCAAAGTGCACACAATTGTGGGACAAAACATGCAGGCACTTTCTGCAAACACAAGCGTTGCAGAAACAACAGTCAACAATGAAATGCAACACTTGTAGCACAATCTTACGAGGATGCACTGATGAAGAGTGAAGGAAATTTAATATGTGGTGTGTGTTGTAGAAATGTATCCTCAATGGCTTAGCACAATCTTACGAGGATGCACTGATGAAGAGTGAAGGAAATTTAATATGTGGTGTGTGTTGTAGAAATGTATCCTCAATGGCTGTGTTTCAAACATTGACAAATTCATTAAAAAACTAACACTGCAGCCATTTTGGATTCCAATATGGCCACCGTCTTACTTTCAGACATTTCCAATACTTAAAACGTCTGGATAATCACTGTAAACATGCCTTAATGCAGACATTTAAACACTCAGATTAGCCCTTTAACCTTTTTCAAAAGCAAAGATACAAACATTATCCAAAAAGTGAAATGGTGTCCATTTTGGATGCCATCTTGGATCTAGCAAAAAAAGACAAGGAGCCTTTTTGAGGACTTTTAGTATGTGATTCTACACATATTTCGGGGAGGACATGGTCTAGTGATTAAGCATCGGGCTTCAGACCAGAAGAACCTCGGTTCAAAACCCAGCTAGACCGAAAAATCACCTTGGGCGAGATCCTTAATCCCCTAGGTCAATGGTTTCAAAAGTATTACAGAAAGGGCCAAGAGGGTGCAGGTTTTCTTTGCAACCACTGCCTCTAGCAGGTGATTTCACTGATTAACATCACTTTGAGCACATGGGATGAGTTCATCATTGAAATCACCTGCTGGAGTCAGAAAACACACTCTCTTGGCCCTTTCTGGAATACTTTGGACACCATTGGCCTAGGTGCTCCCAGTGTGTAGTGAGCTCTTTCCATGGCACCACCCTGACATTGTTGTATGAGTATGTCTATGTGAATGTGAGGCATAATTGGAAAGTGCTTTGAGCTTCTGATGCAGATGGAAAAGCGCTCTATAAATGCAGTCCATTTGCCATATTTCTGAATCTCCCCTGAAAAATTTAGCTTGTTCCAGAAACATTTACATATTTATGCTCAAATTCTGACTACTAGTCTCATGTTGCAACTCTTATGAGGGAACTCTCTGTTTCTGTCTGCAGCAGCGCCTTTCCATTGAAGGTGACATGAAGTGAAAGGTTTATCTTAAAAGATTTTAAAATGGGTTGATTTTAGGACAGATTGTCTTTGTCAGTGTCTGTCATGCGGTTAACTGCGCTTGTTTTTAGTGTGGAAGTCTCCCAGTTCATACCCCACCCCTCACTCCATGTAATTTGGAGTTGTGTCAAGAAGGGCATCTGGTGTAAAACTTGTGCCAAATCAACATGCAGATCCACCTCATCTTCTGTGGTGAAAACAAGAGAGCAGCTGCAGGGACTTACTGTTTTACCTAATAGGTGTTTAATATGGACCTATTTAATGTAAGGACTCATTGCTTAGTTTGCATCTATTTCACTGAACTCAATCATTATTATTCTTTTCCTCCCCACAGTGCACAAAAAAGGTTATTGAATCAAGCAGCCCTCGTTTCAGAAACCTGACCAACAGCCTGTACACACCCATCGTGGCCTTAAAATACGCAGACGAGACTGGCGGCCTGTCTGTCAACACCTTCTACAACCTTCTCTTCAACTTCGGGCCTCTAATGCACATCGCCATGAGCATCCTCAAGTGTCTGACGTGCAGCTGCCTGCGTAGACGCACCATCTCACCCAACTGAACGGGGCGCTCGCCCGCCTCTTTCCTCCCTTTGCCAACACCACCCGCTCCTTACATCTGTCACTGCGGCTGTGGGCGAAGCAAGTAGACGAGAGCCTGCAGCGAGGAACTGTCTTTAAATTCAGAGACACTGCCATGATAAGCTTTGCCCGGCAACTTGCACGATTGCACAGGGTTGTCACGGAGATGTTGCATGCAGGGTTGCACACACGCCTGGTGGTGGTGTACATAACGTGTCTTACCGAGAAGGCCGTGCCTTAGTGTTCATTTTGTTGTTTTTGTTTTGTTTTTTGCTTATCTAGGGTGGAATTGAACTGGAAGTGGATAGATGTTTATGAGAAGATAATGTTTGAGTCCCAACGGACAGACGACAAGCACAAAAAAATTAACTCAGTTACAGAGAGTAGAATCACAGAGAAAGTGTAATTTGTAGCTTATTTAAGTACAATATGCGGTCAGGCTCACAGGGTTTAGAACATGAATCAAAAAGATGCCCTTTTTTGAATGTGTGCCTTACCACAGTGTTCTCATTGTCATAACTGCTGTTAAATCATACTTTGATTTCTTTTCTTTCTTGAACTGAATATTTGGTTTTAAAGGTTTGTGGAGTATGTCAGACTTTTCTTTTTGGATTCTAACAAGTTGATTTAGAAATAA
Organism: Thalassophryne amazonica; assembly: GCF_902500255.1. NCBI lineage: Eukaryota > Metazoa > Chordata > Actinopteri > Batrachoidiformes > Batrachoididae > Thalassophryne > Thalassophryne amazonica. The sequence goes on from NC_047118.1 coordinate 19,309,080, forward strand.
AGTAATTTCTAAGTTACAATGAGATGTTTTCCTTTTAAGGATATATCAAAAATAAAATATCAGTTTTTGGAAAAATGCAACAAATCATCGTACTATAATTTGAGAAACCATTGTATTTTTGTTTGTTCCATGACCCCTCTGTTCTTTGGCCATTTGTCACCACACTTGCTGTGTGCATGTAAGTTTACCCCAGAATTTTTTTTTTTTTAACCTTTATTTAACCAGGTCAGTCCCACTGAGATCAAGATCTCTTTTGCAAGGGGGACCTGGACAATTGTAAAGTTTACAATCCACCTAACCTGCATGTGTCAGTATGTGGGAGGAAGCGGAAGCACCCGGAGGAAACCCACACAAACATGGGGAGAACATGCAAACTCCACTCAGAAAGACCACAGGTGGGAATAAAACCCATGACCTTCTTTCTGTGAAGCAACAGTGCTAACCACTAAGCCACTGTTGTTGTGAAAAGTGTGATGACACGGACCCACAACAGGGGGCGTAAATGAATGCTCAATGGAAATACAAAGTAACAATTTAATGTGAAAAGTGCACAACGGATACAGATACCACTCAATACTACAGTCAATTATGAAGTTGGTGTCGTGTTGGCAGGCTCGAGGATAGGAGACGCTCGTCCAGAGAAGAGTCGGGACCCACACGATTTCCACCGCCAATGGATCTGGAACACCCCGGAGCCGCCAAGTCCTGAGTCCCCAGGTGGCCACCGTCTCCAGCTGTCAGATCGGGTACTGCTGGCAGGAAACAGAAACAGTTAATAGTGGGTGTGTGTGTACACACCCAGTAAAACAGTCAGCAGGTAAATCCTTTTGGAGAAAACACCACCTCCTGATCTCACTACTTCCTTGAGTTACACGTGCAGCCTCCACTCAACGAGTGTAAGAGTGTAGAGCGGGAACGCCAACTCTTACCAACTCCCTCCAACTCGGCAGACAGTGGAAAGAGCTGCAAACTCAAAAGCACAGTTCAACAGCTACCAGCTCAGATGCAAAATAGGTCACAACTTAGCTGAATTACACAACGGCTGAGTGTCTACCTGAACGGTTTGACGATTTCTCGGCAAAGATGTGGTGTCTTCTCCAGGCTTTTATGGGTGAGGTGTGATGAGGTGATAAGTGACAGCTGTCAACTCAAGTTCCTGGCGGTGGCTGCGCCCTCTGGTGCCTGAAGCCCGCCTTCAGGCAGGGCGCCCTTTGGCGTTGGGCCAGCAGTACCTCCTCTTCGGGCGGCCCACACAACAACTGTGCTACCCAGAATTTCCATGAAGGGGTTTGTTTTGGGAAAGGTAAAGGTCATTTGGGTCAGAGATCAAAGTTTTGGTTTATCAGTCTGTTTGTTCTCCAGGTACTTTGACTGATTCCCACCAAACGTGTAAAAAATTTTTTACAGGGATCAAAGGTCAAATTATAATATTTACTCTGATGTCCACCAAACTTGGAAAAATATGGAAATGGGTAATTGCCCAGGAGAGGTCAGCTTTGCCAAAGGTCAATCATTCAAGTCAAAAGTCAAAATTTTCAGTCTGATTTGCACCAAAGAGGGCACACATACGCAGGTGGGGTGCCTATTTGTTGGCCTGCACTCAAAAAACTGACTCATTGGATTGGATTTCCATCTAATATATGTAGTCCCAACTAAATTAAATTATCTGGCATGTATGTGCTTTGAGTTTATCAGATGGAAATCCTGCACATAATTGAATTGACTTCATCCAATGCGTCATTGTTTTTATTATTATTATTGTACTCATCCCAGATCCTTTTGCTGAATTCTACCAATCGTTTTGAGTCAATAAAGGTTGACCCCAAAATTGTTCTTTAAGAATTCATTTGGGCAAAGCTCAAGGTCAAAACATTTGATTTTCAACCTGTTTTGGACCAAATGGAGCCCACACTTAGGCGGATTCCAGAACTCACCTGGCAAGGCCAGCCAGAGGTCAGTCATTTGGGTGAAGATCCAGATAAGTGTGGTCAAACATCAGATTGCCGTATCCTGAATACTGACAACTCTGCAAGAGGTTTAGACTCTTTACCCTGTGTACCAATAGGGGGCAGTGTTTCATTGTTGCTCCTCAGAGCAGAGCTGCAGTTGCACTGTGAAGGAATTCCCCCTCTCTTCTAACACCTGTTTGAGTATTGAATAGGATTTGTTTCTACCCTATATAGTTAAAATGTATTTGTGACTTTTCATGTTCTCAGAATGAGACGTGCTTACTGCAGTACAGTTAATAAAGCCCAATACTGCCTGCGTGTATCAGCATTATGGACAATTTACGTATGTATAATTGTGAGTCTGCACGCCCTTGCATATGCACTCACATTTGCATGTGCATGTCTGTGGACCAAGTTAGTGATCTGTTGATGGATATAAAGAGGTCATGGCCCTCTCCCCATCAAAGCCCCTCCCTCAGACCCCCCTTGTCCCTCACACACACACACCCTGCTTTGTGTTGTGTGAGAGAATGTGACCTGGTTCCCATCCCTGAGGAGGGGTGAGCACTAATGACGGCCTCCTCAGACACATCCCTCTCCAACTGGCCTCTTTAGCCCATTGGCCCCGGACTCCACGCTCCACTGAGGGACAGGGCTGCAATCTACCCTGGACAGCTTAGGTGGAGTTTGCATCATCTGCAGGCACCCATCCTGTCTTCTTCTTTGCCTCAGCCAGGCTGGTTGTGCTCACCAGGCTGTTTGGTGCAACTGGTTGCAGACATGTAGTTTGTGTGCAGTGCACGGTGCCACCGCTCTGTGTATGTGTCTTCATCAGAGGCGACAGCTCTGCACAATGGAACAAAGGCGCTGTCAATCACATTCAAATGTGTGTGTGTGCATGTGCGTGTGTGTGTGTGTCTGCACGGGTGGGGGGAGGCTGCGTGTCCTGAATGTTCAGGGAGATGCCAAGGCCCAGTGAAGGATGCTGAAGGTCAAAGGGGGGAGTTGGATTTGGGAAAATGAGAAATCGGGTGTCCAGGCATGAATGAAAGACCTGTTTACTAATTAAAGGAAAACAAAAGTTACAGTCAAGTAAGAACTCTCATACCACTGTTGTACACCTCTGTGTCATGCTTGTGTTTTAATGAGGGCAGTGTGACAGTGGCTGCGTTTACATGCTGTTAATATTCGGGATAAGGTCAATATTCCGGTTTCTGAATCATTAGGAATAACCCGTTTACATGCTTAAGCAGACAGAGTTACTCCTGTATACATGGTTATTGGTATCATTTTGAATATCCCCATCTAAACAGCGACGCACGTCTTTCACTGGTGCTTGATTTGGTCTGGCATTAATGCAAATCCTGCTTCACGTAACTTTTTGGCCACCTTCATGTAAATGTTGCTACCTCTGTACTTTCTACCATCAATAAAAGACATTATATTCATGTCTTTCACAATACTAATGAAGTACTCGGTTTCCTCCTCGCTCCAGAAGTGTGGTGCTGTGCTGCCGCGTCTGGATTTCCCCATGCTTGTTTACCTCTGCTTCTGTGGCGTTTGTTCAGTTTTATTTAAAATAAACCTTGATCAAAACAGAACTTTTTCACCATATTGGCTCTAAAGTGTTTGAGTTAATCACTTATGACCTTGTGTTTGATCATGCAGGGTCATTCTAATTCAGAAGGTCATGTGACATATAGAAAGGTGATACTGCAGGTAAAATAAGTATTGAATACTTCACCATTTTTGTCAGTAAATATTTTTTAAAATGTTACTGACATGAAAATTCCACCAGATGTTGGTAAGAACCCAGGTAATCCATACATACAAAAAAAAGAAAAAAGAAATAAGAACAGAAATTAAATCATGTGGAATAAAATAGAATGACACAGTGAAAAATACTGAACATGGTTCTTGAAATTCATTGACTAATCATGCAAAAGTCTTTGTTGGTAATGATACCTTCAAGACACCTCCTGTATGGAGAAAGTAGTCGCATGCATTGCTCAGGTGTGATTTTGGTGCATTATTCCACACAAACAGTCTTCAAATCTTGAAGGATCTGTGGACCTCTTCCATGAACTCTGATCTTTAGTTCTTTCCATAGATTTTCTCATGGATTCAAGTGATGTGATTGGCTGGGGCATTCTAGCAGCTTTATTTTCATTCTGTGAAACCACTTGAGAGTTTCCTTAACTGTGTGCTTGGGGTCATTGTCTTGTTGAAATGTTCTCCCTCATTTCATCTTCATCATCCTGGTGGATGGCAGCAGATTTTTATGAAGAATGTCTCAGTACATTTTTACATTCATCCTTCCTTCAATAATACATATCAATCAATCAATCAACATTTATTTATAAAGCGCTTTACAGCACCGACTGGTGTCCAAAGTGCTTAACATTAAAAACACAAATTTACAAAATAAAACACATATAAAATAAAATTTTAAAACAACACATAAAAAAAGAACATAAAAATAACAGAACATGTCACCTCCCCACTAAGTGTTATATGACTTTTGAAAGAGCCGGATGCTGAAAAACAGCCCCACACCATGACGTTCCCTTCTCCAGACTTCACTGTTGGGTTGGTGTTTTGGGCTGTGCAGTGTCATTTATGGTGTGTGTATTTTGGCATCCTAAGAGTTCAATTTTGGCCTCATCTAACCAGACTGTATTCTCCCAGTATTTCACAGGCTTGTCTAAATGTTGTGCAGCAAACTTGAAACAAGCTTCAGCATCCTTTTCTTCAGCAGTGGAGTCTTGCATGGTGAGCGTGCATACAGGCCATGGTGGTTGAATGCATTACTTATTGTTTTCTTTGAAACGATTGTACCTGCTAATTTCAGGTCTTTTTGAAGCGGTTCTTGGCTCTTGGACAACTCCTCTGATCATTCTTTTTCAGTCCTCTGTCTGTAATCTTGTGAGGAGCACCTGGTCATGGCCAGTTTATGGTGAAATGATGTTCTTTCCACTTTCAGATTATGGTCTCAATAGTGGTCACTGGAACATACAGTAGTTTAAGAATCCTTCTGTAACCAGTGCCATCAGTATGTTTTGCAACAATGAGGTTGTGAAGATATTGAGAGAGCTCTTTCTTTGACTCATCATGAGATGTTTCTTGTGTGACACCTTGGAAAAAAGAAACCTTTTTATAGGCCATTTGGGACTGAACCAGCTGATATTAATTTGCACTGACAAGGGGCAGAATTGCGTTCTTATTACTGATAGATTTCAGCTGGTACCTTGGCTTTCCATGCCTTTTTACGCCTCCCTTTCTTCAGGTGTTCAATACTTTTCCCTGTGTCATTTCCCATTATTACACATAACTTAATTTATGGACATCGATGGTTTGGTTTCTTTGCATGTGTGGATTAGTTGGGTTGTTACCAAGATCTGGTGAAAATCTTATATCAACAGCACCTTTAGAAATATATTTACTGAGAAAAATGGTTGCATGTTCAGTGCTTATTTTGCCTGCTTTATACATGATTTCATGTAGTGTTTCAGAGGAACCATAGGTGTATCTTCAAACAGAAATTAATAACCATTCAAAATAATTTTGACTTTTCGTACTCACCCAAAGTCAGTGGTCAGCTGACCAGGAGGAATGTCATCATAACTATAGTAACCATGTGAGGCCTGGGAAGATTCAGGATTCAAGATTCTTTTATTTGTCCCCAAGGGGAAATTTGTCTTGGACACACAGGCAGCCACATAAAATACAATAACCAAGTACAGACATGACAAGACAGACCCAGACAATACAATACAATCACAGTGACACATTAGCAACCTGCTCTTTGGTTTGAGTTCAGGAGGTTCAATGATATAGAGAGGAATGAGTTTTTATACCTGTTTAGGTATCTCTTTTTGTTTTTAGATGGAACTCGGTAGCGGCGTCCAGATGGAAGCAGCTCATATTGAGGGTAAAGAACATGGGAGGAGTCAGGGGTTATTTTCCTCGCCTGTTTAATAACAGCCTCCTCAAATATCTGCTGTAATGATGGATACTCTCTTACTCCCATCACTTTATGTGCCATGCGCACCAGCCGCATCAGTTCTGATTTAGTTTTGACTGACAGATTACCGAACAACGCAGACATTCCATACCTAATAACACTTTCAACAACAGCCTGAGAAAAAATAAACATAATTTTCTGTTCAACACCAAACACTCTCAGTCTGCGTGGGAAGTACAATCTTTGTTGAACCCGGCTGCAGACTGAAGTCACATGGATGTCGCACAGGAGGCTAGAATCAATGTAAACACCCAGGTATTTGTAAGAATGGACCTGGGTGACCTCAGCGCTGTCAGTGCAGAGTGGGGTGTGGTCTCCCACATGTCCAGAGACCTCATGACTCCATAAGCTCTTACCAGGCATGTCTTGATCTCAAAAGCCAACAACCCAGAGTGAGGGACAGAAAGTCAATTTCAATTTTCAATTTTATTTATATAGCGCCAAATCACAACAAACAGTTGCCCCAAGGCGCCTTATATTGTAAGGCAAGGCCATACAATAATTACAGAAAAACCCCAACGGTCAAAACGACCCCCTGTGAGCAAGCACTTGGCAACAGTGGGAAGGAAAAACTCCCTTTATAACAGGAAGAAACCTCCAGCAGAACCAGGCTCAGGAGGGGCAGTCTTCTGCTGGGACTGGTTGGGCTGAGGGAGAGAATCAGGAAAAAGACATGCTGTGGAGGGGAGCAGAGATCAATCACTAATGATTAAATGCAGAGTGGTGCATACAGAGCAAAAAGAGAAAGAAACACTCAGTACATCATGGGAACCCCCCAGCAGTCTAAGTCTATAGCAGCATAACTAAGGGATTGTTCAGGGTCACCTGATCCAGCCCTAACTATAAGCTTTAGCAAAAAGGAAAGTTTTAAGCCTAATCTTAAAAGTAGAGAGGGTGTCTGTCTCCCTGATCTGAATTGGGAGCTGGTTCCACAGGAGAGGAGCCTGAAAGCTGAAGGCTCTGCCTCCCATTCTACTCTTACAAACCCTAGGAACTACAAGTAAGCCTGCAGTCTAACAGCGAAATGCTCTATTGGGGTGATATGGTACTATGAGGTCCCTAAGATAAGATGGGACCTGATTATTCAAAACCTTTAAGTAAGAGAAGAATTTTAAATTCTATTCTAGAATTAACAGGAAGTCAATGAAGAGAGGCCATATGGGTTGAGATATGCTCTCTCCTTCTAGTCCCTGTTAGCACTCTAGCTGCAGCATTTGAATTAACTGAAGGCTTTTCAGGGAACTTTTAGGACAACCTGATAATAAAGAATTACAATAGTCCAGCTAGAGGAAATAAATGCATGAATTAGTTTTTCAGCATCACTCTGAGACAAGACCTTTCTAATTTAGAGATATTGCGCAAATGCAAAAAAACAGTCCTACATATTTGTTTAATATGCGCATTGAATGACATATCCTGATCAAAAATGACTCCAAGATTTCTCACAGTATTACTAGAGGTCAGGGTAATGCCATCCAGAGTAAGGATCTGGTTAGACACATGTTTCTAAGATTTGTGGGGCCAAGTACAATAACTTCAGTTTTATCTGAGTTTAAAAGCAGGAAATTAGAGGTCATCCATGTCCTTTATGTCTGTAAGACAATCCTGCAGTTTAGCTAATTGGTGTGTGTCCTCTGCTTCATGGATAGATAAAGCTGTGTATCATCTGCGTAACAATGAAAATTTAAGCAATGCCGTCTAATAATACTGCCTAAGGGAACATGTATAAAGTGAATAAAATTGGGTCCTAGCACAGAACCTTGTGGAACTCCATAATTAACCTTAGTCTGTGAAGAAGATTCCCCATTTACATGAACAAATTGTAATCTATTAGATAAATATGATTCAAACCACCGCAGCGCAGTGCCTTTAATACCTATGGCATGCTCTAATCTGTGTAATAAAATTTTATGGTCAACAGTATCAAAAGCAGCACTGAGGTCTAACAGAACAAGCACAGAGATGAGTCCACTGTCTGAGGCCATAAGAAGATCATTTGTAACCTTCACTAATGCTGTTTCTGTAAGTAAGTAAGTCCCTTCGGCTGCTCCCTTGTTTGTACTTGGGGTCGCCACAGCAAATCCAAGGTGGATCTGCATGTTGAATTGGCACAAGTTTTACGCCGGATGCCCTTCCTGACGCAACTCCACATTACATGGAGAAAAGAACTGTTTCTGTACTATGATGAATTCTAAAACCTGACTGAAACTCTTCAAATAGACCATTCCTCTGCAGATGATCAGTTAGCTGTTTTACAACTACCCTTTCAAGAATTTTTGAGAGAAAAGGAAGGTTGGAGATTGGCCTATAATTAGCTAAGATAGCTGGGTCAAGTGATGGCTTTTTAAGTAATGGTTTAATTACTGCCACCTTAAAAGCCTGTGGTACATAGCCAACTAATAAAGAGAGATTGATCATATTTATATATGATTTATATATGATTTATATATCATATTCATATACTTTATATATATATATATATAAAGTATATCTTTCTACAAGTTTGACATTTTCCCGACATACAGATTTACTTCTGATATCCAAGTCGAAGGAGTCATTGACAGACTGGAGCTTAATCTTGATCCAGCACAATCACAAACCCAGACACTCTGACTCCTCACGCTGCTTCTTCAGTGTTGCAATCAGGGTATCCACTGATTCTGCAGAGATCGCAGCATTGCACAGCATCACCCACAAAATCAAGGTCTATAAACTTTTCCTACCAACAAAGGCACCTAACCCAGTGGTTTCCACAACGCACCCCAACATCCAGTCCATGCCATTACTGGCAGAATACATCCCTGATGAATGCCAGAATTCACTGGTAAGACACCCACGATTCTGCTCCTGCTCTGCACAGGGTTTACAGAACCTTTGCGAAAGCTGGCTCATACAGTGTCTCAGTCTGACTCCTGGTCACCTTAAACATTATGGTCCATTCATCAGTTGCTGGCATTAAAATCCCATCCTATCCTGATCCTGAATAGAAGTAGTGATAAAAATGTATGAATCATGACTCAAAATGAGCAGAAACACCTCTTCAGAAGACAGATTAAAATTGATTAATAAAAGGCGGCGGCCTTCAACGTTGTTACATGTGACTGGACGTATTAGAGTTGATCTGTGATCCGAGGGGAGAGATTAATCCTAATGTAGTCAAAACAGTCCCGGTGACTCTGCTCTGTCAGCGATCTCGTGCTGATTTGGAGTGGGTCAGTTGGAGGAAGTCATCATCTGCAAAGAGTTTCTGGATCATCTGGCAAAACATGAAAGACTTCTGCCAACTTGTAAAGGACATTTTTTGCAGGCTCAGGAGCTCCATTGTTGCTCTTGTCACAACGTCAATGCTGTTCCTACTGCTCCTCAAGGAATTAAATCCAACCGGAATTTCCAGACTTTGACTCATTCACATCCCGTATTGTTTAGTTTTGTTGCTCAGTCTCTAACTGCCAGCTCCAATGACCATGACGCTCTGATTAGAGGTTTTGTCCTGTGTACTAGTATTGTGATTCTTAGCCAAGAGCATGATGGGTGATTGTAGTCCGTCTTAGAGATGACGTAATCTGAGTGGTGGAAAAGCGATCTGCTTTGTTTTTATTGTGGCCATTGAGGAAGGACTGGTGTAATATTCCATTAGAGGAACCTCTTGCTACCTAACCATCAAATCTGTAAGTCCTGTTCATGGACAAACCAAACAAAACAACACCAAAACATAACAGCGACAACATGAATAACAACACAAGCAAATCACGATTTCTTCACCATGCTTTTTGATTACATTTATGCCTTTCAGATGTAAAACTCTTGTCTGGGCATTATACATGTTCCACCACGGAGCTGTCACTTCTCCTTCTGAGATGTCTGGTAATTTGACATGGAGCAAAAAAGAAGCATTTCTACATTTAATTTACCAAAATATTGTGATATTTTGCTTTTTGGTTCATCAAAGGTACTTTCAGTTGAGGGATGATTGTTCTTAAACCTGTTATCCAAGTATGTTTTTGTTTTAACTTATGGACTTTGTGTTGGGTGGGGTTTTGAAGACCAGCTGCTTAGGTCCTTTTAGAGAGGAATGGTTCACAGTCCTCAACTTTGTGGATAAAGCTCTGATCTTTGTGGAGTCAGTGAATGCAGTATTTATTTACTTTTATTTATTTATTTATTTCTTCTTCTTCTTCTTCTTCTTTGTCTTTCGACTGTTCCCGTGAGGGGTCGCCACAGCAGATCAATCGTTTCCATCTCACCCTGTCCTCTGTATCTTCCTCTGTCACACCAACCACCTGCATGTCCTCCCTCAGCACATCCATGAACCTCCTCTTTGGTCTCCCTCTTCTCTTCCTGCCTGGTGGCTCCATCCTCAGCATCCTTCTCCCTATATACCCTGGGTCCCTCCTCTGCACATGTCCGAACCATCTCAATCTCACCTCTCTGACTTTGTCTCCAAACCGTCCCACCTGAGCTGTCCCTCTGATATGTTCATTCCTAATCTTGTCCATTCTTGTCACTCCCAAAGAGAATCTCAACATCTTCAGCTCTGCCACCTGTCTTTTTGTTAGTGCCACTGTCTCTAAACCATACAACATAGCTGGTCTCACTACTGTTTTGTAAACTTTCCCCTTCACCCTTGCTGATATTCTTCGGTCACAAATCACTCCTGCCACCTTTCTCCACCCACTCCACCCTGCCTGCACTCTCTTCTTCACCTCTCTACCACACTCTCCATTACTTTGAACAGTGACCCCAATATTTAAACTCATCTACTTTCACCACTTCTACTCCTTGTAACTGCACTATTCCACTGGGCTTCCTCTCATTCACACACATGTACTCAGTCTTGCTTCTACTGACTTTCATTCCCCTTCTCTCCAAAGCATATCTCCACTTCTCCAGACTAGACTCAACTTGCTCTCTACTCTCACTACAGATCACAATGTCATCTGTAAACATCATAGTCCATGGGGACTCCTGTCTGATCTCATCCGTCAACCTGTCCATCACCACTGCAAACAAGAAAGGACTCAGAGCTGATCCTTGGTGTAATCCCACCTCCACCTTGAATGAGTCTGTCATTCCGACTGCACATCTCACCGCTGTCACACTATTCTTGTACATGTCCTGCACTACCCTAACATAGTTCTCTGCCACTCCAGACTTCCTCATACAATACCACAACTCTTCTCTTGGCACCCTATCATAAGCTTTTTCTAAGTCCACAAACACACAATGTAACTCTTTCTCTCCTTCTCTGTACTTTTCCAACAGTATTCTCAGAGCAAACATTGCATCTGTAGTGCTCTTTTTCGGCATGAAACCATATTGCTGCTCACAGATCTTCGCCTGTTTTCTAAGCCTAGCTTCTACTACTCTTTCCCATAACTTCATGCTGTGGCTGATCAGCTTTATGCCTCTGTAGTTACTGCAGCTCTGCACATCACCCTTGTTCTTGAAAATAGGAACCAGCACACTTCGTCTCCACTCCTCAGGCATGCTCTCACTTTCCAAGATTTTATTAAACAATCTGGTTAGAAACTCTACTGCCATCTCTCCTAGACATTTCCATGCCTCCACTGGAATGTCATCTGGACCGACTGCCTTTCCACTCTTCATCCTCTTCATAGCAGCCCTCACTTCTTCCTTACTAATCTCTTGTACTTCTTGATTTACTCTCACCACATCATCCAGCCTTTTCTCTCATTTTCTTTATTCATCAACTCTTCAAAATATTCCCTCCACCTTCTCAGCACACACTCCTCACTTGTCAGCACATTACCATGTGCATCTTTTACCACCCTAACCTGCTGCACATCCTTTCCAGCTCTGTCCCTTTGTCTGGCCAATCGGTACAAGTCCTTTTCTCCTTCCTTACTATTCAACTTCTTGTACAGCTCGCAATATGCCTTTTCCTTTGCTTTTGCCACTTCTCTTTTCGCCTTACACCGCATCTCCTTGTACTCCTGTCTACTTTCGTCATCTCTCCGACTATCCCAAAACGTTTTCGCCAACCTCTTTCTCCTTATGCTTTCCTGGACCTCTTCATTCCACCACCAAGTCTCCTTGTCTTCCTTCCACTGTCCAGATGTCATACCCAGTACTGTCCTAGCTGTCTCCCTCACCACATCTGCAGTACTTTTCCAGTTGTCCAAAATTGCTTCCCCTCCAACCAGTGCTTCTCTCACCTGCTCTTTAAATTTCACACAACAGTCTTCCTCCTTCAGCTTCCACCATCTGATCCTTTGTTGAGCTCTCACTCTCTTCTTCTTCTTTACCTCTAAAGTCATCCTACAAACAACCATCCTGTGCTGTCTAGTGACACTCTCTCCTGCTACCACCTTACAGTCTGTGATTTCTTTTAGCTTGCATCTCCTATAAAGACTGTAGTCCACCTGTGCGCACCTTCCTCCACTCTTATATGTTACCCTGTGCTCCTCCCTTTTCTTAAAGTAGGTATTCACCACAGCCATTTCCATCCTTTTTGCAAAATCAACTACCATCTGTCCTTCCCCATTCCTATCCTTTATACCATATCTACCCATTACTTCCTCATCAACCTCTGTTCCCTTCACCAACATGCCCATGAAGTCGGCTCCTATCACCACTCTTTCATGCTTGGGCACACTCTCCACCACCTCATCTAACATACTCCAGAAATCTTCTTTCTCCTTCATCTCACAACCAACCTGTGGGGCATATGCACTGATGATATTCATCATCACCCCTTCAATTTCCAACTTCACACTCATCACCCTGTCAGACACTCGCTTAACCTCCAACACACTTTTAACATACTCTTCCTTTAAAATTCAATTCAATTTCAATTCAATTTTTTTTTTTATATAGCGCCAAATCACAACAAACAGTTGCCCCAAGGCGCTTTATATTGTAAGGCAAGGCCATACAATAATGATGTAAAACCCCAACGGTCAAAACGACCCCCTGTGAGCAAGCACTTGGCTACAGTGGGAAGGAAAACTCCCTTTTAACAGGAAGAAACCTCCAGCAGAACCAGGCTCAGGGAGGGGCAGTCTTCTGCTGGGACTGGTTGGGGCTGAGGGAGAGAACCAGGAAAAAGACATGCTGTGGAGGGGAGCAGAGATCGATCACTAATGATTAAATGCAGAGTGGTGCATACAGAGCAAAAAGAGAAAGAAACAGTGCATCATGGGAACCCCCCAGCAGTCTACGTCTATAGCAGCATAACTAAGGGATGGTTCAGGGTCACCTGATCCAGCCCTAACTATAAGCTTTAGCAAAAAGGAAAGTTTTAAGCCTAATCTTAAAAGTAGAGAGGGTGTCTGTCTCCCTAATCCGAATTGGGAGCTGGTTCCACAGGAGAGGAGCCTGAAAGCTGAAGGCGCTGCCTCCCATTCTACTCTTACAAACCCTAGGAACTACAAGTAAGCCTGCAGTCTGAGAGCGAAGCGCTCTATTGGGGTGATATGGTACTACGAGGTCCCTAAGATAAGATGGGACCTGATTATTCAAAACCTTATAAGTAAGAAGAAGAATTTTAAATTCTATTCTAGAATTAACAGGAAGCCAATGAAGAGAGGCCAATATGGGTGAGATATGCTCTCTCCTTCTAGTCCCCGTCAGCACTCTAGCTGCAGCATTTTGAATTAACTGAAGGCTTTTTAGGGAACTTTTAGGACAACCTGATAATAATGAATTACATAGTCCAGCCTAGAGGAAATAAATGCATGAATTAGTTTTCAGCATCACTCTGAGACAAGACCTTTCTGATTTTAGAGATATTGCGTAAATGCAAAAAAGCAGTCCTACATATTGTTTAATATGCGCTTTGAATGACATATCCTGATCAAAAATGACTCCAAGATTTCTCACAGTATTACTAGAGGTCAGGGTAATGCCATCCACAGTAAGGATCTGGTTAGACACCATGTTTCTAAGATTTGTGGGGCCAAGTACAATAACTTCAGTTTTATCTGAGTTTAAAAGCAGGAAATTAGAGGTCATCCATGTCTTTATGTCTGTAAGACAATCCTGCAGTTTAGCTAATTGGTGTGTGTCGTCTGGCTTCATGGATAGATAAAGCTGGGTATCATCTGCGTAACAATGAAAATTTAAGCAATACCGTCTAATAATACTGCCTAAGGGAAGCATATATAAAGTGAATAAAATTGGTCCTAGCACAGAACCTTGTGGAACTCCATAATTAACTTTAGTCTGTGAAGAAGATTCCCCATTTACATGAACAATTGTAATCTATTAGACAAATATGATTCAAACCACCGCAGCGCAGTGCCTTTAATACCTATGGCATGCTCTAATCTCTGTAATAAAATTTTTATGGTCAACAGTATCAAAAGCAGCACTGAGGTCTAACAGAACAAGCACAGAGATGAGTCCACTGTCCGAGGCCATAAGAAGATCATTTGTAACCTTCACTAATGCTGTTTCTGTACTATGATGAATTCTAAAACCTGACTGAAACTCTTCAAATAGACCATTCCTCTGCAGATGATCAGTTAGCTGTTTTACAACTACCCTTTCAAGAATTTTTGAGAGAAAAGGAAGGTTGGAGATTGGCCTATAATTAGCTAAGATAGCTGGGTCAAGTGATGGCTTTTAAGTAATGGTTTAATTACTGCCACCTTAAAAGCCTGTGGTACATAGCCAACTAACAAGATAGATTGATCATATTTAAGATCGAAGCATTAAATAATGGTAGGGCTTCCTTGAGCAGCCTGGTAGGAATGGGGTCTAATAAACATGTTGATGGTTTGGATGAAGTAACTAATGAAAAATACTCAGACAGAACAATCGGAGAGAAAGAGTCTAACCAAATACCGGCATCACTGAAAGCAGCCAAAGATAACGATACGTCTTTGGGATGGTTATGAGTAATTTTTCTCTAATAGTTAAAATTTTGTTAGCAAAGAAAGTCATGAACTCATTACTAGTTAAAGTTAATGGAATACTCAGCTCAATAGAGCTCTGACTCTTTGTCAGCCTGGCTACAGTGCTGAAAAGAAACCTGGGGTTGTTCTTATTTTCTTCAATTAGTGATGAGTAGAAAGATGTCCTAGCTTTACGGAGGGCTTTTTTATAGAGCAACAGACTCTTTTTCCAGGCTAAATGACCCCAACACCATTTCTCTTCCTGTCCTCACCATGGTACAACAACTTGTACCCACAACCAATGCTCCTGCTCTTACTTCCCTTCCACTTGGTCTCTTGCACACACAATATGTCTACCTTTCTCCTCTCCATCATATCAGCCAGCTCTCTCCCTTTACCAGTCATGTTACCAACATTCAAAGTCCCCACTCTCATTTCCACCCTTCTAGTTTTCTTCTTCTCCCGCTGTTCGTGGCAACGTTTTCCTCCTCTTCTTCGTCGTCTTCGCCCATTTATTTATTTATTTATTGCACTTTAGAATCTGAGTGAGGAGTTGGAGTATTTGGGTTGGTGATTGTACTAGATCAAGATGAAGATCCAGGCTTTTAGTGACTTGCTGGACTCAGTGAAGCTGTATGTTTTGAAAGTGTTGAACTTGTGGAGACATCTATTTATCTCAGCATTGAGGTTCATGTCCCTGTGTACTTTGCCTTTGCAGGTAGATGCTTGGCAGGAACTTACAGAGTAATGAGGTTGCTGGATAAAGGTGTTTGGCGACAACCATATTTTGCTGAAGAATGAAGGGTCCCGATTCTTCCTGTTTCACTGTGTGGTTGTGAGACCTCGACTGTTCCCAGTGGCCAAAGGCATCGACTGGAAACCTTTGATATCAGGTTTCATTGAAGGATCCTTGGGTACATCTGGAATGAATTTGTGTCAAATGAATGGTTTCTTAAGGATATCAAGATGAGGAGTATCACTTGCATTGTGAAGGAACACTAGCTATGACCAAGTGTGGTTGTTGGGAAAGTGTAGTGACACGGACCCACAACAGGGGGCGTAAATGAACGGACAATGGAAGGAGTCAAATTATAACACTTTACTGTTGTGAATGACACAACCAAACACAGCAGATTTCAGAATGTGCAAAAGTCAATCAATAAAGGTGTCGTGTGGGCAGGCTCGACGATAAGAGACGCCCGTCTGGAAACGAACCGGAACCACACGATTTCCACTACCACCGAACCCGAGGAATACTGGAGCCGCCAAGTCCCGAAGTCCCCAGGTGGCCACCGTCTCAGCGTGTCGGATCTGGTACTGCTGGCAGAAAGCAAAGACAGTCAAGTGTGGGTGTGTGAACACCCAGCAACAATCCTGGTGGGAATTCCACCTCCACCTCTCACTCAATACTTGCAGCGCGTCCTCAGAGGAAAAAGAGTGCAGTATTGCACAGCCTCCACAAAAGGACCGGTACTCCTGCAAACACTCACAATAAACAGATTTTCAGTATTACCACAAATGCTGAGGATATTACCTCTAGATGAAGATGATATCTCGGCAGTGTGGTGGAGGTGTCTTCCTGCTTTTATTCCAGATGTGGGTTGGTTGATTAGTGACAGCTGTCACGGATGATGGGTGACAGCTGTCATCACGGCTTGTTCCTGAGGCGGCAGCGCCCTCTCGTGCCTGAAGCCCGCACTTCAGGCAGGGCGCCCTCTGGTGGTGGGCCAGCAGTACCTCCTCTTCTGGCGGCCCACACAACAGTGGTGTTTCTTTGGACACAATCCAACACTCAGGGACCTCAGTGTTGAGGAGTTTCTGGAGAAGTCCATGTTCCACGTAGCTGCTACTAATAGATGGCTACATTTGAGAGCTGACGATGGACCAGTTTTCTCTTTGGACGAGTGCCATTTAGGACCCCAAGGCACTTCCATAATGCAATGTGTGTCACCAGGACATTCTCTCAGAACTGACCTGACCATGATCTGCCACCAAAGCTCCCATAATTTACCTCATTCTACAAACATAACTAAAAATACAAGGTGACCACATCAGCTGTGGCGGCGTGCAGACACAAAAATTATCAAATTAAAGTCCTAATCCAGTTACCAATAGACAAAGTGTCAAAATCCAATGCCTTATCTGCATAATAACATCTGTGTAACAGATCAAGTAGGGGACTGCCTGTTGTGGTGAAATATGGCGGGGACCTCGTGGTCCCTGTGGCCCCTACGGTTACCATGAAGCTTCAGCGGGAACCCTGTGAACACAAGATGGGTAATGGGGCTCTGGTGAAATAAGAAGTCCTCAACAGCGGGGCAGGTGGAGGAGGTGATGGCTTATAACTCAACGGCTGTGAAGGCGGATGAAGGCTGGAGCAGGTCCTCAAGCCTGCAGACCCCAGCATTAGGGGTCTCCAATTGGTTCAAAATTCTGCTGCCAGACTTTTGACATGAAGAAGAACGTTTGACTACATTACACCCATTTTCGCATCTCTTCACTGGCTTCCTGTCCCTGTGAGATCAGATGTTAAGGTTCTGCTATTAGCCTATAAAATTGTTCACGGACTAGCACCTCCCAACCTAGCTGACCTAATTAAATCCTATGTACCGGCCCGGGCTTTGTGTTCTCAGGGTGCAGGACTACTTTGTGTCCTGCACCCTGCAGAGCAGAGCTTTCTCTTATCGTGCCCCTGTTCTGTGGAATGATCTCTCTGCATTGATAAAACAGTCAGATTCTGTAGAGACTTTCAAGTCCAGACTTAAGATGCACTTATTTTCCCATACTGGCATAGTATGTTACTATGCTTTTTACCCTTTAAAATTCATTTATTAGTAAAGAGAGTGGGCCGCAGCCTCAACTTTATCTGGTCTGGTCTGCTTGAGGTTTCTTCCTCAAATCATCAGAGGGAGTTTTTCCTTACCACTGTTGCCTGTGTGCTTGCTCTGGGCTTTGGTCAGGTTAGACCTTACTTGTGTGAAGTGCCTTGAGGCAACTTTGTTGTGATTTGGCGCTATATAAATAAAAATAAATTGAAATTGAAAATGAAAATTGAGTCCTCAGACCCAAATTGTCTGGGATTTCTCAGTTATCAGACCAGGCAAAGGATCTGTGTGCAATGACATTCCCACATTATACAAACCCACGCACAGGCATCTTTAGATCACCCTGGATGTAGATATCTAGACTGGGAATCAGTCAAGAGAAAATCTTCCTCACCACTGAGGGACAGTCATGACCGATAGACATTAATGTCAATGCAAACACATGCATGAGACAGCTAGTATTTGAACAAAAGACCTCATCAGACTATTGATAATGAAGTCTCATCTTGTCTCATACCTTTAGCTCTACCCTAACCGCCTTTTCATGCTGTGGAAAAAAATCTCAGCCCTGTCAGTTCTGTAACAGACCTAATCTATTCACTTAAGATTAAGACGAGAACCCAAACGGAGCGCGGGCACACCCTTGCCAGGAAGCCTGTATTAGACCAAAGAGTCCATGACATCATTGTTTATTCAGCTTGAGCTCATCACATCTTGGCAGCGCGGGTGAGACGGCCCAGAAATATATCAGCCAACATAATAGCAGCTCTAATTTAAAGATCGTAGGAGATGCTGCCATTGACTCCTTCTCACAGGTTAAAACCATTTCAGTCAACTTATTGATATATAAGAGCGGCTGAATGCCAGTTTGTGCTGTTTTGATTCGTTGAGGCATTTCTTTGTAAGTCAGCAAAACAAAAGCATGCCTCCGTCTATTGACCACGAAAAGATGCTCGTAGATTCATCCCCAGTGAAGAGATGCCTTTGTTGGTTATCTCCATTGGCGAGCCGCCTCCATTTGGCTCAGCCTAATCAGAAGATAAACACGCCTCTGTCATTTGGCTGCCTTTCCCGTCAGC
Organism: Thalassophryne amazonica; assembly: GCF_902500255.1. Lineage (NCBI taxonomy): Eukaryota > Metazoa > Chordata > Actinopteri > Batrachoidiformes > Batrachoididae > Thalassophryne > Thalassophryne amazonica. The sequence goes on from NC_047118.1 coordinate 19,327,815, forward strand.
CCCCATCTCCATTCTCTCTCTCTCCCGACACTACAAATTACAATCTGTTTTCTTCCTCCTCATTTTCACCTCTAATATTTTTCCAGTCACTCCCTCTCTCCTCCTAATATCTGTTTGCAGGAATGCGTTCATGCACGGCAGAAAATCTCACCACAGTCTCCTTTGGCCTATGATTTGTTTTCTCTCTTTTATCTTCCCTTCATCTTATCGCCTCATCTGGACAGTGTGTGTCTTTTCTCGAGGGCTCACATACATTAGCTGCCTGCCCGTGCATGGCCGAGTTTTGGCTGCCGGGGGGCAAGTGGTGCGATATAAAGAGAAACCCTGAGAGAGAAGACCTGATGAATGTGAGATGGTCACATCAGGAATCTGTTTAGGTTTTGTGTTTCCTCACACAAAAGAAACACACACACACACATTCATGTGTATTTTACACACTGATGTCCACACAAACACGGTAAAATACACAGAAGGCCGAAGCAGGTGCAGGTTTGTTCCACCGGGTTTGTTTCAGAGTTGTGTCCACTATTTGGATAAAATAGCTTTGATCTGATTTGGACAGAACTTGGTGGAATGACAGAGTGTCACTGAATGATTTGATTTTTAGAAAAATTGATTGTCACGGGGGCAGCACGGTGGCTTAGTGGTTAGCGCTGTTGCCACAGTGAGAAGGTCAGGTTCGATTCCCGCCCATGGACTTTCTGTGTGGAGTTTGCGTGTTCTCCCTGTGTTTGCATGGGTTTCCTCCGGATGCTCCAGTTTCCTCCCACATCCAGAGACATGCAGGTTAGGTGGATTGGAATCTTTGAATTGTCCATAGGTGTGAAAGTGGGTATGAATGTTTGTGGCACTGCGACAGACTGGCGTCCTGACCTGAGTGTACCCCGCCTCACACTCTATGAATGTTGGTATAGGCTCCAGCACCAACCCCCCACCACACACACACACACACACACACACACACACACACACACACACACACACACACACACACACACACACACACACACACACTAAGCGGATGAAGATTGGCTGAGTGGAGACAAATGCTCATAATGATCTTTGATACTGATTGATGACACTTTAATTGTGAACTCTGACCATTTGATCCTGATTCCTGATCTTTGATCCTGGCTTGTGTTTTTTTATCCTAATTGATGACATTTAATTGTGAGCATTGACCATTTTATCCTTATTACTGATCTTTGATCCAGATTGATGACATTTGATTGTGAGCATTGACCAATTGATCCTTATTACTGATCTTTGATCCCAATTGATGACCTTTGATTGTGAGCATTGACCATTTGATCCTTATTACTGATCTTTGATCCTGATTGATGACCTTTGATTGTGAGCATTGACCATTTGATCCTTGTTACTGATCCTTGATCCTGATTGATGACCTTTGATTGTAAGCATTAAACATTTTATCTTGATTGATGAACTTTGATTGTTAGCATTGGCTAGTTGGTCCTGATTATTGAACTTTGACCCTGATTGATGACCCTTTATTGTGATGACTATGTTTTATCCTGACCTATTTGACCTAATTTTATTTCTTGCTGACTAATCTTTGATCCAGAATGTTATCCTTTGATCTTGATAACAGGATCAAAGTAATCACAATAAAGGCCAGCAACAAGAATAAATGTCAGAATCCAGATTTGCAACAAAACTGAACGCAATCTCAGCTGCCCCATGCCCCTCACCTCCAACAACATTCACAAATCAGTTCATTACTTTTTTTACATTCTGCAAACAAACAAAGCTGGTAATCACACAGTCTTGTTGTCAGAAGTAATAATGTCTCAAAGTCATTTATTAAAAAAAAATCATACATGTGGTTTAAGGAACTGCTGAGGCTCAGCAGAGATACAATGTATTTTTGAAATCACTTTCAAAAATACATTCAAAATACATTTCATTCTTGCCCTAAACCCCAAAATGCAAATGGCAAGAAATATTTCTGTTTTGCCAATCAATTCTCAAACCGTGGTCATGTGGTCGAGCCAAAATCCACACTAAAACTGTTTGCCAACATTGTTCAAATATGATGCTTTTGTTTCTGCCATGTATACAGGTTCATGCCCATCAGATTTAAGAATCAAATAACTTTGGTTTGCTCAAAGAAGAATGAAAAAAAGAATCTGTTTGAACTCAAACATATTTTTAGAGACACAGAACAAATTGTTTCTGTGCCATATTGGAGAATACAGACTTTTCTCCCAGATCCAGGCCCTCTACAGCCCCCTTTCCCCCACCTGACCCCGACCTGTGGAGAATGGCCTAACTGTGGCATTTACTGGAGGTCAGGTCTGCCATGAGTAGTGAGCAGGACCCCACTCATATGATCACCCACTACTCTGGATATTCGCCAGGAAAGAACAGAGTGATGTGTTTGGTCCGTGGTGGGAAAAGCATCCCTTGGAATGTGACTTTGAGAGGACTGTGTGGGACCGGCAGGAGGGTATTCTCTTTCTCAGTAGAAGGCTTCTCCTCCTGAGGCTGTGGGAAGTTCAGAGGTCAGATGTACAGGCGCCCACTCTCTGCTGTACAGAAAACTCACAGCTGGGGACCCAGTGAAAACGAATGGCTGCACAGTTAGCGATGGATGCACAATCCATTATGTGCTCAGGCTACCAAATACAAATGGAAAGTTTTTAACAATACATAGTCTGATTTCATGTACATTTTGCTTAAAAGCATAACACCACAACAGATGAATAAATGTGTATTCTTAAGTAAGTATTCCCCTACCATTACAAAGGCTGGACAGGCTGCCAGGGCAAAGGTGAGGTATATCAAACCTAAACCTTTCGCAAAATACACTTTAAATCAGTTGAGTTGTTGTCAGTAGTTCTGCTGTGTCTGTCGTTGTGAGCAGTATATAAAATGTGTTAAAGCTATGACTGAAAACTAATGTTCCTGAATGTACTTTACATAAAAGCATATTAACATAACATGACAAACAGCAGCCACACACAAAATAATTTTACTCTGAAAGTCATATGGTCATTGAGGTAATAAATTAACCACACCTAGCATAGCTGTTTTCATGAGCACAGCAGCACACATAAGCTTATCAGTATAACTACAATATAATACATATAGGGTCATATTTTGATAGTCTATAACACATGGAACAAATGCATTTGGAGCACATCAAAGTCCTATTTGAGCAGTGTGAAACCTCACTGCAAGCCAGTGCTGGTCACAAAGGGGCTGGAGTAAGTCATATAATTAATCCTGTGAGGTGGACATTCAACAAATAATGGACATTGTGGACATAATTCACCATACCCAGCATGCTCCATGACTGGGATGTGGTAACATGCCCAAATGAGTGTGTCCCCTGTTCTGCATGTGTTAACACGCCGAGGTGTGCATATTGATGTTTCCTGTCTCAGCACCTGCGTGGGTAATTGGCAATGTTTATTCCTGCATATGACAAGCTGTCTCGGCCCCTGTGTGCTTTCGTGTCAGGACTCCTATGTGGTTAATGGGTGGGATTGAGCTATTATAAAAAGTCTGTGAATTGTGTGAAAAGAGAGAAATAAAGTGACATGCTGTTGCATTGTTGAAATGGGAAATTATTTCTACTTTTTTCATCCATCACAATTTCCACACTTGTATGTACTGCGGGTACAACATAAATTCAAGTGCTCAGAGTGGCACTTATTGTCACCCTTAAGTCGTAGACATGCCATGCACCTGCGGTATTGCTAATGAGAGGACACACTTAGAATTGAGAGACTTTCTGGTGAGGAAAAGGATCAGTGTGCAAAGACCATGCAGAATCAGCAAGCAAAAGAGACATAAGGCTGGAAATGGAGTGACTGCTGTGACAGCTGGAACAGCACCTATCGCATCCACCTCCTATTTGCAAAAATTGTTCACTGGCCAACATGCATACACGAAAGCTGCAGCTTTTTCAGCTGGCTTTTGAAATGGACCTCAAATGCAAATTTGCAATGAATGAAAGTACAGTGACCCTCCCATCACCTGCAGTAAATTTCAAGTGAAGTTCAAAACAGTAATATGGTGTTAAGATTCACACTATTCCCTGGATGTGATGAACCAAAGACAACCGCTTTAGATCAAAGCCCCCTGCATGGCTGCTACCCCTCTCTGGAGCCTGATGTGCTAAACGACAGAGACTATAAGGGCTGTGATTTGTCACTTTTATGTTTTCACTCCTTCCTCTCCTATCACATTTTAATAGTTTTGCAGTATGTCCGCTGATTACGTTTCGATCATGGATCAAATATGTTTGGCAGACAAGTCCACAAATCTGACCAACTTCACAACGCAGAGTCTAAAAACTACAAAGACACTCAAATGACCCACAATTCATCAAGGGAAATTACACATACCGTACCGTTGTTTTGGAGGTTGATGATTGTATAAAGAATTGGAGCTCATTAAGGGACAAATTAATCCAGAAAAAGTCAGTGTTCCTGCTGTAAATTGCATAAAGGCATGAGTGAGAACTTTAAAAGGGTCATGCGCACGTCAACGTCATTGCATGGCCACAGAGTTATGGAGCTGGAGAAGCATAAATTAGGCTTTAGGATTTTAAGGTACCACTCTGCGGTGGACTTAGAAAAAAGAGTGAAGGTACCTTGACACTTGCATGAATTGGATGCCAGCACTGGCACGCAATCTGTGTGCCAGAGAGTAAACTTGTTGTAAACTGTTGTAAACTGTGTGGGAAATGTGTGCGGCTGCATGCAAGTGTGCAAAGAACATTTTGAAATGTTCAAAATCTGTGACGCGCAATAATTTTGTGAACTAAACATGAACACTGCACAGTCTATTTGAAAACAATGAATGTCACTGTGAGTCAATGTGTCTCATTGCCACAGTGCATCTGAATGAGATGTTACATCTATAATAAACAGAATTTTACAAATACGTTATCTAATGCATAAGAAGGAATGAAAATGCAACTGTTTTACCAAGCCATTACAATATGAATATTATAAATAATTACCTTTGAAACTATTCCAAATGCTTTTTCCACTGCACAATGTGCACGAGCCAAGCTGTAGGTGTAGATATTTCTGAGACCAAATGATTAATCTGCTATGAAATGATTATTTTATATAACACGGTATCCAGTGGCACAAAGCAGGTCGCATTGGCACAACGAATTGCACGGCAGTACGGAAATCAAATTTGTGCAAGTGTCAAGATGCCTTGACTCAACCAAATGTAATCTTTTTAATGCACATAATTCCTCCTGCTTATCTAAGGCAGGCGTTTATTTTTTTCAGACGAAGTTGTGACCCGGCTATTTAATGAGGTAGGTCCGATTCAAGGTTGGGCATTTAATCAACGAAATACATAAGTCTAATTATGCCGGGGATTCCCCGTAGATCATTTGGCACCTCCTGCCTGTACATATAGCGCATTTTGTCTGTTTATACATATAGCGGATTTCAATTATAAATGGACAAAATTGAGAGTTTCACTGTATTTTCTTTAAACTTCCCACAATTAAATTTAAATTAAAATTTCCCACAATGTGACGGTCTGTAACTATGCTCCACGTGCAGAGGCTGCTCCAATGTTACAGCACTGCTTTGTGCTAAAACTCATGTTAAATGTACAGGAGAACTGTTTAAAAGCCCTTTAAAAGCAACATTATGTTCTGCATTTTAATAGTTTGGTCTATGACAAACATAAAAGCATCTAAATCACCGAAAACTAACTTTCAAACATTTCAATTCTTGTGTTGTTGAGGAAATTATGTTGTTGTGTGAAGAGGATTTTCAGTTTTATTTGCATACATTTGTGTACTGTTTGATCATCATTATTCATCCCTCAAATTGAATTATCTAAATGCAAAAATTTTCTTGGGGTGGGCGGGGTAGGGATGCTCGTGGGGTGTCGGGGGGGCACTGTGGGCTTGATGCCCAGGCCAACAAGACAATCCTCAGAGAAACACTGCTTAGTTATGCGAAACCACAGCCAAAGTGTTCAACAATATGATGTAAGCAGGTTTTCTATTACACGTCCATTATGCATGTTGTGTTTGTGCTTTTTTATCTTTCTATTCTTCCATATCTGTTTTCTGTGTGTAGTTGCCTGTGGTTAGTGTCCTCCTTCCTCACCACCAGTCCAGTAATGGTACCTCACACATCTGGCTCCATGTGTAACCATATAAAAGTCCGAATAAAGACTTTTTAAAGTAAAATCTGTTACATATTATGCATATTTCCCATCTGACTTTATATCTGTTTGAGTTTTCATTCCAAAACATATAATTTCACCTCCTTGTTATGTTGTCAATGAAACACGGAAGAGTATTCTTTCCATCCTGTACCTCCCTCTGGCATTACAACACAAGCCTTCACAAGAAAATAATAAACAGATGAGTAGGATGGGAACGGCTTCCAGTGAGAGCAGCCAGGCTCTTAGGCAAGTAAGTGTACCTGCTCTGGTTCCCAGGCCGGAGGCAAGCAGGCAGGTCTCGGCTTGACTGTCCCAGTCATTAAGCAGAACCAGAAAAACTTGACGGAAAAACACCGTTACCTGTCACTTTCAGCCCCTGCTCATTGGTTCTACATGCCTTTGTGCACAAGTCTGGACACACAAAGTGAGCTGGGAGTATCGCTGTATAGAAACCATCAATAAGGATCAGTTGGTCTGTCTTGTTCACAATGTGCGGTTTTGTAATGTATAAATCTCCGTGATTGGATGCCGCACTCCCTGTGTGTGCCAGGCTGCACACACAGTTGGGTAATCTTGGAGAGCGGTACATTCTCCCAGGCTTGGGGGCCCAGGCCCGTGCCAGAGTAATCTGCAGACAAACACGGACTATGAACTACTCAGTTTCACAGTAACTCCCCCATTTTGGCACCTTTACACAAAAACACACAATCACTTGCACAACTTTTTCCACACCGAAAAAAAAAAATCTCTAAATGGTTCGTTCTCTCACATACAGCCATCGCTGACATCAAACAGCATCGGACTTATCCTTTGCTGCAAAATGCGAGGACGCAGGCTCCCAACGCGCAGACAAAAGCTCTGCCTTAATTCGCCCGACTCCCTCTTTCCTTCATTCTCTTTCTCTCAGTTCTGGCATGGTCCAGTTTTGCAAATTAAACACAGATCTCCTAGAGATGCTGGGCGAACAGCTCCAGCTACGTGCCAACACTACTAAACACTTTGAGGTCAGGATTTAGGAACATGGGATGATCCCCAATCAGCATTTCAAACAGGTGACCAGGTTTACCTTATACAAATATTAGACAGAATATTGGATTAACGTGATTGGCCACAATGACACCGTGGAAAATTAAAGTGATGAAAGAAAGGAAGTCTGGACTTCATCAGTGCGTGCACGGTTTGTCTCGAGTCATTCTGTTGTATAAATGCTCCATCTTGCGGGAATGTCTTGCTACCAGAGTAAATGTGCGACTGCTGCTCCACAAACAAACAATAAACTGATGTCACGTACAGCCTGAGCGTCACAAGGGCTGAGGATCATAAAAGGATCATGCAACTGGTGCACGCTGTAAAACCTGAGTAGCTAGTACAACCCAAACATTCTGAGGAAACCAGTTACCTCAAACATTAAAATGTACTGGGGCGGCACAGTGGCTTAGTGGTTAGCACCGTTGCCTCACAGCAAGAAGGTCATGGGATCACTTCCCGCCCTTTCTGTGTGGAGTTTGCATGTTCTCCCCATGTTTGCATCTGGGTGCTCCGGCTTCCTCCACATCCAAAGACATGCATGGTGGGTGAATTGGGAACTTTCACTTGTCCGTGCGTGTGGGTGTGAATGATTGTCTATTTTGTGGCCCTGCAACAGACTGGAGTCCGGTCTAGCGTGTACCCCACCTCACACCCTATGACTGCTGGATGGGCTCCAACCCCACTCCAACCCTTGGCCCTTTACTGGAGTAAGCGGGTATAGAAAATGAATGGATGTATTAAAATGTACTGAGTAATACTCCTCATTGGGATGAGTATTTATACCACAGACATTAACGAGACAAAATGATGTCACGTTTTAATTGATCTGGAGTATTTATACCACAGACATTAACGAGACAAAATGATGTCACGTTTTAATTGATCTGGAGTAATTATTACCACAGACATTAACGAGACAAAATGATGTCACGTTTTAATTGATCTGGAGTATTTATACCACAGACATTAACGAGACAAAATGATGTCACGTTTTAATTGATCTGGAGTATTTATACCACAGACATTAACGAGACAAAATGATGTCACTTTTTAATTGATCCGGAGTATTTATACCACAGACATTAACGAGACAAAATGATGTCACATAGTAATTGATCTGGAGTATTTATACCACAGACATTAACGAGACAAAATGATGTCACATAGTAATTGATCTGGAGTATTTATACCACAGACATTAACGAGACAAAATGATGTCACTTTGTAATTGATCTGGAGTATTTATACCACAGACATTAACGAGACAAAATTATGTCACGTTTTAATTGATCTGGAGTATTTATACCACAGACATTAACGAGACAAAATGATGTCACATAGTAATTGATCTGGAGTATTTATACCACAGACATTAACGAGACAAAATGATGTCACTTTTTAATTGATCCGGAGTATTTATACCACAGACATTAACGAGACAAAATGATGTCACATAGTAATTCATCTGGAGTATTTATACCACAGATATTAACGACACAAAATGATGTCACGTTTTAATTGATCTGGAGTATTTATACCACAGACATTAACGAGACAAAATGATGTCATTTTGTAATTGATCTGGAGTATTTATACCACAGACATTAACGAGACAAAATGATGTCACTTTTTAATTGATCCGGAGTATTTATACCACAGACATTAACGAGACAAAATGATGTCACTTTTTAATTGATCCGGAGTATTTATACCACAGACATTAACGAGACAAAATGATGTCACATAGTAATTGATCTGGAGTATTTATACCACAGACATTAACGAGACAAAATGATGTCACTTTTTAATTGATCCGGAGTATTTATACCACAGACATTAACGAGACAAAATGATGTCACATAGTAATTCATCTGGAGTATTTATACCACAGATATTAACGACACAAAATTATGTCACGTTTTAATTGATCTGGAGTATTTATACCACAGACATTAACGAGACAAAATGATGTCATTTTGTAATTGATCTGGAGTATTTATACCACAAACATTAACGAGACAAAATGATGTCACATTTTAATTGATCTGGAGTAATTATACCACAGACATTAACGAGACAAAATGATGTCACGTTTTAATTGATCTGGAGTATTTATACCACAGACATTAACCAGACAAAATGATGTCACTTTTTAATTGATCCCGAGTATTTATACCACAGACATTAACGAGACAAAATGATGTCACTTTGTAATTGATCCGGAGTATTTATACCACAGACATTAACGAGACAAAATGATGTCACATAGTAATTGATCTGGAGTATTTATACCACAGACATTAATGAGACAAAATGATGTCACGTTTTAATTGATCTGGAGTATTTATACCACAGACATTAATGAGACAAAATGATGTCACTTTGTAATTGATCCCGAGTATTTATACCACAGACATTAATGAGACAAAATTATGTCACGTTTTAATTGATCTGGAGTATTTATACCACAGACATTAATGAGACAAAATGATGTCACTTTGTAATTGATCCGGAGTATTTATACCACAGACATTAACGAGACAAAATGATGTCACATAGTAATTGATCTGGAGTATTTATACCACAGACATTAACGAGACAAAATGATGTCACTTTTTAATTGATCTGGAGTATTTATACCACAGACATTAACGAGACAAAATGATGTCACTTTGTAATTGATCTGGAGTATTTATACCACAGACATTAACGAGACAAAATGATGTCATGTTTTAATTGATCTGGAGTATTTATACCACAGACATTAACGAGACAAAATGATGTCACATAGTAATTGATCTGGAGTATTTATACCACAGACATTAACGAGACAAAATGATGTCACTTTTTAATTGATCTGGAGTATTTATACCACAGACATTAACAAGACAAAATGATGTCACTTTGTAATTGATCTGGAGTATTTATACCACAGACATTAACAAGACAAAATGATGTCATTTTTTGATCTGGAGTATTTATACCACAGACATTAACGAGACAAAATTATGTCACTTTTTAATTAATCTGGAGTATTTATACCACAGACATTAACGAGACAAAATGATGTCACTTTTTGATCTGGAGTATTTATACCACAGACATTAACGAGACAAAATTATGTCACTTTTTAATTAATCTGGAGTATCTACACCACAGACATTAACAAGAAAAAATGATGTCACTTTTTGATCTGGAGTATTTATACCACAGACATTAACGAGAAAAAATGCCGTCACTTTTTAATTGATCTGGAGTATTTATACCACAAACAATAATAAGACAAAATTATGTCACTTTGTAATTGGAGTATTTATACCACAGACATTAACGAGAAAAAATGATGTCACTTTGTAATTGGAGTATTTATGCCACAGACAATAATGAGACAAAATGATGTCACTTTGTAATTGGAGTATTTATACCACAGACATTAACGAGAAAAAATGATGTCACTTTGTAATTGATCTGGAGTATTTATACCACAGACATTAAGGAGACAAAATGATGTCATTTTTTAATTGATCTGGAGTATTTATACCACAGACATTAACGAGACAAAATGATGTCACTTTGTAATTGATCTGGAGTATTTATACCACAGACATTAACGAGAAAAAATGATGTCACTTTTTAATTGATCTGAAGTATTTATACCACAGACATTAACGAAACAAAATGATGTCACTTTTTAATTGATCTGGAGTATTTATACCACAGACATTAATGAGAAAAAATGCCGTCACTTTTTAATTGATCTGGAGTATTTATACCACAGACTTTAATGAGACAAAATATGACACTTTTTAATTGATCTGGAGTATTTATACCACAGACATTAACCATATTCAGGACTTTAGTGAGCACATTATGGAGAAAGCAATTTCCATAGGGTCCAATGGACTCCAAAAGTCCTGAATAGGTTTAATGAGACAAAATGACATCACTTTTTAATTGATCTGGAGTATTTATACCACAGACATTAATGAGACAAAATTATGTCACTTTTTATTTGATCTGGTGTATCAAAGTTCATCAGATGTGAAAGGATTTGTTCTTATAAGTGTTAACAAACTGAAGCAGATTGATTCATTTTATTCATTCACAACATTTTAGAGAGTACTACTAACCTTTGGCATAGTAGCACTCCAAATATGCTTCAATATTTGTTGCCTGTTTTACGTTTTATATATTCGATAGGAATGGCACAGCTGTTTTCATGCCGATACTGTTCCGATATTGGAACCTTGAGGATCTGCCAATGTTGATACAAATGGGACACCATTTTCCCTGTTTTAAAATAACTAAGCTGTTTATAAATACATATGTCTAGATCTGAAAAATCTACTCTATGTACTCCTATTTTTAAATCTGTACAGCCTTTCCAGTTTCACAAAACTGGCCATATTTACTTTCTACCGAAATCCAAGCATATCAATGTGGGCTTATTTTTGTAACGCGTTGCAAAAGTACAGCTCATTTTAATGAAGAGAACATATTTACCTGGGAGGAATTCCATAGTAAATATTGTCTTTTCGTTCTAAGATGGACTGCAGGAAGAAGCACATGTGCATGACTGAGGTTTTGCGATTACTTATGACTTGATCCACCCGCCTGATGTGTGTTCCCACGTTCCCGTGCCTGTAACATGTCTTGTAAATCACTTCAGAGGTGTTGTCTGGCTTCAAAATGAAGCAGCAGGACCTTCGTGGCCGGGACTACGGTGGGGATCGAACCCACGCGGCTCGCACAAAAGACCGTTCCTCTACCAGGTCAGCCAAAGGGGAACTCCCCCGTTAGCCAAGCTAGCGGGAACGTCTTTTCAATTGGGACCCGGAACTTTCATCCCGCTACACATCTCCCCACCATTTTTGACTTCGTGCCGAAGTCACAGGTGCATGTTAGCATACTCTGTGATCAACAACCTGTTCGTGACGCCAGATTGAAGCAGCAGGACCTTCGTGGCCGGGACGATGGTGGGGGATCGAACCAATGCGGCTTGCACCAAAAGACCATTCCTCTACCAGGTCAGCCAAAGGGGAACTCCCCGTTAGCCAAGCTAGCGGGAACGTCTTTTCAATTGGGACCCGGGACTTTCATCCCGCTACAAAAATAATGTTTTTAGATTTTGTGTTGTGTGGGCCGCTGAAGAGGAGGTACTGCTGGCCCACCACCACCAGATGGCGCCCTGCTTGAAGTGCGGGCTTCAAGCACGAGAGGGCGTCATAGCAACCGGGAGTGACAGCTGTCACTCGTCATCAGCACCAGCTGTCACTCATCCACATCACCACCACCTTAAAGGCCGGACTGCAACTCCACCTCCCCGCCGAGAAATCAGCTACCTTGGAGGTAATATTCTCTGCTGTATTTAACGCTGACTAATAGTCTGAACTTCTTTGCAGCCATTTTCCTGTGGTGTTGCCTTATCTGTGGGATTGGCGTTTGGTGTGATCAGCGACGGCTTCGCTTCACACCCCAACCAGATAAGTGGTTAAACAGGAGCTGCACGAGTGTGTGACTGGAGGTGGAGGTGCTCCCTCCCAAAAGAACACAGACTGTGGGATTACTGAGTGTGCATACTCAAACTCACCTGTGCTGTTTCTGTTCTCTGCCAGCAGTGCCAGGTCTGACAGCTGGAGACGGTGACCACCTGGGGACTCAGGACTTGGCGGCTCCGGTGTTCTTCAGATCCGTTGGCGGTGAGGGCCGTGTGGGATCCGGCTCGGTTCTGGACAGGCGTCTCCTATCCTCAAGCCTGCCCACACGTCACCCAACGTGTAATTGACTGTAGTTCCAAACTTGTTGTTGTCTGTATTCCGTTGTGCACAATTTACAACATTAAATTGTTACTGTTTGGCTTATCCATTGCCCGTTCTTTTACGCCCCCTGTTGTGGGTCCGTGTTCCTACACTTTCATAACAGGATTTCTCGGCCAGCGTCATGGATCCCGAGGGGCGTCAACCATCGCTTGAACAGCCAATGGAAGAGCGAGGTGCACAGGCGCCAGCAGGAGGCGTGTTAGGTGAGCTGCAGCACATCTTAACCGCTTTTACTGCTCGGTTGGACTTAGTTACCGAGCAGAGCATTGTTCTTAATCGAAGGATGGAGGCTCTCACCGCCCAGGTGGAAGCGCATGCTCAGGGCGCTGCTGCAGCACCTCCTCCTGCTGACCGAATGCCAGAGACAGACATTCCACTGGTCGTTCAACGAACCCCCCACCTTCCCCTGAAGCATACATAAGCCCTCCGGAGCCGTACGGAGGCTGTGTGGAGACGTGCGCGGACTTCTTGATGCAGTGCTCGCTCATCTTTTCACAGCGTCCTGTCATGTACGCGTCAGATGCTAGCCAGGTGGCTTACGTTATAAATTTGCTTCGAGGAGAGGCACACGCCTGGGCTACGGTGCTCTGGGAGCAGAATTCACGGCTCCTAATGACTTACACTGGGTTTGTGAGGGAGTTCTGACAGGTGTTCGACCACCCTCATAGAGGCGAGACCGCTTCAAGCGTGCTGCTGTCGATAAGACAGGGGTGTCGGAGCGCAGCGAAGTATGCAGTCGACTTCCGCATCACGGCAGCGCGAGCCGGCTGGAATGCTGTTGCACTCCGTGCCGCCTTTGTAAACGGACTGTCCCTGGTCCTTAAGGAGCACCTGGTGGCGAAGGATGAGCCACGGGATTTAGACGGGCTTATCGACCTGGTTATACGGTTAGACAACCGATTATCTAGACGATATACTCATCTCATCAAACCCATGTCAAGCATGTACGTCAGGTCCTACAGCGGTTGTTGGAGAACCGGCTGTTTGTGAAGGGCGAGAAGTGCGAGTTCCACCGCACTTCTTTGTCCTCCCTGGGGTTCATAATCTCCTCCAACTCCGTCGCCCCTGATCCGGCCAAGGTTGCGGCGGTGAGAGATTGGCCCCAACCAACAAACCGTAGGAAACTGCAACAGTTCCTCGGTTTTGCAAATTTCTACAGGAGGTTCATCAAGGGCTACAGTCAGGTAGTTAGCCCCCTGACAGCCCTGACCTCCACAAAAGTCCCCTTCACCTGGTCGGATTGGTGCGAAGCCGCGTTTAGGGAGTTGAAACGCCGGTTCTCGACTGCACCAGTTCTGGTGCAGCCCGATCCCAATCACCAGTTTATAGTTGAAGTGGACTCCTCTGACTCAGGGATAGGAGCCGTGCTATCCCAGAGCGGGGAGTCCGACAAGGTTCTCCATCCATGTGCCTACTTTTCCCGCAGGTTGACCCCGGCTGAAAGGAACTATGACGTCGGCAATCGGGAACTTCTTGCGGTGAAGGAGGCTCTTGAGGAGTGGAGACACCTGTTGGAGGGAGCATCGGTACCATTTACGGTTTTCACGGACCATCGGAACCTGGAGTGCATGCGGACCGCCAGGCGTCTGAACCCCAGGCAAGCCCGCTGGTCACTGTTCTTCGGGCGTTTTGACTTTCGGATCACCTACCGCCCCGGGACGAAGAACCAATGATCTGACGCCCTGTCCCGGGTGCACGAAAAGGAGGTCAAGACCGAGCTGTCAGACCGACGGAAACCATCATCCCCGAGTCCACTGTCATGGCCACCCTCACCTGGGACGTGGAGAAGACCGTCCGGGAGGCCCTGACACGGAGCCTGGACCCGGGGACAGGTCCGAAGGACAAATTGTATGTCCCACCAGAGGCCAGGGCTGCGGTCCTAGACTTCTGTCACGGTTCCAAGCTCTCCCGTCATCCAGGGGTACGAAGGACCGTGGCAGTGGTCCGGCAGCACTTCTGGTGGGCGTCTATGGAAGCCGACATCCGGGAGTATGTCCAGGCCTGCACCACCTGTGCCAGGGGCAAAGCCGACCACCACAAGGCCCAAGGCCTCCTCCAGCCTCTGCCCGTGCCTCATCGCCCCTGGTCTCACATTGGCCTGGACTTTGTCACGGGCCTCCCGCTGTCCCAGGGCAAGACTACCATCCTCACGATAGTGGACCGGTTCTCCAAGGCGGCCCACTTCGTGGCCCTCCCGAAGCTCCCGACGGCCCAGGAGACTGCAGACCTCCTGGTCCACCACGTCATGCATCTGCATGGGATTCCATCGGATATTGTCTCAGACCATGGTCCTCAGTTCTCCTCTCAGGTCTGGAGGAGTTTCTGCAGGGAACTGGGGGCCACCGTGAGTCTCTCGTCCGGGTACCATCCTCAGACGAATGGACAGGCAGAGCGGGCAAACCAGGAATTGGAGCAGGCCCTCCGCTGCGTGACCTCCGTGCACCCGACGGCCTAGAGTAACCATCTGGGCTGGATCGAGTACGCTCATAATAGCCAAGTATCGTCTGCTACCGGCCTCTCCCCGTTTGAGGTGTGTTTGGGGTACCAGCCCCCATTGTTCCCGCTAGTGGAGGGAGAGGTCGGGGTGCCCTCGGTCCAGGCCCATCTGAGAAAGTGCCATCGGGTGTGGCGTACCGCCTGCTCTGCCCTGCTCAAAGCCTGGATGAGGGCCAAGAACCATGCAGACCGCCGGCGTGCCCCGGCCCCTACGTATCAGCCTGGGCAGGAGGTTTGGCTTTCCACAAAAGACATTCCCCTGCAAGTGGAATCCCAGAAATTAAAGGACAGATACATTGGACCTGTCACCATACTCAAGATCCTCAGTCCAGCCGCAGTGAAGCTGAAGCTGCCAGCTTCGCTGCGGATCCACCCGGTTTTCCATGTGTCACGCATCAAACCTCACCACGTTTCACCCCTCTGTACCCCCGGACCGGCGCCACCTCCTGCCCGGATCATCGACGGGGAGCCGGCGTGGACCGTGCGCCGGCTCCTGGACGTCCATCGGAAGGGCCGGGGGTTCCAGTATTTGGTGGACTGGGAGGGGTATGGACCCGAAGAACGCTCCTGGGTGAAGAGGAGCTTCATCCTGGACCCAGCCCTTCTGGCCGACTTCTACCGGCGGCACCCGGACAAGCCTGGTCGGGCACCAGGAGGCGCCCGTTGAGGGGGGGGTCCTGTTGTGTGGGCCGCTGAAGAGGAGGTACTGCTGGCCCACCACCACCAGATGGCGCCCTGCTTGAAGTGCGGGCTTCAAGCACAAGAGGGCGTCATAGCAACCGGGAGTGACAGCTGTCACTCGTCATCAGCACCAGCTGTCACTCATCCACATCACCACCACCTTAAAGGCCGGACTGCAACTCCACCTCCCCGCCGAGAAATCAGCTACCTTGGAGGTAATATTCTCTGCTGTATTTAATGCTGACTAATAGTCTGAACTTCTTTGCAGCCGTTTTCCTGTGGTGTTGCCTTATCTGTGGGATTGGCGTTTGGTGTGATCAGCGATGGCTTCGCTTCACACCCCAACCATATAAGTGGTTAGACAGGAGCTGCACGAGTGTGTGACTGGAGGTGGAGGTGCTCCCTACCAAAAGAACACAGACTGTGGGATTACTGAGTGTGCATACTCAAACTCACCTGTGCTGTTTCTGTTCTCTGCCAGCAGTGTCAGGTCTGACAGCTGGAGACGGTGACCACCTGGGGACTCAGGACTTGGCGGCTCCGGTGTTCTTCAGATCCGTTGGCGGTGAGGGCCGTGTGGGATCCGGCTCGGTTCTGGACAGGCGTCTCCTATCCTCAAGCCTGCCCACACGTCACCCAACGTGTAATTGACTGTAGTTCCAAACTTGTTGTTGTCTGTATTCCGTTGTGCACAATTTACAACATTAAATTGTTACTGTTTGGCTTATCCATTGCCTGTTCTTTTACGCCCCCTGTTGTGGGTCCGTGTTCCTACACTTTCACAACATTTTGAAGATTTATTTCTCCCTGATCTTTTTGAAGTATATGCAAAACATATTAGATTTATACAGAAATAAGCTGTTTCCAAGCGTTTTCCACCATCTTTGTTTGAGCGTCATGCTGCCTTTGTTTATCCCGATTGGCAGTCGCTGTGTCCTTCCCAGCATCCCTCGCACAGATCAGGGGAAGCCCCCATTGTGATCTATGACGTCATGGCATCTGATTGTTTGAATTTCTACCCTTCAGGAGTCAAAATTCTAACTTGTTTCCAGACCGTGCAAATTTTTATCATATTGGCAATATCATAGTGAAGCAGCAGGACCTTCGTGGCCGGGACGACGGTGGGGATCGAACCCACGCGGCTCGCACAAAAGACTGTTCCTCTACCAGGTCAGCCAAAGGGGAACTCCCCGTTAGCCAAGCTAGTGGGAACGTCTTTTCAATTGGGACCCGGGACTTTCATCCCGCTACACATCTCCCCACCATTTTTGACTTTGTCCCGAGGTCACAGGTGCATGTTAGCATACTCTGTGATCCACATCCTGTTCGTGACACCAGATTGAAGCAGCAGGACCTTCGTGGCCGGGACGACGGTGGGGATCGAACCCACGCGGCTCGCACAAAAGACCGTTCCTCTACCAGGTCAGCTAAAGGGGAACTCCCCGTTATTGGGACCCGGGACTTTCATCCTGCTACAATAGTATGAATCCCTTCTTTACATACTAAGGAATAAAATGATAGCGGTGCCAAAGCAAAATCTTTATCCAACACTGTTGATGCTTGAAATATTTGAGTTAATGCATCTAAATTGGCTTGAGGAAATCAGTTTAAGTGGGAGGAACTTATCAGCTTGTACAGTGTACAAGGAACTACACAAACCCTGAACAAAAAAGTCCAACAACATACAGATGCATTGTCTGGCTTCATTGGAAATACGGGAATTTTCAGTGTCCCTTCAGATGTGGTGCGAGTGCAAAACATGAACAGCACAAAGAAAATGTGTGGCACCAGTCCCCGTGGCGGCGGCAGCAGAGTGGTCGCTGTGGAAAGTGGGTTCCACTGGGAGTTGGGTACAAAGAACAAGACCTTGTATGGTGAAATGAGGCAGACCCTCATTCCTTGGGTCTTACAAAAGACTATTTTCAGGCGTTTTGAACTCTCCCACGCAAGTACAACAATTTTGGGATTAGTTCATTTATTTGTCTTTTATGGGGTTTTTTCCATTTAATGAAGCCCCAGAGACGGACATGAATAGTTCAGGAGGAACAGAGGAACGGAGGAGCGGTGCGTGACTGGAGTGTGAACGGTCTCCAAGTTGCACCTCTGGGACGAGCCGCCTCATATCTGCAGCCTGTTTCTAAAAGGTGTGTCTGCTCTGTCAGACTGCCGATCACTGTCAGTGAAACTGATTTTGGTGCCGGCTCTCTGCTGGTCCGAGCTGAGATTTATGGTCGTTCTCATGCACGTACTGAGGAGGGGAATGGGGAGAAGGCGTGGGAGAGACCCTGAGGAGAGACATTTTGCTCTCACAGCCCCTCTGCAAAGGCCAAGAGCGGGGTTATAACCTAAGTTTCTCTTGTAATTTCTCTCTCTCTCTCTCTCTCTGTTTCTCTCCCTCTCGCTGAATATGTGGAAAAAATCTTTTGCTGAAAAGCAGTCAACAGGCAGCGGGGCTTTCCCCTATCATACTCCTTTTCTGCTGAACAGTTTTACCTGCTGAGATAAGACAGATTCTATTGATTCTTTGAGCAATCTAAATCCAAATTGAGGACACATCTGTTCTCTCAAACTTAGAATCAGCTGTTGAGCATCATTGGCTTGTCTCTCATTTTTTTACACACACAACAGCAATCATGTGTAAGCATGATCCCATCGGATCTCAGGAGCTAAGTGTGGGTCCTGGTTAGTAATTGGATGGGGGACCTCTACAGAACAGTGGCTTAGTCATTGTCTACCTGCAAATCTGGAGTTGCATCAGGAAGGTTATCATCCGGCATAAAACACTTGGTGTGAAATCCCTAAGTGGATCTGTGCTGGATCTGCTGCAGCGACCCTGTACAAACAGGAGCAGCTGAAAGTCCAACAACATTAATTTAGCAGTCAACAGCTGCTCTGCGTTGTGTACGCCTGATCCTGTTAGATCTCAGAAGATAAGTAGGATAGATCCTGATTAATACTTGGATGAGAAACCTACCAGAGTCTGTGTTTCTCGGGGTAAAACTGGAGTTCATCAGGAAGGACATCCTGAAAAATCCCAACGCGTATCTGTACTGGCTCCACTGTTGGGATGGGTGAAGTTCAGGGCTTGTAAGCAGGGGAAAAAAATCAATTAAATAATAATGTGACGTCAACTTTGATTGTATTCATGAGTTGATTCAAAAGCAGTGTCCACAAAAGGCTGTTTTTGAGGAACAAAGATGGGCAGAGGATTGCCAGTGTGTCAACAAATGGATGAGAAAATTATTGAAATGTTTGAAACGATCTTCCTTAAAAAAAACAAAACAAAATTACAACCCCAATTCCATTGAAGTTGGGACATTGTGTAAAATGTAAATAAAAACAGAATACAATGATTTGAAAATCCTCTTCAACCTATATTCAATTGAATACACCACAAAGACAAGATATTTAATGTTCAAACTGATAAACTTTATTGTTTAGGGATTCCATCATCTACAGTCCATAATATAATCAGAAGATTCAGAGTCTGGAGAATTTTCTACATGTAAGCAGCAAGGCTGAAAACCAACACTGAATGCCAGTGACCTTTGATCCCTCAGGCGGCACTGCATTAAAAACCAACATCATTGTGTAAAGGATCTTACCGCGTGGGCTCAGGAACACTTCAGAAAACCATTGTCAGTTAACACAGTTCATCGCTACATCTACAAGTGCAAGTTAAAACTCTACCATGCAAAACGAAAGCCATACATCAACAACATCCAGAAACGCTGCCACCTTTTCTGGGCCCGAGCTCATTTGAAATGGACAGATGCAAAGTGGAAAAGTGTGCTGTGGTCTGATGAGTCCACATTTCAAATTGTTTTTGGAAATCATGGACGTCGTGTCCTCCAGACAAAAGAGGAAAAAGACCACCCAGATTGTTACTAGCGCAAAGTTCAAAAGCCAGCATCTGTGATGGTGTTAGTGCCCATGGCATGGCCAACTTACACATCTGTGATGGCACCATCAATGCTGAAAGGCACATCCAGGTTTTGGAGCAACACATGCTGCCATCCAAGCAACGTCTTTTTCAGGGACGTCCCTGCTTATTTCAGCAAGACAATGCCAAGCCACATTCTGCACGTGTTACAACAGTGTGGCTTCGTAGTAAAAGAGTGCAGGTACTAGACTGGCCTGCCTGCAGTCCAGACCTGTCACCCATTGAAAATGTGTGGCACATTATGAAGCGCAAAATACAACAACAGAGACCCCGGACAGTTGAACAACTGAAGTCGTACATTAAGAAAGAATGTGAAAGAATTCCACCTACAAAGCTTCAACAATTAGTGTCCTCAGTTCCCAAAGGCTTATTGAGTGTTGTTAGAAGGAAAGGTGATGTAACACAGTGGTAAACATACCACCATCCCAGCTTTTTTGAAACGTGTTGCAGGCATCCATTTCAAAATGAGCAAATATTTGCACAAAAACAATAAAGTTTATCAGTTTGAACATTAAATATCTTGTCTTTGTGGTGTATTCAATTGAATATAGGTTGAAGAGGATTTGCAAATTATTGTGTTCTGTTTTTATTTACATTTTACACAACGTCCCAACTTCATTGGAACTGGGGTTGTAGAAGGGATGTAAATATTCCTCCCTCTACAGTGCACAATTTCAATAAACAATTCAAGAAATCTGGAAGAATTTCAGCATATAAAGGGCAAGAGTGCAAGCCTAAACTGAACACTTGTGAATCTGATCCCTTAGACAGCACTGCCTCAAGAACCATCATTCATCAATAGCTGATATAGCCACATTGGCAAGGAATTAAACTTTGCCAAGAACAATAAAACTTAAAACTTCACTGCACAAATAAGAAGCCTTGTGTTAACCTTGTCCAGAAGCAGCATAGACTTATAAGGGCTTGGAGGAGTCTAGGTTGGACATCACACAGTGGAAATGTGTATTGTGGTCAGATGAATTGGCATTCCAGATCTTTTTTCAAAGAAATGGATGCCTGGTGGACCAAAGACAAAGAGGGTCATCCAAAGGGGAGGTGATGGTCTTGTGGTTAAGTGTAGGGTCTCTGGAACTCTGATTTCCACCTTATTCTTGATTGTGATTTAAAGCTGTCACCATATATCAGCTCAAAGCACTTCACAAAAGCAAGGTCTAACCTTATCCACCCTCTGAGAAAGCACATTGTCACTAGCAGTAAGGCAATACTCCCTCCAGCATTTTTGGATTACAGGAAAAAACCTCAAGTGATCCAGTAACAATAACAAAATAACAAATGAAACAAAGTATTGTCACACATGTCCCAAGCACATGTCAGGGCTGGTGTTCGCATGGAACAATGGCTCATGACATCCCAATGGCAAAGAACAGAGTCCAAGCAAGATACCACAATCATTACCAAGTCAGTTACAGAAGGAATCCCCCACCCAGTCCGCATCTGTTCCCCTAATAGTTACTCCCTGCACAGGGAACAGTTCAGGCTAGATTTGAACACACTATCATATACAAATCCAAGCGTCAACTCAAACCTAATACCATGTTAATTTAAGGATAGAATATTTCAGTGGGATTAGTAAACATGTACATACAAAATGTACAAAATGTCACCACTGCAAAGGAGGTTGATTCACTTGTTTGAGTGGATTTCATATAACTCCACCTCCACCTCACCCCCAAAAGAAGCGTACACATTGCACTACACTGGTTGACATTGTGCCAGTGTCGATTGGTCTCACAATCTCGATTTTGTTGTCAAATTACTTGCGGGATACAATTTTTTATTAGCACTTATTGAAACCCTTGCCAGAAGCTCAGTTGTTACCTACTGTAGGTAACATCCATAAACAGTTCAGTGTACCCACTTGTCAGAGGTCAGTAACCAGTGAGGTTAGAAAGCAGATTTTGATGTTAAATTACTCAGAGACCCCAAGTTTCTATTTTATCAAGTTGAATGAGCTTATGGAAATGACCAAAAGTGTCCATTTTGAGCTTTGGCCTAAAACATTGCTGAATCGCTTCATGTACTGAGGTCATTAATAGGTTTTGGTCTTAAATTTCTAAGTGACCCCAAGATTTTGCTTGATCCAGTTGAACATTCTTCCTGAAAATTACCAAAAATGTCAGTTTTGACCTTTGAACCTATTGATTTAACACACTGCAATATTTCAGCAGGCTGTGAGGCAAAAAATAGATTTTTCAAAGTGACCCCAAGTTTCTATTTGATCAAGTTAAATGATTTTAAATGACCAAAAAATGTCCACTTTGAGCTTTGGCCTAACACATTGCTGTATCTCTTTATGTACTGAGGTCATTAATAGGTTTTGGTCTTAATTTTCTAAATGACCCCAAGATTCTGCTTGATCCAGCTGAACATTCATTGGTCAGTTTTGACCTTTGAACCTACTGATTTAACACACTGGCATATCTCAGCAGGCTCTGAGCCAAACAAATAGATTTTTCTAAGTGACCCCAAGTTTCTATTTCATCCTATTGAGCATCCTTCTGGAAAATATTGTTTCGACCTTTGGCTACATTGGTGTAACACAATGCTGTATCACAGCAGCTACACTATAGAGGCTTGAAATAGAATTTGGTTGAAAAAAGTTTCTATTTCATTCAGTTGAAGATAGTAAATGGAATGCATTTCTATAGCAGTTTTCTATCTGAAGCAAAATCTCACAGTGCTGTTCATGCACAGTTACAGCTCTCTGGCAGCGAGATGCAGTGCAAGGTGCTCAACTGTACACCGGCCGGATTTTAACTAAAGAGCCCACTGCTTTAATCTCTAGACCATCAGCTCCCCATCCTTCTTGACTCCATTTGGCACAGTGGCGCAGTAGTAGTGCTTTTGTCTCATAGCGTTCAAAGCTCCCAAATCAACACGTGGCTCCATACCAGGTTGACTGTGGTGTCTAGTAAAGATGCACCTAACTACCTAACTTTTCACTTAAAACCTGCTTGGGCACACTTTCATGACCTCTGATGTGGCTCTAATACATCCTGCCAGAGATAATATTCTGGTTATGTTGTCGTGATTTTTTATGTCAAAGGGGCCACATGAACGAGTCGGCAACTTTAATACACCTGACACACTCCGCTGCCTCTCTGTCTCTCTGCGTCGATATGTGTAAAGTATAAACTGTCAGACTCTCCCACACAGATCAGGTTTCACACCACACGATTAAAAAAAAAAAAAAGAAAATGTTGCACAGGCCAAGAAGGGTGCTTGCAGTTTTCACAGTAACATCAACTGCTCATCCACTGATGATAAAATCTGAGCAAGGAGACTTCACAAGCAATTTGGTCAGCCTGTCTTTATTTAATGTTATTGTCATCTTACACAGTCAAAGATGCCAACATGGTCGAAAATAGGAGGCTCACCGGTAGTGGGGCAGATAATGTCAATTTTACAGCAAAATCATGCAAATGCTGGTACAAACACCAAATTTGGCATGATGATTCCCAAGCAAGGTTGGGTAGGATTACTTTGAAAGAATACATGTGGATTACATGTATGTATGTACATACATTTGGATTACTGGTAATCTGATTACCTTTGGATTACATTTCAAAGTAATGCTACCCAACCCTGTTCCAAAGATAGTACTTAACAAATCTGGTAGACTGGCCCCTTGAAAATCCAAGATGGCAGCCATTTTCCAAGATGGCCACCAAAATGACCTACCGAAAAATTACTTTGTGCACTGAAATGCTCCTATCACAGTCGATCTGTTATACAGCATCAGTGAAATCCAGGATGGCATCTAATTTTGCTATGGCCACAGAATCACCCCCAAAATCATTTTTTTTCTCACAAAAATACTGTTACTTATTTGATTTGGTGTCAAATTTTAAGTTTTCATGCACGCTGGATTTAATGTTGCATGTTCCAACAACAATATGACACTCTTAGTGGCCATTTGTCCATGTTACCTGCAGATTTTAAAAATGAAAATATAACATATTTAACATTAAAAACCTTTTAAAAGGCCTACATGCATTAGTTGCAAGCGATGAAGACTTCCAAAATGTGCTGGGTGGCACATATTAATACTAAGTGTAATAAACTTCACTATAATTTGGCACATATAAGTAAAATAAAACATAATTAATACCATATGTGGGACTCATGCTGGAGGATACACGCATCTACAGAGCGTGAATCTGACAACACTGTTAACAGTGTTGTGTGTTAATGTGCTAAAATCAGAACCCTGTACCTTGATGGTAAGAAGAGATTGGTCACAGAGATGTTCATGGATGGCAGGACAATGGGCATCTCTCTCTGCAGGTTACCACGCATAAATAGCACATAAAATTAAATATAACTAAATGGAATTTGACATCAATATTTTAATCAATCAAATAGGAGCATTTCTATGCAAAAACTGATTTTCGATGGGTCATTTTGGCGGACATCTTGGGAAATGGCCACCATCTTGAATTTTCAAGTGGCCATTTGACCAAATATGCTAAAATCTTGAGACTCACCATGCCAAATTTGGTGCTTGTACGACCAAATGCAGGATTTTTTTCTGTTATCTGCTCCACTATGGTCCTCACCTATATATATTTGAACCTCCAATTTTGCAGCTAAAGATTCAGGAGTTTTTATGGAGTTACTTATAGACGTTTTGCAGACATTCTGACAGTACCTTACACTATTTGTCTCATTCCACCTTCAGAGATAATTAACGCCGTCATACAGGTGAACAACCGAAATAGATAACAACAAATGTTATGGCGTAGCTCCTCCTTTTTTGATAATGAACTTAGCGCTCTTTGACTCAACCAGATTTGGAAAACTGTGCTCCCTTCTGTTTGCTGCTGTGCCACACTGGTGCTGGAGTAAACACTGCCAGGAAGTGATTTCACTAAGTGGGTCCGTTTCATTTTGTGGAGGAGTCAAACTCACACATCCTCAGGGAACAGACCTCTAACCTCTTTGTGCAGTTAGCCAAGCGGGGGCTCCAACGCCACCCCTCCCCAGCCCACTGTGTTCTCAGTGGATTCTCTGACTCAGAATGCAGACGGGCTGTTCTCAAAGCGTTACTGCGTCAGTAATGGAGGTGGAGACCATTGGTTAGCTCTGCTAATCAGCAAACAGCTAATTAGCAGAGCTAAGTTTTTGGTGAGGGGATTAGCTTTTTAGCTAACTTTGAAAACAATTCGGAGACCAATTAGCTTCTACTAAATTTACCTTTGTTTAAGTCATCTAACATTTTTTTAAATAAAGTTTAATGTCAAAAAAGTTTGTAAGCTCTAAAATCAAAGATTTTTTTTTCATTTGAAGCTTATACATTAATCCAATAAGAAACCTTGGTGCATCGTGTGAAGGCAACTAGCTTCACTCCTGATGCCCAGCCAGAATAAATCTAGTGATCTGATTATTATTTTTCATGGCTGTTTTTATTTCTTAATATTTCGTATTTATTTGATACTTTCTGTACGGTGAATAAACTGCATGTTGAATAGAAACTACTCTTTAATTTCATTTCTTCATTTCATTATTTATTCATTCATTCATTCATTTTCTGCTACTTATCCACATCCGGGTCGCAGTGGCAGCAGAATAAGCAGCTCATCCCACACTTCCCTTTTCTCTGCTTCTGTAATTCTTCCCAGGGTATCCTGGTGTGTTCCCAAACCAGATGGGAAATATAATCCCTCCAGTGTGTCCCGGGTCTTCCCTGTGGCTCTGCCCAGTTGGACATGCCTGGAAGACCTCCCTAGGGAGATGACCGGGAGAATCCTCACCAGATACCCAAACATCCTCAACTGGCTCCTTTCGATGCGAAGAAGCAATGGCTCCACTCTGAGTCCCTCCCAGTTAGTCGGTCGTCAAACCTTATCCCGGAGTGTAAGCCCTGATACCCAATGGAGGAATCTCAATGCCACTGCTTGTATCTACAAATTTATTCTTTTGGTCAATACCCAAAGTTCACAACCATAGGTCAGGATAGTAGCATAAATCAGCAGGTAAATGAAGTCTCACCTTCTGGGACAGCTCCTTCTTCACCATGATGGTCTGATACCGGGTCCGTAAAACATCAGACACTGCCCCAAACTGTCTATCGATCTCATGCTCCAACTTACTCCCACTCGTGAACAAGACCCTGAGAATACTCTGCAATAACTCTGACCCAGAGGGGACAATCCATCCTTTTCCAACAGAGGACCATGGTCTCAAACTCAGTATTAAATAAAGCAAAGCATGTTCTTGGTTGCAGAGCACTACATACTTTGTATTGTTCATTGATTTCACCCTACCTGACTTACTGTGCTGAAGATTGGGGCAACAATTATAAAACTACAGTGCAACCAATTCTTCAAAAAAGAGCATTAAGAACAATTCATAATGCAGGTTATCGAGACCACACCAACACATTCATTGTTTATTAAATCTCAAATATTAAAACTTCACGATATGATTTTGTTCAAGACTGTTCAATTAATGTACAAAGTGAAAAATCAACAAGTGCCCTTTAGAATTCAAGAATTTTTTTTTTTTACTGAGAGAGAGGGAAAATATGATTTATGGGTCTTGTATCATTTTAAAATTGCTGGGGCTCAGACGACCAGGAAAGGTTTCTGTGTCTCCATGTGTGACCCTAAAATATGGAATAACCTGACAGATGAACTCAAAACAATGTCCAAATATCAACAGAGTGGCTATACACCCAACCGTTGGTTCAATAAAGTAAATATGCGAGCATATACGCCAACCTCAATGGACCAATGAGCACGCTTGTAAGCTCACTTCTTGTTTCAATGTGGGAGGGAAAAAAGGCAGATATTTTTTCGCCAGCTGCAGGAGGGTTCGCACGCCGCGGAGAGGCTGTGATCTAAAGTGGTTCTGTTTGGTTCATCACACCCAGGGAACTGTGTCAAACTAACACCATCTTACAGCCAACAAAGCAGCATTTTGTTCAAAAACTGTTTCGTTGTCATTAACAGGCTTCCATTCAAAATGCTTATGAAGTTTGTCTGTTTTGATCCATTGCGGTGTTTTCGCAGTAATTAAACATGACGCCGTTAAATGTATCAAACATACGCCACAATAGAGCCTTAAAAAGTGGTGTAAAAAACATAGTTTAGATGCACAAAACATGTCACATACATGATCACGGTTGGGCGAATAAGATAAGACATTATATTTATCTGCCCAGCAGCTGTGCATGTAACGTTCAATGTATGACTTATCTGCCCAACGGTTGGGCGTATAGCCTTTGCCAAATATCATTCAGTTTAAAAATCAATATAAAGACATGATGTTTTCAAGATATGTACAGTATCTGCTGAAGAAGGCTGAGTTTTGTGGTTGCCATTTGTAAATGTAAATTTGTAAAGGTGAATTTGTAAATGTAAATTTTTAAATGTAACATTCGGATTGTGTCCTTTAAGCTGAATTGTTTGACATAGTTGAAAATGGGAGTGGGAATAGATGGGTTTTTTACTTCCCCCCACTCCTTTTGGACTAGATAATTTTATTTTTGCTTAAAGGGTTGGGCGTTAATAAGCTTTGCTTCTGCCTATACCCTTTCAGGCACACGGATGCATTGTAATCCATTTTCTTTCTTCATTGTAAGTTTTTTGTTGTTGTTTTGGACTGTGTGCTGAATAAATTAATTAATTCATTCATTATTTATTTATTTATTTATGTTCAACTTAATCATTATCTGATGTTTGCATGCTAAACCATTTTTTTTTTTATGTTTACACTGCAGCGTATTAAAAGTTTAGCTCTTTATGTCTGTTTTTATGGGTTTTAGAGCCAGAACACCCCATGCCAAAGCCAAATTCATATAAGTTAGTAGTTAACTAACTTTTAGGCTAATAACTGTGTCTACCCGGAAACAGGTGAAAATATTAAATCGAACTGTTTTTTCACAGTTGACTGGAGTTTTCCCACTGTTAGGACCCCCCTGTTGGCCTTACAAACATGTGAGATGTAGGACGCAAGGTCAGACAACTTATGGTTGCAATTTGAAGATGCTTTTTTTAGTCTCTCTTAAATGTGGGAAGTCAAAGTCGCTGAGCCCAAGGCATCTGTGGGAAGCAAGAGATCTGGGAGAGAGGGAAGTTGACTTCTGCTGGTGGAATTCTCTCACTTTCAACTAGGGGGGAGCTTTTGGTCTTTGGGGGCCGTAGGTTTGTTGAAAGTCAGGCATGCTTATTTACATAGATTGATTCAGTGTGTCACAGTAAAGAGGGAGGCACACAGAGTTAATCTGCAGGAAACGGAACATGCAGCCCACACCACATGCAGCGCTCTGTAATGTGGGAATCCAGAACCACATGACGTGGCAACTGTTGGAAGAAGGCCTGGAACAGAACCACAGATTATAGTTTAACCAGGGGGGGTAGAAGTCTAAAACTTGATGCAATTTGGTGCGATCTTGCTGTGTTATTGTGTGTGTGCGTGTGTGAAAGGGAGAAAGAAGTGTGAGTAAGAGAGAGAGAGAGAGACACAGATCATCGGCTGGTAATGGTGTAAAGAACATCTTAGCCTTT
Source organism: Thalassophryne amazonica (assembly GCF_902500255.1). Classification (NCBI taxonomy): domain Eukaryota; kingdom Metazoa; phylum Chordata; class Actinopteri; order Batrachoidiformes; family Batrachoididae; genus Thalassophryne; species Thalassophryne amazonica. Next base: position 19,356,494 of record NC_047118.1, read on the forward strand.
CTCGTTGGTTCCCAGAGTCTGATCCAGCCAGATGGAGGATCCCAAGTCTTTGCTACACAGCTGCCCTCCAACATGATTAGAAAGCTGGCTCAGCGCACCAGTAACCATTGTGCCTTTCTATCAAAATGTGAAATGTGCTGTTTTTCTGTGTGTTGTTCATCGAGGATGTCCGACGCAGCCAAACAAGTTGGCCTTGAGACATTTGAACAATTGCCATCGGTGAAGTTAAAGTGCAACTAGTTTGTAAACAGAGGGGATTACTGTGAAAAAAAATGATGCAGAATTTCAGTTTTTTGTTTGTTTGTTTTTTACGAGGTAGCGACAAAAGAATACAGCTGACAGATGTGACAGTTGACCAATGACATTGTTGAAATGTATCTGCCTTATGCATGGCTTTTTAAAAAGCGACTGAAATGCAATCTGCCCATCTGCACAGGAGACGCAGAAGACTGCACTCGGCGGAACCCTGCACAGAGTAAAAGAGCATCAAATCGGCGTGCTAATTCACAGTAAATCCTCATAAAAGACACCGTTCCTTCCTGTCACTCACACACATACGGGGGTCGCAACCTCCAGAGCGCACGGCTGCACAAGATTTAAAAACCAGAACGAAAACGCCGCTGGGAGGCTGCAGGCACGAGAAATAAAACGAAGGGAAAACTGAGTCTCTGCAAAACAGAAAGTACAAAAGGGGTTTTTTGGGGTGGTGGGGGGCTTCAAAAACAAAAGCGTGCAGATGAGGAGCCATGCCGGGACAGAAACGTGACATGGACTGATGTGGAGGCTTTGCAGCAAACCAGGGTCAAACTGGGTGGAAACAGGTGGAGATGGGATTTGGTTACCTGCAGCAGAGAGGAGATTTCAGAGTGCAGCCTCGCTTGATCATGTAGGATTAACGTTTGTGGAAAGAAAAAGAAAAAAACTTACTCACGCATTGAGTCATTCTGTCCAGTACTGCCATTATCAGTGGGCACGGTTGGTTTGAAGTTCGCTAATCAGATTCAGTGTTGGTCAAGTTGTGTTATCTGGACTGTTACGGTTCACCGGTGCCGCCCATTGTGTGTGTGTGTGTGTGTGTGTGTGTGTGAAAGTGGGGAGTGCAGTTTCCATGCACTCATGAACCATCGAGGAAAAAGTCACGTTGGCCTCTTCCAGTACTGTGGGAAAGTTCAGTTCATGCTTCCTCTGCTTATTTGGACCAATCTAGTTATAAATGGATATTCACAGACAGGCAGCTCTACAACCCCAGAGTCCTCCAGTCACATCCACCCCTTTAATATCTCAAAGGACAGAGAGAGAGAAAGAGAGAGAGAGGGAGAGGTGCTGGGGGCCACGCATTTTTCCATTCAAGCAAGGCAGGGAAAGGAAATCCAGTGGGAAAATCTGAGTGGAAGATTTCCATCTTCAGAAAGTGATTGACTGTATGTGCTTCTAATCGTTTTGCATAAATTGTCAGTTTGGCGATAGAATGTCAACGTAGTTCACACCTGGAGTGGTCACAGCTTCTGCGCAATGCACAAAGGGATTTGCGACAGTTTTAGGGCAGAGTTATTGCAAGGTTATGCCACTACACCAGAGCTTATTTTGGAGCTATGTTACTTGTATGTACAGTATATTCCCCGACAGCCCACTGCCAACAAAAACTCCCAAGGAGCTACCCTTCAACAGCTCAAGCTCCTTGGAAAAATTTAGAGGGAGGAGATATGGAACAAGACAAGACCAGAAGGATACAGGAGAAGTTGGGCAGATCTTGACGCGGAAGCATTTGTGAACTGGGGCCAAGACTAACCCTACCCCACTCCTACCCTAACCCAACTCTAACCTCATATATTTTATATACTTATATAACTCTGTGCCTTATATATGGATGTAGACCTGAGTTTGATTTGAGGTCATGCTACCTGCACTGTAAAACTCAATGACTTAGTTGAACTCAAACCATTTGAGGAAACTGATTGCCTTAAACCATTTGAGTTTACCAACTTAAATAAAATAATTTTCAAAAACTTAATTGTTAAAGTTTTAGTAGCTTAACAATTTATAGTTAATTAAACTTATGTAAATCTAGTTTATGTTTTTCAATAAAAATTTCTGCCTAAAAAATTTGCATTCTTTGGTTTACTTGTTGACAATAATCTGCTTTCTAAAAAAAAAAAAAAAAAACTAAAAGGACTACAACAGAAAGAAAAATGCTAAATGGTAGCCCATGAACACAACTTGCAGTTTTTTTCATAATGGTATACACTCAATTAAAATGAGTGAATGGAATGCACTGGAAATACATCACCAACACTTAAATGCCCAAAATGTTAAATGCACTTAAAGGAACTGAGTTGTTATGACAACAATTAATTTTGTTTTGAGAATTAATGGAAATGAGTGACTATAACATTTTTAAAAGTTTGAGTTACATTAACTTAATGTATTCAAATGGAGTGTTCGGTTTAACAGTGTGTCTGTGTCCTTGGATAAGACACTTAGTCTGCACTGTCTCAGTCCACCCAGTTGTCAATGGGTACTAGGTTTGGAAAGAAGCCTGTGATGGATTGGCATGCCATACAGGGGGAGTTGTAGGCTCTTATCTGCTTCACACTACAAAATCCGGTGATAAGGGATGGCACCAATGGCCCTTGGGGCCTATGTCGGATTTACGCTTAATAAGTGATTAAGGGGAGGTGATGGTCTAGTGGTTAAGGTGTTGGGCTTGAGACCAGAAGATCCTCTGTTCAAATCCCCGCCTGACCGGAAAATCACTAAGGGCCCTTGGGCAAGGTCTTTAATCCCCTATTGCTCCCAGTGTGTAGTGAGCGCCTTGTATGGCAGCACCCTGACATTGGGGTGAATGTGAGGCATAATTGTAAAGCGCTTTGAACATCTGATGCAGATGGAAAAGCGCTATATAAATGCAGTCCATTTATCATTTATTTATTTAATTTGAGCTATGGTTATTCACATTTTACAGTAAAGTCAATTAAGTTCAATTTATTACATTTATATAGCGCCAAATCACAACAAATCTGCCTCAAGGCGCTTCACACAAGTAACCTTCCCAACACTTAACATAATTTCAGTTCTACATGGACAAACATGTTCACAGCTGTCAGTGCTCCAAAGTTGTGTCCCAGTATGACGGAGGCCAGCAGGAGTCGCTGTGCATATGGTAGTCAATAGGCCTCACTGCCCCCAACAGCCAAAGGATTCTCTGACCACTCAGGCCAGAGCCCGGGTTTTAGCTGACTAGACAGAGTGTCCGCCTCCTACACCGGACATTGTGAGTTTGCATCCCAAGGGGAATGAGTGGGAGGAGTCAACACAACAGCACAGCACAGATGAGAGAGAGTACAGCTGCTACACCAGCCAAGTATTAATCAGAACCTGCAATGCTTCACATGGGAAAACTGACAAGATCAGGTTTGCTCCAGAGTAGCATGACTGCACCAGAAAATCAATCAATCAATCAATCAATCAACTTTTTTCTTATATAGCGCCAAATCACAACAAACAGTTGCCCCAAGGCGCTCCACATTGCAAGGCAAGGCCATACAATAACCATGAAAAACCCCAACGGTCAAAACGACCCCCTATGAGCAAGCACTTGGCCACAGTGGGAAGGAAAAACTCCCTTTTAACAGGAAGAAACCTCCAGCAGAACCAGGCTCAGGGAGGGGCAGTCTTCTGCTGAGACTGGTTGGGGCTGAGGGAAAGAACCAGGAAAAAGACATGCCGAGAAGGGGGGCAGAGATCGATCACTAATGATTAAATGCAGAGTGATGCATACGGAGCAAAAAAGAAAGAAACAGTGCATCATGGGAACCCCCCACAGTCTACGTCTAAAGCAACATAACCAAGGGATGGTCCAGGGTCACCCGATCCAGCCCTAACTATAAGCCTTAGCGAAAAGGAAAGTTTTAAGCCTAATCTTAAAAGTAGAGAGGGTGTCTGTCTCCCTGATCTGAATTGGGAGCTGGTTCCACAGGAGAGGAGCCTGAAAGCTGAAGGCTCTGCCTCCCATTCTACTCTTACAAACCCTAGGAACCACAAGTAAACCCGCAGTCTGAGAGCGAAGCGCTCTAATGGGGTAATATGGTACTACGAGGTCCCTAAGATAAGATGGGACCTGATTATTCAAAACCTTATTAGTAAGAAGAAGAATTTTAAATTCTATTCTAGAATTAACAGGAAGCCAATGAAGAGAGGCCAACACGGGTGAGATATGAGACCAGCAGTAGGGAATAGCTGCTTGAGGGCATCGAATCACGAAGGAACAGTAGATAATGTTGAGACCTACGGTGGGCAATAGTGTGCCATGAAGGTCCAAGATGGTACGTTTTCATTGCAGCCGAACAGGGCAGTAGGTCATTTTAATGATGACCTCCTCTCCTCAATTTAAAATCCAGATCATCTGTGAAATCACTTGCTGAGCTGACCTGCTGCACAGAAAACCTGCACTGTCTTAGACCTTCATGCCCATTTCTCATGTAGACTCTAGAGTCTAGACCACACTTGTATGTAGCACTTTTTTCATTTTACTTCCATTATATGGAGCTGAAAAAAATTAAATGACTTGAACTACAGCTGTGGGTCCAAGTGGAATGCGTTACTCCGTAACAATCCAAAATCAATCAATCAATCAATCAATCAATTTTTTTATATAGCGCCAAATCACAACAAACAGTTGCCCCAAGGCGCTTTATATTGTAAGGCAAGGCCATACAATAATTATGTAAAACCCCGTCATTATTTGTTCATTAAGCAAGTCCTATATAGGCAATGAGGCCCAGTGGTGCCCATGTTTATTACCGGATTCCATAGTATCAAGCGGATGAGAACTCCACCTGGATTGGACGCCTGTCCATTACAGGTTATGTTTGTGGCTCATTGGACTGAGTCAATGCAGATTATGTGTCTTACCCAAGGACACAGACAGGTAACATAAGAAGAATTTGAACCCTGTTCCACATATTGGCGGGTCAGCTCCTTATGGGCAAGCCCATGAAGAATGGAACATGACCAAGCAAAAATTACTTTCAGTTATAGATTCTAAAAAGGGTGCAACTTATTTATAAAACCTTTAACTTTACAATACAAGTCAATTGTCCCTTTTCCACATGAATTTTGACTGTCAAAGGACTAGTTAAATTGGTTATCAGTTTTTGCCAGATTTTTACATTTGATTTTTTTGGTTTGACATGTGTTCTTATAATAATAATAATAATAATAATAATAATAATAATAATAATAATAATAATAATAATAATAATAATGACTTGGAATTATAGAGTGACTCATTGCTAAGATACATTATTGTATTATTATTTATTCACTCACACATTATATGTATCTCTAGAAAGGTTGGGCACGTAGGGGAATGGAAATGGTTTTCTCAGATCTCCTAAAACCCTTTAAATCTAGAAATGCATGAAAAGATGTAACTTGATGTAAAATCATCAATAATTGGATTGTTTCACCTTTTCCTAGAAAATATTTCAGAAAACATGTCTTTTTTTATCCACAACTCATGTTAATGAATCTGATGTAACGTTCATCATGTAACGTCCGTCACATGGAACTTTGCACAACCCTTAAGCCGGTGCTGCCTACGTGCCTCACTATTTGTTCTCTACTTCAGTCAGTATATTAGTGAGTCGAATCCCCCTATATACCTAGAGTTCACAATCACGAATTGCTGTTAGTTTTCAAAGAATTTTGAAATAAAGTTTGAGGAAATTTTCATGTGTTTTTCTTGTAACGTCCATCACACTCATATTTTTGTTTTCATTAAAAAATACAGAAGCATCACTGGATATTTTTTCTTCCCTGCCTGAATGCCTCAATACAATTTAATTCAATTTAATCAGCTTATAAAGCGCCAAATCACAACAAAAGCTGCCTCAAGGTGTCTCACACAGAACAGTTTAATATAAAATTTAAAATAAATAATTAAAAATTAAAAATAACTCAAATACATAATTAAAAACACAAGTAAAAAAATAAAACAGATAAAAATATAAAAGCTATTCATAAGAAAGAGAATAAAAACAGGTTTTAAGTATTGACTCAATACCTTAACTATGCGCCCACACAAGATGATTCATAAGGTTCACAAGATGAATTTATGGCTTCAGCTTTTAGTGTGAAACTGGATAAAATGACTCAGACTCCTTACAAATGCAATGTCTGTCATGGTGAAATTGACCTTATAGACACAGTTCAAATACATGGAAGTAAAGTTAATACAAATAAAGTTTATGCTTTATGAATCTAATGCGAAATCCATTCAAAACTGCACAAGGAAAACAGCCCCGTGTGGATGAAATCCCTCCAAAATCTGTTTGGAAACACTTTTGTAACCAAGGCATCTAAATGTGTAGCACAGTGTAGTTGGCCCCACCCACACGGAGGCTGCACGGAAAACGTTTTAGCAATTTTGTAAATTTGCAAATAGTAATGTTGTAATTAGCCTAACCTTTGATCAAAAGTCAGTATAGTTTGTTGTAGCAAAGCACATTACGTAATTTAAATTTCTAGTTAATATTTCTTTTATCTTACCCTACAGTAATGATAAGATAAGATAAGATAAGACAAGACTTTAATGATCTCACAGTGGAGAAATTCACGTTACGTCAGCTCTTAAAAAACACACAAGATGGGTGCGAGTAGAGAAAAATGTGCATCAAACAGCGTGTACAAGGATAAATAATAATAATTATACTTGTAACAATGCAATAAAATAAGAAAATGAGGTAGAAATAGAATATATATATATATATATATATATATATATATATATATATATATATATATATATATGTACATATGCATACATAAACATGATTGGAAATGAAAAAAAGGAGCATCTTATTTACAATAATAATAATAATAATAAAAACCTTTATTTAACCTGGTAGAATTCCACTGAGATTGAAAGCTCTTTAACAAGGATGACCTGGCCAAGAAAGGCAGCAGCATATGTCATAATGGACAGGTCAACATCAACATGAGAATGTTGGTAACAAATAAAATACAATCAAGTTTGTCATAATAACATTGCACATGAATTAAAGTCTCAAACAGATTTAGTTTTAGAAACACAGGCATTGAGCAAATTAAACATTTGCGATCTTGTAAAGCAGACCAGGAAGATGTTCAAGGAAGTCAGTCTGGGCAGTTTTAGTTCAGACTGGAGAACGTTCCAATCAGAGGGAGCTGAAAAACAGAAGGCGTTCTTTCCTGCTTCAGTGCAGACATGAGGTACGCGAAAACATAACATGTCATTTGAGCACAGAGCATAAGGCCTCTGAAGTAAACTGAATAAATAGGTCGGAACCAGTCCAATAAGAGTTTTGTAAACCAGAATCATCTGACAAACAAAGAGGACATGCCCGCTTTGGCATACAACTCACAGTGGTGGGAAGGCGGCTACAACCAGTAAGACCGGCAGCAGTGTCAAGTTTTTCCAGTGCATTCCACTTCATATTCACCTCTTAAATTTGGACATATTTTGCAAATTGTTTTCAGCTGCCTTTTATAGTTGCATATGGTTGGTCTTCTAATCATCCTCACAATACCGTTGTTTTCAGACTGTGCTGTAGCAAGATACCCAAACACTGCACACAAACTCCAATTTAAAGACGGGCAAAAGCTGGTTTACTGAAACCAGAAAACCAATGCATTGTGGGATGGGAGGCTGAGCAGAGCGTGACGCCGGTAACCGACTGATGTGTGTTTCAGAAGCTGACCGATCTGGGACTAATGAGGTGAGGTGAGGCCAGGCTGAGCAGACGGACAAATGATTGGCAGTCCCAGGCACAGGAAGAAACTGTTTCTTACCAGGAAAAAACACAATCGAATAAAAAAAAAGTTAGGGTGAGCTGGCAATGAGCAGCTGAAGAACTGGAGTAGATACACTTCAGAGTCGACAAAAACAAGTGTGCAGAGAGACTGTCAGCAGCTGGGAGAATTGTGATTGTATGTACATAGAATTTCACATAATAAACTCAGTCAATCAATCATAATTCTTCTCTTTGCATCAGCCACAAGTGACAGGCATGCGTTGCAACAAGAATAAAAAACAGTCTTCACATCTTTAGACAGGCTGTGGGAAAAGAGGCGGAGGTGCTGCTGGCCACACCCTGTCCAAAGGGAAAGAAGGTGTGGCCAGCAGCACCTTGTTTCAATTTAAAGCTACGGGCACAGAAAGAGGCCTTTTTTTCCTTTCTATTGACACATAAAAATCATGGGATTTTGTTAGAATATATCCTCTGAAGTGTCACTGGACCTTTTTCAGTTCTAAACTTAAATATCTGTGTTTTTAACACACCTGTGACCTATTTTAACTCACTGAAAAGTATAATATGACCCCCAAGAGAGATAAAAACAACAAAAACGGGTCAATACTGCAGAAACATGATGAATAAAAGAAAAGCGTGTATGTAATTTCCGAGCATTTGGATGCATGTTCTGGCTCTCCCAACTAAAGTACATTTCAACAACTGTTTTGAAACCAAGCATTCTTGTGCAACCCACATTCCTGGACCCACTAGATCACCACAGACATATTCCATATCATTAGATTACAGGCCTGCTGAGGTCACAGCACCAACAGAGGAGCTCCATTGTTATGTGAGCCTTCAGATCAGAGGCCAGAAAGAGGGGTTGAGGGGTTCTGGTCCTGGCTAGATTGGACTCACAGCTGCAGTGGCAGGGTCCTGCAGAACCCTCAAACTGAGCCTTGACAGGTGGTGCATTAAAACTGCACGGAAACTACGCTCTTTAGCTTAACGCTGATCCCCTCTTGCAGACACCTGCAGAATGGCAAATTCTTTGGCCCACTGTTAAACCCAATGCCGATTTGTGACCGCAGCATAAGTTGGCGTAACATCAGGCCTTCAGAAGGTCATGAAAACAAAAGAGAACTAAAGGAGAAGTGCATGGAGATTGCAGTTTTGATCTTTTGACTGACAGTGAAACATTTGTGCCTTACAAGTATAAGAAGTATTCATGAAAAATCATTTTTATGATTTAGTGATACTATAACACAACCCCAAATAACAAAAGGTTGGGACATATGGAAAATGCAAAGAAAAAAAACGTAATTCTTACATTCACGTTGACTTCTGTTTCATTGCAGACAACACAGATCCAATGTATTTCATGTTTTCTGTGTTCATTTTCATTTTATTTGTTAATATATATCTATTCCTGCAATTTAATTCTACAAGTGTTCCAACAAATGTTGGGATAGAGGTACTTTATGGCTAGTCATGAGATTAAAATATAAATATAAACAATTAAATAATTAAATAAATAATGATAGATGATGTCAACAGGTGATTGTAGACATGATTTGGTACAAAAAGCAGTAACCATGAAAGGCTGAGTTTTTGAGGAGCAAAGATGGGTGGCTGATCTCCAGTTTGTCAACAAATGTGTGAGAAAATTATTAAAATGTTTCAAACCCATGTTCCTCAAATAAAGATGGTAAGGGATTTGCAAATGTCTCTCTCTCTCTACAGTGCATAATATTATTATTGAGCTGAATACCCATGATCTCTGATACCTCAGACGGTGCTGCATCAAGAACCGTCATTCATCAATAGCTGATATAACCACATGGGCGAGGGATTACTTTGTAAACCTTTGTAAAGCACTGCATTACAGAGGACTACATGACAGAGCTTACATTACATTCACAAATGCCTCTTAAAAATTTAGTGTACAAGAAAAGAAGCCTTATGTTAACCTTGTCGAGAAAGAGCACCAACGTCTCTGGGTTTGATGGCATCTGGGATGGACCTCACATTGTGAAAATGTATATTATGGTCAGAAAAATCAGGATTCCAGATATTTTTTTGAAAGAAATGGACACTGTGTGCTCTGGACCAAAGACAAAAACAACCATCCAAACTGTTATCAGCAAGTCAACAGCAGTTGCTGTTGACAGCAACTGTTGCTCAAAATCAAATCAATTTGTCATTGGGGTACCATTGGTCCACCTTCATCTCTCAAAAGTAGTCATTTATCTGCTACAGCCAGGTGAAATGTAAGCATCCCATTGGTCTTTTCCATTTTCTGGGGTCCTCAAAACTAGGACCCCTGTGTGCTGAATCATGCCCAGATAAGGACACAACATCACTAAAGTGTGTAACTGATGTTCCTCACAATGCTAGTGATCCTCCTCATTTGACACACAGTCATTCCATCAGCACCCAAAAACACTCTGTAGAGACCTAGTACCTCCAGACAGGTTTGGTCTAACTTGGATCAAAACACTTCCAGTTATTTTGTTCACACAGAGGCAGATGGACCAACAAGACTGAACACAATATCACAACAGGCGCTACTGCTGTGTAAAAAGAGCATCCAGAGATTTTGCACGTGTGCCTAAAATTCCTCAGTTAGACAGGATAGTAACATCTGTCACTGTCGCTCTCCCTCGCTGGCACAGATGAACATTACATTTTTAATGGATGATTAGGGTCAGATATGTTTTTGTTGCCGACTGGGCCTCAACTGTGGGAAATCGTCTTGCTGGTTGCACTTGATCCGGGGCTCAGTTTAGAGTTTCCTGCAATCTGGAGAGGAACATGAGGATCTAGTGCACACAAAAAACGACTTAAAAGATCAACTCAACAAAATAGTACTTTGTTAAACAACTGCACAGCTCTGTCATTCCAACTTTCACCCTGCAAAGGGGTACAGGAAATGCAATTTCAGCACAAAATGCCCATTTCGAACAGAATTTAGCACAAAGGTGTGTCGTGCGTGCATGCATCAAGGTTAGGTCATTCTGTTTTTTCCATGCATAAGTATACAAACAATTGTGATTGTTGGGATTGGGTTTTTTTTAAATCAATATTTACTGATCAGCCACTAAAAGAACAATAGCATCCAAACTCTGGTTCCACTCACTGTATCTGTCTAATTTTCTGGCTTTGGTTCATTCTGTTTGTATATTTTGCAAGGGTTTGCTACATCAGTGGGGCGAGTCAGCCGCTACATGATGAGGACCATGTGGAACGACTCTGCAAGACCATCTCCACCTAATCGTCTGCATGTTGCACAGCCGCTTGATGCAGAAAATCAGACGCTGTTCTACAGGGATGCCATTTGAATGCAAATCATTTCACACTCTTCTTCACTCTTTTTGGCACCATGTCTTTGTCCCTGTCTCTCTCTCTCTCTTTCTGTGGCTGCACTGGCACTGCCACAATGTGCAAATGATGCCCCCCAAGCAGTGGGTAGACGGCGGCCCGCGTGACGGCTGTGGTGTCCTCTCACAGACAAAGAGAACTTGGCAGGCTGCAGGGCTGGGGCCAGATCAAACGGACCTTATTTACTGGACCTCTCCCTCTTTGCTCTGCTCTCATCCTTGGCTGTATGTGAGACTGAAGTGTCTGAGAGATCTGCTTGAAGACAGGAAAGCGTTCAGACCACACACACAGGCCCGATTCAGCAACCGCAAAGATGCAGGAGAGCGCAAGCCTGCACAAACTGCACATATGCTCTCTTCAGTCACTCATTTTGTCAGTTATGTGCCCTCTTTTAAAGTGGACATATTATGCAAATTTTACATCTGTAATTGTACATATATTTGGGGTTTTATGTTAAACATCCCCAAAATCCCATGTAGTTTTATGTTTATACCTTTAGAAATTCTCCTAAAAGAAAAACTCAGGAATGAAAAAGTTTGTTTTATACTTGTGTGACGTAAGTCATGGAACTCCATATATGGACTCCTGCTTCCTATGTGAGATACACCCATTGAGCTGTGACCATAAACTGCATATACTGTGTATACTCCATGAGCTAGGAGCCAATTTTGACCTAATCAGCACCACTTAAGGGGAAAAAAACAATATTTACAATCCACCCTCAGTATACCAGGACCAACACAAAAAGAGGCTGGATTGTAAAGGTTGTTTAGTCCCCTTAAGTGGTCCCAAAACCATGCTTGGGTCATGGACTAACATACTAGAGGTGGGCGATACCGGGAATTTTGGTATTGATCCGATACCAAATAAATACAGGCCCAGTATTGCCGATATTGATACCGATACTGATACTTTTTCATATTTAAGCTTCATACATCCAAAGGATCCAAAAGACCAAGGATAGAATTTCGCCAAACATTGTACGTGACAACAAAATACTTTATTATCGCAATCAACATTTTTGTTTAAAAAAAGTCACTCAACACAACTTAAAACAAAATCTCCTGAGGTAGAGGGCTGACAAACCACAATACAAGGGTGCACTGCTCCATGTTGTGTGACACAGCGCAGCACTGCTCTTACAGACAGAGAGTAGACTTTGATGAATCTGCGTGCGCAGCAGTCAGTGCATGCGGGAGAGGAAAAAAAGCTTGAGTATCGATCTTTTTACACGAGGATCGTTCAATATCAATACCAGCGTTGGTATCGATATTATCGATATTAGGATCGATCTGCCCACCTCTATAATATACCATCTGAGATGTCCCCGACAGGATTTTTGAAGAACTGCTTTAAAGCTGAAATGGGGCTGTTCCAAATGTCACCATCTTGGCAGCGTTTGACTCTGCCTAATGCCCAACCAACCCATAAATGAGTAAAGAGGTAGCCAGTGGCCAAGATCAGCGTGACCTGGGCAGGATGAATGAAGTCCAATATGTCCCCCATCTCAGAGTTACCAAACAAGCTAAAGCTATCAGGCAACACTGTAAGTCGTAATGCAACAGATACAATTTGAATTGTGTATTTTCTCCAATCACAGCCACAGAATCCTATGAGTCCTTCAATATTTGTCTTGCTGACACGCCTCTTTCTTACACTGTGACTCAGTTATTACAAACGGCCTATTCTAGACATATTTACCATACAACAGAGGTGTGACAAAGTCACCAGCAAGTCACTCTCAAGTCATGAATCGGCAAGTCACAAGTCTCAAGTCAAGTCCCAAGTCAAGTCTCAAGTCATAATGACCACCAATTGTTTGCAAGCTGACTTGAGACTTACTGATTCATGACTTGAGAATGATTTGACAGTCCCACCTCTGTCATACAGTATCATATTGGGGAGGTGATGGTCTAGTTGGGGAGGTGATGGTCTACTGGTTAAGCGTTGGGCTTGAGACTAGAGGATCCTCGTTCAAATCCCAGCCTGACCGAAAAATCACTAAAGGCCCTTGGGCAAGATCATTAATCCCCTAGTTGCTCCCGGTGTGTAGTAAGCGCCTTGCATGGCAGCACCCTGACATCGGGGTGAATGTGAGGCATTACTGTAAAGCGCTTTGAGTATGATGCAGATGGAAAAGCAGTCCATTTACCATTTATATTGGTTATATTTATTAATGATTGATGTCAATGAAGTCCAAGACATATTCATTGACTTGTAAATGTACATATTTCCATACCCTCAGGTTCTCAAAAGACAACTGGCTGTAAAAGCCATGATTTACTTGTCTTTTTGTAATTGGTGTAAGGCCTTCATAGCACCACTTTAAAATTCTTTTGACTCTTTTAGAATAATTGTTTTTCTTTTTCCATTTCATCAATTTCGACTATATTACATAAGCCCATTGCAGTAGTGGGCACAGTTCAGCTAATCAGCTAACAGCTAATTAGCAAAGCTAACATTTTAATGAGTGAAATAGCTTTTTAGCTATCTTTGAAAACCATAAGTAAACCATTTACCTTCCACTAAATGTAGTTCAGCTAATTTCTATTAACATTTTTTTTCAATAAAGTTTAATGGTCAAAAAGTTTGTAAATCCTACAAAATTATACGTTTGTTCCTGTTGTAGCTTACACACTAAACCAATCCAAAGCTAAATTAGCTTCAGCTAAATATTATAGCAGTTTATCTGTTTTTAAGCTTTCAGAGAGCAGGCTATTGAAGCTAACTTTTAGTTTAGCTGTACCCGCCACTGATCCATTACATAATATCCCAATAAAATTCTCTCAAAATGATGGGTTGCAATGCAATAAATAAATAAATAAATAAATACATTTTTAAAAGGGGAAAATGGCATGGGGTAACTATATGTGCAAGGCACTATATCATATAGTATTAATCGCCCCCTTTTACCAACCCCGTTCCCATTCTCTGTTTCTGCTCTAGTTGCTCAGAGAAGCACTCCTGCTGCTGCTGCTCTATTTTTTTCCCATGGTGCTAGCACTGGAATGTGTCCCTGTTACAGGTGATATATAATATTCACTATCAGGCTCAAAGAGAAGGCCTTCATGGCTGCTCGATACGGAAATACGGCGAGTAAACAGCCATTCTCAGGAGAATTATTCAACTTTCACTCGGGATGAGATTTGTGCAGTGATAAATCTCCCAACAACATGACAGCAGCAGGCAGTGGGTAGCGTGCATGAAAACATGTTGGTGTTTGAGCGTGAGAGTGAGCTGAATGAAAGATTATGATTAGCTCGATAGGTCTGAATGGAAAATGTGGACAGAAGATCAGGCGCAGATAGATTTCATTTTCAAGCGCACATCTACTGCTGGGTTTTCAGACACCCGCTGGCACTTGTAAAATGTGCATCTAAAAGAGATTGGTGACTAAAGTAGTGACTACAGGGGGTAACGCGAAGTTTCCCAGAGAACAGAGAATGTTTTTTCCCGTCTGAACCCCTTTCCTCTAAATGTTATGCACATTTGACAGTTTTTCTCCCACATCTCCCTATCTGTGCCCTTGATTCCCACAGTCAGCACTAGCGCTGATGGGAAAATTTAAAAATCCAGGGACACTCTAAAATAAATGAATACTTGTGGTGTGTACAAATCTGCCACATATTCTTTTTTTCAAAGTAGAACGAAGAGAAAAACACGATGCACTGGGAAAATACCATATTTGGATAAATTTACATTATTTGCAGGGAAAATTCTCCTCATTATTATTTAATTTTTTTTTAAGCACTTTAACTTCCTTCCAGAAAAAATTATGCTGACTTCTGTTGGTTTCAAAGAAATGCTTTGGCACATGTCTTCTATAGTTGTATTTACATTTATGGTTACTTAAACATTTCATTTTTATGTTCTTTTAATTTTTTATCAAAATAAGGCATTTTATTTTGCTGAAAATTCCTTTAATTTCCAAATTTCTGCTGAAATGCCTTCAACTGCAGCTAAAATATTAGAGATGAGTAAAGCTTCTTTTGGGAACCATTTGTTTTAGACACAAGTGGTTAGTGCACTTGCATCTAAAACAAATAGTTCCCAGTTGATTGATGGCCATCCAGTGTAAAACGTGTGACAAATCAATGTGTGGATCTACTGCAATGTTTTCATTGAGTCTGGGTCGACCTTTGGTCCTTGATGGCAACTACCTAGTTGAAAGCAACATCCCCTTGACCTTCTCCAGCTATAGGGTCCTCAACACCAAGGCACCTACTTACTGGACAATGCACAGAGAAACGCACCACATGGTCAAAATTAGAGTCCGACCGATATATCGGCCGCCCGATATTATCGGCTGATATAAGCCTTTTTCAAAGTACTCACTATCAGCCGAAATTTTGCCGACAATTGCCGATAATTTCTCATAAACAGAACAGTTACTGGAATAATGTTTGTGTCTGCTTGCACTAAGGTTGTTTGAAAGTTTTTGTTCTTGAAAGCTGCAGAATAGAAAAATAAAGGAGTGTTGTGAAAATAATGTTTCCTTAGTGTTTGTGTTTCTTTCCTCTCACAATTACTTGCCTGCAACTGAAAAAGATTTTCTACCTGTAATATAACCTATATCTAAGTTGCAGCAACAAGAGGTACAAGATCAGATGTATTTCACAACTCTTTGTAAGGATATGTATTTGCTAATTTCACAAAGGTTTAATTCTTGATTGCATTTTTTCAACTTGAAAATTCTTCTCTGTTATATAGTTAATCAATATGAGGACAAAGCTTCAGCTTTTAGCTCATAGATTTTTTGTTAAGGGTCCAAAAAAAGAACATTTTATTCATTAAAAAAAAAAAATCATAATAATAATATCGGCTGATTTATCAGCTATCAGCAAATCAGCTGATTTATCGATTATCGGCATTTTTTTTCATTCAAATATCATTATCGGCATCGGCCTCAAAAAATCCATATCGGTCAGGCTCTAGTCAAAATGTCATAGCTGATGTTCTCTCACAATGCAAGTGATATTCATTATTTTAGTCTCCCTTTATAATCTCTTGTTTGACACAAATTCACTCCAGCGGTACCCAAGGAACCTCCAAAGAGTCCTAGTAGCTACTAAAGACATCCAGTCATCACTTTAGGTCACTGGCTAGTGTCCAAATCTCACAAGCATACAGTAAGATGGGAAACACCAGGACTCTATACACTTGGACCGTTGTTCTCCTGCAAAGGTATCACCATTGCCAAACACCTCTGTCCTGCAACCTCATGACACTGTAAGTTCTTCTCAGGCATCTCTCTGTCTCAAAGGCCAAATTTAGCATAGAGTTTGAGAAGTGCATTGAGGACAATCACACATTATATTTGGTCAGGTCAGGTTTTGGGAGCCAACTGTAGTGAATGCAGGTACATCCACTACACTCAGAGCCACTTTGGATCCTGGATGGCAACCCTCCAGGCAGACATCGCTACCTCTCAAAAGCAACCATCTATCTGGTGATATGTGGCCAAGTGATACATGGGCATCCCCTTACACTCTTCTCATTGTTCAAGTCCTCAACACTGAGGTGTCATGCTTCTCTGGGCAGTCTTGCACAGTCGGATCTTGAAGTCTAGCTAGATTTAAACTTGGACACTCTGTGAGACTGAATTTGTGGTTTGAAACTGAAGCTGCAGCAAGTCTGTAGTCACAGTTCACAAACTGGGTACTTTAGATGCTACAGTCCTGCAGAGGTTTTCAGCATTTTCCAAAGACAATATATTCAATCTCCATTGCAGCACCGCCAGTATAAGAATGCTATGTCCAGTGGTGCCACTCTGGAAACTGAAACCAGGATCCAGCAATTTGCAGCTCTTATATGTTGTACAGTTACATGTGGCTGAGATTTATTTTCTATTCATGTGAAAATTCTTCTGCAATGAGCCTGAAACATTTTGTTTTACGCTTCTGGAACATATGTGATAGAGGTCAATATCTAAACTCCTGTTTGTTCTGTGAGACACGCCCACACACTCTCCTGGGTGACATCTCTTTTTCATTTAAAGAAACAGGCACAAATTATTTTTTTAAACATCTGAAAATGTAAATGCAAGTTTTAATATCTGTTTTTAAAAAAAGTACAAACACTTGTTGTCCTACATATATTGGTTTTTAGGTGAATAATATGACAGTTTTAAATATTACACAAAGACATGTTTGATTGTATAAATTAAAGTGGGAAAGAAAAGGGACAGATGATGCTCACATGACTCCAAAGTATGATATTCCAATTAAACTGCATAAACACAAGTTTTTATTGTAAAGTTTTTATCTTATTATGCTGCACTGCTCCTGTGTTTTATCTGACAGTGTGTGAAAAATACAGTTGAGCAAATTAAACTTTTTAGAGGCTCTATCTTCCTCTGTGCTATGCTACCATGTATTCCTTCATTCTCCTTTCAGTGGTTTTTGGTGTGATGATGCTTCTGTGCAAACTTGGACAAACAGCTTTGGAAGGAAGTTATCACAGAAGAAAATTATTGTCATGCATGCTCAACCAAGGCCCCTCAGCCCCCTTATCTGTCCCTCATCAATCCCAACTGTGGAAAGCAGCTTTTCCCAGACAGAAGCCCCTCAGTGCACAGAATAAACAAGCACACATCCTAAGACCTGCACATGCACAGCCCACAGGCGCAATGCTCCGATCTCAGCCGAAACATCACAGCTACTGAAATCTGCATGTGGTGGCCCGACTAGGACATGCAGAGCACCACGTTTCGGAAAAGTCTAACACACGAAATGTTTGCCAGCCTGAAAATTCTAAATTGTAAATTCTTCAATTTTATCAAATAAAAACTTGGCATCCCTGAGAATTGCAAGCATGCCAATGGAGGTCACAGGTCAAAGCAGGTATTTCTGGTCATTTTCAGGAAAAATATTCAGTTGGAACCATTCTATATTAGGTGGTGGTGGTTTTGAACAATTTAAGGTCAAGATCTGCTCTTAATGGATCCTGAAAGGTCAAAGGTCACCTCAGGTGTTCACAATCATTTGCAGAACTAAATAAAATAGAAACTTGGGGTTCTTAAGTCATTCAGGACTTCTCTCTTCTGCACCCTTTACTGAGAACACAGAGCAGTGTGTAACATTTGTTGGCGGGGGGTCGGTTTTATCACAGTAAATGGTGTGTGTGTGGGGGGGGGGGGGGGGGGTGCGCAATTTAGGCCCAAGATCTGCCCTCTACCTCTAAATTTGAGGTCAATGTGTTATTTCTGTGCAAAATTTGCTCTGTTACATTTCACTTATAACATTGAGGTCAAAGGTCACCACATGCATTTCCAGTCATTTTGCAGGAACAAAAATGTTAATTGGAGCAAGCACGAGCTTACGGTCACAAAAATAAAGAACCCTGCTCTCTACGATACGATACGATACGATACGATACAATACGTTACAATACGATACACTTTATTGTCCCTTCGGGAAAATTTGTCTTGGACTCCAAGAGCTGCAAAAAAAACTACCATGGCATAATTACATAACTCATGCATATTGCACATAACTTAATACACACACCAATATTGCACATACCCCTTTTTGCACAACAGTATTGCACAGATGGCTCATGCATATTGCACATATCCCTAATACACATATCCAATACCTTCACTTGTGTATTACTAATATCACAGTAGTGGTGGATTCTTTTCTTTTCTTTTCCTGTTAACATTATGGCACCGCAGTTTGGGAGAAAGCGCTCCAGCAGAGCCTATAAAGACTGCAATCATGCAGATAATTTGACAATAAATTAACACTCTGAATGCAAAAGCTCATGAGATTTGTTCGTATGTTTAATTGCTTGGTTGGTTGTTTGGCTGGGTTTGTTTGTTTCATTTTTTTTGGTGGGGGGGGGGGGGTGAACATGACTGTGGACAAGGACAGAAATAAAGGACGATGCCACCCAGAACCAGACTGAGGGTCATAAAGCCAACTTCTGGTGCATGCAGATGATGTGTTTCTGTCATCACAATGATCAAATACCCTGGAGGGCTGTCCCGATTGGTGTCCAGTCACTTTCGCACTTCTCACTGCTTTAAACAGGCAAGGGCTCGAGGAACAGCCCCCATCTGGCCGGACACACAAAGTGTCCGGCCAGTGTCCGGTTTTGAGCCTTGTTAAAATGTAAAGAGCCTGTATGAGCCACAGATGTGAGCGGAGAAAACCAAACAGTCAAATACTGTAACTCTGAATAACCAAAACCTCCACCTGCCCAAAAGCTTCTCTCAGCACAGTCAAGATCAAACCTATCAAGTATCTACTGTTAATTAAAATCTAAAGTGCTGCTGATGTTTTTGCAGCCTCAGTTACAGATTCCAGTCAAGCTTTCCTACATGGAAAACTTTTCTAATGCATAATTATGTATGCTTAGTGTGATGTAAAAGTCAGGCCTGCTAAGTGTCAGCATGCACAATCCTTCAGTATCACTCAGTAAATTCAGCTATGCACTTGGCACTGCTCTGACGAAGGCATTACTTGATGGAAAATGTATTTGGCAAAGACTGCGCTAAGAAGGAAATCCAGGCATAAGTCTTCTGCAGTGCCGTCACTGGAGGGACTTTCTAATTCCAAGTATGCAAGTATTCAGGAAGACTGGACATATTTGACTCGTCTGTTCCCATCCCCATGTCCTCGGTGACAGAGCTTTAACCCTTGATTTCACCGACCACAGAGCTGGCCATGCCTGATTTTGGTGAATGCATTGTGGTTTGTGTAGCAAGGGGATGCAGAAGTTGAATTTTGATTCCATCTATCTTACAGCCAGGATCAATTGTGCACATGGCCACATTAATATTGGGGGTAGAATCGGCAAACTCTGATGAAAAGATCTTAAACAAAGACTCTGGTTTCAAAGGGACTTCAAACGGATGGGAGACTGGTTTGCTGTAGGAAAAAAAGAACCTCACAAAAACAGTGGACCCCAGTTCCCTGCTACATGAGGATGAGGTGTGTGTGTGTGGGGGGGGGGTCCCCACTTCCCTTGTTAAAATCCTCTCACTCCTCTGCCTCCAGCCCCACTGTGATTGCATTGACCCTCTTCCTAGTTGTAGCCCTCAGGCTGATCTTATTGTGGATCTGTGGTGCTGCTTTCTCTGATGTTTGTCTTTCAGGAGCTTAGAGAGACTGAGAAATTGGAACAAGCTGTCCTAACAGCACTTCTATGGGAGTCAAAGCAAAACAAACCTCCAGAGGTTTCTCAGTTTCTCATTCATGTCGGAAATCCGCTTCCACAAACAACGTGCTGAGCAGGAAGATGTATGTGTCCCATGTAAGCAGAAAAAACTTTGCAACAGCTTAAACTTGACTAAAAAAAATAACAAGGAGAGGCACTCCTGGAGTGTAACACCTACTCCTTACGTGTCGGACACAGAATCGGGTAAATTACTTGTTTGTGATTCAGTAATGCCATTGTATATGGTTGTTTATGGTTTTGACATTTGAGCAATTCTGTCCAACCTTGAACCACTTTAATCGTGGGGAACACAAAACATTTCAAACATGTTTAATCTAGAGCGACCCAAACCTGTCTGAGTAAAACAGGTATGACCTGGAGATAACCTAGGGTCAAAAGTCATCATCCTGTAATTTGATCAAAAGTGTACTTCTGCTGAGACCCAACAGGCTTTTGTTTGTCCATACATAAGTGCACTAAAGTGCCAGTGGAGGCGTTGTAATTTGAGAAACATTTGAGATATACTTTATTGATCTCACAGTGGAGAAATTACGTTTACACTTCAGTTACCTCAGACAGCAATTAGTCCACAATTATTACTTGTTTACCGTAATAATAGTACACATCATAATTAAGAACACCACATACACATTTGACATTGTTTATGTGCACTAAATTTGAAGAAGTCCATTATCCGAATTGAGGCAAGTGGATGAAGGTCACGCAGCAACCCTAAGTTGCGCCAACGTCAGCTGGGGGGGGTTGGGGGGGACCAGCAGCAGCGAAAACGGCACAGGCCCCCCCGAAGGGAAGGGAGGTGATGTGAGCTGAAGCCGGAGTGGGGGGGGGGGGTGATGGGGGTAGAAGGGGGGTGGGGAGAGGGAGTGGAGCATGCTTCAGTCCTATGAAAAACAGTTTATTGTCTTTGTGGGTTGAGATAAGAAAGAAAGGAGTCAAATAATCACCAAGGCCAGAAGACATTCCTCTGAAGGTACAGTTGGGCAATTTGTCCTTCAGGCCTGCCGTGTTGTGGTTTGAGCAGTGAAAAACACATTTTACAGTTCCACTTGAACAACCAAATCCCAATTATGAATTAAGAATATTCCTAATTAGGAATTAAGAATATTCCCCGGCCTCCGAAATCTTCAACTTCATCTGCAAGGCATGCATCTGCTCCAAGATGTCATCCAATTTACGTCTGAGTTCAAGAGTCATCGCAGTCTGAGAATGCAACGCCTTGCCCACCTTGTTAATCATGACAGACAACTGAGGGGCCGTGGTCCTTTATGCCGCCGTCTTGCCAATTTTCCGATAGATCAGGGCAGCACATTAGCCAGAAAGTGCCAGCCCTGCTATCATAAGACCAAATATGAATAAATCCTCAACATCCTCAACGGAAAAAGGTGCCAAGCATGCCACACGCCAAGACCCCCAGGAGTCGAGAACATAACCCACAGGATACGTTCCATCTGGGCAGGTAGGATCCCCCAGTCCTGACCTTCTTGTAGAAAAGATGGTGTCAATAGCGTTCAGAGACCAGCTGATCAATTCCATGGTTAATCCAATAGTAGTCCAATAGAACCAGTATCCAATATAATTTGAGGAATTCACAGTCTGGTGAAGTAGGGACTTGAAGGTTAAAGCAGAGAGCAGAGATAAGGGGAGAGTGGAGGAGATGCAGCCACCCTCTTCGGAGTCCCAAGCTGTATGCCATGCTGTATTTGTCTGTCTGTTTGTTTGCACCCCTACTCAGCTCAGGTCCTTTCTCAAATTTCCACCAAACTTGATATGTCAACTTCAGAATTGCCCTTAAAGGTTTCGCTTTGGCAAAGATATACACATATATCCCCCCACTTCAGTGTCCAACAAACTTGGACTTGGAGTGAAATGGAATTGCACAATTGATGTCAATCATTGAGGTCAAGGCCACAAGCAGGTCGTAGGCCATAATTTAAGTTTTTCATAATGATTTGCATTGAACTTGGTACACATAATGAGTTAGTATCTGGAATTGTACAGCAAGGTCAAATTTTCCAAATGCTACTCACATTGTCATGTCTGACTGAATTTTCCCTTAAAGAATTCAACCGAGCAAAGGTCAAGAATAAGGAATGTGATTTTGTTTTTTTAACAGGATTTGAACCAAATGGGACAAATTCTTCAGAACAGCCAGGTTGTGACTCTGACATGTCAGTGATTTTGGTTAAACATTGTGCTTGAGACCAGAGGATCCTAGGTTCAATCCCCCCCACCAGACCGGAAAAGTACTAATTGCCCTTGGTTAAGGTTCTTCATTCCCCATTTGATTCCTGTGTGCAGTTGAGTGTCTTGCATGTCAGTGCGCTGACATGTGTGAGTGTGAGACATCACTGTAAAGTGGTTTGACCTTCTGATTCAGATGGAAAACCGCTGTATCAGTACAGTCCATTGAACATTTTAGATCTTTTTTTAAATCATATCACTTTGTCTTTGGCTGAGCCTCAAATTTTCCAACACATTTGATCTTCGTTGGATGTAATTTCTTCTAGTTAACTTTATTTAAACTTGTAGGGACACAGGTGTAAAAATCAGTTTTTATAAGCAACCATCTAAATATCAAGGAGTAATTGTAACGTCTGCATGGCATGGTTTGTGATCACGTGTGTTTGAGGTGGAGATAGTTGAAGGCAAATAAATCAGTTTGCCTGAAACAGAATGATTCTCAGTAATTACATCCTAAAACAGAGCCAATAGTGTAATTAGGGGTTAGTACAGAGCGCGGACCACATCTGGGCTCCTCAGGGACTTCATGTCTCAGCATGCTCACCAGAGTGTGAGAACCTCAGCCCATAAGTACGTCTAAATACGTTATAGCAACAGGTTACATGAAATTTTCATTATGTTAAATAAGAGCTTGTTTAAAAAATAATAATTCACATCAGATAAATTGTTTTTTTTTCATCTTGGCTAAAATACGAGCAATTTGATTGTGAGAAGTCTTCTTGGCTTGGGATCTCAAGTTGCACGATACAATCACCACCCTGCTGCGAGTAAAGCGAAACAAATGAATCAAGCAACAGGTGATTCCAGACTTGTCCTTCCATTCAGTGCAGCAGGTGCTTGCTTCAGTCCAAACAATCCAGCAGACGCTTTCAGTTTCAAGTGTGAGAACCACAGAAACAGGGATGTACATCAGGATCAGGACGTACACAGAAATCTGGCAGGTCTAACACTGAGCGTTTCTGATTACACTGAGGTCAGGTGATAACACGGAGCTGTTTCAGAGCACATGGAAATTCATTATAAGATCAAACTTAAATTTTGAGAAATGATTCAAATCCGACAATTCCAGGTTTGACTGAATGTGGTTCTCAGCTTGTTACCTCCCTGCCTTGGTTTGACGAGTAACCAGTGATGGACTGGCATCTCGTATAGGGGGAAGCAGAGACTCTTGATTTTGGTACCTCATACTGCTGGGGTAAGAATTGCCATGATTTGAATATAAATTTTCCACTAAGAATGGACAGATATACTCAAAATTCCAAAAAATTACTTTTATTATGAATAAAATTCATGAAATATCACAGCAAAGATCATGCAATATACAACCCCTGGCAAAAATTATGGAATCACCGGCCTCGGAGGATGTTCATTCAGTTGTTTAATTTTGTAGAAAAAAAGCAGATCACAGACATGACACAAAACTAAAGTCATTTCAAATGGTAAATTTCTGGCTTTAAGAAACACTATAAGAAATCAAGAAAAAAAGATTGTGGCAGTCAGTAACGGTTACTTTTTTAGACCAAGCAGAGGAAAAAAATATGGAATCACTCAATTCTGAGGAAAAAATTATGGAATCACCCTGTAAATTTTCATCCCCAAAACTAACACCTGCATCATATCAGATCTGGTCGTTAGTCTGCATCTAAAAAGGAGTGAACACACCTTGGAGAGCTGTTGCACCAAGTGGACTGACATGAATCATGGCTCCAACACGAGAGATGTCAATTGAAGCAAAGGAGAGGATTATTAAACTCTTAAAAGAGAGTAAATCATCACACAATGTTGCAAAAGATGTTGGTTGTTCACAGTCAGCTGTGTCTAAACTCTGGACCAAATACAAACAACATGGGAAGGTTGTTAAAGGCAAACATACTGGTAGACCAAGGAAGACATCAAAGCGTCAAGACAGAAAACTTAAAGCAATATGTCTCAAAAATTGAAAAATGTACAACACAACAAATGAGGAACGAATGGGAGGAAACTGGAGTCAACGTCTGTGACCGAACTGTAAGAAACCGCCTAAAGGAAATGGGATTTACATACAGAAAAGCTAAACGAAAGGCATCATTAACACCTAAACAGAAAAAAACAAGGTTACAATGGGCTAAGGAAAAGCAATCGTGGACTGTGGATGACTGGATGAAAGTCATATTCAGTGATGAATCTCGAATCTGCATTTGGCAAGGTGATGATGCTGGAACTTTTGTTTGGTGCCTTTCCAATGAGATTTATAAAGATGACTGCCTGAAGAGAACATGTAAATTTCCACAGTCATTGATGATATGGGGCTGCATGTCAGGTAAAGGCACTGGGGAGATGGCTGTCATTACATCATCAATAAATGCACAAGTTATGTTGATATTTTGGACAATTGAAAGGATGTTTGGGGATGATGAAATCATTTTTCAAGATGATAATGCATCTTGCCATAGAGCAAAAACTGCAAAAACATTCCTTGCAAAAAGACACATAGGGTCAATGTCATGGCATAGAGTCAATGTCAATGAGCAGATCTGATTTGATGCAGGTGTTAATTTGGGGGATGAAAATTTACAGGGTGATTCCATAATTTTTTCCTCAGAATTGAGTGATTCCATAATTTTTTCCTCTGCTTGGTCTAAAAAAGTAACCGTTACTGACTGCCACAATCTTTTTTTCTTGATTTCTTATAGTGTTTCTTAAAGCCAGAAAGTTGCCATTTGAAATGACTTTAGTTTTGTGTCATGTCTGTGATCTGCTTTTTTTCTACAAAATTAAACAACTGAATGAACATCCTCTGAGGCCGGTGATTCCATAATTTTTGCCAGGGGTTGTAGTACACATGAGGTACCCAAGGCTTTCCACAGAACACTCCAATCAAACATATATCAAACGTTTTACAAAATATTCACACATTTAGGGTGACTGAGAAGTTGTGAGCCTAACCCAAAAAAGTAGGGCGTGCTTCTCCATCTTTTGTATTGAGGGAAACCAACATTTTCCAGCATTGCACCCAGTGATTCAAAACTTCACACATTCTTGAGAAATGTTGGTTCCTCAGAATTCAAAAGATTGAGAGCATACCCTACTTTTTCTGGGTCAGGCTCAGACCTCTCAACTGGCACTCATATGTTGCGAAGACTCACTTCCAATAGTCAAGCTTGTGCTCAATACAGAGCTTGAATATGGTCAGTGGTTATCTTTTGGGGCATAAAGGCAGAATGGTTGGGTCCCCGAATCTAATATCCCTGTAGCTGCTGCAAGAACAAGATGAAACACCAACAATTTAGAAAACGTAAGCCTCCATCCAAACAACATTGAAAGACTGATCGAAAACTTTGACTTTGTCAGATGAAAGTCAAAGTACAATCAAGAAAAAAGGAGAATATTGTTCAGTTTTACACAATAGTGTGAACACAACCTTTGTGGTTGATGGTGTCCAGAAAGTACCATAAATGACCATCAGTCACTTCGCTGTTTTTATTGCCCTTGGGCTGCAGCCACTAACCTCTCTCCTTCCTCTTTCTGTACTCCGTCCTACCTGCTACAGGTGTTTTGTTGAGTCTCATTGGTACAACCTGTAAGTTCAAGAAAACATTAGAACGCCTCGTATCCAACCCCCACCTCCTCACCCTGCTTAGCGCTTTGATGGTGGAAGGTCTGTTGTGCATGGCATCTGTCTTTAAATTACAGAGTAGATAAGACCACAACACCATCCAGGATTGCAGGCATTGCCTTTCTCTCTTCTTGAGTATTCTGCAACCAATACATGTGCGTCACACACTCCTGCACTCATATTCTAACCATTCCATTGCACACACCTGCTGGTTTGAAAACTTCAGGAGGCCACATACACAGAAGCTGAATATTAGAAGATTAATATAAATGAACAGCAGGGATGGAAGAGCTGAGTTTGGAGGTTGTTTGTGACTGATAACGTCTGCCCTCAAGCCCAGTATTCAGGCCACCCTGAGGCGAGACCTCCTCTCTCCTGCATTATCTCACTTACTTCGTCAGTTGCTTGGGAGACAGCAGCCAGCTCACAGGGGTCATTGCATGCAGATGCATGGCTGTAAAACTGGCCAGACAAAAACATGAGCATCAGTAATGCTGTTGTGGCCATTTAGGGGAGGCCACACAACCTTTATCTAAAACCGCTGGACTCCAGGATAAGATCATTAGTGAGGGAGGAGCAACACAAGTGTTTCTTACAATGCACGACCTACATCACACTGTTTTGAACTGGTTGTATAGTTCTGACCTGTTATTTATACCTTTATTATTATACCTTTAAGATCAAGCATTAAAACAGAACTTTTATTGGAGTAAATAGAAACTTCAGGTGTCTAAGTAATTTCAACCAAAAATCATCTATTAGGAGAACAATTCACACTGTAAAAATATATATATATATATATATATATATATATATATATATATATATATATATATATATATATATATATATATATATATAGAGAGAGAGAGAGAGAGAGAGAAAGTTGAGAAAACTTAACACTTTACTCATCTTAAAAACACAACAGCTCAGTAATGCTTTTAAGATGAGTAAAATCAAAATGTCTGTGCAACCAGCTGCCATGAGTTTTGAAATTTTCTCAACATTTTCTTGTGACAATAAAGTTTCTGATATGGCGATTATTACAACTTTCAACTTCCAAATAATTTCCACCAAAATTAAAAGCATTCACAAAAGCACATATAAGGACAGAAAGACTATCGCACACTATGTGCAACATTTCTTTTTAAGAAGAACAAAAAGTTATTTACTCCAAGTAGAAAAAAAATTAAAAGTACTAAACATAAAAACTATCAAACACAAGCAATAAAAGAAAATTCTGTGTCCATAAGATGATTTAACATTACATGTCAAGTGCAAATAAACATACAGACAGCAGATATAGTTAAAATACAATAACATTATTAACTATAAAAGTTAATATTAGCAATTAGCAATAAGATTGCAGCAAGCAAGCCATTCTACAAAGTTGGATCATGACCTGGTGAATAACCCTGGGTGCACAAAGCAACCCCACATCCTGTGGCCACAGAGTACAAGAAGGCACGTAAGGCTCAACAAGTTCAACAAGACTGGCAGGTATATGACCATTTCGAGCCTTAAATGTCAGCAGCAAAACCTTAAAATCTTCTCTTACAGTTCCAGGGAGCCAGTAAAGGGAAGCTATAACAGATGTAATCGCATCAAATTTTCTAGTTTAACTTTTTAAAAAGCAATGTTATTTAGTTTGCAAAATTAGCACTTCCTTCAATCAAGTCATCTTGTTGCTTTGAGTGAGTCATGTCATGTCAAATGTAAAACATTAAATTTTCATCAATATAAGTTGATACTTTACATTTACATAAATTAAGTCAATCAACAATTCTTTTTTCATAGTGCATTTAAATTTCTTAATTTTGTATTTTTACTTTTGCAGCCTGAAGGTAAATGAGACTAGATAGCAGAGCCAACTCAAATGACTGTAGACAAGATGGAGATGTGAGATTAAAGGAGCAAACTGACATCACGATGGCTGGAAAGCTGTTTGAGTGACAGTGTAAAGAGGCAGCAGGAGAAGGAAGAAAAACTGGAGATGGCTGAGTGGAATTGATGAAAGCTTTACAGCTACCAAAGACACACACGATCTTCAGGGGAGGGTGGAATCAGCTGTCATGTAGATTTTCTCCTCTTCCCTTCAGAGGCCAGGTTGTTGTTTTTCTTCAGTATATTTTAATAAAAGTGGAATTACCGCAAGTCCTCTCCACTTTGGCCCTGAGTGGTGCCATGTGGAATGTCTGCTGCCGTCAGTCGTCCTCTTCCACCCTCTCTGCCCCGCAGCCAAGCCTTTTTGAAGAAGGCCGCTGCCTGTTTTAATCACACTACACTTGACCCACGTGACCCAGAGCCGTACAGCGAAATCAGTCGTAACAGGTAGCAGGATTTACAGTTCCCACGGTGCATGTTTAACTACATAATGTGAAAAGAAAAGTGATCAATTGGAAATTATCCACACTTAAACAGTGATTCAGAATTTATAATAGGTCCTGTAATGACTGAGAGACTATCAGCTGTAAATGTTTCATATCAACACTCCTTTAACAATTTTCTTTTTAAAGAAGGCCACCTCAGCAAGAGAACACTTAAGCCATATCAACCTCTTGTCCCACCCTGCCTTATTCCATTACAGCCATCAGCCCTTATCACTAAAGTCTGCAGACGAGTCGAAGCCTGAGGCAGGCTTATGATGTCCACTTTTCAGTCTTGTGTCCAATGAACCCAAATTCACCACATTTCTCAATCCCTGGTTTCACTGTATCTCAGCTTCTTTATAATGAATATCCAGCTGCTGCAATACCTCTGTTTAAGATCAGATCTTTAACTTTGTCTAGCTCTGCTCCTACCCTCCAGTCCTGATGAAGAAGAGCAGAAAAACCACGTGTAATCTTACACCACTTCAATGGGCTTGGACAAACGTCCCGCAGGCTTCTACAATGGATTTTTTTTTCTTTTTTCTTTTAATTAGAGATGGTTTGGCCAACAAAGGGAACAGGCATGTTGGTTTTGGCTGGTCGACTGTCTCGCATCGGACTGCAAAATTCACGCCAGCCATTCATAAAGAGCCGTCCATCTACAAAGTAACATGATCGGACGTTACAGCAAATCCAGATGGGCCTATGATACAGAAACAGTCCAACAATGACAGCAAGCATTGTTTTACTTCTTTCCACCTTGGTAGAATTAACACTGCTTGGAAAATTTAGCACCGCTACTTTTTACACCACCAAAGCAAGCAAAAGTTAAACAGTCCTAATCTCCAAAACGTTAGAGTAATTCTGTGGGAAAGTGTGCAAATTTTAGTAATTAATTTTTGCACTAATATTATACAAATAATGAATGGTAAAGAGTCCAACATAGAGAAATATTGGATGAAGAAAAGTTATATTGGACAAGGCGTTGCCGAGTCCAATATAACTGAATTCATCCCACCTGCTCAAAGTGATGTTAATCAGTGAAATCACCTACTGGAGTCAGTGGCTGCAAAGAAAACCTGCCCCCTCTTGGCCCTTTCTAGAATAGTCTGGACACCACTGATCTAAATAGACAATAAAATTACAACAGCTTTACAGTGTAAAATTTACATATTTTGTGTAAAGTCATTTATATGTTCACCATATTTTTTTTACATAATTCTCCTGGTAACCACAGCTGCCAGTATTGCTCCTTAAAAATAAGGGAATTTTTTTTACGGTGTAACTCCTTCATATTTATTATGGATGCCTGGACCCTGGATGATTTGGGTCAATCCAAACAACAACAAGAAAAAAATTATATTGTGACAAAAAAAAAAAACTTTTAAATATTTCAGTGCTGGATGATGTGTAAAATCATTGGAAGGGAATCCTACATTGTACACAATAAGCTTTTTAAAAAGAATTAAAATTATAGCTAACTGTGCACATGTGTCAGTGAGGGTTTGTGTGTACTTAGGAACAGGGTAATTATCCCATTCTTTGGTGCTTTAGGAATAATTACACCCTAGTGGTGCGGAGGCATTGTTACGCACTACCTGTTGTTTTGATTGCACCCCAGCAGGTTTAGTGTTTTCCCCCCCGTCCTGAACATTGTAGGCTCAGGACGGCTCTGCTGGGACATGTACAGGCACAGGTGGGGCCCAGGGTGCAGCCTTGCTCACCTCAGTGTGAAGGTGTGGGAACCAGTCACCTGCCAGTAGTGCATGAGTAACAAGAACCCGGAGGGAGTGTGGCATAATCTCCACTAACACTCACCTCTTCTTTCACCTGCAGGAACACACACATTCATTCAGAAGGCTGAGTACACTTTTCATTTATCTCAATCAGCACGCATTTGCAAACAGCAATCATCAAATGAAAGCACTCAGTGAAATCACATAGGCACATATTTGTACTGTAAATACACAGCTAGATAAATAACACCCTGACGTTAAAGGACCAAAATTATGGACTTTTTACTGACGCATCTCTTTACAAATCACAACATAAAAATGAACCATCTGTATAAAGCGTATGACACACCCTTGTCTTTCAACCACAGCACAGCGTAGGTGCTTTTGGTAGCACCCATGTTGGTTACACAGTAGGTCCACTTGCACTGATCTGTGCATCCATGACCTAATGATGTGATGACCTAATGATGAAGTGCAGTTAGCTGTAGTGCGTGGGGAATTATCTTATGGCAGCACAAAGCGATTGCGCTCTAAACCAGCAAAAACCTGCTCTACAGTTGAGCACAGAGTTTTTTGCTATTTAAAAGGTGCAGATACACCTTACATTGGACAGGTTTATGTTACACATGGCATGCATGGAATTGCATTAGCGCATCACACTACAAATGAAACTGAAATGGGAGCAGCATTCACTTTTCACCAAGAGTCTCGACCAGGTGTGTGAAACGAGGGCCGAGACACTGCAGGTTTTCCTTGCAACCAATCACCTCAGCAGATGGGTTGCTGATGAGCTTCTCCCTTGAACATAATAAAATCGATCAAATTGCCTGCTGAAACACCTGAACATTAATGAAATCACCTGTGACATTTATTAAGATAGATAACAACCCATTGTGTTGAACCAAAACAACCACTGATCACACGCTCCAACTTTAACAGAAAAAGAAAGACTGGCTCACTCGATGTCTGCTACAAAGCAAAGCAGACAGAGAGTGTGCCAGTTGCATGCCACAAGCATTTACAATGTGTGTTGAATTGATCTGTTTTTACCTTAGTTTTAGAGGAGCTGCAAGCATCTCGATGTGGCATCTTCTGATGTCCCCATCCTTCCATTCGTTCAGGCATTTGCATGTCGGACCTCACTCTTGTGTGCATCGACAGTGTGTGAAAACATTCTGCATTGCTGACAATTAATCTTCACACACATCAGTGGTGCAGCAAGTGGAAATCAAAGTTCCAAAGCAGTCACTCTTTTTAGCAGGGCTTCCAGTATTTTGTGATACAATCCCAAAAGTTTTTGTGTTGGCAATGTCTCTTTTGCCTGATGTGTCTGTTCATACACTGTGCATGTAAATTAATTTCAATGCCAGAAAACCTTTCACTTCTGTGTAGTCCCTCTGCATGGTAATGTTTTATATACTGTCTTAAAGACAATAACAGTTGACACTGATTGGTTTAATTCAAGTTATGACACTTTCATCATTAATTATATGACAAAATCCAGCACATTTGGGTCTTCTGCACCAGTTTGCACTCATGTTTCACCTTAGGTATACAGCATTGTCTAATTGGGCACACCCCACATGTATTTGCATTATGCACCTAAAGGCCTTTTTATGCTTCTACTACTCCATAACTCTGTGGACACACAATCACTTCAACTCCGTCAAGAACCTTTCAAAGTTCTCCATCCATCAGTGGGTGTCGCAATGCAATTCACCCCCAAAACAGTAGGGGTGTGTTGTTTTTCATGAAGACTGGTCTACTATCCCATGAAAGTTGTTGATTGTGAAACCAGAAAACATTCCAAAAACTAGAAGCACTCAGAGAGTGCAAACCTCCACCAAGGCCATGGGGTCACTGACGCCATAACATCTACGTGGAATTATTGAACCTAAAAAAGTCTAACAATGATGATTGCTAGCAAAAAAAAGTTTCATCTGCTGTGACTGGATAGCATGTATTTGCAACTTGCACCTTTCCCAGAAGCTACTGTCATCTGAGCACTGATATTGATATTGCATGTGCTTATAGACAAAAACAAATAAGAGACAAAATTCAATTTATTATTCAACTAAACTGCAAATATATGAATTTTTTAACATTTATGAAACACTTCTCTAAATAAATAACAGTAAATTCTGAAATAGAACTATTTTTTTAAGTGTTGCATGTGCTACACAAGGCCATAGGGTCACTGGCCCTAAAGAGATTCCCTCCTTGGCACAGTGATCTATTCAACAATTCAGTGTTACAACCAAAGTTATGATACATACACTTTTCTTTCCTTTATATTTAACATCCTTGACCATGAAAACATACCACTAGAACTTGGAATCACTTTTATGTCTTTATTAGTTCAAACGTTATTGTATAAAAACGATTTTTCGGTAATGCCGGTTTTCATCAAATCTAATGACACCTTACTGAATCAGTACAGATTCAGCTACAATTTGGTGTTAGTTGTGCATCTCTAGCTTCATTTGTCACCTCACACTGACACATTTTCTATTTTCCTTATATTTTGGCATATTCTGGATCACCAGATCCGGAATCCGGATCCGATCATCACCAAACTTTGTTGTTTGATAGAACATTTGACTATGTTACACCCTAATTTTTTTCAAGCCTTTCTGCCGTGTTTTTGTGGAGTTAGAAACTAGAATGTCAAAATTCTCCCTATCCCGCAATGGTGAAGAATCCTTTAAAAAATTCCTGGATCCGGATCGTGATCCGGATCACCACTAAAATTTAATCACTTGTTCCTCTTGTCATTTCCAACCACTCCACAAAATTTCATCAAAATCCGTTCAAAATGTTTTGAGTTATCCTGCTGATAATCAGACAGACAAACAGACAAACAAACAAACAAACAAACTCGACCGAAAACATAACCTCCTTGGCGTGGGTAATGATGTAAACAGCAAACCAGTCACAGCACGTACAGTCTCCGTGTGGTCTCCGTCGTCTTGACGTGGAGTTACAATTTTTGGGAGATGCGCATTGGCTACGGAGAGGGGCTCGGAGTAGCATAAACTTGGCTTTAGACTGTGCACCAGTGTTACAGTGCCGCAGTTTTCCCTTGGTTTCATCAGCCTTAAAAGACCAATATTTGTAAGCAGACCAAAACTTCTAAATAAAAGTCACTGTTCTGGTGAGAAGTTCCTCACTGAAATAACTAAAACTTTGAATCAACTAAAAAAAAAATTACCCTGATTTGTTAAACCTAAATTTATTAGTTTTCCCCTCAAATATCCAATAAGTCAAGCAAATAGTGTGTGTGTGTGTGTGTGTGTGTGTGTGTGTGTGTGTGTGTGTGTGTGTGTGTGTGTGTGTGTGTGTGTGTGTGTGTGTGTGTGTGTGTGTGCGTGTGTGCGTGTGCGTGCACGTGCGTGTGCGTGTGTGTGTGTGTGTGTGTGTGTGTGGGTGGGTGGGTGGGTGTAATATCACTCATGGCCTGGGTGAGACAGATGAAGCCTGTACACCGATAAACTCAGCTTGGTTTGGGGTCTATTAACCCTCTGGGGACCAGAGGTATTTTCTAGATTTTACTATACTTTTGATAATTCCCATTTTAAGGTTTTGTTTTTGTTTGTATTGTTTTTTAGTATGATGGCCATGTGTTGCATATAAAATGTTCAAGACAATGTTAGCCTTCAGAATGTGTGTCACATATTTGTCTACAATACTATATGTAGTAATATTTTGGCTCTGATTTTAGAAAAAAAAATCAAATGCATTTTTAGAAAATTCTTCAACTATTTTCAGACTGACAAGACTGAGGGTTTTATTTTAGCATTTATAAGGGTTAGTGGCAGTGTGAATCAATCTGACTCTTGAACAGAGTAAAGGCCCTGTCACACCTTGACAATTTAGCCTGTGTATGGCGACTATATTAAAGATGCTGGCATATGCTGGCATATGCTGGCATATGCTGGCATATGCTGGCATATGCTGGCATACGTCTAATAAATACAGTACACTCTGCATTTGTGTTTATTGTTTGAACCTTTTTGTTGTACATTATTTCACACAAGACCTAAAATTACCTTTATAAAGTGTCAAAACAGTTGTTTATTATAGTTTACTGTGTGTTTTGAACAAATGTGTGTGGAAAATTATTTTTCACTTTATTTTTTCCTTTCTTATTTCTGATTGTAAACCTTTATTACACTTATAATACACAACAAAAACATATATTCTAAAAGCACAGGGTGTCCTGAAAAAAGAGACATAAAACTTGATTGTGGGATGCAGGGAGAGCTGTTAACAGCAACAATAAAACATTTATGCCAGGCGAGTGAACTGTCCAAAAAAAATGCCCTCGGACCCCAGAGGGTTAATATAACCCTAACCACAAGCAAAACTATCCAAGTAAACAGGCCATGGTACAGTTGAAACAGACCAAACCTGATAGGCATGAAAGCACCTAAAAGAAATGACCATTTTCAGAAAGGAGCTGGCCACACCTACTTTTCAAAGGCAGTAGGACTAGCCCAGCTTTATCCCAAAGACCTAGTTGGGAGTGTTACACAGAGTGCAGACCTTCTCAGTCACCATGTGAAGCTGAAGATGTGGAGTGACATCATAAGTCACCGAGGTCTGAAACAAACTGCTTCAGTCCAAGTTTTTGCTTTTAACATGATCATTTTGACAGGCACAGACAGAGAACTTTAGGATTTTTAGATGTTTCACACAAAACCCCAATCACTTTCAACTCTAAAATTTAGAGTTACACACACACACACACACACACAAAGCAAGTTTACATAAGGGTTAGGGATACAACTGTATGTTTTTTGGGCTGTCAACCTACCTTATTTTCACAGGAAGTTAAATTCTCAGGGCAGAACAGTGGCTGAGCGGATTGCACTGTTGCCTCACTGTGAGAAGTTCATGGAATCGATTCCCACCTGTGGTCTTTCTTTGAGCTCCCAGTATTAATGTATGAAGGTTTTGATTTTGAGAGTTTTATGGTTTTTGAGTTTTAAGATATGAAATTTTGCCGGAAGGACATACAGAAGAATGAAATGTCACCTGTCAAGGACAACTTACAGTTGTGAACCAAAAAAAAAAAAAAAATTGATAGTGTGACACCTTTAACTTTCCTCCGCCTTTGTGCATTCTGTCAGAGAGTCATTAGGATGACACTCTGGTGAGGATACAGTTAGACTTTCTCCTTATGAAGCACCTTGGGGCAACATACGTTGTGATTTGGTGCTATATAAACTCTTATGTTCCATGTGGACAAAAAAAAAATGTACTAAAACGCAATTGTGTTCTACATAAATCAGCAGGTCATTAAGACATCATATCAGATTTTTACAAATGTCATCTTCAGCTTTGGAATAATACAGCTTCAAATCAATCAATCAATCAATCAATCAATCAATTTTTTTTTTATATAGCGCCAAGGCGCTTTATATTGTAAGGCAAGGCCATACAATAATTACGTAAAACCCCAACAGTCAAAACGACCCCCTGTGAGCAAGTACTTGGCTACAGTGGGAAGGAAAAAAAAAGGAAAAACTCCCTTTTAACAGAAAGAAACCTCCAGCAGAACCAGGCTCAGGGAAGGGCAGTCTTCTGCTGGGACTGGTTGGGGCTGAGGGAGAGAACCAGGAAAAAGACATGCTGTGGAGGGGAGCAGAGATCGATCACTAATGATTAAATGCAGAGTGATGCATACAGAGCAAAAAGAGAAAGAAACAGTGCATCATGGGAACCCCCCAGCAGTGTAAGTCTATAGCAGCATAACTAAGGGATGGTTCAGGGTTACCTGATCCAGCCCTAACTATAAGCTTTAGCAAAAAGGAAAGTTTTAAGCCTAATCTTAAAAGTAGAGAGGGTGTCTGTCTCCCTGATCTGAATTGGGAGCTGGTTCCACAGGAGAGGAGCCTGAAAGCTGAAGGCTCTGCCTCCCATTCTACTCTTACAAACCCTAGGAACTACAAGTAAGCCTGCAGTCTGAGAGCGAAGCGCTCTATTGGGGTGATATGGTACTACGAGGTCCCTAAGATAAGATGGGACCTGATTATTCAAAACCTTATAAGTAAGAAGAAGAATTTTAAATTCTATTCTAGAATTAACAGGAAGCCAATGAAGAGAGGCCAATATGGGTGAGATATGCTCTCTCCTTCTAGTCCCCGTTAGTACTCTAGCTGCAGCATTTTGAATTAACTGAAGGCTTTTTAGGGAACTTTTAGGACAACCTGATAATAATGAATTACAATAGTCCAGCCTAGAGGAAATAAATGCATGAATTAGTTTTTCAGCATCACTCTGAGACAAGACCTTTCTAATTTTAGAGATATTGCGTAAATGCAAAAAAGCAGTCCTACATATTTGTTTAATATGCGCTTTGAATGACATATCCTGATCAAAAATGACTCCAAGATTTCTCACAGTATTACTAGAGGTCAGGGTAATGCCATCCAGAGTAAGGATCTGGTTAGACACCATGTTTCTAAGATTTGTGGGGCCAAGTACAATAACTTCAGTTTTATCTGAGTTTAAAAGCAGGAAATTAGAGGTCATCCATGTCTTTATGTCTGTAAGACAATCCTGCAGTTTAGCTAATTGGTGTGTGTCCTCTGGCTTCATGGATAGATAAAGCTGGGTATCATCTGCGTAACAATGAAAATTTAAGCAATACCGTCTAATAATACTGCCTAAGGGAAGAATGTATAAAGTGAATAAAATTGGTCCTAGCACAGAACCTTGTGGAACTCCATAATTAACTTTAGTCTGTGAAGAAGATTCCCCATTTACATGAACAAATTGTAATCTATTAGACAAATATGATTCAAACCACCACAGCGCAGTGCCTTTAATACCTATGGCATGCTCTAATCTCTGTAATAAAATTTTATGGTCAACAGTATCAAAAGCAGCACTGAGGTCTAACAGAACAAGCACAGAGATGAGTCCACTGTCCGAGGCCATAAGAAGATCATTTGTAACCTTCACTAATGCTGTTTCTGTACTATGATGAATTCTAAAACCTGACTGAAACACTTCAAATAGACCATTCCTCTGCAGATGATCAGTTAGCTGTTTTACAACTACCCTTTCAAGAATTTTTGAGAGAAAAGGAAGGTTGGAGATTGGCCTATAATTAGCTAAGATAGCTGGGTCAAGTGATGGCTTTTTAAGTAATGGTTTAATTACTGCCACCTTAAAAGCCTGTGGTACATAGCCAACTAACAAAGATAGATTGATCATATTTAAGATCGAAGCATTAAATAATGGTAGGGCTTCCTTGAGCAGCCTGGTAGGAATGGGGTCTAATAGACATGTTGATGGTTTGGATGAAGTAACTAATGAAAATAACTCAGACAGAACAATCGGAGAGAAAGAGTCTAACCAAATACCGGCATCACTGAAAGCAGCCAAAGATAACGATACGTCTTTGGGATGGTTATGAGTAATTTTTTCTCTAATAGTTAAAATTTTGTTAGCAAAGAAAGTCATGAAGTCATTACTAGTTAAAGTTAATGGAATACTCAGCTCAATAGAGCTCTGACTCTTTGTCAGCCTGGCTACAGTGCTGAAAAGAAACCTGGGGTTCTTATTTTCTTCAATTAGTGATGAGTAGAAAGATGTCCTAGCTTTACGGAGGGCTTTTTTATAGAGCAACAGACTCTTTTTCCAGGCTAAGTGAAGATCTTCTAAATTAGTGAGACGCCATTTCCTCTCCAACTTACGGGTTATCTGCTTTAAGCTACGAGTTTGTGAGTTATACCACGGAGTCAGGCACTTCTGATTTAAAGCTCTCTTTTTCAGAGGAGCTACAGCATCCAAAGTTGTCTTCAATGAGGATGTAAAACTATTGACGAGATACTCTATCTCACTTACAGAGTTTAGGTAGCTACTCTGCACTGTGTTGGTATGTGGCATTAGAGAACATAAAGAAGGAATCATATCCTTAAACCTAGTTACAGCGCTTTCTGAAAGACTTCTAGTGTAATGAAACTTATTCCCCACTGCTGGGTAGTCCATCAGAGTAAATGTAAATGTTATTAAGAAATGATCAGACAGAAGGGAGTTTTCAGGGAATACTGTTAAGTCTTCTATTTCCATAACATAAGTCAGAACAAGATCTAAGATATGATTAAAGTGGTGGGTGGACTCATTTACATTTTGAGCAAAGCCAATAGAGTCTAATAATAGATTAAATGCAGTGTTGAGGCTGTCATTCTCAGCATCTGTGTGGATGTTAAAATCGCCCACTATAATTATCTTATCTGAGCTAAGCACTAAGTCAGACAAAAGGTCTGAAAATTCACAGAGAAACTCACAGTAACGACCAGGTGGACGATAGATAATAACAAATAAAACTGGTTTTTGGGACTTCCAATTTGGATGGACAAGACTAAGAGTCAAGCTTTCAAATGAATTAAAGCTCTGTCTGGGTTTTTGATTAATTAATAAGCTGGAATGGAAGATTGCTGCTAATCCTCCGCCTCGGCCCGTGCTACGAGCATTCTGACAGTTAGTGTGACTCGGGGGTGTTGACTCATTTAAACTAACATATTCATCCTGCTGTAACCAGGTTTTTGTAAGGCAGAATAAATCAATATGTTGATCAATTATTATATCATTTACCAACAGGGACTTAGAAGAGAGAGACCTAATGTTTAATAGACCACATTTAACTGTTTTAGTCTGTGGTGCAGTTGAAGGTGCCATATTATTTTTTCTTTTTGAATTTTTATGCTTAAATAGATTTTTGCTGGTTATTGGTGGTCTGGGAGCAGACACCGTCTCTACGGGGATGGGGTAATGAGGGGATGGCAGGGGGAGAGAAGCTGCAGAGAGGTGTGTAAGACTACAACTCTGCTTCCTGGTCCCAACCCTGGATAGTCACGGTTTGGAGGATTTAAGAAAATTGGCCAGATTTCTAGAAATGAGAGCTGCTCCATCCAAAGTGGGATGGATGCCGTCTCTCCTAACAAGACCAGGTTTTCCCCAGAAGCTTTGCCAATTATCTATGAAGCCCACCTCATTTTTTGGACACCACTCAGACAGCCAGCAATTCAAGGAGAACATGCGGCTAAACATGTCACTCCCGATCCGATTGGGGAGGGGCCCAGAGAAAACTACAGAGTCCGACATTGTTTTTGCAAAGTTACACACCGATTCAATGTTAATTTTAGTGACCTCCGATTGGCGTAACCGGGTGTCATTACTGCCGACGTGAATTACAATCTTACCAAATTTACGCTTAGCCTTAGCCAACAGTTTCAAATTTCCTTCAATGTCGCCTGCTCTGGCCCCCAGAAGACAATTGACTATGGTTGCTGGTGTCGCTAACTTCACATTTCTCAAAACAGAGTCGCCAATAACCAGAGTTTGACCCTCGGCGGGTGTGTCGTCGAGTGGGGAAAAACGGTTAGAAATGTGAACGGGTTGGCGGTGTACACGGGGCTTCTGTTTAGGGCTACGCTTCCTCCTCACAGTCACCCAGTCGGCCTGCTTTCCCGGCTGCTCGGGATCTGCCAGAGGGGAACTAATGGCAGCTAAGCTACGTTGGTCTGCACCGACTACAGGGGCCTGGCTAGCCTGAGGAGTTAAACCTCAGCCACCCACTGAGAGCAAAATGACATAATTGCAGATCAAGTAGCTGTGTAAAGATGAGTGACGCGTCTCTGAATCCATGGTATTTCATTTTGTAAAAGCTTGTATTGAACTCAACTATGCACATACTTTGTACAAAATCACCAGATCACACTGTATGCAAATGAACCACCCCTTTGTGATGCACAGCGCAGTTCTCATTGTGAAGGAATGCAAAGGAATGACAATAAATGGGTGTTCTAATACAGATTTTATAGAGCAGAGTTGGTGGGGGGTGGGGGGGGCGCTGTGGGCTGGCAGCTGTTGCTGCTGTGCGGGGGCCCTCGGGTCTTGGCCTACCCCTAATGGTCAGACCAGCTGTCGGAGTTCTGTCTGTAGGGATGCGGGGTTTCAAGAGGCGGGGAGGGCATGAGAACTTCCACCCCCCTGTCCTGGGGGGCGGGTCCCCGCCTTGTCTGCCCTCCTCTGAAAGGAGGTGATTGATGGCACAAGGTTGACACCATGCTTCCCCAACAATTGACTCGGGGAGGGGGACAGAGGATGAACAGAAAGCTCAGGACCCCTCTATGTCTTTCTCCTCTGGTTTTCAGAGGCAAATGTGGGATCAGTCGTAGTTAGAATTCAGTCATTTTTCTCAATATGTCCTTTATTTGACAATTCTAGAGGAGCATATGCCAGTTGGAGCACTTTACAGAGGCGACGTTGCAGTAATTCTTCATGCAAACTCAGCCAGACCTGTGCTGTACATGTCAGATTACACAGATCTGAGCTGGTCAGATGTTCTGATCATCACCTTTTGTTGCAGCAGGTTGTCAGTACCCTTGTTCTTAAACCAACTTAATTACTCATGACAATAAAATGGAGACCCGGGTGGGCTCCAAGGTGAGCCTCGACCTCAAGCGTGTGTGCCGGGTCATTTGTGGGTATCGGCTTAGCGATTTGGCATCGACGCCTGCTAATACAGTGCTGACCTTTTGCACTAAGCCCCAGGAACCTCCTTGGATCCCTTTCAGCAAGTCGCCAGCACCTCCGTTCTCTACTGAGATTTACAGCCCTGCAGAAGGGAAGAGGAGGTGAGGGGAGAGAAAGGGAGAGAGAGGACACTGTCCGGCAGCTGTTCACAGTGGTCTTAATGCAGCTATTTCACAAGGAAACACAGACACGACATTCAGAATTCCTACAGCGGGCCCGAATCCAGCTCTGTCTTAAATGCATTCCTGCACAGAGCTGTCTTTTTCACTCTGTCTCTCCTCCATTCTCACCCTTCTGTTGATGCGACGCCTTCACTGACTTAATATCCACCACTATGCAGATTTATATTTCAAGGGGCTACAATTCTTCCACCTTCATTCCTGACAAAGACCCTTAATCCCCCGTTAGCCAGCACAGACAAAGACATACATGCCTCCACATCTGCAGGACTTCTACCTCCTGTCTGTCTTCTGGGATGACAGTTTATCAAGAAACAGGTACAGTGAAAGAGGGGTCAATGAAACAAATGGCATGGAGGTTAAAATTGCTTTTTTTTTAACCCTTCTGTCCTCTACAGAAACAAGACGTGTGCACACATACAGGATTTAATAGCCGTTTAGAGAGCTTGTGTGAAAGTCAAACACTTTTTCCCACAATCCAAAGAGAGATCCATCATTCACATGTGTTTACTTTAGGCAAAAAGCCCGAGTCTCCAACTCTGTGTGGGTTGTGAACGTGTGACGGGGGGGTGACCAGTGAAAGAGGATACAGAAAGTATGAATACAAACACAAGTCCAGCAGTAACTTTTGCTCCTTTAGCGTGCAAGATGATAAATTATGTCACCCATTTTCAGGACAGCGGAAGCGCAAAATACGAGGTCTGTTAGAAAACTATCCGACCTTTTTATTTTGTGGAAAAACTATATGGATTTGAATCATGTGTGATTGCATCAGCCAAGCTTGAACCTTCGTGCGCATGCGTGAGTTTTTTCACGCCTGTCGGTTGCATCATTCGCCTGTGAGCACGCCTTGTGGGAGGAGTGGTCCAGGCCCCTCGTCGGATTTTCATTGTCAGGAAATTGGCTGATCGACTGCCGCTTTGCTTCATTAAAATTTTTTCAGAAAGCGTGAGAGACAGCCAAGTGGAAACCATTTGGAAAATTCAGATGGCTTTCGTGAAAATCTTATGGGGATCACACAGATTAAGAACAATTACAACTGGATTAAAGACGACCCACAGCGGCAGATGGCGCGCCGCACACCGAGCGGCGATCAACAGGCTCAAACGACCAGATCATTTCCAAAGTGAACGCTTTGTTGATCCGGGACGTCGTCTGACTACCAGAGAAATGGCAAGACAGATGGACATAGCATTTTTTGGCACATTCCACTGTTACAGGAGTTTTTGTAATGGAAAGAGGAGCGGAGAAATTCGCCACGGAGCCGCTCATGGCGCGAGACGAAAGCACCTCCGTGTTGGTCTCACAGGACAAGCCCTAACATGCCCAGTCCTTGCACCATTCGGAAAATACAGACGGCTTTCGGTGGCTTTTCAGTCGTGTGACTATCCGAGAAATTGTGGACGAGCTGGACATGCCACAACATGTCCTGTGAGGCTTCATCACAGCGTTGCTTTTTGTTCTGTGCCCTGCGCCTCCATCCCGACGCGCGAAGTCCTCCGCACGTCTTTTCATGACAAAAATCTGCCATCCATCCGCCGCTGTGGGCCGTCTTTAATCCAGTTGTAATGCTCCTTAATCTGTGTGATCCCCATAAGATCTTCACCGAAAGCCATCTGAATTTTCCAAATGGTTTCCACTTGGCTGTCTCTCACACTTTCTGAAAAAATTTTGATGAAGCAAAGCGGCAGTCAATCAGCTAATTTCCTGACAATGAAAATCCGATGAGGGGGCTGGACCACTCCTCCCACAAGGCATGCTCACAGGCGAATGACACAACCGACAGGCATGAAAAAACTCACGCATGCGCACAAAGGTTCAAGCTTGGCTGATGCAATAACACATGATTCAAATCCATATAGTTTTTGCAAAAAATAAAAAGGTCGGATAGTTTTCTAACAGACCTCGTATAAGCAAGCCTGATGAAAGGCCAAACAGGAGAAGGTATTGGGAAATATTTCAAATGCATCATCATGAGAACGCTCAGAGTTATGAAGCAGCACTTACTAGAGAGTTTACATCCACTAAAGGCCAACAATCAACTGAAATCACAAAGTACTACTACAAAAAGAATAATAATAAATAAATAAATTATTGGGGAAATGTGTATATTTTCTACGATGGTCCATAGTCTGCATGTTTTCTACAGATATGTACATTACTTTCTGCATTACTGACAAAAACATCCCCTTCTCAAAATTTTATGGGATAATTTTGTGTAAAGAAGAAATATTAGTGTTGCTACTTTTTGAAATATTCTGTATTTGACAAATAAACCAAGACAAGAACACAACCTACACACAGTTGTGTCCATAATTGGACAGTGACGCAATTTTTGTCATTCTGCTTCTGTCACCAGAGTGGAGTTGAAATGAAAGAATCAAAATGTGCAAGATTTTCTGCTTTAATTCATGTAGATTTAACAAAAATGGTCACATTCACTATTTAGGAATCTCCGCCATTTGTATGCATAGTCCATTTTCAAAGGCCATAAGTAATTGCCAAACTAAATGTAGTGATTCCTTTTTAAATAATTGTATTTCTTAATGGTTGATATTGTAAATGAAGCTCAAGAAATATTCAATGACTTAACACTGATTAGTTTTTTTTTTAAACTGGCTATAAAAGTAATTATTTGTAGTAAATTTATATATATATATACACACACACACACACACACACACACACATATTTGTCCAATTACATATGGGCTATGAAAATAATGAAAATAGGGGAACTTTGTACACAAATGGCTGTAAATTCCAAATGGCTCATGCGGTGCTTTTTGTTAAACCCCATGAATTACAGCTAAATTCTACGTGTCAACCACATACTGTTTGGCTTATTTCAACTCCATTGTGGTAAAATTACAAAAATTATGTCAGTGTTCAAATATTCCAGTCAGTTCCATAAACACTGACTGGTGTTTAGTCATGTAACAAACTGAAATAAAAAAGTTCATGCTATTACAAAACCCTTACAAATTCCACATGAATAAATATGCTAGAATTCAAATCCAAATGGACAATTTTGATGATAATTAAAAACCTGTATAGTTAGCACTTAAATATCGCCTATTTGTTTTCATGTTTGTGGTCTTCTTTGTAAAAACTGGGGGAAATTGTGATTTAAAAGAAAGAGCTGAATAAATACAACAGTACATTCTCCTGAAAAAAATCAAGTCTTCCTTTGTAACTGAAGTTCAACTCTCCCCAACAGAATCAGAGTGTTATTACACTGTAGTTTGTATGTATTCTTGCCTGTGTCATATAGAGACAGTGGCAGAAGTGTGTCTAAGATCTTCAAAATTCTCAAATGCACCACACGAAGTGCAAACCCACAAAGCCCAAATAAAGGGATCATATGAAAATGAAGCAACTATAAAGGGAACGTCCAGACCATCATGATGAACACTGCGCACCAATTGACCCGACGTCTATCAGTAGGAGGTCTCAGCTGCTGATTGGCCGTGACCGGTTTTGTAGAGGGTTTTCTAATCCTCTCCACACTCCCTGTGGGTGCTCAGAGGGCTTTTCCCACATAAATCAGTCTGGCCTGGGTGGTAAAGTCATCATGTCCATGGTGTCCACGCTCACTGCCTGTTAGCA
The DNA here is from genome assembly GCF_902500255.1 of Thalassophryne amazonica. Classification (NCBI taxonomy): domain Eukaryota; kingdom Metazoa; phylum Chordata; class Actinopteri; order Batrachoidiformes; family Batrachoididae; genus Thalassophryne; species Thalassophryne amazonica. Next base: position 19,401,109 of record NC_047118.1, read on the forward strand.
CCATACAGCACATGGAGAGTGCTGGTTCTAACTATACTCTTACTCTACCAAATAAATAGAATAACATTTTGTTGTCATTGCACATTGCAGACAGTGAAATCTGTCCTCTGCATGCAACCAACCCTAATTATAGTGTTAAACTACAAATATATAGGCTGGGGTTTGATTCCTGGTGTATGCTTCAGGGTACCTGTCTGTGTCCTTGAACAAGACACTTCATCTGCATTACACCAGCCCACTCAGCTGTAACTGGGTACTTGCATTAGACTGGCATCCGATCCGGGAGGAGTCAGACTCTCGGCTGTGCGGGATACTGCTGCGGCTTCCCCACTCTCACATTTCCTCAATTCGGATGACGGACTGTTTCAATCAATCAATTCAATCAATCAATTTTTTTTTATATAGCACCAAATCACAACAAACAGTTGCCCCAAGGCGCTTTATATTGTAAGGCAAGGCCATACAATAATTATGTAAAACCCCAACGGTCAAAACGACCCCCTGTGAGCAAGCACTTGGCTACAGTGGGAAGGAAAAACTCCCTTTTAACAGGAAGAAACCTCCAGCAGAACCAGGCTCAGGGAGGGGCAGTCTTCTGCTGGGACTGGTTGGGGCTGAGGGAGAGAACCAGGAAAAAGACATGCTGTGGAGGGGAGCAGAGATCGATCACTAATGATTAAATGCAGAGTGGTGCATACAGAGCAAAAAGAGAAAGAAACAGTGCATCATGGGAACCCCCCAGCAGTCTACGTCTATAGCAGCATAACTAAGGGATGGTTCAGGGTCACCTGATCCAGCCCTAACTATAAGCTTTAGCAAAAAGGAAAGTTTTTGTTTTTTAAACTTTGTTTCAAAGTTTAGTGTACATAAACAATGAAATGTATATGTATGGTTGTTTTAATTCTGATGTGTGCCATTATTACATTCAACTTGTAATAATTGTGGATTAATTGTATTTTTGTCTGAGGTGACTGGGTGTGAAGAAATTTCGCTGCACTTGTAATAACAATAAATATATCTATCTAGCTATGCACGTCAAGCTGTGGTACTATTCAGGGATAAGTACCTCAGAGCATGCACAGGACTTGCTTCTTACTTAACCACTAGGAGCATCGTCCACAGTCTTGCACATGTGGATGATCTTGCACGCCAATCTTACACTCCATATCTACAGCCACATCCTCATTCAATGGCAGTGTAAGAGGTATCATTATTAAAAACAGCTTTATGTTGATTTCAGGTCCACAACCACTACATTCTGTCTCTTATGAATCTAGAATGCAGACTGAAATTATTACACCCGTGTGTAACAGTAGCAGATGCTGGGTATTGATTGATTGCAATGATTGAGAGTCAGCCAAGAACAAAGTTATTTGCCACTGTTGCCACAGAGAAAAATCAGTTAAAAACTAGCGCACCGCGCTCATAGAGCGCAAACCTCTGCCGACACTAGTTTCCAAATCCACAAATTTTTACCTTGGAAAAAAATTTCAGCATCAAAGATCTGTTATAAGTGGGTTTTCATCAGCTAAATTAGATGTGATCAGATGTCAGGAGGATGTATTTAGTTCATGCACTTGAATCAAAGCTCTTTTTATTGTGGTGTTGTGATTTTTTTTCAACTTTTTTGGTTTCTGAATTCTTTTTCAGATAATTTTCACAAAACATTGGTTTTCTCTGTTACGCACAATTTGTCATTGCTTTTTGGCACTTGATTTCCGGCTGAAAACTGGAAGACAGACAGGCAGAAAATTAGAACCTCCATCCAATGTTGGTGGTGCAAAAAATCCACAATCCGGATCAGGTCCGGATCAAACTTTGACAGCTCATAGCGAGTGCCAGTCTGCACCTCACTTTCAAATATGAGAGTGACTGGGGCATGTTTGATTAAGATATGATGTAAAATATACACTAAATGGTGTTTTTTTTCTGTTAAATTTAAATGGCCACAAAATCTGTAATCTGGATCAAACTGTTAGTCAATAAAGGATACCATCCTACATAACGCTGTCAAATATGAAAGAAACTTGATATTTTTTGAGTTATAAATTTTTGAAAATTCATTCAACGTTAAAAGACAAGCTTTTGACTCATGACCTTGAAAATTGAATCACTTCTTGCCAATCAGGAAATAAATCTTCAGTAAAACTTTCATAACGATATATGAAAATTTGTGGGCTCCAGGCTGTTCACAAACAAACAAACAAACAGGGGCAAAAACATAACCTTCTACAACTTCATTGGTGGAGGTAATAATAAGGCCATAATAATAATAATAATAATAATAATAATAATAAGGACACAGTCAAAATCTGTGCCCAATGAAAACTGTTAAACACTAAGGTGAATTCACATATATCAGCATTCTATTATCACATGATCTTTGAGTTTGGGTGACACTGACCTAACCTGAACTAAACTAAACTAAACTTCAATAAAACAAAATAAAGGAAAACTTGAAGGAGAGATGCAGGAATGGGCCCTGAAAGTTGATCAAAATCATCAACTCTACATATAGTGCTGCAGATAACAGAATATTTACAGAGGAATCCTTCAAATGGTGATACAAGCACCAAATTTGGCAAAAACACACCTTAGATATTACTCTTTTGAAAAAAACTGACGGCCCACTTGAATTTTCAATAGGCAGCCACGTGGGGGTCAATTGAAGAATTACATAGGGGTCAAAATATAAAAATGCTCCAGACATATTGAAAATTATACCACATTATTTGTCTGATTATAAAGATTCCAAAAAGGTAATCCAAGTAGCTCAATCAACAATTTGCACCATTTTTTACTAAAATTGGAGCAACTTTAACTTTTGACCCCTGTACAAACTGAAACTGACCTTTGTCACCATTCTTAAGGTTTTTACCCCATAACTCCATAACATTCAGTCATAGATAGTCCAAACTATACCTTTTTTAAGCTAGTATGTGTATTCGGATGTAGCCATGGTTTTCACTGAATGCCTTTGGGCTGCTTTCACTCTTGATGGCACTAATTTACAGTCACATTCACATCTACTTCTGGATAAAAGCCTTTTGTTTATCTTTGTGCATCACAAAAATGCACCTTATCCCGAAGTATCAAACACGGAACAGAAGGAATTAGAGATCGTGTCGTACAGAGTGGTTTACTAAAGTAAAGACACTGTGCTGCATGAAGGTAAACCTGCTATTTCTTCTGATTTACACCTTAGTGTTCAAAGGAGAGAGCTGCTTCCTTTCCAGCAGAGAACATAGTTATAATTGGCAACCTGTCACATCCTTGTTTGTGTGAGTGAAGATTCCCTCTGACCTCTGCTCAAGAACTTTATCACCAGACCTTTCACACTCACATTTTCACGCTAACACAAACATTTTTTTTTTTTTTTGTCTCTGCAGAGGCAGTTAAAAGCAGACAGCATAACACAATCTAATAAAAAACACATTACACAGACAAAAAGTATCCTATTATTAAACTAGAGGATGTTCCACTGATGTTGGTTCACACAAGATTTAGTTTACTGCCCTTTCATTTCAAAAACAATCAAAGAGAGGTCAGATTTCCAGAAGGAAAGGCTGGACCAGCCAATTCCACTAATGACATCACACAGAAAGCAGACAAACTGGAATTTTCTGATTGGTTCTCAGTTTTCTTGATGTTAAGAATCCCTGATTGTATCCTCTTGTACAAAGCACTTTAGCTGAAGAGTCTGTGATTGCTTTGGGGATGTAACTGCAGACACTCTGATTACATGGGGGTGGGGGGGGTGGGGGGGTAGAATTTGTTCAGAGCTGAAAGTAGCATTTTGAAATACCTGACAGCGCTCTAAAAGAACTGGGGCTCATGATATTCAAGATTCAGTCTCACTGTCTGAAGTCTTTCAATGACTTCCTGGTCTCAGACAAAAGCAGTGTTTCAGTATGCGGCGAATGTATGGAACTTGTAGAAGCAAATCCTATATAGGTCCCTGAGGCCCACTGGTGCCGGTGCTCATCTCTGGAGTCCGTAGTATTGAGCAGATGAGAGTCTACAACTCTGCCTTGTCGGGACGTCAATCTGATGCAGGTTACTCCCCCAGACAAGGCTGGTACCCATTTTTAGTTAGGTGGAATGACACAATGTAGAGGAAGTGTCTTATCCAAGGACACCAACAGGTAGCGTGGACAAGATGCAAACTCAGGTGTGCAGATTGGCAGACTAAGACTAAGTCCCTGTTACACACTGAGCTACCTGCTATACAACTACTTGTAGAGATCTTCACATGCTACCTTCAAAGTGGAATTCATGTTTCTTGGTCCTCAGCCTTTGAAGTTGGAAAACACCTAGAAAGAGTTTATGGAGACAAGGAGTCTCTGAACAAAGGTGTTTGCAATGTTGGGAAAGTGTAGGAACACGGACCCACAACAGGGGGCGCAAATTAACGGACAATGGAGGAAGTCAAATAACAACACTTTACTGTTGTGAATAAGCACAACAAACACAACGGATCACAACAATAGACAAAGAAGTCAATTCACAAGAATGTGTCACGTGGGCAGGCTCGAAGATAAGAGACATCTGTCCAAAGCAGAACCGGAACCACACGATTTCCTCCGCCACCGAACCCCGGGAATACTGGAGCCGCCAAGTCCCGAACTCCCAGGTGGCCACTGCCTCCGCGTGTCGGATCTGGTACTGCTGGCGAGGAGCAAAAACAGTTAGAAGTGGGTGCGTGTGCACCCAGCAACACGTATGGTGGGAAACCACCTCCACCTCTCGTCGAAAAAAGAAACGGAATATCCAACTCACACAATCAACAGATATTCTTTATCAAAAACACAGTCAGCTGAGAAATTACCTCCTTGGTAGAGTGATATCTCGGCAGAGAAGTGGAGATGACGTCTTGCAGATATACCGCTGCGGATCAGATGATTGGTAACAGCTGTCGTAGGTGTCAGCTGTCACCCCGGCTGCTCCTGTGAGATGGCAGCGCCCTCTGGTGCCTGGAGCCCGCACTCCAGGCAGGGTGCCCTCTGGTGGTGGTGGGCCAGCAGTACCTCCTCTTCAGCGGCCCACACAACATGCAATGCCGATATCTGCAGGGGAATGATGGTCCAAGTGTTTAGGGTTGCAGTGCTTCCTATCTATGAGACTTGGTTGCTAACCAGTGAAACACGTCGATGTCTTTCATATGAAGTCACTTCCAGTGGCTACCAGTGGAATGACTTTTTGTCAAATGAATGGTTACTTCGGCAGACACAGATGGGGAGTATCACTTTTATTTTGAGGGAAAGTCAGCTATAACATTTTGGCCATGTCACACATGACGTTGGGCATCATCCAGCACACAGGTCCCTAAGTACTGAGACCCCCAGTGGCTGGAGAAGGCTCAGGGGACACCTATGTTTCATCTGGCTGAAACACATGGATGGCTACTTTTGAGAGGAGGAGATGGACCAGTTGTCTACCTGAGTGGTTCCTGCCAAGGACTCAAACCGGTTTTGTGTGTGGTGAATACGGCAGCAAGCAGTATTAACACTTACTCCCAGACCTGACCTGACCTGACCTGAGTCTGACAAAGTTTAGGAATCCAGCACACTGGGTGTACAGTACCTTGAAATGTTGGCGGTGTTCCATTGTTCTTACTGTATATCACAGGAACTAAAATAAAAAATAAAAAATACAATATAATGCTTCCACCAAGGGAACCAGGACATATTTTCAAAATACCAGCAGATTCCATAATCACACTGTAGACGTGGTGATTTCTGTGTGTCCAAGAACAACAGGGGTGGAGCTTACAGCACCACGGGGCACTGATTGGTTAGCCACTAAAAAGTAATAGAGTAGTGCTTTTATCCTTTGCTCACAGAAGACAAAGGAAATGAAAAACACAACTAAATCCTCAACACCCTCCATGCTGTTAACCTCCCTCTGTTTGATTCGAACTTTTGAACTTTGAAAACAGCGTGCATCCATGTTGCACATCTGATCCCTTTCTGCGAGGCTTTTGCAAAAAGTACAGTGTGATAAGGAAGAAAATATAATGCATGAAAGCCTGTGTTATCTGAAGGCGGTTATTATTCACAATTTTCTAAAAATTGAAGATTCATATTCTCCAGATCCATCAGGCATACTAGAAATGGCCGGCAGGAACTTGGCCTAGACCCAATCCGTCTGTTGATCACATAGTTCATCTTACCTGCACTCCTGAACAAGACTCAGAGATACTTGAACTCCTTCACTTCTGGTATTAACTCTCCCGAGGGGACAGTCCACCCTTTTCCAACAGAAGGCCACGATCTCTGATTTGGAGGCGCTGATCCTCAACCCAGTCACTTCACACTCGCTCTCAAACCTGCCCAATGCACAATGAAGGTCACTGTTACAAGCGATTCTGGTACCCCATATTCCCGTAGCACACCCACAGGACACCTCGGAGTCAGGGTTGTACACCTTTTCCAAATCCACGAAACACATGTAGACTGATTGCACGTACTTTCACGTCCCTTCCATTATCTGTGCAAGGGTCCACTGTTCCACACTGAAAAAAGAGAATAGTTAAACCAACTTTAAAAAAGCATTATAATTGGTAAAACCTGAATGAATTAAGTTGTTCGAACTTAAGTTTGTAAGTTAGAGTTGATCTAGTTTTGCCGCCATCTTGAACAGAGACTTCCGGTTAGTGAACCTCTCGCTTGCATGTTTGGCGTCATTAGAAACAACAGCTTGTTATAACGCCTCATGGAGCGGCTGACTGAACGGATATTATGACGCCTCACGGGGTGGGTAACCGAACAGATGTTATGACGCCTCATGGAGCAGCTGACTGATCGGATGTTATGACGCCTCACAGAGCAGGTAACTGATCAGATGTTATGACGCCTCATGGAGCGGCTGACTGATCGGATGTTATGACGCCTCACAGAGTGGGTAACTGATCAGATGTTATGACGCCTCATGGAGTGGCTGACCGGATGTTATGACAGCGACTGATCAGATGTTATGACGCCTCATGGAGTGACTGACCAATCAGATGTTATGACACCTCACGGAGCAGCGGACTGATCGGATGTTATGACGCCTCATGGAGTGACTGACCAATCAGATGTTATGATGTCTCACGGAGCGGCTAACCGATCATATGTTGTGATGCCTCATGGAGTGGCTGACCGATCAGATGTTATGACGCCTCATGGAGTGACTGACCGATCAGATGTTATGATGCCTCACAGAGCAGCGGACTGATCGGATGTTATGACGCCTCATGGACTGACTGACCGATCAGATGTTATGATGCCTCACGGAGCGGATAACCGATCGCATGTTATGATGCCTCATGGAGTGGCTGACCGACCGGATGTTATGACGCCTCATGGAGCGGGTAACCGATCGGATGTTATGACGCCTCATGGAGTGGCTGACCGATCCGATGTTATGACACCTCACGGAGCTGCTGACTGATCAGATGTTGTGACGCCTCACGGAGCGGCTAACTGATCGGATGTTATGACGCCTCATGGAGCTGCTGACTGATTGGATGTTGTGACACCTCACGGAGCTGCTGACTGATCGGATGTTATGACACTTCACGGAGCGGCTAACCGATCGTATGTTATGACGCCTCACTGAGCGGCTAACCGATCGTATGTTATGACACCTCACGGAGAGGCTAAATGATCGTATTATGACACCTCACGGAGAGGCTAAACGATCGTATGTTATGGTGCCTCACAGAGCGGCTGACCGGACAGATGTTATGACACCTCATGGAGCTGCTGCCTGATCAGATGTTGTGACGCCTCATGGAGCGGGTAACCAATCGTATGTTATGACGCCTCATGGAGTGGCTGACCGAGCGGATGTTATGACACCTCAGGGAGCTGCTGACTGATCGGATGTTGTGATGCCTCACAGAGCGGCTAACTGATCGGATGTTATGACGCCTCACGGAGCTGCTGACTGATCGGATGTTGTGACGCGTCACGGAGCGGCTAACCAATCGAAACTGGACACTGGTTAAACAATGTCTCTTGAAGTCAACTTGAGTTCAGAATTAGCATCAAAACTACTGCACAGATTTTGACAACATTTTCACCACAGATAGATGTTAGAACAAGGAAGATTCCATTGAATTTTGGAGGTGATCCAGATCTGGATCTGGATTCTGGATCAAGTTTCACTTTATATAGGCCTTGAAGGATTATGGTTAGCAGGATTACATCAAAACTACTGCACGGATTTTGACAAAATTTTTAACACAGATACATATTAGGCCATGGGAGACTCCATTAAATTTTGAAGGTGATCTGGATCTGGATTCTGGATCAAGTTTCACTTTATATAGGCCTTGAAGGATTATGGTTAGCAGGATTACATCAAAACTACTGCACGGATTTTGACAAAATTTTTAATACAGATACATATTAGGCCATGGGAGACTCCATTAAATTTTGGAGGTGATCTGGATCTGGATTCTGGATCAAGTTTCACTTTATATATAGGCCTTGAAGGATTATGGTTAGCAGGATTACATCAAAACTACTGCACGGATTTTGACAAAATTTTTAACACAGATACATATTAGGCCATGGGAGACTCCATTAAATTTTGAAGGTGATCTGGATCTGGATTCTGGATCAAGTTTCACTTTATATAGGCCTTGAAAGATTATGGTTAGCAGGATTACATCAAAACTACTGCACGGATTTTGACAAAATTTTTAACACAGATACATATTAGGCCATGGGAGACTCCATTAAATTTTGGAGGTGATCTGGATCTGGATTCTGGATCAAGTTTCACTTTATATAGGCCTTGAAGGATTATGGTTAGCAGGATTACATCAAAACTACTGCACGGATTTTGACAAAATTTTTAACACAGATACATATTAGGCCATGGGAGACTCCATTAAATTTTGAAGGTGATCCGGATTGGATTCTAGAACAAGATTTCACTTTATATAGGCTTTGTAGGATTACGTCAAAACTACTTCACAGATTCTCACCAAATTTGCACCACAGATAGATATTAGGGGATGGAAGACTCCTCTGCATTTTTGGAGGTGATCCATATCCGGATTACTGGAAATCTCTGATTGCTCTTGTATTGTTGATAAAATTGCTACTTCTCTTGCAAAAACATCGTTATTCTATAGTTTTCACAGAAAAAGCCAATATGGGTTATTACTCCATGGTAAGTTTCTCCATGTAATATAAGTTGCATCAGGAGGGGCATCCGGTGTAAAACCTGTGCCAGTTTAACATAACAAGCAGATCCAACTCGGATTTGCTGAGGCGACCCCGAGTGAAAACAAGGAAGCAGCCGAAGGGACTTACTTTACTGCATGGTAACAAGGTTTTCAGCTTTTCAGAATGATGCACATGAGGCAGTTGTAGAATTTAAGTACATGGATATGCAGTACATCTGGAATTAAAATGCATGCAGTATGCTTAAAATATAAAACACCTCCAAGGATGACGTGAAAAGTAACACAGCAACACAGTACACAGCAACGTACAGCTAGACACACAACTCTGCTGTACACTGGGAACTCTCTTCCTGGGACATCAGCCAACTGGACGCCACCCAAAATACTGCCAGCACCTGCCAGAGTGTGTTTGTCATGCATCTACTACATCCCCAGGAGATGTGAGACATATTTTACAGCCAGATGAAAACGCTAAACTGTGGACTATTACACTTACCTGTAACATACAGTGCATAACCTCGGCTATACCTCCCTCATTGTGTGTGCTTGCAGAAACCTACAAAGAGCACATAAACTCATATGATCTTGCATTAAGCTTTATTAGGTTTTAAGATCTTTTAAAGCAGTTGCAAAAACATTGTAGGGGAAAAAAAAACTAATTTGTCGAACTTTCGCTGTATCATACGGTGGATGCCAAATGAAGCAGGTGTCTGCAAGGTCTAACGAGCTCTTCGCACTCACCCTTATGGATGAAGTTACACACAAATAAACTTCACTCCAAACCAGCCAGCTGCATTCATGGCCCTCTAATTTATTCAAGACCAGGAGCAGGAATGGTGCAATGGAGAGCGGGGGAGACCGGGGTGGAGGGCCTGAATATTAGTGCGCTGTCCTCCCCTGCAGAGAGAAACTGTGTCATAATGCCGTACGCCTTTTATGATTCAAATTAAGTCTATTGTCTCTGTTAAAGCAAGCGGCTCCACTATTTTCCACAGAACAGCCGAGGCACTATACACCGGCTGGCGAAAAATGGGTCCGCTATGGTGCAGCAGGACAGCGCCTCAGTGCATTGGCAGAGGGGTTAGCTGGAATCTGTGCTTTCACTTCATCCAACACAGTTTACTTTCTTATCATCAGTAAATCAACGTCTGCATGGGATTCCAATCTGCGTCTTTATTACAGCAGCACAAGCAAAGGTAGCATCTACGGGACTTTGTGTGCATATGTGAGTCTGATTTGGCACAAATTTGGTGAAATTGTTGAGGATCACCCAAGAACAAAGTGATCTGAGTTTGAGAAAAATTGGTTAAAAGTCGAGATCTCAGGCCAAGGTCAGAATTGGGTCCAGTGCTGAGGGGATATTTAGAATTGCTGTTTTGAGGAACTAATTAAAGATACACCCATGGCTACAATTAAACATGAATATGAAGTCATTTATCAGCTTTCTATGGATCACATGTCCTTTGACCTCGGATGATTTTGAAAGATCAAACCCAAGTCATAATTATTTAACGTAAACCATATGGAGCAGATATAAATATAACAATGATGGAAGGGTTGTGTGTCCACTTTGGACAGAACTGATCAAATGTTAAGGCCACGCAGAACCATATTTTATGCTATCACTGAATCACAAAGAACAAATACACTACCCATCAGGGCAAGGGACAGCCCAGACTCACAGCATGTCGTGATTCAGCAACACTAAAGATACATTAATCTATTGGTTTGTGATATTGTCACCAAAAGAGACACATTTTTGTCACAGCAGGACGAATTCATTCTAATATATTCCGTGATGGTTGCACAAAATTAAATTATTACGTTATGGTTGGGGGTAGGAGTAGGGTTAGTAATAGTGAGGTGAGTTTAAAAAAAACCCTGGCTCGAGAATCTGAATCATTTCGGGACGGGGGGGACAAAAAAAGACATGAGACTGGACTGTAAGGGACACAACTGTAAATTGATTCTTGTCTGTCAGCCTTGCCACTTCTCAAATGAATCAACAGTTGAGACCTTGCTGCACATTTGAGTAGCTTTAGTCACCATCTAGTGGCCAATGTGAGCATTTCAGGGCCTATGTTATATTTCCTACTGGAAACCCATAATTCAGTAAAAAGGCATTTATAAATGTCAAAAATGCATGGTTTTGCAGCAGGCAGAACTCTGACCTCCCAGTATTAAAGCATAAAAATTTCGAGTGTTTTATGGTTCTTGAGTTTTGGGATGCCTAAGTTTTTATTGTACGGACATACAGAAGGACAGATGAAAGGACAGCAATTTCTCTTGACAAGCACAATTTGCAGTTGTCAGTTAATTTGCATTGTGTGGACAGCGGTGAACTTTGTAGGGTTATTTTATTGCCAGTAAAAACACAACTAGCAAAGCTTTCATAAGGGCACATATCTTTCTGATGTGTTTGGGGAGATTCTTGAAAATGGATATTCTTCCTCAAGCTCAACCATCAACCATCCTAGAAGAAACTTTTAATGTTATAAATGGGGTTTTTTTTCTGAGTTTTTCTACTGATTTGTTCTACTCACTTTTCATCTATATTTCTCACTTAAGCTAAACTACATAGTAATAATAAGTTAGTGAAGTGTAGCGGAGCACTCGGAGAAAAGAAGCACTTTGCCCGGACTATTTGTCCCGCGCGGGATTGAGAGAGGTTAATGGAGAACGGAAATCAGAGAGAGAGAGAGAGAGAGAGAGAGAGAGGCGGAGTGATAACAGGAGCAGGGGCTAATCGGGAAGGAAAAGTTTTTCAAAAGTTTCAATAGCGGCGAAGAATCACAGCAGCGGTGGACGAGCTGCGGAGACAGAACGGGTGATTGGGACTCTACTCTGCGTGTCACTGGCTAACTTTATCACAGATTTCCCATCGACTTTGTAGGCTTTATCTTTATGTGAACTTGTAAAGGATGTATTTCTGGTAAAAGCTCAGTTTGGAGCGCTGGAAGCTTTTCCACCGAAATGGAAGGGATTATTCCATGGATTATCTTGTCATCCTTGTTGTTTAATCATAATTGCGAAGGTGAGTGTGGTTTTTCTTTATTTTATTTATTTATTTTTTCTTTTAACTTTTAGCATCTTTAGCTTGGACGCATCCACAGGTGGACATGTCTGGACATCGGCCAAATTTACCGGTGCCTGCTTCTGACTATAAACGTTTTATTTCATTTATTATTATTATTATTTTAATTTATCCTTGTCAGAGGTGTTGGTTTGTCTTAAAGGAACCAAAAAGGAGTACTAATAAAGTTCTGAAAAGTTTAGTTACTGATGAGGTGAAACACGTGTAGACCCTTATCTCGGTACCCTGTTAGAAAAAGTAGAATAAAACTACAATATAACATTTGCAACAGTTAAACTTTTCCTTATTTAGCTTTTTTTTTTTTTTATTAAAACTCTTTAAAATGATAATGAGTAGGGGGCAGGGTGAGAATCAGTTTACCGAAAGAAGGGGTTTGAGACTGTTAGATCCCCCTCCCCTTTGTGAACAAAGACCTTTTAAACATCTTAAGGCTTTTACACTGAAAATGAAAAAAACATTTTAAACAAACACTCATTTATTTATTTATTTGTACACTTTTTTCCTAGCCATCAGTATCATGCGTGCAATCTTTAAACAACCTTAAGCACCTATCATCAGCGTTTGCCTCTCTTCTGGAATCACTAAACTTTATCGTCTTTAGTCAAAGTAAACAACAAAGATGTGGGTGTTACTGAATATATGTCAGTTTTAAGAATCAGAGAGCTCCTCCACCTGTCTGGTAATGAAATGTCACTCCACTTGTGTACCATGATTTGTCGGAGGTTTGCTAAGATTTCCTACAAGTGGCATGAAATGTTTCAAAAGTTCATTGAATGATATATCAGTGAATGTTTTGGTCGAATTGGAGTTCTTTTTTACTCATTTCTATGATTTCCACAGGGTTCCGTTGTGTGGATAAATACAGGCCTTGTGAAAATGGAGGGACTTGCATAGATTCATCTTCTCGATGCATGTAAGTGGAACATGTGTGAAGATGCAGCAGGAAATACTCTCCTACAGCTTTCTTTCTTTTTACAGACCTTTGTTCTTGTGTACTTGGAGTGTACACCTCGACTAAATGGATTCACAACAGAAAATTGATTTTGCAGTGATGATCGTTTTGTTGGTGATGGCATTATATTCTGTTGGCTGTTAATTTACAACATTCACACAAAGTGCTGAAGGAGATAGGACAAATTGATTAGGCCTACACCAGTGTGCATCAACAAGCCTCAACATGCTTGTCTGCAACACTCATCTCCTGCACCTGTTCTCCAGCTTTGTCAGACATAAATCACAGCATTACAGTTTGGCACAGGCAAACTTTTTTTTTTAGGAAACCTTTTGAAGAATTGTTCAAGTCTCTTAACTGCTTTGGCTGGCCATATTGAGTTGTCACATCTTTTCCAAGTGATAAGATCTGTTTTTCAAATTGTGATTGGTTGTATGGGAGTTAAATAGTAAACAGTGGCTTCATTTGTCTTTTTTCCCGGGCACCTAATGGCAACTTCTGCTCCTACTGGCAGTTAGGATGGGTTAAATGCAGTAGACACATTTCATTGTGCAGGGAATGTTCTTCTGTACATATGACAGTAAAATTCCTTTGAATCCTTTAAAATCCTTTGGCCTAGGAAGATACAGTCAGTGTTACCTACTTGGTTGCCAGTAGCTTCCCTCTAAAATACTGAATTTATTATTTTATTGGTGTGGGCTAGCCTTTTACTTTTCCACAAGGGTCGAAGTTGAGTCAGTACACGAAGTGCACTTTATAAAGGTACTGGGAATGGTTTTAAAAATAAAAAAAAACAGATTTTAACAAAGTAATTGCAGAGTGTAATGAAATCCCACTGTCATTTCTGACAGATACGTTAGCAAATGTGTAACTTGGCTGCACATGCAACAGGAAACTATCAGCTACATCTTTTTAATAAGTAACTAGGAACAAAGACACATATGTATTGTTCATTGAGTAAATGTATAATTTTTCTTCAGACAAATTTGCTAAATATTTCACACATCATTCATTTTCAGTCTCATTTTTATTACACTCAAGTCTGAATATCACCAGATCATTGGGTTTGTGTTTATTTTTGATTGTGCATTGATGGTTTGTTGCACATTGGGTTGTGCATATTGTGGTGAGCTGTCCCTTAAGGATCTTTTAATTCACTCAACTTGAAACCCAGAAGAAAAAGCAGTTAAAGTGCAATGGGAGATTAATTTGAGTGTGCATTAAATCTCACAACGCACAGTGTAAGAGTCCCACAGTGGGCAGTGGAGCGGAGCGTGGCCACATGAGAGCGGTCAGACCAGTCCTAAACAGAGGTGAGTGGTGGAGCCACCCCACCCCTTCCCCTGGGAACCTCCAGTAACAGGAGACCCAAAACAGCAGAAAAGATCCTTTCTTCTATCAGATACCTGGCTGTAACATGGCACCATCAGAACAGGCTCTAAAGGGGTGAGAATAATGACCACAGCAGAGTCCGATACAGAAAAAAATGAGAAACTTCATGTGAATAAAGAGACATTCTTGTGCTTGAATTTAAGTGTAACTGGGATATTTATTAGAAAAGAACTTTGCTTGATTTCATCAGCAGCCGTTTTTATTGTAGAGAGCATTGATCATCTGCTCTAAAATTGTCCCGCCAAGATTTTTTTTTGCATTTTTCGGCAGCATGTAGTTTCTCAAGTAACAGTAATAGCAGCTGCTATTGTCAGTGTCCCAGATACCTATGTATCTCCTGTCCTGATTGTGACACCACAAAGTACCTATAACAGACAAAACTCACAAAGTTCTCTTTAGCTAGTTATTTTCTTAGAGTGTCTGTGACTGGACTAGCATCTTCCTCAGGTGATTTAGTAAGGGTCACAGGCTGGAATTACAGGTGTGGCATTACAGGAGTAATCCTTAATAACCTGTTGGCGTGAATAAACCCTTTGATACTCATTTCATTTGTTTCAGTGACCCAAGAAAGACCTGTGTTTGCTGTTTTCTGGGAATGCTAGGAGTGTCATGGATCACAAAACCCAGGGCTTGGTGGTTTTTAAGTCAATTCTTCTTAACCAACTAGGGCTGGAACTAGAGTAAATGCTATTAATGTTAGTTAATCTCCTGGTTATTTGTACAACTGCATATAAATTGTTTAGTCTATGAAGTTTAAAAAATACTTTTGCCACAGACCAAAGTGATCTTCAAATTGCTTGAAGATCACTTGGTGGTGGGTAGGTGAAAACACCTACCCACCAGTTCATCACCCAAACAGATTTCATAGTGACACAATCCCTATATTTCAGAAGCTTTGAACAGTCAAAATTTGACATTTTTGCTTTATAAATTACTTAAACTGATTATGAATACAGTTGTTGATAATTTATTGGGACACCATGGTGGTTTAGTGGTTAGCACTGTTCCCTCACAGTGGGAACGTCCCAGGATTGCTTCTGATCTGGTCCTTTCTTTGTGCAGTTTGCATGTTCTCCCAGTATTTGTGTGGGTTATCGCCGGGTGCTTCGTCATCCTCCTTCCAAACACATGCCAGTTAGGTGACTCTTTATTGACCATTGGTGTGAGTGGGAGCGCAAATGTATCTGTCTGTCTGTATGTGTGGCCTTGCGATAGACTGTTAGCTTGTACAGGCTGTAGCCTGTTTTTCATCTAGGAGTGGCTCAATCATGCCTTTGACCTTTACTTGGAATAAACGGGTTTGGAAAATGGATGTAGCTATTCAATTTGTTGATTGACTCTTAGTCGGTCAAATAATCATATCAACTCTAGACCTGTCTTTAAAGGGCATATCACACTCCAGTCAACACTGTCTGAATCATTGCTTCCAATGCTTTAACTTGTGTGAGTCCTGATTTAGTTGATAAAATAAAATTAGCCTTACAGCATCTGAAAAATGCACAAAGATTCAGAGCTATTCTTAGCCATAAAAGTGACGTAACCTGAGGCGCTGAGTGTTTGCATCCTGCAGGTTACTCCAACTGTGTTCAGCCACAGTCCACTTCATGTCTTACTCCAGTATATGCCAAGAGTAAGAGCCCAGTCAATCTGGGCTGTTTTTGTCTCCAAATGTATTATGGCTTTAATATGCTTTTAATTTTGGCTTTCAAATCAAATTCTTGTATTTTGAGATGAATAAATGTCCGTCTTCGCCTCTTTGTAATAGGAATGCACCGATCCACACTTTTTCACTTCTGATCCGATCCCGATATGTGAATTTGGATGTGTGCTGATACTGATACTTTTCTGATACCAGAGTTTGCTTTAATGTTATTATTATCATTATTGTTGATTTTCTTAAAAAGAAGACCTGAAAGCTACAATTTGCCAGAAGGTGTATCTAAGATGAAATCCTAGATTTGATGTTTTGGTGAAAGAATGAACTACTTCTATTTTTTATAGACTTTTATAGCCATATTTTTAATAGACTCTCTCTCTCTCTCTCTCTCTCTCTCTCTCTCTCTCTCTCTCTCTCTCTCTCTCTCTCTCTCTCTCTCTCTCTCTCTCTGTCTGTTTCTCCTCAATTTTCAATTTCAGTGTAGCTTTATTACTATGGGAGAGATATGTTTACATTGTCAAAGCAAGTGTTCATAGTAAAAATTAAGTCCCCTCTCTCTGTCTCTCTCTGTCTTTCTGTCTGTGTCTCTCTGTCTTCTCAATTTTCAGTGGAGCTTTATTGACATGGGAAACATATGTTTAGTTTGTCAAAGCAAGTGTTAAGAATTACAGTTAAGTTCCCCCCCTCTCTCTCTGTCTGTCTCTCATTCGCTTGCTCTTTCTTTCTCTCTCCCTCTGTCTCTTTCCTGTCTTTGCTCGTGTAAATGGGCCTTAACACTGGGGCTACTGGTAGCGCTTAGCTTAGCCCTCAGTTTAGCTCAACTTAACCTGTAACTGAAAGGCCTGGGAGCTGGTTCACATCACAGCTGTCCTGTTAAAAGCGTCCACTAGCCCTGGGCAATATGGCAAAAAATGTGATCACAATTTTTTTTTTCATATCGTTCGATCTCAATTATCACAATTTTTTTATTTGTTTCAAACTGCCAGTTTTAAAGTATCTGCAATGAAAACTGAAGAAACTTCAACATTTTATTAACATACGAAGTAAAAACAAAGCAAATTAAATGATGAATATATATATATATATATATATATATATACACACACACACTCAACAGTAAAACAAGTAGAAAAACACAGCAACTAGCTTACACTCAAGTGCTTTTGCTGGTATGAAGGACCCAAAACAAACAAATTGCCCCCTTGGGGAAAATGAAAAAATGTAAACATTATCACTTTCAAGTAATGATTCTACATATGCTGTTAGCATCATTGCTACTTGCAAACATTCATAATCTTTAATAACAGTGCAGACTAGCTAGTTTCAAGTTAAACTCAATGCAAAACAAACATCTAACCATATAAATATTAGCAGCATTGAATACTGCAATTGCCTTTTGCAAACAACAACATTCCTTGTGGTCGAAATTTCAAACAGTAAACCCAACATTATATTAACATACAAAGGAAATAGAGCAAAAAAAAAAAAAAAAAAAAATATATATATATATATATAACTATTTTCATTCAACGGTATTTTTGGAAATGCCCCTCAGGGATAATGAAAACCATTATATGTAAACATCATTTTCAAGTTATGATGCTACATAGCGTACACTGTTAAATCT
Source organism: Thalassophryne amazonica (assembly GCF_902500255.1). Taxonomy (NCBI): domain Eukaryota; kingdom Metazoa; phylum Chordata; class Actinopteri; order Batrachoidiformes; family Batrachoididae; genus Thalassophryne; species Thalassophryne amazonica. Next base: position 19,419,015 of record NC_047118.1, read on the forward strand.
TTGCTTATTTCAAATGTGCATCATCTTACATGCTACAAAACACCTGAATAAAATGTGCAAAACTTGTAAACATTACACATGTTGAAATTATCTAGTGCACATTATTTAGGACTTAGGCTTAGGTTTTTTGCCAGAAAGACGAGCCTGTCTACTGCATCTGGCCTTAAAGCTGCCCTGTGGCAGGACACGATACTGCCCCCTGTACTAAAAGCCCTCTCTGAGGGGGAGCTGGTGGCAGGAATACACAGGTACTGCCTTGCCAATAGGCTAACTTTGGGATATGTTTCGAAGTGGGTCTTCCACCATGCCAACGGATTGGTTTCACTGTCTGCATTTGGCGCTTGCAGATAACTGTTTAGTTCTGCCTCAACAGCCTGCTGGTCAGTTAGACCAGAAGTAGAAACGGAGTAGGGCTTTTTGAAAAAGCTCCCCAGTGTTTTCTTCTGTATTTTTACTGGTGTAGCTGAAGTTGTAGCTTCTACTGCTGTAGTAGACCTACAGTGTGATGTCTTCCATTCATCCAACATTTGAGAGACAGCACTGGCCCTAACAGTCTCTACTTTGTCAGCCTGGATGTAGTAAATCTTGAAGCGAGGATCTACAAGGGTTGCCATGCACAGGAGGTCATCAGTAGCAGCATCATCAAATTTTTCATTTAGGTAGCTGGTGACTGAACTCTTGATGGCCTTGGTAAGGTCTGTGTCAGTATCTGCCGGCTTCAAGACCCCTTCATTGAAGAGCTGAAGGACAGGTTTCACACAAGAGACACTAACATATGCTTCTCCTGAAAGGGCATCGGTAAAGTCAACAAGTGGATTTAGGGCCTTGTGGACAGACTCCAAAACATCAATGTCCTGCCATGTTGGAATCAGATGCCTGTTTTTTCGATCATCTGATAAAACCTTTGCAATAGCCTTCTCCTGCTCCAGTACTCTTGCTATCATGGCATGCCGAGACCCCCACCTGGTAGGGGATTCTGTAATCAACCTGTGCTTTGGCAGTTTGAGTTCATCTTGAGCAGCTGCTAGTGCCCTTTTCTTTTTCCATGAGTAAGAAAAAGTACTGACCACTTTTTTGGACACACTGATGGCTCTCTCAATTCTCTTGTCCTTCATGCTTCCCTCTGGAGAAAAGTAAAAGTAAAAAAAAAAAATAATAATAATAATTACAAACTTTTAATATAAACACAATATCATATCAGTTCACATAAATTTAGAAAAATACTTTATATCTCAAAATATTCAGGAACTATTAGCAAAAATTATTAAGGGACAGCCAAAAACGTGATATGTCAAACAGATATAGCATCAGAAAGAATAGTAAATCAATAAAATAATAACCAGTATCATTCTGTTATTTTGAAAGCTAAACATTAATATGGAACAACTTTCTTTTTTACTCACCTATAGCTGAGTGCCGCCGGTGACCAAAACACTGCAACCGAGTCCAGCCTTTCAGAGCAACAGCTTTTACTATGTTGGCTCCGTTATCTGTTGTGATGCACACCAGTTGGTCTTGGCTCAGGCCCCATGATTTCAGTGCGTCCTCCAGCCCCTGACTGATTATTTCGGCAGTGTGGTCCTCTGGAAAATACACCGTCTGCAAGCACCTGCTTTGAAGACCCCACTCCTTGTCAATGTAATGTATTGTGAGACTCAAATAAGGCTCCGATGTGCGACTTGACCAAAGGTCACTGGTAGTTGCAAAGTATTTCACATCTTTAAGCTCAGTCTCCAGCTTTCCTCGGCATTCATCATAAAGCTGTGACATTGCAGTTTGAGAAAAATATTTTCTGCCAGGGATTTGGTACCTCGGGTCCAGCACTTTGATTAAATGCTTAAATCCCTCTTTCTCCACTGAGTTTAAAGGCATCATGTCTTTTGCAAGGCAAAAAGCAATTGCGTGTGTAATAGTTTTTCTCCTCTTAGAATGTTGCTCATATGGCGCAATGGCTGCAAAAGATGACACGATTGATTGCTGCTTTGGTTCGGTGGCTGCACCACTCGAAGCAGCAGAACTGCTAATGCTACGTGTGCTGGAGGCAGTGGCAGACTGTGAGGACTCCGCTCGCATGTTCATGCTTTCCGTATAATCACTTGGGTGGTACTTCTTCAGATGATTAAACAGATTTGTTGTGTTGCCGGTTTTTGAGGGCACTGACCGCCGACATACCTTGCACATCGGCTTAATTTGCTCCGCGTCACTTTGGAGATATCCAAACCAACGCCACACAACCGACGTTGAGTGACTTTTCTTCCCAACAATAGCGTCATCTTTGGAGGATAACTCCAAGTCATGGCTGACATCTGTTTCGCTCACTGAGCTCAGTGGTTTCGCTGCTCTCAGCTCCGCGTTTAACTCCATTTTCGCTCATGCTGTTTAGAACGCGAAACAGAAGCGAAGAAGTAAAAGGTCGTCTCTGATTGGCTGTTGTCACGCATGTGACCACGTGCGTCTTCTTCATCGAGTATGATGGTGGTTTGCATCGTAGTGTTGCATTGGGGCCACCAACTGTATTATATGTGTATTGCAACAATGTGCACGTGTAATCGAGAAATATGCTCAGAGCTGATCATCGTAATCGACCTGAAATTTATCACGATCATCGATCATGATCACATAATCGCTCAGGCCTAGCGTCCACTCATCCGATCATAGAAGCGGCTTCCTCAGCTAGACTGGCCGGTGTCCTGCGTGTAGACGCTTAGGTTAGCATGACGTGATACCACAGCACAATCCACAAACACAGCCAATTCAACACTTTAGGGAGAGGGGACACACTTTGTTAAGAATTTTCTCTTGGCCACATGAAAGAAACAGATAAAAGCCATGGTTAGGTCCTTTTATTTTTTTTTTAAGACCATTCTCTCGCTGTGTTCGGCTACATTGCTCTGTCCCAGACAAACTCCTTAAAAAAAAACCTCTCACTTTCTTCCTCAAAATGTTATCTTTGAAAAATTTGTCCATTTAATAAGCAATAGTTGTGTGAGTCCATCCTTGCAAAACACACATTTTATCGATTTTGACATTTTCACTTTCAAAGAACACAAAAAACACTGATTTCACACTGTAAAAAATGATGTTTTCCCCCATTCATTTTAAAGGAGTGACCTGAGATGATGTCACCAAAATTCATATTCATCACAGCTTGAGGTTTCTGAGGATTTATCAGAGGCATATGAAATCATGCCAATTTCTTCAAATTTATGACTTAATTTCTCTGGGCATATGGCACCAAAAATAAAATGAAACACATCAATATTTTCATAATTCTTTATTTATTTAGAATAGTTGGCTCATTTGAAAATGTCCTTACTCGTGATATGCACTTTAAACTTGTTTGAATATTTTGATTATGGCAAGATGTTACATTGACTTTTCCTCAGGTGACAGATAATCCATTAAAAGCTGTACTATTGTGATTACATCTGGTGTTTTATATAAGTGCTACAAAACATTTGGTGAGAAAGTACAACTGTGTGAATTGATATGCATTCATCTACAGTTGTAAAACTCTTAAAGCAGAAAACTCAGTATTTTACCCATAAAAAATTCATGCTCAAGATTTGTTGAAACGTTTAGACACGATTTTGCATATGAAATATGAAAGTAGCACAGCATGAAAGGAGACATCTGTGCACATGAAATTTACATGGATCTAGGGAGGAATGTCTGCATGAAGGATGCTGGGAGGGACACGCCGACTGCCAGTTGGTGTAAATAAAGGTAGCTTGATGTCACCTGGCTACTTGCTTGAACAAAATAAAGCAAGATGGCAGAAAACACTTCAAAACAGCTTATTTCTGTATGAATCAAATGTTTTTCTTTTTTATGTGTTGTAAAAGTTAGCAAAAAATAAACATTTCCAAATCTAAACATTTTGAAACCAGATAACGCCTCTGAAGTGATTTACCAGACATCTTGTGGATGTTAATGGGCACATGCCATGGGAACGCACATCAAGCAAGTGGGTCAGGTCATAGTAATCTCAGCACCTCATACATGTGTACACTTCTTCCTGCAGTCTGTCTGCATGACGGTGATGAAGTTAAAGAAAGTATTCACTATGGATTTCCCCCTAGATGAATATATTTGCTTCATTAAATTGATGTGACAAAAAATAAACCTACATTATTACTTGGATCTCAGTAGAAACTAAATATTGTCTTTTTTGTGAAATTTGAAAGGCCGTACAGCAGGCCTCTGCAACCCTGATCCTGGAAGACACCTGTCCGGCGTAGTTTATCTGTCTACTTGCTCTAGTCAAACCTGATCAATTAACGTGTGTGTTTCCCAACTCTTGATTAGCTGAGCATGCCTGACTGAGTTAATTAACTATGGGTGGAGTAGAGAGTGTTGTAAATATACTAGGCAGGGTAAGAGCTGTACAGCCTTAATCCTTTGTGTCACTTCTCTAAATTGTACTTACAGTGGTCCGACATTATTAAATCAAGGGATATCCTGACCTTATTTGTTGAAATCCAATCGGAATCGACCCAATAATGGCATTTTTTTAATTGATTGTGTCTGTTAAATTAAACCCAATTCACTAAATCAGTGTGTGTTTCCTGTTTGTTGCATATAGACAGTGTCTGTACAAAGTTGAATTGAGGAGCCATATAAAAAATATTTACTCATTTTTCAAAAAAAAAAAAAAAAAAAAAAATCAATTAGACATAAAGGTGTAATGGTGCAGCCTCTTCCTGCTTCACTGAGTCTCACTAATTCAGTGCACCTGTTTCTTCACACAGCTGCTGTCACTTTTATGATCAGTGTTCAGTCACTCTTCTTTGTGAGTCAGTGCTAGATTGTAAGTGTTCCATTGTGGTCTTCTCGCCAGCAGCCCTTGTCTGAGTTTTCTTGGTTTTGATTGGTTGACCTTGGCTTGTTTAGTACTCTGCTGCCTGCCTTTGACCCCGTTTTCCTAACTGAGAGTTTTTGCCTGAGCCCTAACAGATTTTGTCTGCCACATATTTGGATTTCCTGTTTATGACCAAAGGTCGTTTGATGACTGCCACACCCTACCTGATGAACAATGGGAGCTCTCTGCTTTACCACAGCAGTCCAGTAGCAGTGAAGAGGATTGTGAGAGCTATTATTTTTAAGGAAACACAAGTTTGCTTTTGGTGAAGAGGATTTATTTTGTCTTTAAGATCTTTGTACAGTGACGTGTGGCCTGTTTGGCCATTCGCACTATTAGCATGAAAACAGTCAGCAGACGATCACTTTCGAGCTGGATGTGAAATTTGTCTAGGTGCCCCCATGAGTGTGGTGTGAAAGCAACACACGTGGTGCATGTGTCTTGCACGTGTGCATATGTATCGGGAGAGCAGAGGGGAGCACACTTGCATAACATGCTGATATGTATGTACAGATCTGATCACATGGGGGTCGGACAGTGAGGTCTGAGCGCACACAGTACGGGGAAGTGCCTGTCAGCTGATCGCAGCTGGATGATGGCTCAGTGCACACATTAAAAACACAGAAACCACTGCCATGACAGCTATATAAATAATTACATCAATACTACAATTACAATACTACAATATATTACAATTACATCAGTAATGAAAATGAATGACCACATAACACAGAGAGTGACACGTTTGTCTGGGTACTGAACGGACAGGGGGCGTGTCTGCTTACAGCAGCTGCTATTGTGATCTGTACTCCTGGACGTCCTGGCTAGAGAACACTTAAAATGTTTTGAAGGACATGAGCTTACTACATTCCTCCGTGAGGCGTGTGTCTGTACCTGCTGTCCTCACGTGGAAATACATAAAAACATATATTGCTTTTGCGACGGGCTGGAGAGCGAGTACATTGACAGGCAGTCCCAGCTGGAACGGGCCATCAGTTCATGTGGACATGCAGCAGGTGATTTTAATGTCACGTCTGTCTGACAGAACACGCGTGTCCTGTGAGCGGCACATCGTAGGACCATATGACAAGCCAACAGTGCAACAAATACTCCACTTTCAGTCACGTATCAGAGAAATACGCCATAACAAATGCCATTTGGTCAGTTATCACGGCACTCTTTCTCTTTTAAAAAAAAATATGTTTATCTGCTTGTTGATTTTAGCCATTTCCTGTTATAAGACCGTGATTGTAGTGCAGTAGTAAAGTTTTCGTCTGGTAATCAGAGCTTGCATGTTCGATTCCCGTGAGTGGCATTTATTTTTTATTTAACCAGGGTTATTTAACCGCGGAGTTCTGTATTGTGTCCCCTTTTATTTATTATTTATATCAACCCAATGATATTCACTATTTATACAGCTGGTTTTTATTGTATTTTTCTCCACATCAGCGGCACAATGTGCTGCACCACGTCCCAGCTGCTCACACTGTATCGCAGCAGGATCATATACACCTGCCCGTCAGCTTGATGTTTTTGTAGTTCGCTCATACTCACTTTTCCGCCATGATTCGCCCTGATTTGTACTTATTCGTACCACAAGCCACCGTGTGGGCAGCATTGTGGCTTAGTGGTTAGCACTGTTGCCTCACAGCGAGAAGGTCATGGGTTCAATTCCCGCCTGTGGCCTTTCTGTGTGGAGTTTGCATGTTCTCCCCATGTTTGTGTGGGTTGCCTCCTGGTCCTCCGATTTCCTCCCACATCCAAAAACATGCGGGTTAGGTGGATTGGAATCTTTAAATTGTCCATAGGTATGCATGTGGGTGTGTCTGTGCTTGTTTGTCTATATGTGGCCCTGTGACAGACTGGCGTCCTGTCCTGGGTGTACCCCGCCTTGCGCTCTATGACTACTGGGATAGGCTCCAGCCCCCCGCGACCCTTAATGGGACTAAGCAGTTGAAGATGTGTGTGTGTGTGTGTGTGTGTGTGTGTGTGTGTGTGTGTGTGTGTGTGTGTGTGTGTGTGTGTGTGTGTGTGTGTGACAACTTGTTAGCAAGTTTAAGACCTAAATGACTCAAAAACATGACTGAATTTTAAATTTTATTCACTATTATACAGCCCTGCACCGTCTCAGAGTGAAAGGCTGATAGTGTTGCAGAAAGTGTGGCCTT